>NC_135305.1:125940011-126540011 GCF_048772815.1 Callospermophilus lateralis | reverse complement strand
TGTGTGGCACATATCTGTAATTCCAGCCACTCAGGCTCAGGCAGATGGATCCAAATTTTGAGGCTAGCCTGGGCAATTCAGTAAGAGTCTCAAAATGAAAAAGTAAAAAGTCTTAAATATGTAGATGTAGCACAGTGGTAAAGTATCTCTGGATTTAATTCCCAGTATTGCCAAACACACACACACACACACACACACACACACACACACAATGGATACTGCTTTATACCTTCAAGAATAGCTAAAATTAAGAGAATGACAATATCAAATTTTATGAGGAATGTAGAAGGTTTGCAACTCTCAGACACTGTTAGTGGGAGTGTAAAGTGAGATAACCACTTTGCAGAAACTTTAAAGATGTCACTCTGTCCTTGTCTGAATGTTCATGTCCTCCAAACTTAATGTGTTGAAACCCTAACTCCCAAGGTAATGGTATCAGGATGTGAGGCCAGTGGAGGTGATCCCATCCTAGGGCAGAACCCCCATAAATAGGATTACAGCCCTTAGAAAAGGAGCCTAAGACCCCTAGCCTTTCCCAGCCCTTACGCATTCTGCGTCTACAGGTGTCTTGATATTGGACTTCGAGCCAAAGGAACTGAGAAGTTTCCCATTGTCTATAAGCCACACACCTTAGAGCACTTTGTTACAGTCCCTAGTCCCCGACCCAAGGAACCAAGACCACCTCCCTGTGGCTCCACAGTGCAGCCCTAGGAACTTACTCAGGAGTGAAAATGGAAATTAACAGAGGGTCATTTGAAAATGTCCATAGCAAAGTTATTCTAATAGCCTCAAAACTGGGAACACCCCAAATGTCATACATGGGTACACAGATTTGGAGTTGTCTTGTTAGTGTAGGACCACAAGGTAGTGCAGGCATAGGCAGAGCTTATGGTGGTGAGCCTCAGGACAGCAGTTGGCCCCAGTGGGGTGCTGACTGGAGCCTTGGGCCACTTGTTAGGGTTTATGGCACCATGACACACGTTTGTCAGACTCATAAAACCACATACTGAAAGGTGGTTTTTGATTTATGCCAACATTTTTTACAGAATGACGTTAGATGAAGCCTTACCATTTGGTACTATGCCCTTTTGTGTTCTGTTATGGTACTAGGGATCCATCCCAGGGGTGCTCCACCACTGAGCTACACCCCCAGCCTTACTCTTTGGACACAACCTTGCTGAGCTGCTGAAGGGGCTGTAGCTGGAGATCTCCCAGTTTCAGCCTGGGCGTGGCTAGGACCACAGGTGTGCATCGACTTGCCCACTCTAACACCCTCTTAGCTTTCCCGTGGTATGAAGTGGCCAGCTTTCCAAGAAAACCTCCTAGTGCCGGCAGCAGCAGGACAGCTCTCAGCCAGCACTGGCTTAGGGCGTGAGCTGCATGGCTGGGCAGTGGTGCTTGGGGTAGGTGTGTTGAGTGCGTTTCCAACTTACCTTCAACCTATAGTAGTTCATCGAGCAGCAGGTAACCCCACCCTAAGTTGGGGAGCATGGTACCGTGAGCGTGGCTGTCCCCAACATTTACCATTCAGCCTTTGTGACAGCACCAGGTCTCGCCAACCAGGCCTGGCCAGATCACCTGCCTTCTGGGTGACTTTAGGTGACAAACTCGATTCCTGTGGTGAAGCAGGAATGAGTACCTGTCTTGGAGGTGAGGCAGCGTGTGCCATGCCCTGGCCACAGAGCCTCTGTCCTGTGAAGCTGTCCTTGCTGGAGCCCGGCTGCCAGCTTGTATCCACACACAGGCCTCTCAGTGGGGCAGAGGTCTCCCAGTCACCCAGGATTCCTGGAGTGCCGAGAGAACCGTCGCGAGAATAAGCCACGGTGAAGAGATGTCCTCTGCAAGGAGCGCTGCCACAGGAAGGAGCAGATGCAAGTGGTGCCCAGCTCCTGGGCTGCTCCATGCAACAGGAGAGCCAGGGTCTTGTGCTCACGCTTCACAACAGCCGTGCCTGAGAGCCCACAGTGGTCCTCCTCCCCAGAGCTGTGAAGCCTCCCTCATCAGTTTTCTTACGCTTGACCTGCCATCGGCAAGACCAGTGTCTCATTGCAGTCACTTGAGTATGGGGTTTCTGACTGTACTGTCATGATGGGGTCCTGATGGCACCGTCTTCTCACTCCCACCCAGTGCCACCTACGTGCAGTTAACAGAAGGAGTCAGACGGTGGAGGTCAGGATCCCCAGGTAAGCTGCTCTGCTGCTGGCCTCCATCTACCATGAGGCAGAAGTGAGAGGATTTGCCCACCAGGTGGCGCTGGATCCCTATGGCTGAGCTGATGAAGCTTGGAAGAATGGCAGCCTTGGAGGAGCGGTTTGAGGTACTTCTCTCTTTCTTGGTGATAGTTTTCTGAACTCCTGCTTCACTTTGTCCCTGATGGGACGGGGCAGAGGCCCTGTGTGTCCTAGTGGCACGTGAAGATCTTGGTGAGGGGCTGTGCTGGGAGACAGGAGCTGCCTCCTTGGCCCAGACATTGCTGAGGACTTGGGGAGGCCCCGAGAAGTGCCCTGGAAAGGCCCATGGGGGCTGTGCATGCCACACAGATGGACCTGAAGGCTGGCCCATAGCCAGCTGTGGAGACACTATGGGGAAGAATGCTCCCGAGGCAGCTTCCCTTCATGATGTGACCTCAGAGCAGACTCAGGGAGGCTGGCACCATCAAAGGAAATGGCCCAGGTGGGCATAGTGCAACCGTGGACTGAGCCACACCAAGAACTTCCAGTGACCCTTCACAGCCCCAGGGTTTATGCTTTATAAGCCAAAGATATATATTCCAATTTAACCCTCACGATAAACTGAGGCAGGTGAGGCAAAGCAGTATTAATCCACGGGAGGTGGGGGGCTGCTTTGGAATAAGCTCTGGATCCGGGAACATCCAGTGACACCTTCCTCTCTCACTTTCAGCATGCTTTGCATTAGCTGGATTTCTCACATCTTATGGTAAGACTGGCAGGCACACAGAGCCAAGGAAATGACGCACTGAAGCAGGGCCCAAAATGCTAAGGTGGGTCCTGCAGGCGCTAAAGCACCTGTCCCATACATGGAGGCCAAAGGAAGCGCTCTGTGGGTTGGATGAAGGTGAGGCATCCAAGTACTGGGGAAAAGCACCTTGGTCTGTCCAGTCTGCATGCTGGGTGGTGCACACCTGTCATCCCTGTTGCTCGGGAGGCTGCAGCAGGAGGCCAGCAGGGCAACTGAACAAGACCCTCTCTCAAAGAAAGAAGGACTGGGGAAGTAGCCCAGTGGTAGAGCTCCATCCCAGGACCCCCTGCAAGTCTCTGGAAACCTCTGTGTTTGTGTGTTCAAAGGTTTCAGAAGAGACCTTTGAACACACAAACACACCTCCCTATGGACTGTCCCTTGACAGAACTCTGCCACACTTGAGGGTATTCAGATGCAACACTCAAAACTATTCTGCTGTGAAGGTGATGTTGCAGAGATTATGTGTGAGAAAGCCACAAGCCACTTGCTGCAATCCCAGGTGGAGGAGGACTAAATGGGAGGGTCTTTGGCTCAGCCTGCTAAGCTGCCCCGCCACCACACACAGCTCTGTCTTCAGAGAGGGGCCAATGCTCCAGATCCCCCTACTCTCGGGCTCCTGGAGGCACCATCTTCAGGCCTAACTTTAGCTGCAGATGGAGCATGGAAAAGCAGATGGCCTGCAGTCACTGGCCAGAGTGTGGTGGGCCAGGCTTGAGTCTGCTCCATCCTAAGGGTCGTGGGGATGGAGACAGTGTGCATTTGGGCCCCCTGGATAGTGAGACAAAGAATAGCACAGATGGCTTGTCAACAGTTTAAAGGAAAAATGCCTGGTATTAGAAACTGAATCCAGGCCAAGCGAGTGCTCTTACTGAGCTGCACCCCAGCTCTTGACAACACAGTTAACACCACCCCACTTCCAGGAGGAAGGACTTTGTCAAAGCACACTTACTCAGAGTCTGCGTCATTTGTCATTACAGGTTAGATGTGAAGAATCCCCCAAAAGCTCTTAAGTGAGGCAAGCAAGAATTTCCAGAGGTGAAATGATTAGATTTTAGGGTGAACCAATCGGCAGATTAATCCACTGATAAGGATTAACTGGGTGGCAGCCGTACGCAGGTAGGGTATGGCCATCCCTGACAGTCCCCTGCAAAGCCCACCAAAGTAAGTCCCACCAAAGCCCACTCCCACATCCTCACTGTAAGAGGCTGGACCACAGAGCAGCTATTTAACAAAGATTAATATGCCAACTAGTTCTGTGCCTGCTAATACTTATCAACTTTTTATACAGCTGGAAATAGTTCTGAATACATAAAACCCCTCATGGTCACTGCATACAGAAACAGTGCAACCTCAATGCCTAAAGAAGTTAAGGCAGAAAAGGTGGCCAGGGCATTGTTAGACTGCAGCACTGCAGTCAGCAGACCTCAAATAAAGGGTGGGACAATCATGGTGGCATAGTCCTAGCTACTTGGGAGGCAGAGGTAGGAGGATGGTGAGTTCCAGGCCAGCCTGGCCAATTTAGTGGGAACCTGTCTTAAAAAAAAAAAAAAAAAAAGCCTGGGGATGTGCCCCAGTGGTAGAGCACCCCTGGGTTCAATCCCAGTACAGAAAGGAAAAGAACGAAAAAGACGAGAGAGACTGGGAAGCAAGGTATGTCACGCATGTGGCTGGAAAGGTTGAGGTAGGAGGATGGAAAGTTCAAAGCCAGCAATGGGAGGCACTTAGCAACTCAGTGAGACCCTGTCTCTACATAAAATACAAAATAGGGCTGCGGGTATGCTCAGTGGTCGAGTGCCCCTGGGTTCAATCCCCAGTACAAAAAAAAAAAAAAAAGACACTGGGAGAGCCACAGTGCTGATATGGGAGCGTCATGACCTGTGTTCTCGGGGACCACCTGGTAGAGCTGCAGCTGGCATGCAGGACTCTGGCCAGCAAATTGTCATGCTCAAGGTGGACAGAGACCAGCTGTAGTCTGTGGGGAGCGGTGAGCCTCAAGGCGTCTTGCACCTCAGCCAGGAGTGTGCCGAGAGGTGCCAAGAGCCCTGGCACCCCAGAGACTGGCCCAGGCATGGGCAGGGCGAAAGGCAGTGCAGCCTCCCGTGTTGACTGTAGTTGTCCTGTCCCATGGGCTGGCTCACTGTCCTGTGTCCTTTTTGAGCAAAAGTTAGTAGTTAATTCTATCATGGATGTCTTGTCTGTGTACAGTCTTCAGCTCCCTCTGCTGGACGCTGGAGCCCCTTCTCAGGACTTGGGTCCTTCCCGCTTCCTTCATGTGGCACAGTGCACTGTCTTTTCTCCCTGCTTGTCTTATTTTTAGAATGATTCAGAAAAACAACAGCTCTTTTCCTGATTTTGGCATGAACCCCCTTATTCGAAATGGAGACGGCGGTGAAGTGCTGCCCGTGCTGCGCTGTCCTGCTGATGTGGTAGGCTAGCAATACTTTGGTTAAAATCATGTTTGTGACTGTAACCATTTGTATGACTTATTTTAAAGAAATACATCTCAGAAAGGAAAAAAAAAAAAACCTGGCCAGGAAGCCACAGCTCCAGCTGTGGCCTCACGTGCCCCCTTCTCTCCCGGCCCATGTGATGGCCGGTCAAGTGCAGATCCACAGCAACAACAGGGAGCTACGCTCCACGTCCTGCCATAAACTCGGCAGAACAGCATTTCCTTAACACACAACAGGGTGTGACAACAGAGATGACAAAGTCACTCCCAAATGACAAAATGTAAATATCACAATGATGCCCTCAATAAAATATGAAAACCTTTACCAAAAATAGTTTATTGCACAAAATTTAAGGAATTCCCAAGCACGCTTATATTATTAAAAAAAATCAACATGCTTTTTAAAGTTACAATCTGTTGCACACAGTGACACCTTTCACACAAACAGCCCCCAGCTAGTGACTCCTTTTGTGAAAAGATTTTTTATAGAAATGACTAACTCTGAATGAGAAATGAGGGAATAGCAGAAGGCAGTGAACAACGAACTTCCTAGATCCTCTAAAACACGGACCCTCAAGAATCCGATCAGAACCTGAGACCACCACAGAATGAGATCTTGTTAGCATGGGACCCAAGATCCCACACCACAGGCATCCATGTTGCTGGGTCCTTGGTAGGAAGGCTCCAGGACTCTTCCCTTTCAGATACGCTGGTCCCCTTCATCCCCAGAACCTTGACACTTGATAGTTTTTGTTTAAAAAAAAAAAAAATGTAAATAGGAATCTGTGTCATGGTAATGTTGTAGGCTGTGGCTTTTGCAGAGAATAAGCCTTCCGCCGAGGGCAAGCCACAAGCTTCCCGATCCCAGCACAGAGGCTGCCCATAGGCTGCCCCTCTCCCTGACCCAGGCCTGGGTAGTCAGCTGCCATTCTATCAAAACATCTTCTAAAGAGGAACGAAGCTATATAAATCTGCAAGATGTGTGGGGCATCAATCTGATGGGTACCATAGAAAAAGATCAACAGAGACCCACTGCAATCCAGGCAATGGCATCCTGAACTATGTACCATGGCTCTGTGCAACAGGACAGGGCGAACACCATGCAGACAACAGCCACCCTGGCAGAACCACACTCCAGACCCAGACCCGTCACTTGCACTTCACCCAGAGGAACATTCGTTCCAACCGGGATCCCCTGGAGACAGAAAAGTGCCTTCAACCTTCCAAAACAGCAGCGAGAAAACCTCAAAGAATGTAAGGGCAGTGGCAGCTCCAGCATGAGCCTCAAGCCACAGCTGCACAGGCTGAGCCGAGACAGGCCAGGTCCTTGGTAGAACCCAGAAGTGCTGGCCAGGGCCCCACACGGGGCAGTGGTAGCTAGGGTAGGTGAGGCCCAGGACTGCCAAGCAAGGGAGGGGGACAGACATGGGGCGCAGTGGTGGCCACGAGCACATCCTCTCTTAGGAGGAAGAAACAGGAGCTTGTGCAGAGACTCTGCTGAGACAGAGGGAGAAGGCAGCCTTGCCACCCCAGTGAGTCCAGGGACGTGTCCTGCCTCAGACTAGACAAAAGGTAACAGCCAAAATAAATAAGAACATAAACTTCCATTTTTCTTTTCTAATGGTGCAAGAACAAATTTAGTCAGAAACAATTTCCAACTTAAGAAATAAAATATACTTAAAATGAAATTTTCAAGTATCATTTCAAGATTAACCCTGTACAGATGATATATACATTTTACAAGTTCTAATATTTGCTAGGGAATACTTTTTTAAAAGCCACACATCTTCATGGTGATGCCACTTTAGCCGTATCAATCAACCCTCTAACAACATACCACAAACTGCTTGGAAACTCCATGTTGTTCTCTCCAGGACACCAGTACCCTGCTGACACAGCGAGCCTAGGTGGGTCCCTGCCACAGAACTTCACCTGCAGACTGGCAGATCTGAACGAGGGTACCTGGACCTCCCTTCTTTTTCTCCTTCCTACCTTGAAACAATAAATACTATTTTTAGATTTTCCTAGCAACTGAGGGAGAAACAAAGACCTGGACTCTCCCAGTCAGCTGGCATATACAGCACTGCCTCTAGGTGGAAAACGTGCCACAGTGAAGAGGCACTTGTCTCTGAACCTCCTATTCCTCAAGAGACCACAGCTGCCTTCCCCTGGCACCACGTCTCTTCCAGACATGGCCTCTGACCAGGTGACACTGGCAACACCAGGGCCTCCTGATGACCATGGTGTGGGGGGCACAGCAAGAAGCCTGTGACCCACACAAGTTAGGCCCTCTTCCCCTGGGGATTGTTAGGACCACTGCGCTTGACTGAGGGTCCCACCTGCTCCAGCCCAGTGGTCAGCCAAAGTGGGTGGGCCCACACAGGGCCAGCACCTGACAGGCCTGTGTCACAAACTTAGGAAGACTACTGGGCAGGAAGCAAAAACCCTCAGGAAAAAGTAAAAATTAGAACAAGGAGCCTCCTCTGGGCAAGAATGTTTGGTTTTAGAAGGTAGAGTAAATAAAATAACTATACTTCTTAAAATATAATTTTCTGATATCCCTACATCCTACGTGTACATTATTTTCCAACAGTAATTTTTCAAAAGGCAATCAATAAAAAGACAATTAGATTCTTCTTAAATAATATAGGCATATGCTTTTAAAAGGTTATGATTTTCAGTATTTCTATGTACATCCTATTATGGGATGGCTATTGAAAAAAATGAAATAAAAATCCAAAGGTGCAAATAAAAATTCATTCTGCAGAAAAGGAGAGCTCTTATTGAGTGGACAGGACAGTGAGAACCGCACCCAGCCTGCCCGGATGTGCTGCCCGAGGATCCTACTGAGCAGTCTCTGCAGGGGCTGGATGCTGGCATGGCCCTCCACGAGCAGCATCCCTGTCAATCAAAGATGCCCCCTTCTGCAAATAACCTGTCAGACAGATACAAGTCCTCACTGAGCCCGAAGCCAGGCCTGAGGTCTGGCTACTTCGCGGGAAGCCATTTGTGATTTCAAACGACTACTCCTCTAATCCTCAACTCTCCTTCTGTTGTTTCATTCTTCATCAAAGGCAAAAGCAAAACTCAAATTTCACTCTCAGAAAATGCGGAGCACACGATCAAAGGAGTAGCACTGATGCAAGAGCGTTCCTTGGAGCAGCTGTGTACACATGGTGTGAGCACCGTGCGGTCACTGGTCCAGTCCTCCTTGGGGAGCCCGGCTTCCACCTTGTTGCCTTGGGTTTGCCCTGGGGTTCACCTGCTCTCCTGCGGGGCCTTCCACCTGCGTCCAGGAGGACAGGGACTCGTGCACAGTGAAGGTGTGCTCCTCCATCTGGCGCTGCAGACTGTCCATCTCCTGCCTGGGGAGACGGGAGGAAGCATGAGAAACCCAGGTCACAGGAGGGCCAAGCAGGAGCCAACACTCACAGCCCCTTCCAAGCTCAGGTGTGGTAGGAGGATCCCCCGTGTCTGCATAACAGTGGATCTCTATCACAGTCCCACAAAATCAGCTGCAGTCATAGGTCAGGTCTCTCAGCATTGTTCTCTGTTCTGTGCAGAGACCAGCATACTGTCTAGCTTAGGTGTCTGCTTCAAGGAGAGCCCTACCTCCACTGGGACCGTGTGAAACAGACCTAAGTGCCCCAGGCCAACCAAGTAGCTGTGTGGAAGCTGTCCCCCAAGGCCAGTGCAGTGTGACTTGCACCCCCAGTATCACCTATGAGGTCTCCCAGGTGGCTGTGCTCTGCAATGCTGGCCTCTGCTGTCCTGAGTCAGGAGGCTCAACCCACAGTGCACAGGCATAATATGTGTGGTCTCTCACTCCAAAGGCTGGTCAGGGCAGTCTGCTCTGAGCAGTGTTGGCCTGGTGTGGCGTGAGGGCCTGCCTGTGAGCAAGCTTGCCCCCCACTGTGGGCACGCCCTGTGGCACAAGGAGCTCCTCCAGCCAGACAAGCCATTTGTTTTAAAAGCACAGAATGTGGACCGTACTTGAGCTGCTGCAGACAGCTGTTGAGGTTCTTGAGGGGCTCCTTGCTCACGGCGGGTGGAGGCCGCAGCAGCTCCTCCAGCAGTGAGGCTGGGACGGGGCAGTCTGGGATCCTGATGGGTGTTGCAGGGCCTGGGGAACTGGCCTCACCTTTTGGCTCCTTCCTCTGTTCATTAAAAACATGTCATTAGTTTCCCCGTGTCCACCCCCCATCAGTTACTGCTGACACAACAAGAAGTCAGAAGACCCCCACATGACAGAAGACCCCAGAAAGGAGACTGTCCTAGCCTTCGCATCAGCACAGCCCGACTATCACAGGAGTTGAAGAAGTTGGCTGGTAAACAGCTCAATTCCGAATGCACACACTAAACGCAAACAACCTGAGTCCAGACCCTTGGGAGGATCCACCGGACCCTAGAGCCTCATTCAAGAGCGTCCCCTAAACCCACAGCCTCGACACTGGGCTTCCCTAGGAAATCAGGTACATTTCCCAGCTGCTCAGACTCTCTAAACCCAAAACTTTTCCACAGATAGCAAATGATGCCTGAGAGAATTCTCTGCACCTGCCCCTGTGACAACTCCCAAAGATGGAATGCAGAAGGAATTTGAATTTTGGAAAAGCCAACATTACTGGAAAAGGCACCAAACTAGGACTCTGCCCTAGCAGCTGCCCCATATCGTCTCATGTAGCGGCCATGTGTGCGTGCCTAGAAAGTCTGCCAGCCTCTCGCTCAGGAAAACCTTGGGCATAGTCAGTCAGCCTGAAAGGTGGTGGGCCTGGATACCACCTTGGCCACACGGTGCCGGAGGTCCAGCTGCAGCTGCTGGTTCTGCTGAAGCAGAGTCTTCATGTTGCTCTTCAGTTCCGACACTTTGGCTTGAAGCATAAATTTATCCTTCTGGGTCATGGACAGGTCTTCCTGGACCGTCTCCAACTCAGACTTGATATTCTAGAAAAGTAGATTTGGATTCAGAAAAGGGAATGATTAAACACTGCTAAGATCTGTTTCTAGATCAGTTCCGAAGGACTCTTCTTTTTTCTTTTTTGGTACTAGT
The DNA here is from genome assembly GCF_048772815.1 of Callospermophilus lateralis. Lineage (NCBI taxonomy): Eukaryota > Metazoa > Chordata > Mammalia > Rodentia > Sciuridae > Callospermophilus > Callospermophilus lateralis. Next base: position 126,529,536 of record NC_135305.1, on the reverse strand, counting down.
GATTGAACCCGGAGGTACACTTCCTGAGAGTCAGGAAGTGTACCTCCGGGTTCAAGTCAGGCCTTGTTCTGAGACAGGGCCTTGCTAAACTTGAAATCCTCCTGCCTCAGCCTCCCAGGTTGCTGGGATTGTAAGCATGCACCAATGGGCTGGTGAGGGCCTGACTTTTACACAGTGAATCACAGGATGTTTCCAGCCCAGCAGTTCCCTCTCCAGTTCTCCTGGCTGTGAAGGATCTAGTGATGATCACATCCTGCACACTCTTAACTCAAACTCCAGAGCCCGCAGTCCACCTGCATGACAGCCACCTGCAGCAACTGCCCCCTAGAGTCTGGGGATGGTTACCTGCAATGACTGCTGTGTTCCTTCCAGCTCCTTCCTGCCCTGTTGCTCTGTCAAGTCCAGCTGCTGCTTCAAGGACTGGATTTCTCGCTCTTTCTGATCCAACTCCCATTTGAGATTTTCCATCTAAAGTGGAAAAAAGTCACATAATCAAGAAAACATTAAAGAGGCATTCTTCTGTTTTTGGTGGTGCTGGGGATTGAACCCAGGGACATTCTACCACTGAGTTACATTCCCAGCCTTTATTTTATTTTTAAATAGGGACTCGCTTAGTTGCCTAGGCTGGCTTTAAATTCGCAATCCTCTTGCCTTGGCCTCCCAAATCGCAGGGAATACAGGTGTGCACCACTGCACCTGGTTTCTGCACATCTTTTAATATCATATTTAGGAAAAAAAATTATTCTCCAAGCAGATAGGGCCCAGCTCTCACCTCTTGGCTCCCTGTGGGCTCCTGGCTGAGCTGCATGTCCAGCTGCTTCTGCAGGAGCTGAAGCTGAGTCTGGGCCTCTGCCAGCTCTGCCTGGAACTGTGCTATTTCCTGGGAATGTTTCCCCTCCCGAATCCTGGCATTAAAAAAAGGTAAGAATGAAATGTCAGCATCCTCCCAACTTGCCACCCCATTCTAAAATGAAGCCTGTGGATTATGGCCATCCTGGTGAGACCCAGACTGCTCCCCAGAGACAATGGATGACTGGGTGCCTTGACCAACCCTGCAAAGTCCTCCAAGAGACATGCATTGTTCATACAATTCATATTATGGTGCTGAGTGACCATTCCAAGATCCAGTGAGAGGGACCTCTAGAGCTGCTCGTGTGTGTGTGCACACGCAGCTCTGGGCATGGCACAGCCAGACCCTCTACGTGTCTGACTATGCTGCACTAGTGAGATCAGTGATCCTCTCAGTGTCCAGGGCACAGTCCCAGGGTGAGTCTTTGCCCTGGGCAGCTTCTGCTTGGGAAGGTCAAGCAAGGCAGGAAGGAGTGAGGCAACCAGAGTAAAGCCTGGGCTTTCTCAGAGGGGGTCAGGCCACTGGGACTGGCCCCTCAGTACTCAGCAGTTTGGTAGCAGGCAGGAGTCTCCCTATGTGGGTGTGAACTAGAGACCTGGAAGGGCTCACATAGCTCTGCCTGCTCAGGATGCACTGCGCGCGCATGGTCCCCAACTGGCAGTGCTGGCCCTCCCCAGGCCTTGGCACTCACTGGAGCTCATCAGCCTCAGCCTGCAGCGTCCGCACAAGGTGCTCCTTGGCTTGCAGCTCCTTCTTCACTTCGCTCAGCTCCAAAGCGGCCGCCTTGAAGTGGCGGCGGTTGTGTCCAGCTTCTGCCCTGGCAGCAGCCACCTGAAAGGAGGCAGGAAGCTGATGTTATAATGATGAAATAAACACACAAGAGACAGAGAAATACCTTTTTCTGGACAGGACACCCAAGGCTCAATGGTGCCCAAGCACCAGCACTGAAGCCCCATCAATCCCCTGCCCTGATGCTCAGCTCGGGGGAGTGCATCAGAAGTGGTTGCTAGTGCCTATCAAATTTACAGGTCTATTCATGGTTCCCTTAGTCTAAACGGTTTCCAAATTCTTCCAACATATCTACATGTTTCCAGTTGAGTTTATCCACAGCTTGTGCATTCTGAGAGCAATCTACTTTTGCATTATACCCTCTAACAATAATGTGGCTGTTAATTCTATTTATGATGTAACTAGTCTCCTTTCTGAAATCTCACTGCTGTTAAAATAAATTCTCTCAATATTTCCAAAAAGATAAGTAATTAAGTATCACAAACATTTATATTTTTTCCAATACATTAATTTTCTTGTCTAATTGTCCTACCAAGTACTTTATTTTAAAATAAAATTTAACAAAAGCATTTGTAATAGCTGGGCCTAGTGGCACATGCCTGTAATCCCAGTGACTTGGGAAGCTGAGGCAGAAGGATCCCAAGTTCAAGGTCAGATCAGCAACTTAGCAAGATCGTGTCTCAAAATAAAAAATAAAAGGGCTACGGATGTGGCTCAGTGGTAAAGTGCCCCTGGGTTCAATCCCTGGTACCAAAGAAAAAGAAATTGAAGTATGCATATATCATTTCCCCCAGTATTTTTATTATGAATTTCTTTCTATTTATTGACTGATTGATTGATCGATCGATTGTGGCACTGGGGATTGAACTCAGGGGGCTATATTTGGGGAGCCACTCCAAATGCACTCACCTTTAAGTCCTGATGCACCACGGGGATCTGAAAGATCACTGTAGTCTGGTGCAGTAGTGCCATGGACCTGACTCAGTCTTTTCCGTCACTGGGATAATAATGTGTGGCCCTAGGTGTAGGCGGCACCCAGAAGGGTTGAGCTACACTCACGGGTTCCCTTGTAATCCTACCTCATTTGAATGGCTTCTTCCCACTAAAAGGGTTCAGCAAATGCTCCTCTCTCTCTTTGTATGGACCCCTAAGGTCAGAGAAGCCATCACAGGACCCAAAGAAAAACGTACTTCTCTGTCTCTGTGTGGTTATTTCATGCAGCTTAGTTTACCTGGAATGACCCTGAGTGTTTAGTTGTAGAAACCGACAGCTCTACCAATGAGCTAAGCTCCATCCCTTTTCACTTTTTATTTTGGGACAGGGTCTCACTAAATTACACAGGCTGGCCTGGAACTTGAGATCTTCCTGCCTCAGTCTCCTGAATAGATGGGATAACAGACACATACTACCAAACACAGCTGCAATTCAAAGTTCAAAGGAAAAGTAATGTGTCCCCTCCCACATTTTTCCAGAAATAAAGACAGTTCTTCCCAAGTACTCCCTCTGGTATGTAAGCATTGAGATGCACCTGTGTTAGGTTGGGGGTGTAGCTCAGAAACACAGTGCTTGCCTAGCATGTGCTAGACCTGGGGTTCTATCCTCAGCACCACAAAAAAAAAAAAGAGAGTGAGTGGTGGGGGAGAAGATGTGCACTGGGGCACTGCCAGGAAGTGCACATTCTAACAGCAGAGAAAGGTGAGCACCAATAGGCCTATGGTGGAGCAAATAGTGGTCAGGACATGCCACTGCTGAGACGGGTTTCACCTGACACATCAGCAAACACACAGAGCAGGAGAAGGAGCCAGCCACAAGAAGCTGTCTCTCTGCATAAAAAGGTCAGATGCAAACATGTTTCCGTCTGCTCCTTAACACCAACAGGAAGTATGCTTTTGAAACTCGTCTACAAAAGAACAATTTTTTCTAGTAAAGATGAACATGCATATGTACATATGGCCCAGGCTACCCCATATGGTCACTTAATCTGACACCCTCTTCTGCTGACAATGCCAGGTCCTCTGTAGCCTGTTACAACATTGTGATGACAACTCTTCTCCCTACAGCAAAGTTCTGGAAGAGAAGCTTAGATATAAAGGGCACCCAGGTGACTATCTGGCACTGAAAGAGCTGAAGGTTCTACAAATTTGAAAGCAGTTGGACATGGCCACATACCTGCTGCCTGAGGCTGTTCACCTCCACCTTCTCCTTCTCTAAGGAGATTTGTAAAGCCTGGACGAGCTGCTTCATCTGGCGATCCTCCTCTTCTTTCCGCTGCAGAACTGCCTGTACCTAGGTTGCAGTGCATAGGGATAGACAGATGTCTCAGGAATCCCAACACCTACGTAACCTGTGATGAAGCATGGGGCCCCTAATAGCGAGCACACACACCATGGCCACAGTGCCTCGCCAGAGAGGGCACTAGTCAGAAGAGGAGAGAGAAGCCCACCTCTGGAGAAAACTGCTACAAAGGCAGAAATCTGAAATCACAGAGAGTATGGTTACTTGGTCACATTCAAGATTGGTGGGTACCACAAAGGCCACAGACATCAGGCTACAAACACAAATGTAAGAAAGCAAAATAAGAATAGAGGGATGAGGCCAGGGCAGAATGCACATCACCAAACTCCCCAAACACTATATGCTCAAAGGCTGGGGGCACTGTGGTCCTGAGCAGCCATTGTGAAGAATTCCCTGAGACACCTAGACACTGCTGCAATTCCCACAGCCGCTATGTAACTGAAGCCAAGAACAAGGTCTGCAGCAAGATGCAGCCAGGGCTCCAGGTATCCTGCTCTGAATCCCACGAGGACTTCAGGTAGTGTCCACCACACACACATTAGGACTTCAGGTAGTGTCTACCACACACATTACCGTTCACAGCTGAAAACCACTTTGCCTGACCTCACAGCCCCCTCACAGAACCTGTGAAGCTGCACACTGACTAGGGACTCAGGCCATGGAATAACCAGATTCTCTAAGCCTGTTCCCTTCTCCCTGATAGATGCTGAGCCTCTCCTGGAGGAACTACAATGATCTGATACAGCAGGGCACTGAGTGTACGCAGCCCACAGCAGCCCTCAGCAGCCCTCATTCCGTCCTGGCAGATGAGTGTGAATACCTGGAGATTCAGCTGGACCAAGTCGGCCTCCCTCTTGGCCAGCGCTGTCTCTAAGATGCTGTTGTGTTCCCGCAAAGCAGCATTGGATTGTCCGAGGCCTGTGAGCTTCCCTCTCTCGTGCTCTAACTCAAGAGCCAGCTTCTTATTTGATTCTTCAAGGCGCTTTATCTTCCGTCTGAAACCTCTGGACTCTTGAAGCTGAAACACATCATCAGAGTAACTGTGCAATGACAAGCTCTGCTGGATGGAATCATGGCACACACCACAATTTTGACAGGAAGGACCAATATGGAAACAGGACAACCTTCCCTTGGCTCGTGACCCAAGAGGCTTAGTGGCCACTGCTCTCCTGATACCACAGGCTTCCAGAAGTTGGTCTGGCCATTGCCTCAGCCTAGGCCAAGGCATTCGGCATGTGGCATAGAACCAAGCTAGCTGTAGCCACACCATTTCAGGACAGGACAGGACGCTTAAACAAAGCACCCAGCCCCAGAAACTGACAACCCCTACCTGACATATGGGCCAGGTAAGCAGCTGTGACAGTGTCAACAGTATAGTACAGACAGTCAGGGCATGGGAGCCTAACTGTCTCTCAGTTCTGAGACATCTGAGAGGTTAAGTTGGGTTTCTAATGTGCAAACCGCACTCCTGCCAGCAGCTGTGGCACATACTTGTAATCCCAGTGACTCTCAGGAAGTGGCAGAAGAAGCTCAAGTTCAAGGCCAGCCTCAGCAACTTAGTGAGGCCCTAAGCAACTTAGACCCTTAATCAGACTCAAAATAAAAAATAAAAAAGGCTGGGGATGTGGCTCAGTGGTGGAGCACCCCTGGTTCAGTCCCTGGTACTGGCATTTTAACTGGGAGGTGGTTATCCCAATGGCTGCTCTACAGGCACGTTAGTGGCTATAACCATTGTCACTGTTGCCATAGTGCTGGTAACAGTCTACTTTGCCCACTGTTAGGAAGTGACCACGTGCCACGTGAGGCTCGGTGTCCAGGACGCATGGCAGTTACCTCATCCTCCAGCTCCAGCACCTTCTCCCGGGACTCCTCTAGCTCCTGGCTGGTCGTCGCAATCACCTCCTGCAGCTCCTTCTCCAGCAGCATCTTGCTGTGGCCAACGCTCTGCAGCTCCACCTCCAAGGCCTGGATCCTCTCCTAACAGCCAGATGGGAAAGCATGTTGATCACTGGCCCAGGGCAGGCCCTCACCCACTCTCTTGCTGCGGCACCTACAGGCATGAAGCTTTGTGGCCATAGGCCTGATCCCATCCCCACAACGCTTCCCTCTCTCTTGAGAAAGGATGTGAGACCATTATCCACGGCATGTGTACTAGTGACCCCCAGGTACTACTAGGATAAATGAAGAAACCTTTTTGAGTTAAATGCTTTGAAAACACAGAAAGAACTCTGACCCACAAGAGGGGCTGTAAATTATCATCAAATAGCAAGTAAGCAGCATTCAGTGCAACAGAACACTGCACACATGCTTGCTCACATGCATGCACATCTCTGCAGACACTGCTCACACACTCATGCCTGCGCTCACACATGTGCACCAGCATTACAGCCACCATAGTGACAGACTGTTTCAAGCACTTTCTAGGTTCACTCAGTCACCTCAGGAGAAGGTTCTACTCTTTGACTCTTTTTTTTTTGGCTGCCGTGCTCTACCACTGAGGTACACTCCATCCCCCTATTATGTTTTATTTTGAGACACGGTCTTGCTAAGTTGCCCAGGCTGGCTTGAACTTGAGATCCTCCTGTCTCAGCCTCCTGAGTGGGTGGGATTACAGGTGGGGCCATGGTGCCAGCCCTGGCTTCATCATGCTCAGCATCAGAAGACCCACAACCTGCCCAAGCAGCACCTTAATAGTGGTGGTGTTGCAGATGGAACACAGCCTGAGCTGCTAGCTGTGCCTGCCTTTAGCCAAAGCCTCCAGAGAGCCCTGAGCCTGCTGCCCTCACCAGGTGACCCAACGGGCTAAAAAGACACATTTTATAGCAGAAAGGAGCATGATTGAATAGACGCCCCTTGATATTTTATAGAGTATCTGGGAGGAATGTTTACTTTATTCAACTGGCCAAGAAAGCACCATGTTACGATGTAGTCACTTTCTACTCATAAATTCTTATGTGGACAGGACAATGGGAGATGGAGAAAAACCGCACGTAAGAAGAGATGTCATGATGAAGACAAGATATCAAATGTGATGCAAAGAGGAATTCAGTCAGATAGAATTGAACACCTACTAGTAAAAATGAAAGACAGTAAGAATCAAAGCTGTCCAGGAGGAAATACAGGAGCAGGTCTCCTGCTAGCGAGTGCTGGGCACTCCTGGGAGCACAAGATGCCCCTCTGGCCCTGGGCCTCCACCACCCTCAGCCACAGCCTCTGTTCATCCTACAGTAAGGGAAAGGCTCCCTCATGGTGCTGAGAGCAGCAGGAAAAGCTCTGGCTGCACCATCCCACCTGGTCCTGCCCAGCCCTCATTTCTGAGCCTCTGCTTTCTCAACCCTGACCTCAAGCTCTGATTCTTTCCCAGCCACCCAATGCAGTTGTCCACCCCTCACCCCAGATGGTCCCAAACCCACCCACCCCGCTGCTCCCAGCAGCCTGCTTCCCATTCTGTGCTCAGCCTACTCTCACCAGCTCTCAGCACCTGCAGCAGAGTCCCCCGGCCTTCCTGTTGCAGCCTTGCCCACCTTACTTTCCCAACTCACTGCCTGTCACTGTCCCAGGACAGGAGAGTACTGGACTTACACCCCACACAGTTGTCTTGAGTTTCACCATGGGCAAGGCCAAGCCCAAGCAGCTGTGATAGCCCCCATCGCTGCACCTGCCCACCCAAGATGCCCCCTTTGTCCCTCCAGCACCTCCTTGTCCTCAAAAGCTTTCCTGGACCATGCTGACACTGGCCTTGGCCCCTTGTACCTCACTACAAGCCCCAGTGAGCACCAGTCACCATGCCTCCTCTGTCAGTGCCTCCACTCCCAGGCCCTGGGAAGTGCAGAGACAATGGGAGTTCAGGGGCAGGGCCTGCCTCCGCTCCCCTTCCCCCAGGTAGTGGCTGAATGTCTCCAAACCACTGCGGCTCCTGGATGCACAGTCTATACCACAGACCACATACACTTCAGGAGGGCCAGGTGGGATACTACATACACGTCATTAAAGGCATGCACCAACAGCACACCTACTCATTTCAGTTCTTCCCGCTTCTGTTTTTTTTTTTTTAGAGAGAGAGAGAGAGAGAGAGAGAGAGAGAGAGAGAATGAATTTTAATATTTATTTTTTAGTTATCGGCGGACACAACATCCTTGTTTGTATGTGGTGCTGAGAATCGAACCCGGGCCGCACGCATGCCAGGCGAGCGCGCTACCGCTTGAGCCACATCCCCAGCCCCCTCTTCTGTTTTAAAAGAAAAAAATATTTATTTGCAATGAAAACAAAGTCCCATTGTTGGCTTGGGACATACATAAGTATGCTCTCGAGTGTGTGTACATATGTATGTGTAGAATTACCAATATTCTTCTCAAGCTTATAAAGCAAAACTGGCCACCCTTTGGTATACCCTCATTTACACAAATACAACATGTTTCTGGGGTTTTCTTTTTAAAAATAAGAGAGGAAGAGAACCACGTATTGCTTGGAAACTTTTTGTCAGTTTCTCGACTGGCGAGATTTAAATCCACTGCTCTAAAGAATCCCTGAAAACCACCCTGTGAGGTGAGATCTGGTGGGCAAGGTTCCTTGGCCCAACTGCTCCCTCTCCCAAGCCTGGCCCAAGTGAGAAGGAAAAAAATTGGAGGAGGGTAACAGAGTCCAGGGCTTTATCCTGTGGATAGGGCACCAGAGCCTCACACCCCTTCTACTCGTTCATCTTGCCCCCGCTGGATTGAAGGGGTCGGCAGGGGTGAGCAAGGCAGGCTCACATAAAGAGAAGGGGACGAGAATGGCAGCTGGACCAAGGCCACAGCCGGGATGAAGGCCAGAACGGGGGAAGCCGGCTGGGCTGCATCACCTGAGCCTGCTCTTCCCCAGCTGTAATGGGGTCTTAAAGAAGGTGGTGGTCTCTCCACCTGCCCAGCTGCTGGGCCTCCCCTGACAGTAGGAAAGCCCTAAATGGAGTCTTGGGTAAGTAAAGAAAAGGACCCACAGCTGGGGCTCTCCTGGGGCTGAGACCAAAGGGCCAATGCCCCTACTTGGCAGGTGCCCTGCAGCCCCCCTCCAGCAGGAAACAGCAAGGAGGTCTATAGGACCACCCTGGGGTGGATGGAAGGCAGAGGATGCAGAGACCCAGGCCCAGCCCCACAAGCACAACTGCAGCAACGTGCAGAGGCAAACACCGAGTTGGGCTGAGGAACAGGTGGGAGACCACCACCACCTTTAAGACCCCATTACAGAGCCAGGCATGGTGGCGCCCACCTCTAATCCCAGCAACTCTGAAGACTGAGGCAGGAAGATCACAAGAGGAAGGCTAGTCTGGGCAACTAACAAGGTCCTGTCTCAAACAGAAAGCATCAGCAGGTGTGGTGGTGCATACCTGTGATCCCAAGTGACTTTAGGAGGCTGAGGCAAGAGGATCACCAGCTCAACCCCAGTCTCAGTTACTTACTGAGATTCTCCACAACTTAGCCATACCTTGTTCCAAAATAGAAAATAAAAAGAACTGGAGATGCAGCTCAGTGGTAAAGCACCCCTGGGTTCAATCCCAGGTACCCAAAAAAACAAAAACAGGAAAAAGGGCTGGGAGTACAGTCCATTGGGGAAGCTCCCCTGAGTTCAAAGACCAGGACCAAGAGGGTTTAGAGAGAGAAAATGTTTATGAAAGTCCTTTCCCTACACTTGGTCTTCAGCACCCTGAGCAGGAGGAGTGTGGTGTTTACCTACATGTAGCGCAGGGTCACTGCCGCCAACAGCGCTCTGAGCTCTGAGCTGGCTCAGCTCTGTGTCTGCAGACTCCTTGGCAGCCAGGGCCTCCTGCAGGCGGCGGCTGAGGATGCTCACGGCGTTCTCGTAAGCTTTATGCTTGGTCTTCATCTCCTTCTGGGCGCTGGTCAGGTCTGAGCCCAGCCGTTTCATCTTCTGCTTCTGTTCTGTGATGGCCCTGGACACCACCAGAGAGGCAGAGGAGGAAGCTGAGCTGGTAGTGTGCCTGCCCAACTTCCTGGCACACCAAGTGTGAGCAAAGTACATTCCAGTCCACCCTCATGCGCCAGGCAGGGAAGCAGACCCCAAGACCCGAGAGGAGACACTGCCTCAGCTCAACCCCACCGCCTGGCTCCTGTGTAAAAGCCTGGGCAAGCGCATGCCTGTCCTGGTGCAGGTGCAGTGAAGGAAAGGAACGCCTGTGCCAGATATCCCTGTGGAGCCCACTGGCAAGAGCTCCCTGGCTGGGAACCACATCCACCACCACCAGATCTGCTGCTGCTCAGGTGGTTTTAAAACGATCTCGTGAGGGCAAAGACACAGCCTCCTCCTACCAAAAAGATCCAACATCCTTCCCAAAGATCACCAAGGAATTCAAGATTTCACATGGACACCACCAGCCAGCCACACCACCAGCCGATAAAAGACATGGGGCACAGCACATGCATGGAGCAGGAAGGCCCCAAAGGCTGCCTCGAGGGCTGTGTGCTTAGATGACAGGAGCATAAAGGTGCAAAGGACAACTGCCTAAGCCCCACCTCTGGGGGAGGGAACAGGAAGGAAGATACTACTGCAAGAGCACGGCACAAAAGGTTGAACAGAAATAAAATCAGGAGGAGAAATTTTAGGCTGGGGGTAGCTCAGTTGGTTAGAGTCCCTGCTCAGCATACACAAGGCCTTGGGTGCCATCCCCAAGTAGCACAAAAATGATCATCAATTAAAACGGGGAGCTTTTGTTAGAGATGACTTAGCAAATCTACTTATCAATTCTGGGATTGCTCTGCAGAAAATTCGAGTGCCAAATCACAGTGGGACTTCAGATTTGGAACCTAACACTCTAGACAGCCTTTCCACGGCCCAAGAGAACAAGGCATCAGGGCCTCCAGCCACATGTGGATGGACCTTGTGCTCAGATGGCACTGCCACCATGGCAGACTTACTTCTTAGCCTCTTGCTGTAGCTCTTCGACTTGTTTCTTCAGCTCCTTATTGGCCTCCGACAGAGCAGCCATCTGTTCTTTGTCAAACTGCAAGGACTTCAAGAAGAGGAAGGCATGTGACATATGCAGAGCCGCTCTGCAGCTGTGCCTTTGAGAAGTGACGCTCAACAGGCCCAAGGACCTGGATGCCACGTCCAGCACACCAGGGCACAGTGGGGAAAGCCCCCGGACCATCCCCAGACCTGACCAGGACCTGCTCTTTGTATGGCTTCCTATCTTCTCTTTTGCTGGCTTTTTTGGTCCATTCTGAAGTGAGTCTTCCAGGAGTGGCTCAGCCATAGCAGCACAGGGAATAAGTTCCACCCAGACCTGGGCTTGATCCTGGCCTCAACCAACCTCACCCTCCACCAGACCCTGGCTGGCCGAGGCTGCTCCTGTGCCCTGGGTCAGGCCCCACTCCACCTGTGCTTCCCGATGCTGACAAGACATCATCAGCTCAACAGTGATCCTTTCAGGGACACGTCAGCAACCTGGTCTCTCAGGGCCTTCTGATACATCATCTACAAAAGGAGCCCTTTAATATCCTGCCTACCACATCCCCAATAGCATGATTCTTCTCAACTTCTAATATCAGGAAGCCTCATCCAGCTTGCACTTGGACAGGAGGCTCTCAGCCCACACCCCATTGACCCTTGCCTCCAGGCTCACCTGTCCCACCACCCAGTCACCCTCGCTCACCAGCACCCCTTGCTTAGGAGACAGCCAGGCTTGCCCCAGCAAGGCTGCCAAGGTGTTATGGCAGCTCCATGATGCCTCTGGCCCCCACCCTGCCAGAACTCAGGATCTCTATGAGGGCTCCCTCCCATCTTTCTGCCTACCTCTGACTTTGTGCAGCTCTCAGCTCAGACAATGGCTACCCACATCCTATCACAAAGGTGGTACCTCCAGACTCATGCAGTGTACCTTGCCTGTCCCCTTCATGTGACAGCCTTACCTGTCTGCCCTACCAGGATGATAGCAAGGACTCCCAGAGGTGGAACCCTGTTCCAGACTATGTATTCAAAAGCCTCTCTGGGCTACCCCCCCACCCTAATGCACATTCAGCTGCACCTCCACAACTCCCCAGAAGCCCTCTGGCCCATTCTGCAGACCTGCAGGTGCATCTCCATCTCATCACGCTCCTTCTGCATTGCCTGGAGGTGCCCCTGGAGACCCGCCATCTGCTGGTGGGCCTGGGCGGCCTCCTTCTGCAAGCGAGAGTGCTCCACCTCCACAGCCTTCTTCTCTCCGTGCACTCTGATGAGCTCCTGCCTCAGTTCCTTCATCTCTGCATCCAGCCGCTTCCTTGTGGCCTTCAGTTCACTGATAAGCTGGTCTTTAGAGTTGGCATCTCGTCGATAAGCTTCTACCATCACCTGCCAGATGAGACATGAGCCACATAACAACGATCAAGTGGGGTCTCCTCCAGGGTCAAACTGGCTTAAATAAAAATACTTGCCATTTACATAGGTAGTAACTACTCTGAGCTGAAGGCAGCACCCACTCTCCAAGGTGAGACACTGCTGACCAAGGCACACCACTGCTTTAAGCACTAGACGATGCCCAAGCCCTGACAAATCTAGGTGACCTGAGGCATCCTGTCGGCTTCCTAGGCAGCTTGTCTACCTCAAGGACTCTAGAAAGTTCTCCCTTTGGTTATGTTGCTTGGCTTCTGACAGATAATCCCTTGTGTGCCCCTCAGAAATAAAATGAAACACCATTCATGGCACTGCTTTGAGGGGTCTTCCTTTCTCAGACCCCATGGGGTGTCTGGTGCTCTGCAAGAAAGTGTGGAGTCAGAGCCGCTCCTCCAGCAGGGGACATAGGCTCTCAGAGTGTATGTCTTGTGCCTTTTGGGTACACTATAACTTGTTTTAATGGTGGACCATGGTGTGAATTTTTCAAAGATATCCAAGACAGCAAACGCAATGTGGTAGTAACAGCAGAGCACACCCAGCTCTCTGAGTGACAGTAATGGGGCATCCTGACAGCACTGCAGTTATAGGTCCCACAAGCACCCTGTGAAGGTCAGCCCCCTCCTCACTGCTGCGAGCTAGGCTGACCTCACAGAGACTGCAATGGGAGAGGGAAGTGCACACAGAATTAGCCAAAAGCTGCAAAAGGGCAAGGGGGACCTGGTGCCTGCCTCCTGCCCTGAAGCACAAAGGCCTCAAGGACTGTGGGTGATGCCTGTCTCCCCTGAATAGACCCGAGTCTCACCTTCTGCTGAAGAAACTGCTCTTTCACCTTCTGCATCTGCTTCCTCAGGGAGGCCATCTCCTGCTGCAAGGTCTCTACCTGCAGGACAGATTTGCAGAGTGGCCTGGGTTCCAGGACCTGTGACCAGCTGCATTTCCTATGAGCCAGCCTCCTGCAGAGAAGGCCTTGGCTTTGCAACCAAAGGCCGATGATGCCCAAGGGCTGCTCAGAAGGGCTCAACGGTTCAGCCCCTGTGTCCTCCTTCCTTGCCACTAACAGCACATAGGTGAAGGGACAGGGAGGGAGCTGAGAAGGGAGCAGGAGGTGAGGGAAGGGGCAGGGAAGGGATGCTGCAGCCTAGGGGTCTGTGGGTCTTTCCTGGAGTGGCCAGAGAGAAAACATCGTCAGCTTTGTAACCACAACACAGTCTGCCACAGCTTCTCAGCTCTCATCTGGCAGCACACACAAAAAAAACCCCACAGACAGTGTGTAAAGGACTAAGCAGGGCCTATTCCAGTTAGCCTCAACTTATAAAACAGGTGGCAGGTGGGTCCACGGCAGGGTCTGAAGGCCTGCAGGCCCTACATACCCACTACTCACCCACCCCCACTGCCCAGGAGCTTGTGAGGACTACACTCCCAGGAGCTAGAGCGGCCCTATCAGATCTGCACATGGAGAGTCCCAGGATTCAAAAACTAGCACAGTGCTAGTATGGAGCCTAAGGCCTCGGGAATGCCAGGCAAGCACCCCACTGCCAGGCTACACTCTCAGCCACCACAACAAATGCTCCTGAAGTAGCCATGTGACACAGCAGGAAGACTCCCCAGGCTACCAAGTGACAGAAACAGCAGACATCATCAGACCCGTCTGGGGCTATGGGCTCAGGGATGCAGCTCTGTGTCGACATCATTCCCCGAAAGCCCAGGGGTCGTGGGGCCACTCTTCCCTGGCATGGGTGGTTCTGAGTTTCTCCCCAGGAATCCCCCTGCTGCTCAGAAATGCTACCTCCCTACTCATCACATGCCTGTGACCCTAAAGCAGTGAAAGACTGAAAGGAGGCAAAGGGAGCCAGAGTCCTCAAGCCTTGAAATTCTATGTGGACAGAGTTGTCTCAGAGGCCTGAAGATGTGACATTTGAGCGAGGCTAGAAGGGATGGCTAGCTGCTGGGCACTCGGTGGCTGGAAGGCAGCTCTGTTTCCCAGCTGGACTGCCTCTGATCCCCTTGGTCAGCAATGAGACTTGAGAACAGCTTCCCATTGTGCTGGCAGCACCAGCCTGTACCCTCCAGCTACCTCTGGGAAATCATCACGACCCGAGAGCATCCACAGGCAACTATCAGTAGCAATGCAGGCAAAGTCCTTTTACCAGATGACAATAAAAATCTCTGATGTTCCCTCTAAATTGGTCACCCCTGAGGAAAAGGTACCAGTGAAGCCCTCTCTGTGACCCTTCTGAGCTAATCTAAAGACAGCCACCCAGAGGCTGACCTTACCTCCAGGTCATCCTCCTCCCATCTGCCCCCAGTCCCAGCACTAGTTACCCAAGTTATGTCCTGCTCACCAGACTGTGCTCTCACCCAGCAGCATAGCATGGCAGAGGACCCAGGCCTATGTCAGTCATGCCACTGCCTGTCCCACTCCACACACTACAAGAAACCATGTTTCCTGCAGCTTCTCCTTGAGTCCACAACCTCAACAGAACTGATGGTTCTTGGAAGACTACCTTCAACAGCTCCAAAGGAAACTCAGTTGCCCACAACTGGTTTCTCCAGACTCAGCAACAAGCCCAAGAGCAGGCAGAGCACAAGCCACTGGCATTCCTCCATAGTTCACCCACATTTATGAAAGAATATGACAAAATAAAGGACCCAGTGGTCACCATCAGCTCAAGACATGACAGCAGGCGATAGGGTTACCTGGCTGGACTTCACAGCCAGCTCTTGTCTCAACTGCTCCAGGCGTCCTGAGGTCTCTTCGGTACCTTCCTCCAAGCGTCTTGCTTCCTGGTCCAGAACCTCCTTGCCACTCCTGGCCCCCTGCAGAGCCACCTCCAAGACAATCTTCTCTTTCTGTAGGAAGTGGATCTCATCCTCCCTGGAGGCAGCCTCTCCCTGCAGCTCCTCCAGCCGCACCTGCAACTCATCGTAGCGCGTGTGCAGGTCATCGAGGGCCTGCCCCCGGGCCTGCAGGGCCTCCTGTGTGGCGGTGAGCTGCCCCATCAGCTCCACATGTTCCTGCTGTAGGGCCGCCAGCTGCTGGTCCCGCTGGTGCACAGTCAGCTTCACCTGCAAAACAGCAGACAGGCCTCATAGGCTCTCTTCACCCTGCCCCAAGAATGTACACCTCTGCCCTGTAAGGACTCAAATAATTCTGGTGATCTCCTTGCAGGGTCCTTTCTATGGAAAATTCTATTGAAGAACATGAACAGAAGTAGAACCCAAACACGGTGCGCAGGCAGCGGCAATGGTCTGGTGATGGTCCTTCACACACACTCAACAGACAACCCAATGTAAACCTGTGCTGTCAGTGCCACCCCACAGCCACTATGTGCAGCTGGACATGCTCACGAGTCTGAGCAAGGCTCTGTAGGCCTGGGGCCCAGGATGGTAGCCACAACTTGCCTGCTCCAGCTGCTGCTCCAGAGAGGCTGCTGCATCCGCCACCTTCTGCAGCTGCTCCCGCTCGCCTTCAAACTCCTCCAGCCTCCTCTGCAGGTCTTCCTCCACCATCGTCTTTGCCTCCTGAATCTGCACAAAGGCTGCTTCCTGATCCAACATGTCGGCCTGGACCCAGGAAACAATTGCTTTTTAGAGAGCAGGAAAACCTGGTCATCAACAGTGGACAGGAAGCCCTACACTACACAGGAAAACCCACTTTCCCATGAAAGGCCCATCAATCACACCTCCATCCTGTCTCAACTGCTCCAGGAGTCCTAAGAGGTTAACACACTGGCCCTTCCCATGAGGCATGAAGCTCCTTTCCCAGTTGGCCCAGACCAACCTGAGAGAAGCAGGCAAACAACCCAGTTTTAAGAACTAGATTCAGAGCTGGGCGTGGTGGCACACCCCTGTGATCTGCAGGCTGAGGTCAAAGGATGGCACGTTCAAAGACAGGCTTAGCAACTTAGTGAGACCCTAAGGAACTTGGCGAGGCCCTAAGGAACTTAGTGAAACCCCATCTCAAAATAAAATATTAAAAAAAGGGCTGGGGATGTGGTTCAGTGATAGAGTTGTTCGCCTAGCATGTGTGAGGCACTGGGTTCGATTCTCAGCACTGCATATAAGTATGTGAATAAAATAAAGGTCCATCAACACCTAAGAATAGATACAAAAATAATTTTTAAAAAAAGGAGCTTGGAGATGCAGCTCAATAGTTAAGTGCCCCTGGGTTTGATCCCTGGCACCAAATAAAAAAAGAAGTGGGATCAAGCTGGCTGTGGTGGCAGCACCTATAGTCCCAGTTACTCAGGAGACTGAGGGAGGAGAATGGTTTGAGCCTAGGACTTCAGGATCAGCCTGAGCAAGTCAGCAAGACCCCATCTCAAAAACAGAAAAAGAAGAAATGGGATCAAGTGCTGGGTGAGCCTCCCAGCCACTGCTCTCACGAGGACAGGTGGTGGCACCCTCTCCCCTACAGTGCCTCACAGGATGTTCTCTTGGACAAGACTGCCGCCTGACCCAGCACCACTTAGGAACACAGGGAGACAGTAGGGACTGTACCCCAAGCATGGCATTCCTCACATTCAGACTGACCAACCAGATCTGGTTCCTGGCACAACTGTTAAGAAAAAAGACATCAATTCACAACTCGAAATGTTTTTGGCTCTTTTACACTGAGCCCTTAATCACTATGGCTGACTCAACAGACTCTCTTCCATCATCCAAGTCGAATGGCTGTGTGGTCCACAGGGAAAAGGGTAGGTGCAGAGTAATGAGAAGACGAGAAACCAGACAACCCACAGCAGCTGCTTCCTGCACGACCACAAAGGGTCAGGACAGGCAGCCTGGTGGTATTTTCAGCACAAAATGACCAGATGGCTCACACTGTTCTCTGCTACAGGTTTGCTAACAAGGAAATTGAATAGGTGTTACTACCTGATTTATACAAAGGAAACTAGACTAACAGAAGTTAAAAACCACCCAGATTCTCACAGGTAGGGAATCTGGTCAAGGCCTCAGCCAGTGTGTTTCCTGTGCCTAGGGAGGACAGTGGAGGGTGGCACAGCCGTACGGGTACAGCAGGTGGAAACACCTATCAGCACCTGGCTTTGAAACACTGTCCCCACAGCGACTCTGGGCCCAGCTCTATTCCCAGGTGACAAGGATCCATGGCTGGGGACTGGAAGAAAAGGGCTTCAAGGTACTGCTGACCTGTGGGCCAGGAGGGGTGGGTCCCCAAACTTGCACAGCTGTCACTGCAGACTGCTCAAAACAATGTTTCAAAATGCTCTTAAATATTCTCCACATCCAGGTACTGCAGCCATCTACACACACGTATACATCCTGAAGCCTGCATTGTGGGTACCAACACACATGCATGTACACCTTAAGCTGGAGTCATGGGTACAAACACACATGCGTGTATACCTCAAACCTGCAGTGTGGGTTCAAACATGTACATGTGTGCCTCTCACACTTCCCAGCGTGACCCAAAGCTAGGCGGAAACTGGCAGCCAGTGGCACCCTCACCTCGATGCTCTGCAACTGGACAGCTATGCGCTCCTTCTCCTTCATGGACCTGTGCTGTGTTTCTGTCAGCTGGTGGGACAGGGACACATTCTCCAGCTTCAGGTGCTCCAGCAGACCAGCCTGCGTCATCTGTCCGACCTTCACAGAGAGACCCGAGGCAGCAGGTGCTCAGTTTCCGGCACCAAGAGCAGATCCCAAGCCACCTAAGCAAGGCTCTGCCCACCAATGGTCCCTCGCTGCACTCACAACAAGGCAAGCTCCCGCATGCCTTGCTTCTGCTCCCCGTGCCCACCACAAGTCATCCCACCTCAAATGTTGGGCTAAACTATGGATCCTGTGGGCCAAATAGGGGAAGCAGGCCACCCAGAGTCAGGTCATCAAACTAAGACTGTGTAGTGTGGTGGACCTACACAGGCATTCCTACCAAGGGCACCTGAACCCCAGTAAGCAGCTCATCTGAACTGACCAAGCCCAGCTGAACCCATACAGGCATCACGGATAGTCATGCTACCTCAGCTGACCATCTCATTCAGCCTGGTGCCAGGACCCTCAGGGGAGAGGAGCAAAGGGAAGCCAGAGCTGAATAAAGGTAAGGGCACAGGGCTGTGGCTGGTCCTCCCCATGCCACAACTATCCCCAGTGGGCCTTCCTGGACCACAAGATGTAAGGTGTGACAGAGCAGTGGGCTGCAGGGCTTGAGAAAAGCTGCTGGAGCAAGGGAGGGAAACATCTGCTGGGGCTGCTTCAAGATAATGGAAGCAGAGAGCCTGACCTGCATCCTCTATCAGAACAGAAGGGGAAGCTCAGAAGCAGTTTGAAACCTAACTCAGAACACTGTACCTGCACCAGAGGCACAAGGCAGGCAGGGAGGACTGCCACTTACCTCCACTCCTCTACTTTCATCTTCCAGAGTGCCTCTCAATTATTTATACCTTAATGTGGCTTTAAATAGTCCAGCCTCATACATGCACAGTAGCCTGGACAGTACATTAAATTTTCTAACTAGTTAGACTCTAGAGGCTGAGGATCACAAGTTCAAGGCCAGCCTCAGCAACTTAATGAGACCCTGTCTCAAAATAAAAAATAAAAGGGCTGAGGATGTGGCTCAGTGGTAGAGCACCCCTGGGTTCAATCCCCAGAACCAAAACTATACCAAGAGAAAGGCTGCCACAGGCCACGGGCCAGGCCTCACGCTGAAGCACTGCACCAGTGCTGCCTGGGCCCCGAAGACATGTGGGTCAGCACAGACTCCCACATACAAGAACCAACAGCTAACAGTCTACATCCATTAACAAATGAAGAGTAAAGAGGAGAGTGTCCTCCAAGGCGGTCTGATGACTCTACATCTCTGAGTTCAAGCAGCCAGAAAAAGGTGAGGCTCCAGCAGGGTAGGAGCACGTGCCACATTTAGTGCCTGATGGAGAAGGTGAGGGAGGGGACTCCACAGAGCAGCCAGGGAAGGAGAGTCCGAGACCCCACAGACACAAAGGTAAAGGCCAAGGAGGTGGGAAGAGACTGGCTGGAGATTTCCTAAAGTAGGCACTTTAGAAGCAAATCCAAAGAGCAGCCGGAAGGCACCTGCAGAGGAGAGGGTGTGGGTTCTCCTAGTGGTCAGTAGACTGTAAAATGCACCCATGATTTGGCAGAAGTGTCCTTCCACAAGGAGTTAGGAAGTATGCCTGCCCACCACATGCCTTCTCTCTGAAGGGAGTCCCAGGGCCGTACCTGAATGTGGGCCACCTCGCCCTGCAGCCTGACCCGGGCCTCCTGAGCCAGGGCAAGCTGCTGCTGGTACCACTGCCGAGCATGCTGCAGAGACGCGATTTCTGCCTGGGAGGCCTGCAGCTTGCTGGTCAAGGTCGTGCGCTCTAGCTGTACCTGCTGCAGCTGGCTCTGCAGGGCCACCATCTGCTGTCGGAGGTCGTGCACTGGAAGGGAACAGTCAGTCGCGTTCAGCTGGCTATCTGGTATCCCAGGAGCCTTGCCTCTCCACAGACACTTGACACACAGTCAAGCTCCACAGTGAGTAAGATGTACAGGTGATGCTGCCACCTCAGTGGTTATGTTCGTAAGGTTCCCATGAATATAGCACTGTCATTGTTCCTGGAGACACAAGGCTATGTTCCTCTAAGCCTCATTCATATTTTCATCACCCCACCAACATAAAACTTCATTTACATGTGATTTTATTTAAAGACACCTCTTTAATATCTGTTTACTCATGAACAGCTGGCTCAAAGCCAGCTGCTCTATCCACTAGCCAACAGGCTTCAAAAAAATATCTCTAGTTAATGTGTCTCCATGAAGTAATTTGGCCTCCTCACACTTAAAAACACAGTGTGTGGGGCCAAAACCAACCTGCAAAAAGCACAGAATGCACAACGGATACCAAACAGACCACAGAGGGAACACCTATTCATAGTCTGAGCTGAGGGCAAGTCTCAGGGAAAGCAAGAGAGTGCAACGTCACTCCTAATGCCTCAGCGGGGAGTGCGTGCATCTGGAATCTCAAATATCCTGCCTAGAGGGTCACAAGTTCAAGACTAGCCTCAGCAATTTGGTAAGACCCTGTCTCAAAATAAAAAATAAAAGGGCTGGGGGGGTGTTGCTCAGTGGTGAAGCACCCCTGGGTTCAAGCTCCAGTACCAAATAAATAAATACATAAATAAAATCTTCCACTCTCATATTTAGAGTGAATGAGCACAGAAGTGCCCTGAGCCCTGATTTGGGGATTATAAATGCAAGCTTACTTAAAGTCACACTGTAAGTCACGGCATCTGTGAGTGCTGCTGAGAAGCAACTGCGTCCATGAAACTGTTGTGGACACCATGGCTATCATCTCAGAACCACCTGTTGAGTCCACCAGCCATACACACTGGGCAATGGCAACATATGGCTGGTTCTACACCAGCACCTGCTGGTTTGCACATATGGCCAACTCAACACTAGCAAGGGAAGATGAAAGGAGGGCGAGGAGGAGAGACAGAAGCCATATCAACTCAAATCCCAATACCAATAAAATAAGTTAGGCTGGGTGCAGTGGTGCACACCTGTAATCCTATTGACTCAGGAGGCTGAGGAAGGAGGACTGCAAGTTGAGGTCAGCCTCAGAAACTTAGTGAGACCCTGTCTTAAAGTAAAAAAAAGGGCTAGGGGTATAGCTCAGTGGTTAAGTGTTCCTGGGTTCAATTCCAGTATTTAAAAAAAAAAAAAAAGCCACATATTTTAAAATTGAATTACACTTCAAATTCAAGAAAGCATTAGTCATGGGGCTGGGGCTGTAGCTCAGTGGCAGAGCGCTTGCCTAGCATGCAAAAGACACTGGGTTTGATCCTCAGCACCACATAAAAATAAACAAATTAAATAAAGGCATTGTGTCCATCTAAAACTATAAAAGAGAAAAAAAAAAAAAAGAAAGCATTAGTCATTCTGAAGATATTTTCCTAAACTTCTAAAGAAAGATGAACAAGATTGTTCAAGAGGGCCCATGAGTCCATGTGCAGTGCTTCAGAGTTCAGAGTGGTGTGGTCCTTAGGCCACAGAAGGACCGGCCTCACTCTATAACCACAACACACATAGCAGGGAAGCCTGTAGCTCAGGCGGGACCTTCAGCAGGGCTGCTGACCACGACTGAGTCACTCACCCATGTTTAGGTGTCTGCTGCCCCAGAAGTACTGTCCAGTGAGGCCCCAAACCCCAAGAGGTATAAAGCTATCTTGGTATTCAGGAATTTTTGGATTTTAGTTTTCTTAAGGGGTTGAGTATCAATAATGCTGAATAGTTGAAAAATTAACAGCAATCAAAAGAGCACCTTGGGGCTGGGGATGTGGCTCAAGCGGTAGCGCGCTCGCCTGGCATGTGTGCGGCCCAGGTTCGATCCTCAGCACCACATACAAACAAAGATGTTATATCCGCCGAAAACTAAAAAATAAATATTAAAAAAATAAAATAAAATAAATAAATTAAAAAAAAAAAAGAGCACCTCGTGGCTCAGCAGGCCCTCTCTGTGGACAACAATGCACGTGATTCTCCTTCGGGTCAGGAGATGGTGTCCAGCCTCACAGCTCCACCTTGAGACCTCACAACTCTGGACAAGAGCTATAGGTGAGCAGCCTGCGGCCTTCTGTGTCCCTAATGCTCTGGTCCTCAGTCTCCCACTCTGCCTCACTCTCTTTCCCATCCTGTTCACACAACACGGTGTGAGCAGACCAGTCTTCTCAGTACCCAAATGGAGGGGACCAAGGGCAGGGGCTATCTGTGTGTGACCACTTAGGGCAGTTCCCTGGCTTTCTCTAGTAAGCCCACAAACTAAAATGCTGAACTTCACAATGGGAGGAGGATGACCAACCAGCAATCCAGGCCTAAGCATGTAGAGTGAGTGGAAGACAAGGAGGCTGTGCTCCTCCCCCACCACACTGGACTTACGAGGCACCAGAAGCAATGAGTGGAATGACTACTCCTGACCGTCAAGGACTCAAATTCAATTTCTGAGATCTAACCCATCCCCCTGGATGCTCACACAAAAATGAAGAGAATCCCGAGTTTATGCAAAAATCAATACCCCAGGCATCAACTCTAAGCTAACCCATCCCACAGCCACAGCCAGGCCACAGTGGCCAGAGGCGGGAGTAGGGTGCTGTACGCTCACCTGTGTTGTCCTTGCTGAGCATGTTCCTCTGCATGTCCTCCACCTTGGTCATCAACCTCTGGTACTGCTCCTCTGCCACCTGCAGGTCATGGTTTGAGGACGCCAGGCTGGCATTTTTGGCCTCCAGCATGTTCTGCAGGTCAGTCATGGCTCGCTCCAAGTCCCAGCAAGATTGTTTCAGAGTGTCCACCTCGGAGCTGAGGGAGTCCTGCCTCTGCTGGCTGCTGTGGGTCTGCTCCACCTGTGCCTGCAGCCTTGTGTGCAAGGCCGCCAGCTGGGCCTGCAGCTCAGCCTTCTCCTGAAGTGCCTGAAAAGACCCCCAACAACAACAGCTTCAGAAAAATGACTCACTTCCATCCAGAGTATTATCAAGACTGTTGGAATGACCAGTGAGACAGAAAGGTGAGTTTTACTCTGAAATCCTGGATCCCCAAGCCACCTAGTCACTCCACTATGACTGTTATCCTAAAAGAAGACAATTTTCCAAAAAATCCCAGGAGACAGGAGGGGGAGTGAGCAGTCTAAGAGGGCAGCACTCAGGTAGAGCTGTGGGAGCACCTATTCCCTGTTAAAGACACTGGAAAGCACATTTGTTCCCAAACCATACATAGTTGCACAGTGAGAACACCAGATAGGAACAGGGATTCCCCAGGCAAAGGCATTCTAGCTCAGATCCAAGGCAAATGGGCACACACATCTGCAGGGAAAGGCTGCTGCTATGAGGGAGGCCCCCAGGGCTCCAGCCTGGCCACAGGAGCAGCCAGGAGTGACACTGGACAGAGCAGGGCAAGAGGGCTGGCCCCAGCAGCTGCTGAGAACAGCCCCAACAAGACGACAAGTGAGGGCTAAGGGTGGCTCTGTGGCCAACTGTTCACGTAGTATGTTGAGGGCCACAGGTTCTAACACTAGCACCCCCCACGATAAAACAAGCAAGCAAGCTGGGGCACACGCTCCACCCTGCCACCAGCATCTCCTGCTCACCCCCAGATCTATCTAAAGGTATCTGAGGGAGTCCAAAACTCATGCACGAGGGTAAACCACACTGCCAACAGTCCAAAAACACCCAGAGAAACCCCGCTGAGTGAGCTCTATAGGGTGCAGAACAAGGATAGCTGGCATCCGCAGAGGTGCTAGAGTATCACCATACAAACTGAAACAATTTGGCTTTGACATACCAAAGCACAAATGCGCCATCCCAGGAGAAGAAAAAAGTGTGATGAAGCTCCTGACTGCAGAGATGGCATACATGGAGGACACGGACCTGTGCGGGGCTGGACGGCTGCACTCTGAAGCAGTGCATGAAGCACAAGGACATACCCCAGAGCCACCTATGAAACCTGAGACCACCACTCCATGGACAGCTCCACGTGCCTCCACATGGCTGCTGTGACTGAGGACCCTGACAGCCCCAGTGGCCAGCTAGGCGAGCTGACTTCCCCATGTGCACCTGGCGTGGTGCCGTCCTGCTGCCCTCCACCCTGCAGCACGGACCCACTGGAAATGGGCTCTGGACCCCAGAGGTGTTTCCTCTCTCAAGTTGAGTGCCATGGCTGAATTCCACTAAACTGACTTGCTCTAACTGTGGACAGAAAGACAACCACCTAGCTCTTCTCTACTATACCCCACACACCAAAAACGAAGGCTCAAAGTTAAGGGAGGGAAAAGCACCTTCAGGCAAAGGCTAACCAGATACAGCAAAATTAACGTTGAACAAAGTAGAACCCACTGCAAAAAAAAGGAAGGAAGATGAAAACCTCTCTATTTCAGAAAAAGAAACTGCATGAAGAATTGAACTGTTATGGACTGTGAGGTACCTACATCTAGGAAACATTCTGGGCAAGTCCCAAAGACGATGCAGGGAGGCAGAGGGCAGGGACTAACACAAATAGCAAGAGGGCTAACACATCAAGGGGACAAATGAGACAAAGGAGCTGTGGCCCACTCCTGAAGACACACCAACCTGACATCACTCACCTGAGTAGCTTCTAGGGATAAAGCCTCCAGCTGTCCTTCAAGTCTCGTTTTCTCTTTAAGAACCTGCAACATTTCATCCTGTGTCTCTGTAAGTGAGCTGTCCATGGACATGCTGGGGAGCAACAGAGAACAGGCCAGTGGTTACTTCTCCTTCACCTTTCCCCACGTTCTCCAAATCTCACACCCCTGCTTCCTTCTCCCACAGTGAGCAGAGCTCAGACTGTGTGGCCTCCACTGTAGGCCTCTCCAGGGACACCCGTGCAGTCTTAGCCACAGGTCTTCCTGGCTACAAAGGGTCACTGATGAGACCTAATTCTATTGCTCATTGAACAACACATCTGTGTGTGAATGCAATGTCAGGTGAAGACTGGAAGTGGCCTTAGAAAGGAAACACTATGAGGCCTGCCCCAGAGTGCAGTGCCGAGGGCCATGCTGCTGCCCACCTGCTACAGACGCTGTCTCTGCGGCTCCGTGCTTCCCCACTGACTTCTTGCCCCTGGTCTTGGTGCGCAGCTGCTGCCGCCTGGAGCACATCCTTGATTGAGGGGAACTGGCCCAGGGCCTCTGCAGCAATCTCCTGGCCACCGATCACATAGGCAGCTCCCTGGGTGCCTGCCATGCTCCCTGGAATGCCACCAGTCCCAAGGATGGAGAGGCTGCTGTGTGAGGAGCTGTCGCTGTCATTTCCATCAGCCTCAGACACACTGTCCCCAGTCAGCGAGGCATTCTCCAGGCGGCCATCAGCCTCAGGAGACAGACTGACCTCAGAAACAATAGAGGTACTACTTCTGCTCTGCTTCAGGGAGCCCCTGACAGAATCAGCAGTGGGACCAGGGCCACCAGCATCACCTGAACCTTCAGTCCTATAATCAGCCAGGGACCGAATTTTGCTTAATTTGGAACTTTTTTTCTCCTTAGGATGTGCTAGCAGCCCTAAGCTGCCCACCTTGGGCCCCCGAGGGACACTCGTGCGCAGGAAGGAGTACTCTGTGGTCAGAGCCACGGGACTGGCCCTTGGCAAGTGTTCAGGGTTTAACATGAGCTCAGGATCCAGTGTGCTAAAAAGTCTCATTTTTGTTGAAGGTTGACTAGACTGAAAGGAAACAAAAGTACAAAAATGTTTAAAATCAGCAAGTAACATCCTAAAACTGTCACCCACAAACCTGCACACACTGGCATCCCCCTGACTGATGACCAGGATCTGCCAAGCATCTGCTGTGCAGGTGTGGTCAGCCTACTAGTCCTCAGGTGTGCACTGCTTCAGGGTGGTGCTCCGTGACCAGTCTGAGCAACCAGAAGCCAAAGGCACACGCTCCCGAGCAGGCTCCTCCCCATTGTGCTTCCTTGATAAGATTTCCCTCCAATACTGTGCTTCCTTCTTCCTAATACACATAACATTTTCAAGGTTAAGAAAAAATTAGTCCTAGCTGGGCAGGATGGCACACACCTATAATCCCAGCAACTCCGGAGGCTGAGGCAGGAGGAGCACAGCCTGGGCAATTAAAAATGGCTGTGTACATTTTTATGACCCGCACCCTGGGTTCAACCCCCAACACCCTCCCAAACACACACCTAAAGTCCTTTTGAATTAGAGCTATCCCCCTGGATTCACATCTGACATGTCCTTCAACACAGAAGTCATGTGGAGTTCTCATCTAGATCCTGAACCCTCTGATTCATGTTTATCATTTGTGTTATACATCGTACTTTTCTTTAATTCTCATTATCATTTTTCTTTAATTCTCTTTCGACATTTCTGTTATTTTTCCCACTGGTTTTATAACTGATTATGGCAGAGTAACTGCTGATTTTTATATTTGTATTTACACACAGACAATTTCTAAACCCAAATATAATCAAACAATTGTTTTCAGTCGACTCTCATGTTTTCTAAGAAGTCACTGACATCTGCAAACACCAGCAGGGCTTCTCCTATGTCAATGTCCCCTTCACTTCTAGTATTACTGTATTGCCAGACCTTTCAATTGGCCCTGAGTGAGACATGAAGTGTTCCTGCCAAGTTGATCTGACTTTCTCCCACAGAGAAATGTCCAACCCTGTTACTCTGCAGGAAGAGCCTGGGATACTGGGATGCAGCTGGACAAGAACAAGAAGGGCAGGGGTGGGCAATGTACAGATGTGTACAAGGGCCATGGGGCCACAGAACTTGATAGCAGCAGACAGGCCAGTGAGACAGGGTGCAGGCCCAGCACCAGCCTGACAGGTGTGACGTGCAGGGCAGCAGCCAGCGCGTGTGACTGACTGGCTATACCCCAGGCGTCCCAATTCTGTCCTCTTCCTCTATGCCCAGAGACCCCAGATGGGTTAGATTCAAATACTGAGAACATATTCTTGGGCTGAGATGTGCCTCAGTGACACAGCACTTGTCTAGCATGGGTGAGACAGGGTTTGATCCCCAGTACTGCAAAAAAGAACATTTTAAAAGTATAATAAGAAAGCATTGAAATATAAAATGTATTTATATTCTCCCAGTAGGGAGAGCTTCTAGAAATATGACACAGACCCCAAAAGAAATAAGAACAGACAGATTTTGACAATGAATATTTCAAATGGCTTTTCAGTCAAATTAAAAAATATATATATATTGGGCTGGGGTTGGGGCTTAGTGGTAGAGCGCTTGCCTAGCATGTGTGAGGCACTGGGTTCAATTCTCAGCACTACATGTAAATACAATAAAGGTACACTGACAACTAAAAAAAACTTAATAGATTAAAAAAAAAAAAACAAAAAACTTCATCATCATGCTTACTCAAAGATAACCTTAAAAAAAAGTTGCTAGAAGTCAAAAGACATGGAAAAAATCCTTTCAACATACACCAAGAAGTGATCAATTCCTGGCATACACAGTAAAGACACCCATGAAAAGAACCGAAAGCCCATACACAGGATGACAGCGTTAGGAACCACCAGGAGAGAAAAATTCAACATTCAACTTTTGTTTCCAAAGCTGCCAAGGGTAAGAAAACTGACAAATCTTACACACCGCAAACCAGAGCGTAAACTAGTTCAGCTTACATGGAGGGCAATAAATATCAAAACAACAAATACCCCAAACCTTTTACCATAATTTTATAGTCAAGGATTTACCAACCGAGCCAGGCACAATGGCTCTCACCTATAATTCCAGTGGCTTGGGAGGCGGAGGCAGGAGGATCCAGAGTTCAAAGCCAGCCTCAGCAATGGTGAGGTGCTAAGCAACTCAGTGAGACCCTGTCTCAAGACAAAATAAGGCTGGGGATGTGGCTCAGTGGTCAAGTGCCCGAGTTCAATCCCCAGTAGCCCCCTCCAGAAAAAAGATTTACCAACCAAGATACACCAAGATATAAAACACTACAGTCCAAATCTAGAAACTGATTAAATGCTGGCAGATTTTACATGGAAGGGTCGCTCTCAGCTGTCTGTGTAGATGAGAGCATGCAGGCCCGGGTCCTGCAGACCTGGCAGCGTGCCCTGGCCACACCACACCTGGCAGGACTCCTGAGGCACTGCTCAGGCTGCACAGTCTACACTCCTGGTCCAGTCCCTTGCTGCTCGCTCACTCGGCGCTCTCAACTCCACCAGACACGACCCTAGGAGTCTTCATGGGGACCCATTACTGTGACTTCACACTCTGAACTAACCTCAGTCTCAAAGGGAACCTCTTACTCTATGAACTAGCAGGAAGCACAGCACCATGCTCATGTGGCCTCGATCCGGTGGGGATAGTGGGGCGGCTGACCCAGAGCACCACATTACCCTGACCCCGGCTCCCACACCAGGATGTGGGGACGACTAAATGAGAGGGGCTGAGGCAGGAAGTATGGCCTCTTCCAATCTGCCCTCCTTGAGCAAGTGGGAGATTGGGAATGGGGACTTGATGTCAGACCTGACATGGTGAGCGAGTCTCAAGGTCCAGGACTAAGGAAGCACTCCCCTGTTACATAATTATATGCAACTTCTTTACCTGTTATTTGGATACCTAATTTTTTAAGATGAGGACTAGTCCTAAAATTTCACATTTGGAGTGTTACACTACTACTGACACATTCATCAATTAATGCCAGAAGATTCGGGCAGGTCTGGAACTTCCATACAGGCTCGGGGAGGCACACCTCACAGGAGTTCCGCATCACTGCTGAGTGACTTCCAGCAAGGTCCTTAACTCAGTCTGTTTCTCCTCCTGAAAGTCACCTCTTCACTGGCCCATGTGCAACAGGGAACTAACACAACACCAGCATGTAGCAGTCCCTGACACTGTCCTGCACTATGACTGCTCCTGGCAGAGCACCCTAGAGACAGGTCTGGCTATGCAGAGCCCCATCCCCTGCAGAGCAGAAGCACCTTGGAAACAGCACTTTCTTCTAGGAGAACAATGCTAACCCGGTGGAGACTGTTTTTACAAAATCTCACTGAATGAGTTTTTAACTTAGTTTACTTTAAATCTTAAATAACTTCATTTAAAAATTTTTAACCCCACAAAAAAGTTGGAAGAACTAAAAATGGAGCACTCATAGAACCTTGCCTAGAGCCAAGCGACGGGCTTTAGGAGACCGATTTAAGTGATCCTAGCAGAAGCTCTGTGCCTGGCCTTCAGAAGGCACAACCATGTACAGCAGTAGAGTTCACTGGGATTGTCACTCATGAAGTAAATGGAGACCTAAGCCTGGTGGCTCAGGTCTGAGAGCAAAGGTACAAGCTCAGCTTCTCTGGTTTTCAGATGCAGGAATAAAATGCACTCCTTCCAAAAGCAGCAGGACCAGATGGGACTGACCTGACCCTGCTGGAGTCTCCCAAGGGGATGCATGCACAGCAGCAGCTATGAGAGCCCCACCCATCTGCATGCCTGAGCCAGCGCTGACAGATCACCTCACACAGCATGGGCCAGCTTGCTTTCCTTCTTTCTTTTTTGGTACCAGGGACTAAACCCAGGAGTGCTATACACTGAGCCACATCCAAAGATCTTTTTAGTTTTTCATTTTTATACAGTCTCACCAAGTTGCCCAGGCTAGCCTTGAACTTGCAATTGTCCTGCCTCAGTTTCCTGAGTCACTGGGATTAACAGGTGTGCACACCCGACACACACAGAGCTTTTGTTTTTTTTTTTTTGTACCAGGGATTTACCCAGGGGCACTTAGCTACTGAGCCACATCCCTAGCCCCTTTTATTTTTTGAGACAGGGTCTTGCTAAGTTGCTTATGGCCTTGCTAAATTGCTGAGGCTGGCCTCAAACCTGGGATCCTCCTGCCTCAGCCTCCAGAGTTGCTGGGATGACAGGCGTGCACTGCCATGCCCAGCTACGTGCAGAGCTTTTCTGAGCTGGCTCAGGAGGAGACTCACCCTCTCCTGCTGGCGCTTTACTCGGTATTGTCTGAGCTGCTCTTCCAGCTGCTTCCGGGCCTGAAGTCGGACCTGCTCCTCCTCCTCCAGTGGCAGTGACGACATCGTGGAGCCTTCAGGGGAAATGTCCATTAAGAGGCACATAAGGGAGCAGGGCACAGAGAACAAGTTGGCAACCAGAATGTGGCTGTTTTGTGTTTAATTGCCAATATTTTAGCTCCTAAAAAATGCACAGCCATCTAATTTCTAGACTGAGAGAAAACTATAAGTTTTGGCCCACTGACCACAGAGAGGGTCCATCCTGTAGGAGACACATCCAAGAGCTGGTCACTGCTGCTCCTCAAGACAGGCATCTGCCTGGCAAAACCAGAGACAGGAGACAAGTGCCTTCTAGTAACATAAAGGGGTGAACTTAAAGCTGGCTCCAGAGCTAGGTGTGCACAGGCTCAAGACCCTCTGCTGGTGTGGGCCAGGACTCTGCTCTGAAGCTGCTAAAGGCGCTCACCCCCTGGGGATGTTGTGGGTGGAATATGACCCAAATGCAGTCACAATGGGGCTATACTCAGGGACAACCAATATAAGGAGCCACCATGGGATCATGACATAGGACATTTTCCCCCATGCACTCACACCTGGGGATACGACTGATCCACAGCTTGTTTCATTTCCTACAGAAACGTGCCATCTTATAGGGCTTTGCAAAATTACATAAGCCAGCAGGACCTGTGCACTATTCCCTGAAGGACAGAAAGGACTGAGCAGTCTGGTTCCAGGGAACTGTCAGTGCAGACCCAGGAGAATCTACAGCAGAGGTGGGCTGGCCAACTCACTTCCTGACAGACTCCAATCCAGAGGTTGTGCTCAAAGACAGAATGGGAAATAACTTTGTACCCAAAAACAAAATTCAAACTATTAAAACCCAAACATCCTACTTTGAGTAGTTAAAAGGTTGAATGAAAAGTGCAGAGGTATTACAGCTTCAAACCTGGGGCTGCTCTCCCCAGGACTGGGCCTGAGCTTTAGTCTTCTTTAACATTGCAGCCCTGCAGGTGGAATTCCACCAGACGGTCCAGCTGTTGACCAAAGTAGATAAATGCAGTATTTTAACAACTTTTTATACCCTCTTCAGACATGGTTGGATTCTAAGAAAGCAATAGTTTTTTTAAAAAATCCCTAAAACCGAGGCAGTGCTAAGGTCACCAGAAGCTGACCACTGTTGTTAGTGTTCTGATCACCAAACAGATCTCCAGTACATTTTGCAAGGCTGTGTGGCCCAGATGGCCAGTTCATCTGAGTGGCACACTTAAGGCTCCTGGCCACCAAGGAGTTGCCATCAATCAGCAAAATGGGACGGCTGTAAATTAAACAACACCAGAGCTAGATGACAAACTACCCAGACAGAGCTTCAGGTCAGGGTGACGGTGGGAGACTGCCCCACAACAGGGTAGTGCAGACTGGGCAGGTGCTGCCGTGTGGGCACCTGAGACCAGAGCACAAAATCTGTAGGATCAGGAATGCAGCATTTATATGACATTGCTTGACTTAAATGTTGGTAGCCCATTTTCAGAAACCTTAAAAAACACAACACTTGGGAAGACAAAGGCCAAGGTGTGAAGAGACAACACACAAGAAAGACTGCCCAGGGTAGCCAGCAGAGCAAGATGCTCAGACTGTGGCGAGGAAAGTGGATCACTCACCACGCACACCCACATGTGGACAGAGCACACCTGCAGTCCCAGCTACTTGGAAGGCTGACATGGGGGGAATTGCTTGAGCCCAGGAGTTTGAGGCCAGACTGGGCACTGTATAGACTTTGTCTCAAAAACAAACATACAAAAAGCAGAAAAACAGTGTCCACATGGTGAAGGCATGTGGGAAAAGGTGTCAACACAGGTCCCTAGTGCCTGGCATCTGACCAGGTGGGACAGCACCAAACATAGGCATGGCCCACAGAGCAGAGAGTCAAAGGCCCAAAAACACGCGTGCCAGGAAGCTGGCCACGGCAATGCTGACTGTTGCCATGGACAGGAAGACTGCAGGCAGTAGGGGCCAGGGGCTGACCTGGTCGTGCTGGGGCCAAGAGATTCCATGCCATGGAATAAAGCCCAGTGGGAAAACTGCAACACAGGATCAGCACTCACTCCCAATACCACACACAACAGCCAAGCCCTGAGCATGTTTATAGAGGCCCGCAAGAACCTTGTGAAAATATGGCTTACCTGGGGTGCAAGACAACGAGGGAGCTGAGGACACAATCTCATCATGTAAAATTTGATGTATGTGTACACACAAAATGCAAAGCTAAGGAAAAGGTTTTGAGGTTTCTAGGGCTCAAAGGTTGCCAGTGCAAAACTTGTTCAACTTTGAAATGCCAGAGACCATCAGAAAGTAAATACTGATGGAAATAATGCAAAAAAAGCTAGGTGCGGTGGCCACAACCTTGTCCCCAGCTGCTTGGGAGACTGAGGCAGGAGGATGGCAAGTTCCAGGCCAGCTTGGGCAACATAGTGAGACCCTGTCTCAAAATAAAAAATGAAAAGGGCTGGGTCTGTAGCTCAGAGGTAGAGCATTTGCTTACCATGCCCAAGGCTGAGTTCCATAACCAGTATCAAACACAAACAAATAAACAAACAAAAAAGGCATAAAAGAATACTTTCAAGTATAATTAGAACT
The DNA here is from genome assembly GCF_048772815.1 of Callospermophilus lateralis. NCBI lineage: Eukaryota > Metazoa > Chordata > Mammalia > Rodentia > Sciuridae > Callospermophilus > Callospermophilus lateralis. The sequence goes on along the minus strand of NC_135305.1, from coordinate 126,497,137 downwards.
ATCTCAGGACTGATCCCCCTATCTGCTTGTTGGCCAATGGGTGACAAAGGACACAAGAGTTAGGCTGACTGACAGGGACTCTAGAAACACCACTAATACCAAATAGCAGAGAAGTTCCAACACCCACCAGTATTTTCAGTCTTTAAAATGAAGCTATTCATTAAATACACCACCCCGCCCCCCAGTAAGAAGATGGCATAGGGCAGGGCACACTGCCCACAAAGGAGCAGTCAGGCACCCACTCTGGAGGGTGGGGAAGGGCCCGGCAGGAGCAGATGCTTACACAGTTGCGTTTCTTGCATGGGAAGACTGAGTCTGAGAGATTGCAAAGCTTCTTTTCTAACACTGCCCTCAGCACTAGTTCCCTGAGACTTCCTTAGGTTGTCATGGAAACCAGCCACACCTGAAGAGGCATCAGGACCCACTGGGCTTGTCGTGGAGGTGAGAGGCAGCAGAGGGTCTGGGAACTGTGGTGCAGGCCCATTCTGACAGAGGGTCTCTTGGCCAGGCCCATCAAGGCTTCCTCCTTCCTCAGAAGTTTTGCCAGCCTCAATGCTGGTACCTGAAAAGAGAGAACATATTGGACCACCATGGTGGTCATTTCAGATAGGCAGCAAGATCAGCTCATTTCAGACAGGCAACTATGTAGGAGCAGGAACAACTCCATGTGTTACAACGGAGCCCTGTGAGAAGAGACAGCCCATGCCTCCTTCTTGGGGCAAGCCACACAATGGGCTTCCATTACAGCCTCCCCTGTAAGTAACCTCACCCTTCACGCCATGGCTACAGAATTTAAGGCAATTCCTTTCCATTTAAACAAGAACAATGAGAAATCTCATAAGAATCTGTTTTCAAAAATAGGAAAAGAAACAAAAGCTTGAAATAAAGCTGAGAATTATTCTAACTGGCAGTGTCCTTGCTCACATTTTCAAGGGCTGGTTCCAAAGTCAATTCAAAGCACATGTTATCTTCAAAAATGAGAAATCTAAGGCAAAGAGGTAGATAAGCTGATGGGAGCAATTCTGCAAAGAAATGCTCTAGGCTTGATGACCACCTGTTGGGTGAAAGCCTACCTGTGAGCTTGTCAGCTGAGGAGAAGGAGGAAGGAGGCCCAGAAGCCCCAACCTCTCCTTAACCACTACTGGGCCCCATGAGCTGCACAATAATGCACCAGGATGCACCCAGGAGATGCCTAGCTCTAGTCAGCCAGTCGGAGCCTGTCACTTGCAGATGTCAGTCTCTGCTGACACAGCACTCACAGCTTTGTCTCCAGAGGACACACGAGGATCTCAAACAGGAGCAAAGCCAATACCCCACAGAACTGTCTGTTGTACACCCCACACCAGTTCCACTGGGGTCCACATTTCACACTCATGTTACTTGGGTTAATACCACTTTATGATGATTGAGTCTCTAAACTTTCTGTTTAGATAACAAATTAAGTTTTACGCATCACACTGTACTTTTTAAAAAGTCTAAAAGTAAAAGGCCCAATAAATACTAAGACTTTATTACAAGTCTATTAAATGCTAAGACTTTATTAAAAAATAAAATAAAAAAATATTAAGACTTAATTGTTTCCAAACACAAGACAAATTATGGATAAACATTAAGGATGAAGACAACAAAAATAGACATAACCATTTACTGGTTGCTCATCAAGTATGGGGATGGATCCCAGGGTTTCACTCAGGCTAGACAAGCACTCTACCACCAAGCCACACTCCAGCCCCCTTGGCATGCTGTGCACCCTCTAATGCTCACAAGCCCCTGTGGTATGGGTACCATGAATCTGCATAAGCAGCAGACCTAATAGCTGTTTCCACATCTGTCCAACTCAGAAGCACTGTCTCAGTTTGAATGCCATTACCTGCCTCACCTGGCACTTAGGTAACAATAATCAACAGAACCATCTTAGAACACAATTTTTGCTAGTAAGTTACATGTATTTACATGGTAAAAATCTAGAATTTTAAAGGTACATACTGCATCAACAGCCTCTGACTGAAGGGACATGGAAACAAAGTACATAATTCACCTTTTACTTCCCATGTAGCAGCTAATGTAAAAATGCGATGCAAGAATCCTTAGATCTCTGCTCAACCATTTCTGGATTCTAGCTATTAAAATTTTAGCAACCAGTCAGGCATGGTGGTGCATATGGTGGCTCAAGACACTGAGGCAGGAGTATTGCAAGTTCGAGAGCAGCCTCAGCAACTGAGTGAGGCCCTAAGCAACTTAGCAATACCCTGTGTCAAAATAAAAAGTAAAAAGGGCTGGGGATGTGACTCAGAGGTAGAGTGCCCTTCTTCCTCAGAAGTTTGCCAACCCCGAGAGGGGCGAGTGGGAAGGGAGAGAGGGAGGAAAGGAAATGAAAAAAAGAGAGAGACCTTCAGTGATCAATCAACCAAAACAGCAGAATTCCAGGTATGGAACAATAACATATCAGTGAAGACCCACAGAAGCCACTAGGGTCAAAAGGTGCACAACCAGGTGGTCGAATACAAACAGTGCTTCATTTAAGTTAATGCCAACTGAAAACAACACTTGTTGGATTACTTACACACACTCTGGATGAATAAATGTTTGCATCCTTCTCCAAACACAAGCTGGCCACACTATGCTCACAGGCACAGCACCAGCCATGGGGGTAAGCCACTTACACTGAGCTTTGTCCAGCTGGTCAGGTGGTGCCAGCAAGTCCAGGGGCTGCAGGAGGGCCTCGGGGCAAGCTGAGGTGCCACTGTTGGCATTGTCCTCCAGGAGCCCGTCCTGCTTGGCCAACATATTGTCCATGTTCAGGACGGCCCAGGCTGAGCTGACACTGAGGACTACAAGTGACCCTGAGGTGCATTCGGTTTCTACCATCAGCAACAGCCCAGAGTTCCTGGGAAAGACCTCACTCTGTTTCCCATTTGGGGGGTGATTTGAAGTCTCATAAATGGCTTGAAGTCAAACCAACCAGTATCATGATACCTGATAGGAATAAAAAAGAAAATATATTATGAAAATTCATTTGACAGATTTCAAGTAAAAATTACAAAATTAACATTTGATTCCCACTTTGCATTTGTACTGCCAATAAGTAGAGACTGACTCATTCAATAAGCAATTCTTCAGCCCCTAGAATTCCTGGGTTTTGAGGACAAAATGCTAACTCAGTCACACCTAAACTCTTTCCTGAAGGCACCTCCTGTCTCTGCAGGGCTGGCCAAAGAGAGTTCTGGGGGAACTTCCAAGGTCACAAACTCAGGCTTTTGATCTGTCCTCCTAAGCTTAATTTAAGGGAAAATCTTAACCCTAAGTTTGTTTATCAACTCTGAAATGTACTGATACTATGATTAATTCTTTCTTATCAACAGATAAAGTATATGTAGAAATGTATAAAGTATATGTAGAATTCTGTAGAAATGCTGGCGTTTATTTCCTTTAAAATAAGTTTTATGCTGGGTACGGTGGCGCATGCCTATGAACCCAGCTACCCAGAAAGTTGAGACAGGAGGATCCCAAGTTCTAGGCCTCAGCAACTTAGCAAGATCCTGTCTCAAAATAAAAAATAAGAAAGGCTGGGGGTGTAGCTCAGTGGTAGAGTTCAATACCTAGTATCAATAGGTTCAATACCTAGTATCACTAAGGAAAAAAAAATTCATATTATTCTATGTTTTGTTTAATGTGTTTAACGTGTTTTGTAGATAAGAAAAACTTATATAACCTTCATTCCTACCTTACAAATGCCATATAGAAATTACAGGTAAGAATCCCAAGTAGGTCGTTCTAAAAAAAAAAAAAAGGCTGACACAAAATAAGCCTATACTGCAGGCGCATCTGACTCCACCCATCCTCCATCACTATTCACCCGTGAAAGAAGTCACCCCTGGCGGTGGGCAGAACCCACCTATTTACATGACCCATGGCTTAGCTACTCAAGTGCCATCTGTGCAGACCTATTGTTCATAACTAATGACCAGTTATTCCTCTCTGCACCCTATGGGCCAGAGACAATGAATTAATAACAGTGCTGTTCAGAACATGAATAGAGGGCTGGGGTTGTAGCTCAGTGATAAAGCGCTTGCCTAGCATGTATGAGGCACTGGGTTCGATTCTCAACACCACATATAAATAAATAAAATAAAGGTCCATCGACAACGTAAACAAACAGAACATTAATGAGAAACCAGCTGAGGGGCTTGTAACTAGAAGGCACTACTGATAAGAACCTGTGAAAGCAACAGGAACTACAAATCCAGTGCAGCTAATCAAAAGTACTGTAAAGAACAGGCTCTGGGAGTTTGCCTCACTGACAGGGCCTAGCACACGTAACATCTACATGTCAGACGAAAAGCTTGTCTGAGTCACAAAAATGAAGGGAGTCACTGAGGTTGGCCAAAACATGATCCCGTATGCAGTGAGTTCTCACCTCCCTCTGGTCTGTGCCATCAGAGACACCGTTCACCACTGGAGACTTCTGAGCTGGGTGGGGGGTGAATAGATTCCTGGAGCCTGGTCACAAGCTGGGTGGGGGGTGAACAGACCCCTGGAGCCTGTCCACATACATCCCACAGACCTCTCTGAACATCGTCATTTTATAGGTTCTTGTATGGAACATGGAAAACCACTGAGCACCCACTAAGCCTGATCCACAGCTACAATCCCAGATGCAGCTGGTGTGAGTCGGCTAAGCCAGGACCCCACACAGTGAAGACACCCCAAAGCAAGTGAGGCACTTTATCAAACAATGCCCCAGGTGACCCCTTCCTCTCAGTTTGCCTCTTAAAGGACAGATGAATGATACACAGACATACCTGAATAAATATTGTGAAATGGAAAATCCACTGTACCACTGAATACCAGTACAATGCAGATATCTTCCTATTGCAAAATTTCTTAGCAAAAGTTTAGCTTTGAAATGTCTTTACCTCTGCCCTGTGTGGGGATGCTAATGTCCAAATCACTATATGTTCCCACAGTTCCCACATGCACTGCATGTCAGATGAAAAGTGTGACTGCAGAAGCCAGTCCCTCTGTCTCATCCACTCTACCTGCTATCACTACACTTCCCCTGGCCCCACTACAGCACTCACACTGCAGCATGTTCCATCTACTCCACTGTACCCTAAGATCCCTAGAAGCAGACTCCATCACTCCAAGTCAGCCTCCCCACTACTGCATACACTCCCCATTCACAGAAGTGCTCAGCACACCTCTCTGACTTAACCTTTGGCTCTGCCAAGTTCCACCTTGCAGCTAAGCTAATGGTTCCAAAACAAAGTGACAAAATATCTGAATGCCTGAGTATCAACACTGTCTTTTCAAGTACAGAAAAGCTCTTAACTATTCATACTGAAAATACCTGGAAACTCCAGTTCCAAAGAGGGTCAGAGAATGGCTTCTGGAGTTACAAACTGAAAAGCAGCACACAAGGGGCACAGTCCAGAGAAGCCCCGTGACCTAGTGAGGAGCAGGACTCAGGAGACCACACTTATCTACAAAGATGAATATGCAAAAGAGGGCAGCCAGGAGTCCCAAAGAAAATGTGCCTTAGAGCAAGTAATTACAGTACCCTCATCTAACATTGTCCAGGAAGAACACCAGCAAAGGATGCTCAAGTTCCATTAGTAATAACAAACATGGCAACAACAGCTTGGGCCCACAGCCATTACATATTCCACCCTCAATTCCCCTTCTTTGACTTCTTGCTGAGAAAGACACCTTTAGATTCTGGGATGCTATGGACCTCCAGAGCACAGAACCCAAGACTGAGACTTACTCTAGAAACTTGTGAAGATGGCCCATGGTCATGCTCAACTCCTTCAGCAGCCAAGCAGACAGAATTTCCTGATTGTGCCTAGTGCAGAACCTGGGGCAGTGTCCTTCTCCCTGAAGGGCAATAAACTGCACTCTTTGTCCAGCATTAGTCTCCCTTGAATTCTAGTTAGCGTGACGCAGTCATTCAGGTCCCCAATACTTCAGACTGCTGGTCAAGGCAAATCTCTGGGCAACTTGGAGGATTAGACAGCTAAGGATGTGTCACATGGAAGCTGTTATTAGTAATGTGCACTCCATTTCATGATTTTTTTTTTAATTAAAAAGAGGCCAGACTCACCATAGATCATTTTGACCACTTGCATTCCTAGTTTCCTAGACAGCAGACTGAGCAAAGCTGCACCAAGAACTTTAGAAGGTATACAAAACTCAGGTTCACTCCTGCCTAAAGGCAAAGGACTTCATACTGGGAAATCATCAATTCAGACACCTACAGAACTTCCAGTTCCCCTGTTCAGCAGAGTCCATGAACTCAGTATATACTCATCAAACAGCTCCAACCTCCATATTGAGATTGTTCCTATCAGGAATTAGAAACAGAACATTGCCAAAGACAAAACAGAATTTTTTGAAGAAGATAATGTGGCTGAGGCCACACTAGTAGCCAAATACAAATAGGATATATGCAAATAAAAACCAAAGGAGAGCCTCAGGTCACTCTACAATGGGGATGTAAGGACAGTCTTACAAACTGGACACGTATGCCTCAAATCCCAACTCCTTGGATGGATTTCTGAACTACTCTTAACCTGTTTCTTCATCAATAAAAGAGAAATGAATACAAAACTCTGCCAAATAAAAATCAGGTAGTATCTGTCTCATGCCCTTAATAAACAGGTGCAATGATTAGCCTCATTTTCCCTTCAACTACTGTCTGACAGTAAAAGACAACGAAAGATATTCTCACTTGAGAAAGAATACAACTTCCTAAAGCAACTGGAGAAAAACAGCTATTTTTGTTTGTCTATTTTGTTGTGGTGCTGGGGATCAAGCCCAAGGCCTTGAACATGCTAGACAAATGCTCTACCACTAAGCCACTTTAGAGTTAATATGATTTTCATTTCCTTTTCTTGCCACTCAAAGTTTATTGTAACTGAAAGCTAAAGGGTCATAAAGGCAATGGCCATGAGGCACCTGTAAATGGTTTACAATGTCCTATTAACAATAAAACACAAAACTCTCACCATAAACTGTGAAGCCACATTCCATGTGGCTCCTGCCTACTTCTACACCCTTACTCTTACTGCCTTCCTCCTTTTTCATGTTTTAGCCACATTCTATACCCAGACACACGGAACTAGCTCTCCATAGTGTCTCCACATTTCCTGTTCATTCTGCCTGAAATGCTTCGCTGACAATTTTGCACAGTAGCTTCTTGACACGGAGGTCTGGACTTGAGATCATCTCCGCCAAAGGCTCACCCCACCCAACCACCATCCAATCTTCTTGGTAATGGCCCTATTAGATATTCCTGTCCCTCCACTAGAAGGTGAGCAGGGTAAGGGCAGAGACCACACCATTATATCCTAACATCTGCAACAAGGCTTGTTACTCCACTGGCACTTAATAAGCAATTGTGCAAAGAAGTGAGCTGTTGGTCTGGCTCACGCTTGGGGACAGTGCCTTGTCCTTCTCTGTCTGGACCATGGCACTAAATGGTGAAGCACATCTGAGCATCAGAATCAAAAGAGTAAGTCCGCCCAGGGCTGAGGCAAACGAGGAAGTACCCGCCATCACGTCACGTTTGTCATCAGCTGTAAAAGGACCAGACTTTGAATACGCTGGCCCAGCAGAAGCGGCAGCAGCAGACGTCTTCTGGGCAGATCGCATTCAAGAGGCGTAGAGCGAGCCTCCATGTTTATAGAGCCAATGCCGAGACCAGTGGAGGTGTCCAGGCCGGGACACAGAGGGTTGACTGGAGCGGGCCGCCGCTGACCAGCGCCTCCCCGGCCCCTCTCGTGGCCGCCCCGGCCCCCGCCTCCAAGCTCCCCCGACGTGCCCCCAGACCCTCATCCCCAGGCTTCCCCTACGAGGCCCCCGACACTCGCCCCCATGCTGCCCAGACACCGCCCTCTTGCTCCCCCGACGCAGCCCCAGACCCTCACCCCAGTGCTCCGACGCTGCCCTGGACGTTCGCCCCTCACGCCTACAAACCCCGCCCGCGGCCCTCACCCGGCACCGCCGACTCTGCGGCTTTGGCTAGACGTGGCCGCACGAGGGGCGGGGCACAGCGGTGCGACAGCCTCGAGCCCCCGGAAACAGCCTGCGCGCGATCTCCGTTCCGGAATAAAAGTGTCTTTCTCTGTTCGCAGCCGCACTCGGGCCCAAGCGGTGTTGGGCTGACCCGCACAGGACCGAGGCAGGCTTCGGAAAGAGACTTTAAGGTTCTGCGACTCTTTTGCCTCTTTTCCAGACTGGCAGGACTAACTCCGACAGAAAGACGGACAACTAACCTTCCGGCGGAAGTGGCGTGGTCAGGGAGAGCGGCGTCCCGCCCCTCCCCAGTCGTAGGCGGGCGTGGCTTGCATGGGTTCCGCCTCTGGTGGGCGTGGCACGCTTGCGTCACCGCCTGCCAGACCCAAGGCCGGCCGGGTGCCTGCAGCCGTCGCTGGGCTGTCTGCTGGGCTCCGCCCGAAAGCGGAAAGCGGAAAACGGGAGGCGAGGGTCTGCCTTTCTGCTAGCAGACGTCGGTGGCGGGCGGGAGGCACAGGTCGCGCCGCCGCTCTGGAATATGGTTCGGCGATTTCTCAAAAAAATTAGACACACGGATGGGCGCGGTGGCACACGTCTGTGATCCCCGTGACTCGGGAGGATGGTAAATTCGAGGTCAGCCTGAGCACCTTAGCGAGATTCTGATTCAAAATAAAAAATAAAAGGACTGGGGGCCTAGCTCAGGGGTAGAGTGGTCCAAGGTTCCATGCCCTGTACCTCCCCTCCAAATTATAGTTATATGGCCCAGCATCCACATTCCTGGACACCTATCTCAGAGAAATAAGCTTGTTCCCGCACAGAAACCTGCCTATAATTGTTCCTAGCACCATCATTTGTAACGGCCCCAAAGAATAAACGACCAAATGTGTCCGTGGGTGGGCGGTGAAAGGCACAGACCACCACGAATTCCAAGGGCATTCCACGGAGGGAGAGCTCTCAAGGCCTGTACTGAACGAGGGTTCCACTTATACTATACGTTCACTGTGGGAGTGACAAGTTAGAGAAACGGAAAACAAACCACTGGTTGTCAGGGATTAGTAATGATGGGGTTGGAAAAGCAGTAGCAGGGGGCTGGGGCGGGGGAGAGTCTTTGCATGGAAATGTGTATCTCGTGATAGTGTCGATGGATCTGCATGTGACATTAAACGACATGGATCTATAAACTCGTTTAAGACTATGTGATCTTAATCCAGGGGCTAAGATTGTGGTTCAGCGGTAGAGTGCTCGCCTAGCACTTGTGAGGCCCTGGGTTCGATCCTCAGCACTACATAAAAATAAATAAAATAAATGTATTGTGTCCAACTACAACTAAAAAACAAATATTAAAAAAAAAAAAGATTAGTGTTAGCTTCCTGACTGGTATATTATAGTATGTAAAGTAAGATGTACGGGGAACTGGAGCAAGTCTTAATCAGCAAATAAAATGTGACAATTACTAAGTCTAAAAGCAAACACTCTAACCCCAACCCTAACCAAATTATGTTAAATTGATAGCCATGTCCACATGGAAAAAAATACTGATTTTTTTTTTTTTTTTTTTTTTTGATAGTGCTGGGGACAGAACCCAGAGTCTTGCATATGCCAGACAAGCCTCTACCACTGGGTTACATCCCCAGCCCTAAGGAAAACTTTTTGCAGCATTATTAAGGTATAGCTTGTTAGGTTGGTGGTGGTGACTTAGTGGCAACTTAGAGCAAAGCAGCCCGCGCGGGAAAAGAACATCAATCAGATGCCGGAGGAAATGCCTGTCAATCAGCCAGATCTCCTGACTAACTCCTGTCAATCAGCAGGACCCCCTGGCCAATCCTGGAGTTCAGCCAATTCCCCTGACCAACTCCAAGGGGGCAAAGGACCCCCAAAACACCTTTCCTGTCCCAAGCCCTTCCCTTCCTGCTGTAAGCCCCATAAAAGTCCAGTCCAGTCGAGCTTCCATGCGGTTTCTCCTCAGACCCTTCCCCTCTCCACTCTGTGGGTCTGAAGGAGTTCCGACCGGGAGTGATATCTCAATAAAGCCTCTTTCAGCGGCCCTTTTAAATATGCCTCCTTTGGTCACTGCCTGCCTCGCCTGATCTGACATAGCTTACATACCACAAAATGTGCCCTGCATACAACTCAGTGATTACTTCAGAAAGCTTGCAGAGCTGCACATCTTCCTACAAACCCTTTGGTCATATGCAGACATTCCAGCCCCCAACTAGGAAGTGGTGAGGCCAAGTGCTTATTACTTTTCTTAAATACAACTGATTTAGTTCTAAGTTCACATGATTTCTAAAGCACTGGCTGTGTTCGGCGGCACTGGCTCCTGGGAGGTGGCCCTGCCAGATCACCTGGATTCACCTATGCTGCTGCCCACAGGACTGGGCCTTGCCCCCCACATGGGCCTTTGTCCTCAGGAAAGCAAGACCCAGCCTCTCTACAGCCAGGACAACCTCAGGGAGAAAAGCAACTACTGTTCATGCCAAAGTGGAGCCAAAGTGGAGAGGGCAGAGGGAGAAGATGGTTCTAGGGACAAGGTTCAGTTTCCTCCATCAAGCCACACTTGAAATCAAATCTATTCTGGGCATTCTGAATTCAGCAAATTCCTCTTTTTGCTTTCTTTCTCCTGAGAGTCTAGTTTTCTACTGCCAAGCTTCTGGAGACCCAGATTCCGGGTCTCTTCTGAGCCCAGCTACAGACTGTGAGAAGAGCAGTGTCACCCTTTCCTGGGTTGCCAGACCAAAACAAGGGATAGACTGTCACCAGGGTCCCCCAACTAACAGAAACCCCCCAGGCCCACAGCCCCTGAGGCCCGCTTCCTCTGACTTGAATCTCAGACCCTTCAGACCAGGAAGGGCTCTCCGGATAGCCCACTGGAGGGTGTGCAGCTGAGGTAGGCAACACTCACCTAGCACTGGGCAGGGTCACTGGGAGAATGGGGTGACCTTACTGGCACCAGGAGCACAGGAGGGTAGTGGACAGCTGAGGCCTAGCTCTGAGTCTGCTTTGAGACTGGGCTGAAGAGCCACACAGAAGCATTGGGCATCTGCAGCGGCTACAATGGCCACCCCCCTGCAAGGCAAGCCTGTGAGGAAACCCATACATTCACCCCAGGGTCAGCAAAGCTCCATGCAATTGAAGATTTTGTGATTTTTAGTGTAAGGTAGATGGGTCTTTAAGAGAAGTTCAGAAAAACATATAAACACTGCATGAGCCCTGCCCACCTGCCTCTCTAAACAGCTCAGGTCACACCACGGAAATGACCATGCTGGCCTGAGGCTCCCTCAAGTTAGAGCAGGATGCAAGCTTTGTTCTGTCACATGCTCACCAGAAGTCTACTGGAGTCCCCTCAGTGTGGACCAGATGTCCAGTTACTTTTTTATTTTTAGTTGTAGTTGGACACAATACCTTTATTTTATTTATTTCTATGTGGTGCTGAGGATCGAACCCAGGGCTTTGCATGTGCTAGGTGAGCGCTCTACCGCTGAGCTACAACCCCAGCCCGAGTGTCCAGTTCTTTAGTGGACTGAGTAAAGCTCAATGCTCCCAGGGATGTGCTCCCACCTTGGTCCAGTGAGACCAGAGCAAAGGTACTGGTCCCACTTCACCCTGGGCATGAAGAACTGCTTGCTGTAGGGCTCAGGGGCAACTTGGTGGTAGATCACTTGCCTTCTGTGCAACTGCCTTGGGTCTGAGTCAGAGCAGCATTAAAAAAAAATTGTTTTGCATCCTCTATAAGGTTGGCATTTTCATCTTAATCCCTGGGAGTAGGTATGGTCCGTCTCTATAGCAAGACCATGGCAGGCCTCCCTACCCGGCTGAAAATAAAGTACCCACACTGGACAAAAGGCTGTGGCTCCTGGGGCTGGCAAGGGTAAAGAGACTCTCTGCTGTTTTCCTTGATGCTTAGGCCCAACCTCAGGTCCTGTGTGACTCCAGAGGTGAGCTCACTCCAAGTGATCAGTTAGTCTGCTGGTAGAGCCACAGATGGACCAGAAGGCAATAAATGGGACAAGCAGTAAAGAACTAGCAAATCTTCATGGAGCCTATCTCCATCAAGATGGGGAACACAGGGCAGCCCCACACAGAACCCCATACAGAGAGGAGAAACAAACACAGCTTGTTTATTAGAATCAAAAAAGAGAACTTTCTCCCACAAATACAGAATACTGCCTCTCAATCTGTATCAAGAGCAAGACAACAGTTGAAAATTGTATTCCTGAGAAGAAGCAAAAAAGTTACCAGTTTGCAAACAAACTTAACAGGTGATTTTGACAAAAGATAAAAAAACTTTTTCTTTTTCTTTTTTTTTTTAACAAAAACCAAAATTTCAAGTATTATTCCAGATGACATGGCAAACCTAACAGAGGAGGAAAGGAATCAGGAAGCAATGGCCCCAGACCCACCCAGCTGCAGGGGGATCTCGCAGGGCTGGCAACCTCATCCTCCCTCCACAAAAGGACCTGCCAGCCCTGCACTGAGGATAGTGGACGCAACTCACACACTTTAGAAAGGAGCTGCTAACCTGAAAGTCATATCCAGGGTTAGCTGTTGTGGACATTTGATGATTGTTTTAACAAATAGAAACATATGCTCATTCTTTCAGATATCATACTATCCCCGATTTTAGTAAATTTGCAAATTATATTATTTGTGCTACAGTTTGTAATATTTAAATCTTATCAGATAAGCACCAAACCCATTAAAAATATATAAAAGGTATGGTTTCCTCAACAGCGTTGTATTCTGTACATCCTGTAGGCTGTAAACTTACTCTCCCTTTCCTTAAGCAGAATGCTTCTGATTAAACTTCCTCTTTCTCCCGTGAAATTTTTCCTGCAAAGAGATTTCCATTTTAACTGCAGTTATGGAAAAGGTACATAAAGAGCAAACCTGTACTACACCACCTCCATGGGTGGGGCAGCTGTGCACCTGGCAGGAGGCCTCAGCCAGCTGCTACTACCACTCACCAGGAGGATGGCTGTGGCCAGAGGCTGCCTGGGAATAAACTCCACAAAAGGAAAAGTCACACAACAGAACTGACCAGAGACTCAGCATTGCTTAGGGGGACTGTAAAAATGCCCTTAATGTGTTGGTGTTCAGAATTCTTAACTGCAGCGTCCCTGCCTCCAGTGCTTCAATCAGACTGTATGTCCCCTTGATGTTCAGTTCTTGAACCTGGTTTGTTCACAGATGTGATTGAATTTCCTGCAAAAAGAATTTGGTCACATCACACAAGACAACATCAGAGAAGTATTCAAATTAACAAGGATTTGAAACCACAAACTGGAGGAACCACATGAGAATTGTGTAAGTGCGTGTGTTTGTGGACTCACAGCAGTATGTTTTTAATAACATCAAAGAAATGAAACCCCAAAGTAGCCTTTTTCCTTTTTTAAATTTTAAAATAGAGGTGAAAACATCTTGGGTAATTTCCTTAGAGAAAAGCATAAGAGCTGTGCCTTTTCAGAGAGAGCCTGAGTACCCTGTGTGTTTCCTGACAGGGTGAAGATAGGCGACCAGGCAGGTGACGGTGGCACCTCCCCTCTCCACAAGCCATGGGCAAGAGCAGAGACATTGAGGAGGGAGATGGGATGTGTCTGTGTTACCTGAATCCCTACTTTCATAAGAAATGTTGGTTACTAGTGAAATCTCCTTTTTAGGGAAAAAATGGCCTCTTCCAACGCTGTTTAAGCTCAAATATAACACAAGGATTTTATCCCAAGAAATAACTGCTTGATGGAATTTGTCTTTGTCCAAGTCCACATCTCTCTCATTGTCTCAACTACTTCAATTTGAAACATACATGCCTATTTGGGGATTATATATAGGCCAAGGAATTGACTGAGAGTGATCATCTCACTCAGTTGTTTAAGGAGATGGCAGAGAGATTAGTCCTAAATTCTGAGAACAACCTTTAAAGACACACTGAAGACACCACAGTGGAGGTGACCCCGCTACAGTGATCACAAACACCCACATACAGTATGGAAGACAACCAGCTGTCATAGCATTACGCTGCGGGCCTATGGCTTCCAACAGATGTTCTCCATGACCACAGCCACTGTCTCAGTGCTAAACCTCTCATGTCTGCTGTGCTCTGGAAGCTGTCAGAGGTGACTCCAGCCAAGAAAACAGAGAGCAAATGAACGTCTGCATATAGAAATTTTGGGATATGAGGGCTGGGGATGTAGCTCAGGGGTGGAGCATTGCTCCACAGGCACAAGGTCCTGAGTTCAAGCCCCAGCACCATCCCCCCTCAAAAAAAAAAAGAAAACAGGAAATGAGGTATCAAAAGAGGTGAAATCTCTCCATGAAGATTCTACTTTACATGCTGTGTGAGTTTACATAAGCATAATGTTACTGTACACATACACACACACACACACACACACACACACACACACATTTTTTGGTGGTGATGGGAATGGAACCTATGGCCTTACACATACTATGCATGCACTCTGGAGATTTTTCCAAGGTCATAGAGGCAATATGGAATCTTTTGTGTGTGTGTGTGTTGCTGGGCCTTGTGCATGTAAGGCAAGTACTCTACCAACTAAGCTATGTCCCCAGCCCCAATAATGGAATCTTTATTTACATCCCTGAATGCCACTGAGCTACACCTCAGCCCCATACATTAGTTTGTCTGTGTATGTATATGCATATACATTTACATATGTGTATACACCTCCCTCCAATTTTTTTTTAAATAAGGGGATTAAATCCAGGGTTGCCTTACTACAGAAATACCTACCCAGCTCTTTTTATTTTTTATTTTGAGACAGGGTCTCACTAAGTTGCCCAGACTGAACTTGAACTTGCCATCCTCCTACCTCAGCCTCCACATAGATGGGATTACAGAGGGATGACACTGTGCCCCACCAAAATTAGCATATTTTTTAGCAGACGATGAACCACTGTAGTGACTTCCCCAAGCCTGGTACCCCTGTCTCACTCACATGGCATGGTGGGCTTTCACCTGAGTGCGGCAGTTACGGCCCCAGTAGCAATCAGGACGGGATGCCACAGCCACTAGAAAAGAAGACAGTGCACAGCCATTACAGGCAACACCCCCACTCAGCTGCTGCATTTAAATAGATACCCAAGGAAGCCACCACTGAGCACAAAGGGCCCTGTCACTCTTCATCACCAGTTTAGGACTGTGCAGGATTTCAGGAAAGGAAATCAAACTGGTAAAAGACACATTCAGGAAATGGAGTCCTCTAGCACTCTATCCAAAGTGTCCATGCACCTCTCCTTTAGCAACACACACTGTCTTGACTGGTGGAGGCAAACATGGCCTCACGCAGCCTGGGTGGCTCTTCCCACTTCTGCTGTGGACTTCTGACAAGAACACAGCCCAAACAAGCACCTGTTAAGGACAGACACCAATCCTGAATTGGACTGGACAGAATTGGAGTTTGTGGAGTTCTTTACCTGGTAACTCAGAAGCAGGAATGTTCTGCCGATACTGATAGGTCAGCTCACGGAAGCTACGCAGGCCACAGCAGTAACACAGTACAGTGTTCCCAGTGATTCTGTAATCTGCAGGGAACACAGTCGGTTATCGGGCAATGTCATTTTTCAAACAACAGAACAGATGCTGCACCTCAAACTCCTGCAATGCTAAGGACACTGATTCACACAATGGGACACAGAAGCTGAAAAAGAACATCAGAACCAATCTAGGTTCCAACTTAATTTTTCTCTTTTTTTTTGTTTCAATATTGGAGATCATACTTAGAACATAAAAAGGGCTGGAGATATAGCTCAGTGGTAGAGCGCTTGCCTAGAGTGCATGAGACTCTGGGTGGGATCTCCAATGTTGAAAGAAAGAAAAGAGAAAAAATAAATTGGACACTAGGTAAATCTGACTACATCAAAATGGAAACATAACAAATGTGAAATACTCATGATATGACTATAAGTGGCAATATATTTAAAACACAAACAGCAATGCTATGTACTTAATTAACAAAGATATCCCACAAATCCACATCAAAACAAACCCTTAAAGAACCTAGTATATTGGGCTGGGGTTGTGGCTCAGTGGTAGAGCACTTGCCTAGCATGTGTGAGGCACTGGGTTTGATCCTCAGCACCACATAAAAATAAATGAATAAAATAATGGTGTTGTGTCCATCTACAACTAAAAAAAATTTTTTTAAAAAAAACCTAGTATAAATAAAGGCCAAGATCACAGGTAAGCACATGCCACACAAATGCAAAAAAGACTGGCTACAGTTGTCAATAATAACTAAATATGGGCAAATGAAACGACGACATGTCACTGTTGACCTTTCTCCCATTAACAAGACTTAGAGAGACATGTGGAATTGACAGGCAGAGAGATGCTCACCCTCATGCTCTGAGGCACTGGTGGGAACCTACATAGCCTACATAGCCTCAGGAAGGACAGCGTGCTCATATGACAAAGTCTCCACCTGCCCTGAGAGTCCTGCTTACTCTAAGGTGATGACTTCTCGGATCTACAACACTGCATGCTCAACAAATGTGGCATTGTTTAAAATAGTGAAGAACTGGAAATAACTGAAATACCCTTTATTAATGAATTAGCTAAATACACTATGGCATTAGAAGGCTGCATAACAATAAAAGTCGAGACTGGAATGCGTCTTCAGCTCAGCAGTGGAGTGCCTGCTTGGCACGCACAAGCCCAGGCTGGATTCCCAGCACCACATGCACCCATGCAAACCAGGGTACAGACCTTTCTTGGCAGAAGGAGTGCATGATACATTGCTGAGGGAAAACCATACACAAACAGCACAGGAGGGTGTTATCTGGAAGGCCATCCACAAATAGGTATTTGGAAGGGCCTAGAAGAGTGGTCACAAAAATACCATCTCTGCATATTTTTATTTTTATTTTTTTTTTGTGGTGTTAGAGATTAATGCCAGGGTCTGATGAATGCTAGGCAAGTGCTCTACCACTGAGCCACATCCCCAACCCCTCGATGGAATTTTAAGCAAATCTCTCAAGTCTTTCTCTCATAATAATTAATACCTCAGAAAAAAAAAACCTGCTTGTTAATATTCCTTCGGCCTCCCTGGGTGGCAAAAGTCATACACTACAAGGCACCTGTGCTACCCTGCGGGGGGGGGGGGGGAACAGCCCCCACTGAGGGATTCACACACCAAGGGACAAACAAGGGTCTGGGAAAAACCATCCTAGGACTGGTGTAGGTGAGTGGTGGAGTCTCCCAAGCTATGCTCCTCCCATCCCTACAGAGCAGTCAGTTCTGGAGTATGTCATGCAGGCATAAGCACAGTGCTTTTCAAACTCAAAAATGAAGACTTTCTGTCTCTGCTGGGGTGGGTGGAGGTTCAAGTCATAAACGTAGGAAAGCAGACAGGTAGTACTACCCAGGGTGACCTGCCAGGTGCTCACTGCTGGGCAGGAGGCAAAGGCAGCCTTAGAAATCATTTCCATTCTACAGAGGGCAAGTAGAACAAGGTGAATGAAATAAAGCTCACCAGACAGTAAAAACACTCCCCGCTGAAGAGCCATAAGACTCTCTGTCAACATGTTTTTCCATGTCAGACCCCTGGTTGCCAGGTAATTCTGGAGGGGAAAAAAAGGCAATAAGAATAAAGACTAGTCTAGAGGCAGAAACACTAAACAATAAGAGAGAAAGCACTTCATGAGAAGCCTCTGAGGTGGCTGAACCCATGGCACAGCTGCACATGGGCAGCCCTGGCCCACAGAGCTTCTGGTATGAGCCTCTTTGGGCCTCAGAGAGGGCTAGCCTTTGAACCCCAGGTGGAAGAGGCATCAGAGTCTCTCAAAATCCTACAAAGGCATTCACAGCACAGGTACAGCTGAAACAACCTTGTCAACGTCCCACGACAAGAGAGGATGAAAACCTGGCATCTGCTGTCTGCCCTCTGGAAACATGGAGCAGCTGGCCCCTCTCATGGAAGCCTACAGAAAAGCACCCCATATAGGGCTGGGGATGTGGCTCAAGCAGTAGTGTGCTCGCCTGGCATACGTGCGGCGCACTGGGTTCAATCCTCAGCACCATATACAAATAAAAAATAAAGATGTTGTGTCCGCCAAAAACTAAAACAATAAATAAAAAAGAAAAAAAGAAAAATACCCCATATAGACCCAAAAGCAGGTGTAGAGCTGCTGAGAGGACCATGCCTGTCAAATGTCCATGGCAAACAGGAAGCCCTGCTCTTGTTGGGCCGTCAATAGTGCTGGACGCAAGCAGGAGGGAAGCCAGGTCCACAGTAGGAAGCACAGGTACATATTAAGCACTTGAAATGGGAAGGAATACAGTCAGAGAGGAGGGCCAGAACTTCCCAGAAACCCTCTCTGAACTGCAGGAACCAATTCCTATGGATTCATGACACTATGGCAAAAAGGAAATGCCTATTTTTGAAATATGTGGAAAAACAGACATATACCAATGGGAGGGGCAGAGCTAAGCAGATCACTATTCAGAAAATTTACAAGGATTCACTGAAAGTAACTACAGAAGTGAGGGGGAGGCCTCCTGTTGGCACTGAGCCAGGCGTGTGTGACAGGCACCTTCAGGATGTCTGACTCGTAGTTATTGCTGTTCAGCACTCCATCCAGACACTTGTCCCCCAGGTTGAGCTCTGCCAGGGGAAGGGAAGCAGAGTTATCTGTTTTATAAAGACAACATTGCATCAAAGAATTGTTTGCCTGATGGGATAACCAAATTTCTTTTCATTATAGATTATGCAAAAACTAAAAATTCCATAATAAAATGAGATTATAATACAGAAAAATTATTTCCATCACCCTCCCTCCTTAAAATGATAAGTCTGAGTTTGTGAACACCTGGCTTGGTGTCAGAAAATCGGGACCACTGAGGAAGATTATTTTCTCAGGAGAGGCAATTCTATATGCATAAATAAACCCTCCTGCATTGGAAGTTCATTATCTCCTTAACTGCTCCACGTGGCTTGACTGTGAGCCAACATGAATTCCGCACTTCCAACATGTTTAGCAGGAGAAGGCAGGTGGGTACCTAGTGAATGACAGGGCCCACCCCTGCCCCTGCACACACCAGGCCACAAACACCACCACCACCTGCTCTGAGGTCATCAAGAGAACACATGCAGGGCTGAAGAGGTGATCTTACCACAGAAAGGGGCAAGGCAGCCAAAGCAACCAGTACGGGTGCAGCCCCAGTACAGGTGACAGAAGGGCTGTAGGCATACTGAACCTGTGGACAGAGGACAGTCAGTCAGGTCCCAAGTGCTGCGAGAACACTCAGCACCAGACTCAGGGGCTCACCTCTTTGAAAACAACATAGAAGGGGTTTCCAAGGAAGTGGGCACAGAGGTGACTTTCCAGCCAAAGCCTAGCATCAAAGCTGACTGAACTGTAATGACTAAGCCCTTAGAAAAAAGCCAGACCCATGACCACATATGTCCCATCATCCAAACAGCTTGCAGGGATTCCCTCTGGCTCTGAGCATCTGTTCTACCTGAGTATTTTGTCACACTATTGCCTTTGTCATTATTATTATTATTATTATTAGTAGTAGTAGTAGTAGTAGTAGTACCAGGGAGTGAACTCAGGGGCGCTTGATCACTGAGCCACATCCCCAGCCCTATTTTATATTTTATTTACAGACAGGGTCTCACTGAGTTGCTTAGTGCCTCACCATTGCTGAGGCTGGCTTTAAACTTGTGATCCTCCTGTCTAAGCTTCCTGAGCTGCTGGGATTATAGGTGTGGCCACTGCACCCAGCAAAGCTGGAGTTTTGACAATTTGTAGAGCTATTCCCTGAGCTGTGGCTTGTTGGCCATCTTGTGTGCCTCAGGCACTCTGAGGTGAGCATTCTCTGTGGCTGGTCATACACCATGCAGTGGGCAGTGACTGCCCAGAGGATACCCTAGTGCCCTTTTGCCTGACCTGCAATACACAGCCCACCACCCTGCCAGGCCCCTCCAGCCTGCCAAGCTCAGTGTCAAGAGCAGTGCCTTCCAAGGGCCACTTTGGATGGTGTGCTGGTGCTGTGCCCCTGGCATCCAGGACAGCAGCTTGCGCCCAGCAGGGACTGGTTGATGGTGCCATTTGGGTCCATGCTTCTCTTCATTCAACAGCAACAGCTTAACACATGCAGAGCTCACGTGGTCAGGAAATATTTTAAAAGAAGCCTATGTACATGGACAGACATTTCAGGCAAGAGTAGATTCAAATGGCCATCAAATAAATGATGGGCTTTGATCTGATGGCAAGAACTGTAAACTAAAAACACCCTATTTCATCTGTTAGATCTATAAGTGACACATCATACAGTGATTGGTGCTGATGTGGGGATGGTTGTAGATCCAGAACCCAAGAGGACCTGGTCTCCACAGGGCAGCATTAGTACAGTTCAACACAGTCACATGGAGTCAACACCTATGATCCCAGCAGCTCAGGAGGCTGCTGCGGGAGGGTCCCATGCTTCAGGTCATTTTGGTTTTGGCAAACCCCACTGAGACATCACATCTCAGCTTGGCCAGACTGTGCCATGAAATAAAACATAAAAAGAGGGGGATGCAGCTCAGTGGTGGGCCATTTAGCCAGCAAGTAAAAGCTCCTGGGTTCAACCTCCAGTATTGGGGTGGGGGTGTGGAAGAAACGACATTACATCTTACTTCACACCTCACACAAGGTCAACACATCTGAAACATGAGCCAGGGGCACCACAGGCAGCCTGGCCTACTCACATTGCTGAGGGGCCACACGTGGGTCCTGCTCCCGCTCTGCTCTCCGATCAGGCATGGGCTGGAAGCAGCAGGTGCAGATGGCGTGGCTTCCTTGTAGAGGGCACACATAATCCTGGGCTGCTGAGGTACAGGCATGTTGGGACATAGGCAGAAAGACGGCAGATAAGAGATTCACAACTAGAGAAGCAGCTAGCACACAGGAGGAGAGACAGGCTTGAGAGAGGACAGGAGATTTTCAGACTATCCCTGAGGAGTCAGATGATATCCTGCCATGTAAACTAAGAGATTTTGAGTAGATTGAAAAATAACCAAAAATGGGGTCTGGCTTAGTGGTAGAGCATTTGCCTAGCATGTATGAGGTCCTGCTTCCATCCCAAGCACCAAAAAAAATAAAAATAGAAAGAACCAAAAACTGTTTTTTGGTTCAGGGGTTGTAACCAGATTTCAAAGATCAGTCAGAGGTTTTCTAATATTTCCTACAAAGGAAAAGCATGTATATTATAAAACAACAAAACATGCTACATATTTAATTTCTGCTGAGACAAGAGAACAGTTATGTCCTTCCAATAACAAAAGGCAGGCATGGTGGGCAAAGGACCACCTGATCTGGCATCAGGAACTCTGTCCACATGGTACGTTCCCTAGACACTTACCACCCATACAGAGGAGACCATGGGGAGGCTACCATGCCAACCATCACAACTCAATCCACTCTAAGGGTCACAGAGCACCTACAGCACTCAGGCTGTATCTGTGTGTGACACATATTCTACATGCATGGGCCTAATTAGTAATTTGACGGCCCAAGGCCAGACACTGGTGCATCCTGTTATGAAAGACAGGAACATGCAGAGTGGGGAAGTCACTGGGTACTGAGTACCCTTGCCAACAGCAGAACACTGCCTTGCCTGTCCCATACACAGGTCCTAGATGCCACCAGGAGAACTGTGGCTACAGTGCAGCAGGGTGGTCAAGGACATGGCTCTGAGGCACAATCTTGAGCTGGTGGTCTCATGACAAGCCCAGGCTGAGCCCTGGCTGAGAGGCTAGGGGCTTCAGGCTATCTTTACATTCTGCAGAGACCACAGAATGGGTGGAGCCAAGAGTGCTCCTTTTTTCCAGGTGCTAGGATTTGACCCCAGGGCCTTACACATGCTAATTATGTGCTCTAAGACTGAGTTAGATCCCCCAGCCCCTCTCTTGCATTTTTGGGAGGCATCTGGAGATCCACCTGTTGGAAATGGGCAACTGACAGGAGAGAGCTCAGGGCGACTCTGGAGATGTGAGCCTGTTTCTGAGGACTGGGCATCCACTGCTGGAGAGAGGCCAGCCTCTCATGGAGGGACAGATGTGTGGTCCCATTTTGGTTTTGGCAAACCCCACTGAGACATCACCTGCCCTAAAGCAGAGGACTGGGGATGGACCAAGTGTTAAAATCAGGACTAGTAATTCCCAGGCAAGTCCAGAGGAGACCCCCACATAAACAGCAGGTATTTATCAGATCCTCCCTGAGACAGATTATAAAAACTGAGAGGATCTCAGAGGCAGTGGGCCATGCAGGCCAAGGACTGGAGGGCAGAAGCCCCACAAGTGGAAACAGTATAGGAGGCCAGAACAACAGGGGTCACAACAACGCGACGTGGAGCTAGATGCTGCTGTCTCACCTGCCGTGAAGCTGGCAGACGCTGATGGTGCATCCCCACCAAGGGCCTGCTGGGCCCCCAGCTCACTGTCGGGTGCTGGGCAGGGAAGGGGCTGCACCGCTTGCCTTCGGTACTCGGGGCACTGTCTGCACACGATGTATGGCTGACTGCAGGAAGAGCAAGCGGCAGAGCTGCAGCCATGGAGGAGCAGGCCCCCAGGCACTGGTGCAGCTCTGCATCTGAGACAAGGACAGACCCTGGGCAGCACCTTACCATGCCGACCCGAAGCTGTCTTCCTCTGTGGGGCCTCAGCCCCTTCACACTTTTTCTCTGGCTCTGCACAGCTCCACTCCCACCACTGCGTGTAAAGGACAGGGTAGGCCCTTCTTTCCTGCCCAGCCCCAGCTGCTGGAGAGGGCATTATCCAAAACCACCCAAACAGGAATCTGAGGGTGGGCACCCATTCACCCATGTAGGCCACCACCCTGTGCCATTGCTCATCCCCAGGCTTCAGCACACTAGATCCTGGGTCACGCTGAGCTGACGAGGGGCCTGGGCTCACATGAGACCACAGCACAGGCACTGCTTCCCCTTGTTAAAGCCAGCGCACGTGCCACGTCTGAAGAGACCCTCCTCTAGTGACCTTCCAACTGGACAGCGGGAGCCCCGCACTGCTCATCTCTATGGCCCGTGTTGCCGTGGATTGCTTGTCTTTATGGAACCCCAGAAACTACTAGGCAAAAAGGTAGACTGTAAAAAAGAATCCTCTGAAAAAGTAGGAGGCTCTTATCTTAGAGAATGCTTTCTAAGGCAATGAGGGTCAGGAATGGATAAGCTGATCAGATAAAAAATGCCACAGTGAAAAGATGCTCATTCGTAAACAAAAAATGTAAATGAAAAGGACATTACTGTTTTCTCATACTAAGCTGGCAAAGAGCATCCTTCACATATACCTCAGAGAGTAGCATTAAAGTGACCTTTCTGGTGGGCACTGGATAACATGCATAAAAGTCCAGCAAGGTAAAATTCCTGGTCATGCCCATCTCCACAGTCATCTTGGTGAAACTGCTGGACGTGTGCACAGGGGTGACCACAGGACGGCCTGCAGCACTGCATCCAGAGGCAGGGTGTTGGGAAGGCTTCAGAATCCTGAGTGCAACATGCTCCCATCTTTACAAAACACTCAATTGGTTCTTACATTCTACTTTGTAAAGATGCACACGGATGAACACACACGAAAAACCCAGTGGACACAGTGAGTGGTAACACTCAGGCTGAGGGTGTCACTGCTGGTAGAGGACTTGCCTTAGCATGCACAAGGTCCTGGGCTTGATCCTCAGAACCAAAGGAAAAAAAAAAAAGAAGAAAAGAGAAATAAAATGTCAACACTTAAGTGATTCTTGGGTTTTCTTTCTTTTGCTGGATCACCATCACTAAATTTTGCAAAAACAAATAAAGATGATTAAAAGTTTTGAGCTTTGTTTATTGTCTTTTTAAATATTACAGCCTAGGCCTGGGGTTGTGGCTCAGTGGTAGAGTGCTCGCTTAGCACATGTAAGGCACTGGGTTTGAACCTCAGCACCACACAAAAATGAAATAAAGATATTGTATCCAGGGTTGGGGCTGTGGCTCAGAGGTAGAGTGCTCACCTGCCATGCGTGAGGCACTGGGTTCGATCCCCAGCACCATGTACAAATAAAATAAAGATATTGTGTCTACCTACAACTAAAAAATAAATATTAAAAAAAGATATTGTGTCCATCTACAACTAAAAAATAAATATTAAAAAATAAATAAATAAATATCATAGCCTTGACCAAAAATGAAAACTCTGATTTCAGAGTTGGGGAAGAAGATCTAGGGCTATGTCCTCTTAGCCAGGGGACAGTGCCTTTTCTGTGATACTGCCATTTATGGTAGAAGACAACACTGTCACTAGATAAACTACAGGGAAACATCGTGCTTATGTGGGGAAAAAGTAAAACTTAATTACAACACTCTGTTAGGACCAGTGAGTCAGGACCCATGTGAGGCAACTGGCTCCACTGGAAGAGGGTACAGAGCTTGTCTCTGTTACCTGTAGTAGTGGACAACGGCAGGTGGGCCACAGGGAGGAGCACTCCATCCAGCCAGAGTAGCAAGCTGCGCAGAACGTGTGCATGCAAGGCTGCACATCCACTCTCTGCCAGCTCACCCAGTCCTGGCAACTCTCCAGCATCAGAAAACAAGCTCAGACCACAGGAACCCAGCTACCCACCCCACAGCAAACTCTTAATCAGAGAACTGGCTGCACCTCTGGCTCCAAGACCCCATTCCCAGGCAGGAACAGGGACTACCTGATGTCTGAGGACTCACTGTCAACATCTGACAGCTCCAGCAGGTCCTCTGAACTCCCCTCTTCATCAGAAAAAGACCTCTTGACTTTGGGCTGCAGCATGTCTTGGGTGATTTTATTCCTGGCATCCATACTTCTCATATCTTCTTCACTGCGACTCTTGTCTAGATTCAAAGAACACAGTAGCTTTCACTGACAGCAAAGCATGACCAGTGAGACACACAGCCTTCTCTCCTCAGAGCTGAGCTCCCCACCCTGAGGAAGGGAGAGTCTTGGGGGGGCTGGCCCACTTGCCTGGGTGCTGGATGAGGTATGCTTCCACAAGGTTGTTGAGGATGTGGTTCTTACAGATCCGCTCCACTGGACAGCGACAGGTGGGGCACAGGGAGGAGCGCTCCATCCAGCCAGAGTAGCAAGCTGCACAGAACGTGTGCATGCAGGGCTGCAAGCTAGAACAAGAGGAACCCCTCTTCAGACAGAAACCTCCAAAGATCGGCCACTAGGACCCCTGGAGCAAGACATGCAGCAGGCCTTCCCAGGCAGAAGGGCAAGCTGATCAAAGCTAGGGGCTGACTGTGGAGCCCGGCCATCACTCTCACAGAAAACACTTTAATCAGGCTTGTTGATAAAAAGAAACTAGAGGTCACACTGCTTCTGTGTCATCAAAAGGGACAGAGGAAAGCAGATTATGACTGCAGAAACATGGGCAATAGGAACCAGCATCTCAGGATTGGAAGCTGGGTAAGGCTACACCTTCTAAGTAGACACTAGAGTAAGGAGAAGGCTCACCTGGGCTGCTCCTGGGATATACATTCTATGACAGTGTTAAACATTTCTTTAATCAGGAAACATTTAAAACTTGGTATAGTGCATCTGATCTGTCTGCAAGCTAGACTTTGGGTTCACTGGGTTACCCATAACCCATGTCAGTCAAAACCAATACTGCCAAAATCTTGTGGATTCTATAGCCCTAGTCTCCTGGGTGGCTCTTCAAGTACGATGAAAACAGCACCTTAGTAGTCCCCATGCCAAAGAGGACCTAACAGCTGCTTCATTGGCAGCCTCCTCCTCCCAGTGGCCAGGGTCCACTGTGAGCCAGCTGGGGTGTCAGCGACACACCTCACGCCAAAAAAGACCTGACAGCTGCTCCATTGGAAACCCCCTCTTCACCCCCTGCCCCCGCGATCCACCATGAGCCAGCTGGGGGTGGTTGGCAGCACACCTCACGCAGTCGTGCAGCAGGTCTTGGCAGATGATGCATGTGAGTGTCTCCTCCATCTTGTCTGGCTTCATGGCAGCAGCTCTGACGTCCTCACGGGGAGGTTGAGTATTTCTATCCTGGTCTGCAACCAACTGCTGCAGGTTCGGGTCAAGTGCCTCACCTAGGAGAGAAAGGCATATATTGTGACAGGCACACCACAGCAGAACTTGATGCACAGCCTCGTATTATAGAGCCCAGCCTGGAGACAAGGGGACTCCTCAAGCTGCAGACGCAGTGCTGACCTTACGTTTGTATCTACAAAGACCATTTTTAGGGTGGCTCCAGATAAGGCTCATGTTCCAGTATGTTTACGTTCTGGTGTAGAGGAACAGTTCCTGACATAATATGACACACACGATGTATAGCTAAGAAAGAAAGGATAAGCTAGGTGCATGCCTATACTACCAGCTACTTGGGAGGCAGAGTCAGGAGGGTCACTTGAGCTCAGGAAATCAAAGTCAGCCAGGGAAGCACAGCAAGACTCTACCTCAAAAAAAAAAAAAAAAAGTGTGTGTGGGGGGGAAGGCTGAGAGGCTCGGGTTAGGGACCACAGACCTGTAATCCCAGCAAGTTGGAAGGTAGAAGGCATGCAAGTTCAAAGCCAGCCTGAGCAATTTAGCAAGACCCTAACAGCTTAGTGAGACCCTGTCTCAAAATAAAAAATACAAAAGATTGGTGATGTGGCTCAGTGGTTAAGTACCCCTGGATAGAATTTCTACTACAAAAAAGAGAGAAAGAAAAAGAGAGAGAGAGAGATGGGCCAGCTGTTAAATAGTATTTGTCTTTTTTTTTTTTAAGAGAGAGAGAATTTTAATATTTATTTATTTTTTAGTTTTCGGCGCACACAACATCTTTGTTTGTATGTGGTGCTGAGGATTGAACCCGGGCTGCACGCATGCCAGGTGAGCGCACTACCGCTTGAGCCACATCCCCAGTCCATGTTAAATAGTATTTGTATAAATGTAATTTTTTAAAAAAACAAATGAAAAAGCATGATGCCTGAGTACACAGGAACATGCTAGAAAACAAGACTAAGATGGCACCAGTGGCTTTAAGATGCTCTTTCTCCTGTTATGTTTCTATTGCTCAGGTATAAGCTCAGATGTTGGTTGTCACAGGTCAATTAATTTATTTATTTTGGTACTGAGGTTTGACCCCAGGGTACTGGACCACTGAGCTACACCCTTTTCTTATTTTTTATTTTGAGACAGAGTCTAGCTAAGTTGTCTAGGCTGGCTTTGAACTTGTGACCCTCCTGTCTCAGCCTCCCAAGTTGTTGGGACTATAGAGGCCTGTGTGCCACATGCCTGGTAATTTTTATTTTTAAAGAAATATTAAACATTCAACTTAAGTCATATAGAAGAATGCAGTCACCTCTGCCCAGCCTGCCTTCACTGCAATTTCACCAGGTGAAGAAACCACTTCCACGTCTTTTACTGCACCTTTTGGTATTCATTTCCATGTATTTAAATTATAATGCTACATTGACTTATTAATTTTGTTTCATTTAGTGCTAGAAATTGAACTCTGGGCCACTCACATTAGGCAAATGCTTTATCACTGAGCTACATCCACAGCCTTGATTTACCCATTTTAGAAATCATCACCTGATATCTACCAACACAGGAAGGTGTTTTGGCCCCTGAAACCTTCTTCCCAATATTATCTAACAGGACTGTGGGTTAACTGCAGCAAATGGCTTTCATTGTGTTTATGTAAGCATTCTCTGCTGGGCCGAGCAATATACCAAAATTACCTTTTCTGATTTATACATTTTTTCATCTTTCTGGAGTTATATAATTGCCTAGTTTTTATATGTGTGTATTTTTTGCTATAAAACTGCTGCTGATTCTTCTCACGCCTTCCCCAAGTTGATTAACTAACTCCCCAGTCTTCACATAGCTCCATTTCTCCCAAAGACCAACTTCCTGGGTCCCGTAGTGCCCTGGGCCTGTTGCACAGCCAGCATTATCCACCACATTTCCACATCTTAAACATAATGTCTTAAATTTTGGCTTTTAAAGTACAGACATTTTTTTCTCTAAATCATCTTCAATGTGAAGGTTCAAACTATCATCTAAGACAACATCAAAGCAGGGCATTGTGGTGCACATTTATAAGTCTTAGGAAGCTGAGGCAAGAGAATTGCAAGTTCAAGGCCAATCTGAGAATTTAGAGAGACTCTTCTCAAAATAAAAAATAAGTTGGGGTTGCAGCTCGGTGGCAGAGCACTGTCCAGCATGCACAAAGCCCTGGGTTTAATCCTAGTTACACACACACACACAAAAAAAAAAAAAAAAAAAAAAAAAAAAGAAATCTAGAGAGAGAACTCTGGCATCCATGTTGCAATCAGGAATATACTACCTCTAGATCCAAGACTGTAGCCTGGTGGCAAGCAGTTCCATCCAGATCACACAATGGGAAAGAAAAGGCCCCAATTTCATTTAGCAAATGTGAGGTGCTGCAGTAATCATCTGAGGGGGTCTCCATGGGTAAGCACAAATGAAGCCACATGCAAGGCCATGGCCACCAAGCCCAGAGTACCCCTAGCATCTCGTGGAGAGGGCAGAGGATGCATGGAGCTGCAAGACCAACCTGCTTTCATTTTCTTTTTCATGGGCTCCAGATCCTCCTGGTTCTGGGGTTCCAGCAAACAAAACTGTGCTCCCTCTCTGTCTGGAAGAGCTGACGTAAGGCTGGAGAGTTCACTACTTCCCACAGATGGACCACATCCTTTTAGGGAGAAGCCTGTACCCCCAGGTCCTGTGAAAAGGGAAAAACAAGACAGGTTCTAATTTCTCTATTTCATGAGAGATCATGCTGGTAAAGTATCACTGATTTAAGCCAAATGCAATCCGCAGTCCAAGATGTCATAGTTTGTAAGAATGACACACTACTTCTGCTATGTCAATACCATGAACCACATGTCTTATATGCATTTGGGCCCATTTCTGTGTGAGTGGAGCTGGGGGCAAAAGCACATTCACAAGGGAAGAAATGCAGAGATGTCTTTGACAGGACCAGCCCTGAGCACTGGTGGACCATGTGCAAACCCACATGCCAACAATCACACAGTGCACATTTCAGGGCGAATGTTCCAAATAGAGGCTCATGTGAAGCAGAGGCCTTTGGCAGGAGTGGAGCAGTTGTATGATCATGGGAAGGAAGAGGGCGGTCATTGGCAGGCATAGCAGAAGAAGCTAGAGACACATAACTGGAAGGAGTTTGGCACTTTACTACATCCTCTGTCTTCATTGAGATCTAGTTTGGAATATCACAGTATGACAGGTATGTAGTCCATGATATTCAAACCATGTTATATGATAAACTGACTTAGAGTAGCTGAGGAGAAAAGAATGACTTTGGAAACAGCTGAACCCCTGTACTGAGGGGAAAAGCTAACAGCTCCTGGGCTGGCTCCTGTCCCCACCACTCACTCACACTACAACTGTGAGAGGCTGCTGTGCTTTGATCTCCAGCATAAAGAGCATGGTAATGGCTCCTCCCTGACTGGCTCCATTAATGAGTCTTAACCAAAAAAGAGCACTTACTACACTATCTCATGTCTAATAGGTGCTCAACAAGTCTTCACCATAGTTACTTTGTTAGCGTAAGTGTTTTGCTACTGTTAATGTTTATAAGTATAATTGTTTTCTTAGTGTTAGTGTTAGCATTTGTAAGCATATTATACATATATGCTTAAGCATATGGACAGAAAAAAATTTATTATTTAAAATTTACAAATATATGAATGCATTACCTCTTTAAAGAACTTAGAACATAATCACAGTTTATCAGACTAAACACAATGCACACAGATGGACGGAATAAAAGATTATCTAACTTAAGGTTCTCTTTAAACTGTCCCATGCCTGAGTTCTGAGGAATTCCTTATAATATTCATAAAATGCCAGGTTAGGATGACAGATGTGGCATGCCTGACCTAAGCATGTGGCTAGAGAGCTGCACCCAATCCAGAGCCTGCCCTTGAGTGCGATGAGCCATGCAAATGGACTGAGTAGCACTTCTACTTCTTTGGGACTATAATCGCATGGAATGAGTCACAGGTGTTGGAACCAGTTGTGGAGAGCCAGCACACATCCCACCTGTGCTATCTATACTTGAGGAACCCTGGTGAAGGTACACAGGCCTAGAGAGCTTTAAGACTTTGTCTAGTTGATCACTCAGGTCTGGCATGTTTGCCTTTTGAGTGTGATTACAATTTCTTTCATTCATAAATTTGAGGTAATTATGTTAAAATGAAGGCATATCAAGAGACTTTGAGAAGCTTGGGCTTTAGTTTAAAAGTTTACGTGGGCTGGGCATGGTGGCAATGCCTATGATCCCAATCATTCAAGAGGCTGAGCAGGAGGACCACAAGTTGAAGACCAGGCTGGGCAACTTAGCAAGACCCTATCTCAGAACAAAAAATTTTTTAAAAGCTCATTGATATGAGTGCCCCTGGCTGGATTCAACCCCAGTATTTGGAAGGGGGGACACTTCATTGAAAAATCAAAGAACACCAAGTATAGTGGTACATGCTTATAATCCCAGTAGCCTGGGAGATTGAGGCAGGAGGATCACAAGTTCAAAGCCAGCCTCAGCAATCTAGCAAGGCTCTAAGTAACCTGATGATACCCCGTCTCAAAACAAAAAATAAAGAGGGCTGGGGATGTGGCTCAGTGGATAAGCACCCCTGGGTTCAATCCTTGGTAGCAAAAAAAAAAAAAAAAAAAAAAAAAATGTCAAAGACCTTAATAACCAGGGAGAAATAACATCTTCCTGGTTTTTGTAAAAATATCAATTCTCCCCAAATCAATATCTCAAAAAGATTTCTTTTTAACTTGAAAAGCTAATTCTAAAGATAATCTAGATGAAAAATACAAGTGAAAAACTGAGAAACTAAAAAAAAAAAAAAATCAAAGCATAGACTGTGGTCTAATTACTGAATACATGTATACACCACCTGCAAGGACACATTCATATCATACTGCACCTGGATGTTCTGACTTTATCCCAATAACTGTGGGGGAAGCCAAAAAGAGCTAAGCTATCAGGAACAAGGCATGTAAAATTGGTTTTAAACTATACATTTCTCTGATGAGCTTAGTGGTACATTCCTGTAGTCCCAGTGACTTGGCAGGCAGAGGCAGGAGAATCATAAACTTGAGGCCACCCTCAGCAACTTAGGGCACCCTTCCTCAAAATAAAATAAAAAGGACTGAGGTATATAGCTCAGTGATAGAGCACTTGTATAGCAAGCACAATGCCTGGGGTTCCATCCCCAGTACCACTTTTTTTTTTTTTTTTTAAATATACTCTACCCTGAATAAACCCTGAAATATTATACCAAGTAAAAGAAGTTGGTCACAAAAGACCATATACTGTATGATTCCACATATGTGAAATGTCCAAAACAGGCAAATGTAAAGCAACGTATTTCCTTTCAAGTGACAGAATGTTACAGACTCAGTGATCATGGGCATGCAATTTTGTGAATATACTAAAAACCACTGATGTGTACACTGTAATTGTGTGATGTGTATAGTATATGGAGCATACCTCAATAAGAAATAAGAGAATATAGAATACCATGGTACCTGCAGCATTTCTCTTGGGGAAGGACAGGTCAATACTTGCCACTACAGAACTCCTGCTAAGGAGAGCCTTGGTTGAGGCTTTTCTGTCTGTGACAATGTGGTAAAGATTAGGAAACAAAGCACCGTGGTTGTCACTGTGACCTCCTCCAACTCACCAGAGCTGAAGGAATGCTCTCGCCCTGTGGCAGTCGGCTCTGTGGAAGAGGTGGAGGCCCTGGGGAAGAGGTCTGATGTCGACGTTGATGGCTGTGGTTCCTCCAAGCATGCCTGAGTGGCGGGAGACAACGAAGGTGGGACCCGGGGGTCGTCACCCCGTCCTGGACCTGAGGACTCTTTGGTCACATGGAACACATTTTCTTTATTGGCTTCTGCAAGCACAAAAGGAACACAAGGAACACATACTGAGAGCCCAGGAAGACATCCCAGGGCTGAAACCAAAGTACACTGCCCCCCACGCATCCATGTCTTTGCCACAAGATCACTTACCAAAGGATTCTCGTGTCATGCCTTGCTTTTCATGTAGAGATTCATAGAGGTATGCCACATCTAGGAGTAAATCAACCCTATCAGAGGGTGGCCATGTAGGAGGGGCCCCTCATCTTGAAGCCCATCTACCTGCTGATTATCTTCACTTACCAGCCAGTAACCACATTCTAACACAATTGACATGCAACATCTTTGCCAACTAAAATAAGCAAGCCTCAGGGAATGACCTCAGGAGGCAGACTAAGGCAAATAATACATGCTGCTCATAATTAAAGAAAAGAACAAACTCAAGATTCTTCCATGTGGCAAGGGGCTGGTTTTATGCCCACTGTGCCCTAAGGAACCTTTGCCCCTGCTTCTTCTTCCTTACCAAGGAAGATCTTCCTGTGTTCTTTGAGTCTCAAGGATGCCTTTAAATCAGAGGGCTCCCAGCACTCCTTGTCCTACTCAGTGATCATGGGCATGCAATTTTGTGAATATACATCATTCTCTCTCTCTCTCTCTCACACACACACACACAGTCCTGGAGCTGACCTTCACTGCCTCCTATACAGTCTCCAAGAGCAGAGCCAACAAGGGCCCAGGCCCTCTTCCTAGGTTTTGCTCCCCACAGCTCCAGTTCTTCCACCTGGCCCTACTTGCTCCTCCTCGGCTGTTTTGATGCGCTGCTCACAACTATGGAGGCATTCTTGAAGAAAGGCTCTGACTGTGGTTGACGCTACCATTCTCCAGCTGTTTACACCAAGAGTTCACACAACAACAAAGGGAATATATACAGGAGACACCTGTGCCAACACTTTCTAAAGATATGCCCCAGCCTCAGCTGGACACTCCCTTAGCACAGCACTGGGGATGAGTCTAGCCAGTATGTTTTCCTCTCTTACTGTGTTCGGGCTCATTTTTCCTGTACACCAAGTAGATGACATCCCCCGTCTGCAGAGGACAAGTCTGCTTCTTAACCACCTTCAGCTTGTTGATCACAGTTCCGTTGGTACTGTAAAGAAAACAAAGTGCAATTTATCCTTCTCAAAGTAACTTGGGATTAAATTATTTTTCTACCACCATTAGGAAACTGGCTCAATATTATCATTTTGAAAATACTCATAGGAATGATGTAACTATTTTACAATGCACATATTCAAATACCTTCTTAAAATTCTCTTGGGGGAAAAGCTTGCCTGTTATTCCTTTACTGACAACCTACCTGGCAACCAAACCATTTGTCTCATCGAGTGTTTTAATAATTCTGCTACTCCCATGCCAGACTCCCTTCGCGTGCCTCCTGGTGGGTTCCGAGGCCCCTCAGCAGCATCGTGCTTCCATTTCCAGCCTCTTGTGAGTTGTGGGCAACACTGTCCACATGTACACCCTGGCATCGCATCCCCCAGATAAGCATAGCTGCCTCCTAAGAGATGGGTGCTGGCTCTTGGGAAGATGACTTGGCCCCTGTGCTCAGAATACACAGCCTGGATCAGCAGTGGCCACACTGCTGGATGGGAGAGGTCAAGGCCCATGGTGTAAGGGGAGGACCAAGTAAGAGGGAATAGGAAGTGCTTCCTGGGGAAGAACTAATGGTGTCCAGGAGTCAGCTACATGACAGATACTGAATGCATAAAACTCAGCACCTGAACCACCACATGCCTCAGCTTTGCAGGCTCACTAGGAGGAGGGGATTCACATCTGAGCAGTTCACTTAGGTCAGGGAACAGGAAACATTTTCTGTAAAGAGCCAGACAATAAGAGTTCCCGTTCTGTGGTCACAAAGTCTCTGTCCAACTACTCAGCTCTGCTGCTATAATGTAAAAGCCGCCAATGACAGCATGTAAACAGTCACAGCCTTGCCCAGTAAACCTACAACAAAAGCTGGATATGAGCTGGCACAGTAGTTCACAAATGTAATCCTAGCAGCTCAGAAGGCTGAGGCAGGAAGATCACAAGTTCAAAGCCAGCCTCAGCAACTTAGAGAGGCCCCATGCATCTTAGTGAGGCCTTGTCTCAGAATATAAAATGGGCTGGGGGTGTGGCTCAGTAATTAAGCACCTCTGGGTTCAATACCTGGTATTAAAAAAAAAAAAAAAAAGCTAGATGTGGTAGTGCACACCTGTAATCCCACCTACTCTGGAGGCCAAGGTAGGAGAATTGCAAGTTGAAAGCCAGCCTCAGCAACTTGGCAAGACCCTGTCTCAAAAGAAAAATTGGAGATATAGCTCACTGGCAAAGCATTCTTGGATTTGATAACCAGTACTGGAAGAAAAAGAAAAAAAACCTGCAACAAGCAGTGCATCAGTGCGTTGACCTTGACCATGCAGCGCAGCAGGCCCTCAGCCCCCACAGCTTACCCTCAACGATCCTCCTCCCCAGCTCCTGCAATGACTTCCTACTGCTCTCAGCTGGAGCCCACACTCCCTGGAGTGGCTTCCCGTGCACCACTCTGACCACATATCCCAGTACCTCTGGGCCTTGGCCATGCAGTGCCTCTTGCCCGGCTGCCCCTTCCCCTGTAGCCTGCCTCTGCCCAGGCACGCAGCATCTCTGGATGCTAGAGAAAGGAAGGAGTGGAGTCTCCCTGGAGCCTCTAGAAGGAACCACTGGTCCAGACCTTGATTTTATCTTTTCCTTGCTTTTTATTGGTGCATTGCAATTACACATAACAATGGGATTCATTGTCACACATTCCATGTGTGTGTGATATAACTATAATTTGGTCAGTATTGTTCCAAACCTTGATTTTAGCCTAGTTAGACCCATGTTGGACTTTGAAACTACACAACTAAGATGATGAATTTATCAGACATCATAGGGCATCCCTGTATTCAAACCAAAAATGCATCCATTGCTTGTGAGTCTTTTTTATGAGCCATATTTAACTTAATAGGAATGCATGGGCCACAGACACCACACATCACCCAGGTGTCCCTGCTGGAAACCTGAAATCTGCCACAAGGAGCTCCTGAGTCAGAGGAAGGAGCCATGGGGTTGCACGCAAAACAATGCCTCAGTCTCCTGAGCCACACAAGCTCACAGGAAACTAGTGCAGGACTCTCACCTGGTATCTTCCAGTGTTGCCTGGCCAGACTTCTCATCCACAAGTATTTTACAGTGATCTCCAGAGACAAGTTTATTGCTAGGGAACGAGAGGTCACAACCTAAAACAGAGAGGGTAGCAGGACACTGGACATGACTCTCGGGTTCGGCAAACACTACTGCCTTGCTTCACTAAAGCAGGTGACAGTGGCACACATCCCTGGAAACAGTACTCGTGTGCCAGAGCGTTAATCCAGAGGGACAGGGTATGGCCCACCCCCATCAACACCTCAACAGCTTTTTCCGGGCAATTTTACAGCATGCCCACATGCACATCTAGTCCAATAAATATTATCAGAAGTTTTAAAAAAACTCAGGGGCTTAATTAGCTCTTCAGTATTTCACCTACTCCTTAACTTCTTCTCTATGTAAACTTAGGTTTCATAAGTCATCACAAAACTGAAGCAATGACAGTCACAGAATATATAAAACCAAATTATCATAGGCACATGTATAAGAAAATATAAAACAGAAGGGGAATGTGTCCACAACTGACTAAAGTCATTGTGTCTCAATACATATAAGAGGGGATATCTTCAAATACTTACTTGCTCTCGTTTTAAATCAAAAGGAAAACTATCAGAAGCTTTTAAATGTCTAATCACTAATTACCACTGCTTATAAGAGCAGTCTAAGATGATACATAATGATACTAAAGAATTAAGGGCAATTAAAAAAGGAATTGATACTGGGCATGATGGCACACACCTGTAATTCACAGCTCCAGAGGAGACCAACAACCCAAAGCAGTGGAAGATATGGACATGTCACAGCCCATCTAAGTCCCATGAAAGCTGGTTTCATGGAAGGTGCCCCCAACCCCAAAACACACAGAGCTGCCATATGGGCTTCCAAAGGATAAAGTGGCCAAGAACTGAGATAGCTGTAGGAGGAGGTCATGGCAAGGTTGAGGATGTGGCAACACTGGTCTGGGAGCTGTGGATGACAGAAGTAGTCAGAAGTTCACTATTGTTAAGAGGCCATTCTCTGGCTAGGATTTAGCTCAGTGGCAAAGAGTCTGCCTTGCATTCGCAAAGCCCTGGGTTCGACCCCCAGTTCCAAAAAAAGATAGAAAAAAAAAAAAAAAGATGCCAGTTATCACCAGATGTGGTGGCATACGCCTGTAATCCCAGTGGCTGTCGCAGGAGGATTGCAAGTTCAAAGACAGCCTCAGCCAAAGTGAAGCCCTAAGCAACTCAGTGAGACCCTGCCTCTAAATAAAATACAAAATAAGGCTGGGGATGTGGCTCAGTGGTCAAGTGCCCCTGAGTTCAATACCCAGTATCCACCCTCCCCCCACCAAAAAAAGATGACAGTTCTCTCCTGGATTATTTCACATATTTGATGCAATTCCAACCAAAAGCCCAGAAGGCTTACAGAAACTGCAAACTGATTTTAAAGTTCATAGGAAAAAATTTATTAGCATATCCAAGGGAATTTTGAAAAAGAATAAAGTTGGAAGATTTAGATATCTTGACTAACTTAGCATGAAAGACAGTGTTATGTTGGTGTAAGGATGGCCAGTCATAGAGAAATGCAAAACCTAAAACTACGAAGTTTGTAGTGGAAAACAAAGAAAAAAAATTACTGATGCTTGCTCTGGTGAGAATTTCTTAGACAGGATGCAAAAAGTATAATCCAGAAAGAAAAATATTGATAAAATGAAGTTCATCCAAAATATATATCTAGCTAGATGTGGTGGTTCTTGTCTGTAATCCCAGATACTTCGGAGGTTGGGGCAGGAGGATCACAAGTCTGAGGCCAGACTGGGCAATTTGGCAAGACCCTGTCTCAAAAGGGGAGGGCTGTGAGGCTGGGGATGTAACTCAATGAAGAACACTTGTGTATCATCTCCAAAGCCCTAGGTTGTATCCTCAGCACCATAACAAACAAACAAAATTAAACATCTGTTCTTCAAAAGACTCTGCCTATGAAGATGAAAGGACAAGCCACAGACTAGTAAAAATATTTGTGAAACACTCATCTGATAAAGGTATTGTATCCAGAATTTACGGCTGACACTGGCAACTCAATAACAAGAAAGTCAACAATGCAATTTTAAAAGATTCAAACACTTTATCTCTTTGATAATCTCTTTGAGATGTGGATGGCAACTAAGCAGATGAAAAACTTCCAACATCATTAGTCAGAGAAATGAAAGTGAAAGCCTTCCAACACCACCACAGAACTGGCTCAAAGTAAGACTGACTACATCCAAGGCTACCAAAAAGCAAGTGGAACAACC
The DNA here is from genome assembly GCF_048772815.1 of Callospermophilus lateralis. Lineage (NCBI taxonomy): Eukaryota > Metazoa > Chordata > Mammalia > Rodentia > Sciuridae > Callospermophilus > Callospermophilus lateralis. The sequence continues at coordinate 126,459,754 of NC_135305.1, read as the reverse complement.
AGACCAGTCATGCACTGCTAGGGGGAATGAAAAACAGCAAACCATTCTGGAAAACACTTTGGGAGCTTCTGACGGTGATAAGCATACACTTAACACATGACACAGAAATCCCACTCCTAAGTATTTAGCTAAGAAAAATAAACATGCATGTCCAAAAAAAGACCTGTAAACTTATATGTATAATAGCTTTATTTCTGATAAAACAAGAAACAAACTAATGTCCATCCATTGGTAGTTAACTAACAAACAAAATGTGGTATGTACAAAAGCAGAATACTACCCACCACAAAAGGAACAATCACGGAAACAAGCAAGAGCAAAGAACACCCCTCCAAGGAGAGTTGCAGAGTGGGTACAGGTTTGCGGGGGATGCTGTATTCCACCTGGATGGCACTCCAGAAAGTCAGAGCCACAGGGATAGAAAGTGGACACACTGGTGGCTTCCAGGAGCCGGGGTTGAGGGAAGGGGCTGTGGGACCAAGATGTGCTCTTTATGGTCACCAGGGGACTTTCTGGATGCTAGAAATATTCTACATCTTGACTGGTGGAGCTGGTTTTTGGAACTGAACACCAAAACAGATGTAAATCTCTCTATAAAAATAGATTTAAAAATCATATTTTTGCTGGGCACAGTGGTGCATGCCTGTCATCCCAGTGACTCAGGAGGCTGAGGCAGGAGAGTTGCAAGTTTGAGGCCAGCCTTGGCAACTTAATGAGACTCTGTCTCGTTAATAAAAAATAAAAAGGGCTGGGGATATAGCTCAGTCATAAAGCACCCCTGGGTTCAATTTATATATTTTTGGAATTACTTTGTTACATTTATCCAAGGTGAATATCACCTGTGGTCAAGATATTCTCACTCCACCGAGCATATCCACCAGGACAATCCCCTCATAGCCAAGCCCCAGGTGCCAACTGCATCACCAGTATAGATTTCAAGACAGGCTTCCATATGCCAGCACTCGCACATTCTAGTTTGGAACCAAGATGATCTGCCCTGCTTGCCACTGTGGGTGAGGTTCTTAAATTCCTTCCTAGATGCAGCTCGGTGCTCCTCCCCAGTGCCTGGCACGTGGCAGGCAAGCATTCTTTTCAGATAAACATCCAGTCACACAACTCTGAGGACCCAAGGCTGTGTCCCCCACAACTCATGTAGAGGCCCCAAAGTGACTACCTAAAGGTAGGACCTGTGGGGAGTCGACAAAACCGAAATGGGTCACAAGGGCATGGCTCTGATCTGATGCAATTGGTGCTCTTTTTCTTTCTTTCTTTCTTTTTTTTTTTTTTTGTTGGGGAGGGTATGAGGGATTGAACCCAGGGATGTTTAACAATTGAGCCACATCCCCAGCTCTTTTTATTTTTTATTTTGAGACAGGATCTTGCCAAGATACTTTGGGACTTACGAAACTGCCAAAACTGGCTTTGAACTTGCCATTCTCGTGTCTCAGCCTCCTGAGTTGCTGGGATCATAGACATGTGCCAGGCAGTTAGTGTTCTTTTTTAGCTGTAGATGGACACAATATCTTTATTTTATTTTTATGTGGTGCTGAGGATAGAACCCAGCACCTCACACATGCTAGGCAAGCACTCCACCACTAAGCCACAATCCCAGCCCTGGTCAGTGCTCTTTTAAGAAAAGGGAAAGAGACCAGCATGTGCCTTCTTTACCAGAAGAGGACACAGCTAGAAGGCAGCCCCTGCAGGAACACCATTCTCACCAGGAACCAAAGTGGCCAGCATGGACTTTACCTGGGTTTCCCAGACTCCAAAACTGAGAAATAGCTTTTAAGCCACTGTTTAAGCCACTCAGAATGTGGCTGTTTACGCCACTCAGAATGTGTATTTTATTATGGCAGTAAGAACAGACTAATACAGCACCTTTATGTTTTTGATAGCACCATTATTAATGCATTTACTGAAAGTACTTTTCTTAAAGCAGATTTTTCCTCCCTGCCTCAAAATGAAGTTGAATGTCTTGACATGTAATAGCATGCATAATGTGCTATAACAGTGACTGATGAAAGTGTTAACTATAAGCCAGGCTTGTTTCAGCAGTTCACATATGATCTTATTTAATTCTTACAGCTACTCTACGAAGGAGACACAAAGACTTGGAAAGGTATGTTGTTAACTGTATTGGTGACAGGTTGGAAACCAGGAAGCCTGCTTCCAAGGCCTCTACTCTCACCAAATCTTAGTATAAAGTTGCAGGCACATTGTAAAAGGTGAAACTAACCTAAAATATTTGTTTCTGGATAACAATCTTTCCCATTCTCTCTCCCTCTTTTTTTTTTCTTTCAGTACTAGGGATAGAACTCAGGGGTGTTTTGCCACTGAACTGAGCTACATTCCCAGTCCTTTTTACATCTAGACACAGAGTTTCACTAAATTGCCTAGGCTGGCCTTGAACTTGTGATCCTCCTGCTTCAATCTTCCAATTAGCTGGAATTATAGGCATACTCCAAGGCACCAGGCTCATTCTCCCTCTTTTAAAGCATGAAGTCAGTGGGGCATGGGGGCACATGCCTGTGATCCCAGTGACAGGAAGTTAGGGCAGGAGGATTTCAAGTTCAAGACCAGCTTCAGCAACTTAGTGAGACCCTAAGCAACTTAGTGAGAACTTGTCTGAAAATTTTTAAAAATTTTATAAGGGATGGAGATGTGGCTCAGTGGATAAGTGCTCCTGGGTTTGATCCCCAGTACCAACCAACCAACCAACCAAATAAACAAACAAACAACAAAAACAAAAACCTATGAAGTCAGATATATTAATTTTCAGACAAACTAAACATGTTATGGACCTGACTAGCTTACTTCTCTCCAACCAGGAAAGCTACAAGGGAAGTCAAATTACCAGACGGCAGCTGAGGAGTCTAAAAACAAGTAGTGCAGAAGTTGAAGGTACTTTCTCTCCCTAGTTGTGTGCAATTTTGTTCAAGTCTTTAGCTTCCAATACTCATTAAGCAAATAATTATTTTAGGAGCTAGGAATGAGATCTTATTAAATGTAGACACTACAACCATAAACTGACCTTCCTCGCTGCTTACCTGTATTCCATAAATATCAGTATATTCTTTGTCTTCATTTGTTTCAAGGTATTCTCTAATGTCCCTTGTGGCTTCTTTGACCCCCATCATTTAAGATTTGTGTTTAATTCCTACATAACTGTGAATTTGCTAATTTCATTCCACCATTTTTAGAGAAGAAACTTTGTATAGTAACGAACGTGAGAAATTGTTTTCTGAAGGATATATTAATGAAACTAGTCTATAAGCCATGAATAAGGAATAAATGAACTACACGAAGCATTCGGAATTGCACCTGGGGCAGACGAATATATTAATAAATGGCAGGTCTTACATGAGCCCATTTCATGAAAGTGGAAAGCACAGTACACCCCCAGCAGCCTGGTGGGCTCCCCCGCCACCCACTCCCAGTCCTCGTCTCTCTTGCTGGTCCCGCCTTCGGTCCTGTCCCTCCCCACCCGCGTCTTGCCCTCGGTGCCAATCCCGGTCGGTCCCTGTCCCCCCTCGGCTCCGCTCCATCGCCCCGGGCCGCGCACCTCGCCTCCGCCCGATGGTCCACTCGCGTTTCCACAGCAGGACGTGCGGCTCGCTCTCCTCTGCGCCCAGGCGGAGGAGCCTCCCCCAGGGCTGCTGCGGCGGCTGCTCGCCTCCCCCGGGCGGCTCCATCGGACTCACGCCTACTGAGACCCGGAAACGCCTGCTGAAGGAGGCCCCGTCGGCCCGCAGGCGCGCGAGACTCTGCGCACCCGCCGCCGCCCGCCGCCCCCGGGCCTCCGGCCCACAGCCTCCACTCACCCCGCGCCCCGCGCCGGCCCCGGAACCGGCCGCTCCGCCGCTGTCAACAGACATCGCGGCCCTCAGCTGATCCGCGGGCGGGGCCGCCCGGCGCGCCCTGCGATTGGTTGGCGGCGACACGCACCGAGAGCGGCGGCTAGAGCGGCCCGGGGAGCGGCCACGAAGAGTCGGCCTGCGACCAGCGGAGTGTGCGCAGACGAGAGGCTGCGGACCAGACCGCCATCTTTGGTGCTGGCAGGGACAACTTCATCTTCTGGGATCACGGAAGTAGCTGCGGTGGGCGCCATGTTATGTTGGGGCAAAGGGCATGCAGTGACTTCTGGATTGGACGTGCGACGGTTCTTAAAGCCTTACTTGAAATCCACACGCCTTTCGGCGATAGAAGCGACGGTGCGCTTTACCTGTAGTGAGATAAATGTAAATGGGATGACTTTCATACCCCGTTGTCACTTAGGGGTTACCGAGCCGGGACAGGCTGGCGGTCGGGGCTAGCTCTCGCCCTTGAAAGACAGGGTTGGTGGGAGCAAAAGGTGGGAGCCCAGCTCCGAGGCGGGTCTGCGGCGTCCTTCCACGTGCAGTTCCCTTTCCTTGACGCGGCTGTCCCACTTCGTGGAACCTAGCGGCACTCCCGGGTGTGGTTCAGAGAACAACGTTCTCTGCCCTCTTGAAACATGACTGAGAACCAAATGATGGTGGGCACAGCTGTGCACATGCCTTCTGGGCGGCTCGGAGGAGCCAAGCAGCGGTCTACACTGGTGAAGACCTCCGAATTTAGTATTAAAGTGTGAGGTAGGCACCAGTTTTTGTAAAAAAAAATAAAATAAAATAATAATAATAATACATATATAAACATTCGTAAATATAGGTGGGTAAATGCATCTCCACCTATATTTGCAAAAATAAGAACATCTCTGAGACATGGTAGTAAGGCAGGCCAGGGACTGAGGAGGCTGAGGCAGGAGGATCACAAGTTCAAGGCCAGCCTGGCACCTTAGCAGAGACCCTGTCTCAAAATAAATAAAAGGGCTGGCATGCAATTCAGTAGTAGAGCTGTTGTCTAGGATGTGCAAGACCCCAGGGCAGACCCCAAATACTCCCCTGCCCACACATAACACCCTCCCTTCTCCTACTAAAATTTTCTAAAAGTTTGCACAAGGGAACAGCAGTGACTGCCTCTGGGATATCATGGACTTGTGGTGGAGGGAGTGATGAGACATCTGTCACCACACACAGCCCTGCCTCTCTTCAAGACGGGGTGTGGTCTGAGAAATGCCTCACTGGGCAGTGTTGTGTGCCCATCAGGGTATATGTGCAAAGCCTGGGTGCAGGAGTGTGCTGGGCATGGGGTGTACACTATTAGACCTTTGTTCATAAGCCACAAACCTGTACAGCATGTTACTATATGGAATACTGTGAGCAGCTGTAACAATGGTATCTCTATATCTAAACAGAAAAGGAACAGTAAGAGTATAGGCAATAGGAGTTTTTAGCCCCATTATCATCTTAGGGGACCATAATTGTATATGGGGTCTGACGTTAACCAATGTATTACTTCTCTGGATTCCACCAGAGAAGTAGATGAGTAAGATGACGTCCCCAGCACAGCAAGACCCGTGAATTCCATCACCCATGGGCCCTTGGTGATCCTGTTTTCCTGTGAAGTTGGTTCCTTGCTCAGAATTGGCGTGGTGTGGAATACCATGAGGGACGTGGCATCCATGAATCTCTGGATGGTGGTTTTGGCAGAGATGAAGCATTCAGGAAGACAGATGCAAATGCAGAGCTTCTGTTCCAGTATGAACAGCATGCTGCCCTTCCATGACGGAGTGGTCCACTGTGATGCCCTAAGAAAGGATGCCATAGGGAGGCTTGGCATCAATCTCCACTGCTGCCAGATGGGCACTCAGCAGTGGCCATGGCCAGGTCCGCCTTGGTGAGAGGAAGTCAATGTTGCTGAGCCCATGAGTAACCTCCATCCCCATCACTGTGGCCATTTTGTTCATGAGCTCTCGAGTAGTGACATGGGAGGTTGGGGAGAGAGGCTGACATTCACATACCAGGTTGCCCTGTGCACTTGACTGTTGAAGCCCCGCTCAGCTGAGGCCTTCCTTTAGAGCACATTCATGGGGACATCACCATTTTCTCATGTTTTTCCATTCAATGACTTGGTGCTCCATTGCTAAGTATTCATGTAGCAAACACTTACACTGTTAAGTTTTGCTTGCCCTTCCTCCTTCATTTTGCATCTGTCTCCTTTGTTCTGAGTGACCCTACACTCCAGGGACAATTGGTCTGATCAATAAACATCTTGAGATGAACCAAAACTAAGCCAGGTAACAGCAACCTTCTTACCTCTGACAAGACCCCCCCAGCCAGTCCTGAGATAATGATGGACAGACCACACCTCATCAAGGTCCCCTGCTTCAGCAGCTGTGTAGAGCCTCCATTCCCATGTCTATCAGGCCTCAAAGCCACTGCCAACTCCTGGAAGACAGGGCTGAGGACACAGTCCCGTCTTCCCAGGGTAGTGGCACTAATCACTGCACATCATCATTACTTTTTCCACCTGCTGTTTGGGGCTAATGGAGACCTGATTTGTTAGAGCCCCAGAGTCAGGCCTTTGGCTTAGGACTCTGGTAACATTCAGTCCCTGTGATGGTTAACTTTGAGTGTCAACTTGACTGAATTGAAGGATGCTTAGAGAATTGGAAAATCTTTACTTCTGAACATGTCTGTGAGGTTGTTTCCAAAGAAGACTGGCATATCAGTGAGCAAACACAAGAGTAGACCCATCCTCAGTGTGGGAAGGCACCATTCACCATCCAATCGGGGGTGGGGGTGGTTTGGGACAGGCTCAGATGGAACCGGAATGCCAAAGAGGAAGACCGGTTCTTCCTGAGCTTCAGGTTTCCTGCTCCCTTGGATACATGACTCCAGGACTCTGGGGCTTGTACCAGCAGCCCTCCAGTGATTTGTGGGCCTTTTGACTACAGACTGGGGCTGCACCTTTGGCCTTCCTGCTTCTGAGGCTTCTCTGCTCTCCAGGTTGTAAGCAGCTGTAGTGTAACTTTTCAAACTGTGAGCCAACTGTATATACACACATGAATATTCATACACATATATCCTATTGGTTCTGTTTCTTTGAAAAACCCCAACTAAAACTAAAACAACTCTTTATTTATTTTAGTTGTAGATGGACAACACGCCTTTATTTTTATTTGTTTATTTTTATGTGGTGCTAAAGATGGAAGCCAGTGCCTCACTCAATGCTAGGCAAGTGCTCTACCACAGCCCCAGCCTCCTAAAGCAACTCTTAATAGGCGCCGTAGCAAGCCAAAAGCTGGTTCTCAAAAGGAGACTACTTATCTACATAAACATGGGCCTTGCCCCAAAGTCCTAAGGGCCTACATTATAGTTCACCTATGGGGTCTGCCAGAGGGTCCAGGCAGCCCCCTCTGCCAACGATGCCTCAGGCATCACTGGATCTGCTAGGTCATGGGGCTCGAGAGGCAACACAGCTCCTGCACGCCTAGACCTCAATGGCCTGCTGGTGTACCTGGTCAACAGCTCAGCTGCAGCTCAGGGGCAGAGTGCACATGGCATGCACAAAGGGCTGGTCTCCATCCACAGCTCCACAGTGAATCATGGATGGGCTGAAACAGCACTCCCAAATAAGAAACATTATCTCCAGAGTGTTCACTCAAGTCTGGAAAGTGTCAACAGCAAACAACAAATCATCATATTCAAACTCTGGCTCTTTAGTCTGTTAAGGTGATTTACATTGATTAAAAAATTTTTTTGAAGCAGAGGCTGGGCATGGTGGCACACACCTGAATCCTAACTACTCAAGAGGCTGAGGCAGGAGGATTGCTACTTCAAGGCCAGCCTCAGCAACTTTTGAGTCAATAAGACAAAATAAAAAGGGCTGGGATGTAGCTTAGCAATAGGGCATCCCTGGGCTCTATTCTCAGTGCTGAAAACAAACACAGCCGGGCATGGTGACAGATACCTATGATCCCACCATGGAGATCAGTATGGAGGTTCCCCAGAAGAGTAGGTAGGGACCACCACATGACCTAGCTATGCACTCCTCAGTATCAATCCTTGAGAATCAAAGTCATCTTGCCACAGTGATGCCTGCATCCCCTGTTAATAGCAGCATGATTTGCAATAGCCAAACTATGGAACCATCCTGGGGTCCCTCAGTGGATGAATAATGTAAGTATGTGTATGTGTGTGTGTGTATGTATGTATGTATATATATATGTGTGTATATATGTGTGTGTGTGTGTGTGTGTGTGTATACACACACACACACAAAGGAGTTTTATTCAGCCATAAAGAAGAATGAAATAGTTATTTGCAGGAAAGTGGATGGAACTAGAGACCATCATGTAAGCAAAATAAGCCAAACTCAGAAGTGTGTTTTCTCTCCTGTGTGGCATCTAGAGAGGCAAAGGGGAAAGAAAGACATGGGGGTCTCATGGGAATCAAAGGGGGTTCAGCAGAGGCAGGGATGGGGTGAGGGTGGGGGAAGGAGGGTGGAGTGGCACATCATGCAGCTACCTCGGGTGCAGGTGCCAGTCATGACAGTGGCTCCTGTCACTGCTGCCACAGAGTACCAGTGAGATGTGGGAAGAGAAAAGAGTCATCAGTGACACCATCTGGGCCTGGAGTTTTCCTTGTTGGGAGATTAACTGTAAATTCAATTTCTTCAGTAAATATAACTGTTTAGTGACCACTATTATCATATTTTCTCTAAAATTTTCTAGAATTTATAGTACTAACTGTTCTGCCACACCTGTAATGCTGTCTTTATCCTGTTCATTGTAGAAACTGACCATTTTATAAACCTTTTAAATTAACCTTTTATCTCTGATTTTCTCTCATTTATTTTTCAGTACTGGGGATTGAACCAGAGACACTCTAAACTGAGTTACACCCCCAGCTCTTTCAGTTTTATTTTGAGACAGCGTCTTGCTCCTGCTTTAGTCTCTACAGTATCTGGGATTACAGGCATGTGCCACTGTGCCTGTCCTGTTGATCTGTGTCCTGTGCCTGTAAGTTGATCTGGCAGTGGAGTGTGATATTGCGTGGGAACTTGTAGAGGAAAGCAGACTTCAGGTGTAATTTAGTTGAATTTTATCTTTTGAACTAGTCATGAGAGGTTATATTGACTACTGGGTTGATGATGCATGCCTGTAATCCCAGTGACTTGGAAGCTAAGGCAGAAGGGTTAGAAGTTCAAGGCCAGCCTCAACAAATCAGAAAGACCCTATCTCAGAATAAAAAATAAAGAGAGCTGGGGATATAGCTCAGTGGCAGAGTGGCCCTGGATTCAAATATAAATAAATAAATAAATAAATAAATAAATAGAAAAGAAAAAAGAAATTATACTGTCCCCTATGTCACAGACATCAATAGATAAAACTGGCTAAGATGATGGGAGTGGGAATCTCCTTTACTTTGTAAATGAACGCAGCTGTGAAACAATCCTGACAGATCATCCTATGCAAATTATAACAAGGACTATAAAACAATTACAGATAACTCAATGCTGTGTTCTACTTATACCAAATATCAAGGCATTTATTTAATCCCTTAGAGACAGAACAGAGTGATACAAAAGTTCATGAACACAGATTGCCCTGTGCTTACTGGCACTGTCCAAAGAGGAGGCCTGCATCAACGTCTGTTTCAAAAGAGATGACATGCGAGTCCAGGGGAAGGGAGCTTCGTCGCCACCCAAGGGCTAGTGAGGCAGCTGAGTTGCGGGAACGGAAGCCACACAGGGAGTTACTCACTGGCAGTCTAGTTAGCCCAGTCAGCTCCATGGGACCGTTAGCTAAGCAACTCCTTACTCTCAGAGAGGACAGGCTTCTTTATGGCAGTGTGTGAGAGGGGACAATGGTAACTGAGGACTGGCAGAGACCACATGAGCTGCACATAAGGAACAGCAGAAAGCGGACAGGGCCTTCCAACCACACAGGGTGACTTCTAGAGCCTGGGCAACAGTTGATCTTGCTCCTGGTCCAGGATGATACAGCCAGTAATAGGACTTCTTGGAGGTATGTGGCTGACCCAGAGGTAGCTTAAGACTTTGCAAACATTTTGTTTTCTGTTACTGAAGAGGGATTCAGTAATAACTGCAAGACTGTTTATGTTTGTAACAGACAATAATAGACTCCAGGGCCATAAACGTGAAACACACACACACACCCTTTCATATTTGTTATAATTTCTACTGCATTGTTAAAATACAAAGACAAAATATTAATATCTGGAATATGAAATCTTGACAGATATCAGTCTGTGTCCTTGAGGCACAGGTACCAGGGCTAATGCTCTCACAATCTTAGTGCTCATTATTTAACACAACGCAGAAAACAAACCACCTTAAGACTGGGTGTGGTGGTACAGGCCCATTATCCTTCTATCTGCGAGGCTGAGGCAGGAGGATCATAAGGCCACCCCGGGCAGTTTAGCAAGACCTGTTTCACAATTAAAAAGAAAATAAAAAATAAGAAAGGCTGGCGATATAGCTCGGTGGTGGAGCTCCCCAAGTAGTGTGCTCCGATATGCCCCACACACTCAATAGCAACTCAAGGATGTTAATAAAGGGGCGATCTACAGACATCTCCAAAATGAAACCAAACCAGTGGTGGCACCCAGATCTGTATTCACCCTAGGTCTGAGGGCAAGGAGAAGGAGAGCTTAGGAAATCTTTAGCCAAAGAGGGGCCACAGCCAGAAAGGCTGTGAACTGGAAAGCCAAGCCAGCGTCCAGCAGGGAGCGGGGAGGGCACAGAGAGTCCCTGCCCTCCCATTCGGATCTGCTCCTGGTACCTTACACTGTTCAAACCTGAGAAGAAAAACCAGTGGAGTCATTCCTAAGACAAACTCTGGGGTGCAAAGGAGAAGGAGCAATGGGCCTGGAGAGACAGAAAGCAATCAGCATATGAACACCTAGGACTTAGGACTCCCGAGTGTGGCTGCTGAAGGGGACTTACCCTGAGCCCCAGGAACAGCTTCCCACTTGGTTGATGGGGTCCCTTCAACTACCCTTTCCCCAAAGCACTGGGGACCTAGCCCAGGGCTACTCTCACACTGAGCCAGCCCTTTTTCTTCTCGGAGCTTTGGCTCCTCCTGCCTCAGCTTCCTGAACAGCCAGGATCACAGGCATGGCTACTGTGTTCAGCCATGTCCAACTACACTTAAGGGTCACCCACATGCTATGTTGCCAGACACTTCCCTTCTCATCATCTCAAACACTCAGAGTCTCTGTCATGATACAGGTTGTGAGGGCCAACTCTCCCCTCAAAGCACTCTGAAGTGCTCTCATCCACCCCTCATCGCCATTCCCAGAACTCTGGGCTCCCTAGACAGATCCACACTTCCATTCTGTACTGTTCTCTGCTGCCCAGGGCTTCCTTCAGCATCTCCTATGGGCAGGTCAACCTGTGGAACAAATAATCTTCTGACTCTGAGAAGGCTTCATTTTGCCTCCATCATTTATAGATTTTTTTTAAGAGAGAGAGAGAGAGAGAGAGAGAGAGAGAGAGAGAGATTTTTTTAATATTTATTTTTTTAGTTTTCGGCGGACACAACATCTATATTTGTATGTGGTGCTGAGGATCGAACCCAGCACCGTGCGCATGCCAGGCATGTACGCTACCGCTTGAACCACATCCCCAGCCCTTATAGATGTTTTTGATGGAACCAGAACTCTAGGTTGTGGGGTTTGCTGTGGTGCTTTCTTTCAGTAATTTAAGGCAGCTTCCTTATCTTCTTACACAGCCCTGTTCAGATGCCCTGCTGTGATTTGTTCCTGTGTATGATTTCCCTTCTAAGTGCTTTAAAATTGTTGTCTTTTTGCAGTGCCAGGGAGGGAACCCAGCACCTCACACATTAGGCCAGCTCTTTTCCCCTGAGCCACAACCCAGCCTTTCACTAAATTTTACTTGGAAACACAGTAGCTTGATATAGGGCCAGTCAGTCCTCTGCTAAAACAGGGCTTCTGAGAGCCCACCTGCTGCCACACGGTGACCAGCCATTCGTCTCTGGCCAGTTCCCACTTGAATTGCCCCTGCCTTGCACAGCTCCAGCTGTTCCCAGGTTTCTTACACATGTGTAAATCCTTACTCAGCCAAAGGAGTTGGGGATCCCTCAGACAGCCCCTCTCTGTTAAGCACACCTCCACATCTTCCCTGCAAACTCCAGCTATTGTGGCCCTGTGGGAATCCTTCCCTTCTCACCACCAAGGCTATTCTTGGCCCCTTGCCTGTGTGGCCACCTGGAAACTGCCACTGTAGTAGGCTGGGTGACCATGAGTCAGCTCCATCTGTCTGGGACCACAGACCACATGTGTCATGTCAAGAATCATCACTGGCCAAGATGTGGAATCAACTCAGGTGTCTGTTGCTGGATGAATAAAGAAAATGTGGTATATGTGCACAACAGGATATCATTCAGACATAAAATAATGGAAATGCTGCTTTTGTTTGCAACAATGAGGTTGGAACTGGAGGTCACCAAGTAAGTGAAATGTGTCAGGCATTGAGCAACAATACCACCTGCAGAAGCCAAGTCTGAACTCAAGGGAGCAGAGACCAGCCAAAATAGGTTCCCAGAGCTGGGAAACAGTGGAGGTGGGGAAGCCAAGAGAGGGTAGCCAATGGGCCCAGGTATGTAGCTGGACAGGAGGACTGACTTCTGACATTCTGAAACACAGTAGGTTGACTATGGTGGGAACAGTTAGCCCTGGTTTGCAGAATTGTGATGGAAACCATGGGCACTCTACCACTGAGCCACAGCCCAGCCTTTTTCATTTTTTAACTGTGAGACCCAGGCTGGCCTAAACTTGTGATCTTCTTGCCTCAGCCTCCCAAGATCCTGGATAACAGGTGTGCACCACTGCACCCAGCAACAATTAGCAATACGAATATTTCAAAATAACTAATGAATAGGATCCTGAATATTCTCAACACTAGAAATGTAAAGCTGAGCTAACAGATAGATGCCAATTACTGATATGCCTGACCTGACCATTACACACTGTATCCACACTGTAAAGCCATACTAAAATCCACAAATACATACAGTTACTATGTATCAATTAAAAACATAAATTAAAAAAAGAAAAAGCCTTTTTACATAGAGCTGTTGAAGGCAGGAGCATGCTCTGATCCTGGTTATTCCACCACACACAAGAGAGAAGTCTTCACCCTTTAGCAGACATGTCTGTCTGAGACTGACAGCTGTTTGTAATGATTTCTACACAACAGACACAGTTTCCTGGCAGAATTACTTCAAAGACCCTTGGACACCAGGACTCCTCACATAGACTCTCAAGACACAACGTCCAGCACCTCCTTTCTGATGACACCTCTGAATCCTGAGGAGTTTGCTCCCCCAGCTTTCCCTGTTGAAGTCTCTAAACACGAATCCCTGTGACCTCTGACAGAGGGTGCTGCCAACCTCACTTCCACCTTGGCTTGTCCTCACAGGGGTGCCCCAGGGAATCTTCTGGGAGAAGGCTTTTGCACAACATCTGCTTTTCAAACACTAGAAAGCTCTCGTGACTCAACTCCCTGCTAGCACGTTTCCAGCAGCTGCTATCTCAACAGGAGTCTCTCCTACGTATCCTCAGTGGGGACATCTGACGGCAGACAGGGGTCGGCCCTTGCTGCACTCATGTGGCGTTGGTTCTGCGTGGTCTTTCTGGTGCAATGTGAGCTGCGACCTGCTGCTGAAGCTGCCACCACACTCACTGCATGCACAGCCTCTGCCTGCTGTGTGGCTCCTCTGGTGCCTCATAAGATGGGACTTTCTGGTGAACGATTTCCCACATTCGGCACACTCGTAGGGTCTCTCTCCTGTGTGAATTCGCTGATGGATGATGAGCTGTGCTTTCTCAAAGAAAGCTTTTTCACAATCACTGCACCCATGGGTTTTCTCTCCCGTGTGGTTTCTCTGATGTTTAATGAGCTGCACCTTCTGAACAAAGGCTTTCCCACATTCGCTGCATTCATAGGGCTTCTCCCCCGTGTGGATCCTCTGGTGCCTGAGCAGTTGTGGCTTCCAGGCAAACGCTTTCCTGCACTCACTGCATTCAAAGGGCCTCTCTCCAGTGTGGGTTCTCTGATGGTGAGTGAGACTGGACTTCTCACTGAAGGCCTTCCCACACTCACTGCATTTGTAGGGCTTCTCGCCAGTGTGTGTTCTCTGATGCGATATCAGGCTTGACTTCTGGGTGAAGGCCTTCCCACACTCACTGCAGCCATACGGTTTCTCACCAGTGTGAGTTCTCTGGTGAGTTAGGAGCTGTGACTTTCCAAAGAAGGTCTTCCCACATTCCACGCAGCCATAGGGCTTCTCTCCAGAGTGAACTTTCTGATGCCGCATCAGCTCTGACTTCTTGAAGAAGGCCTCTTCACAATCGCGGCATTGATGGCTCTTCTCCCCCGTGTGGATTATCTGATGCTTGATAAGCTGCGGCTTTCGGATGAAAGCTTCACCACATTCCCTGCATGCGTAGGGCTTCTCTCCTGTGTGAATTCTCTGATGCCTAATGAGGAGTGAGTTCCTGCTGAAGGCTTTTTTACACTCACTACACACATAAGGTTTCTTGCCAGTATGAGACCTCTGATGAGTAATGAGCTGAGACCTCCAAAAGAAAGCTTTCCCACAATCACTGCATTTATAGGGTTTCTCTCCTGTGTGCACCCTCTGATGTGTGATGAGCTTCACTTTCTGGGAGAAAGCCTTCCCACAGTCACTGCATCTATAGGGCTTCTCTACTGCATGAGCCATCTGATGCCTTTTGAGCTGGGACTTCCTGCTGAAGGCCTTCCCACACTCACTGCACCCGTAGGGCTTCTCTCCAGTGTGAGTTCTCTGATGTAGCATGAGCAGGGACTTCCTGCTGAAAGCCTTCTGACACTCGCCACACCCGTAGGGCCTTTCCCCTGAATGTATCCGCTGGTGCACAGTGAGCAAGGACTTCTGTGAAAAGGTCTTCCCACACTCGCTGCAAAGATAGGGCTTCTCTCCTGTGTGAGTTCTCTGGTGAATGGTCAGCTGTGACTTCCTGTGGAAAACTCTGCCACACTCCAAGCACAAGCAGACTCCTGTGTGTGTCCCACAAGCCTTGTTGCTGCTGGTTCTTCTGTGTTTCTTGTCATCACAGTATTGTACCTCTCCACAGGCTCTGCCGGGTTTCACACAAAACAGTAACTCCTTGCTGAGCTCATCAAATTTCTTTTTGCCACAGTTATTTTTTGGAATAAGAAAATCAAAAGGATGTTTCAAACTTTTTTCACCTCTGCCACATTTATGGAGTCTCATTCCTAAGTGAACAAAGTTCATGCTTGAATTAAATATTTTCCCCAAAACATCACATCCATGGCCTTTCTCCATGCTTTTAAGCTTGTCTTGATTATCTTGAGGCCATATTTTAGAATCACTGTCTAGCCAGATTTCTAAAAAGAGGGAAAAAAGAACCATACTGTGTAATTTCCTCAGTGACTATGCTCATGAACACAGTGAGACCCACAAATACTCTCTATGTACTGGGCACTGACATATTTAATGGAAATGGGAACCGGTGTTAGAATTACAAAGGTCAAAATTATGCAGTCATCTGCAATTTTCTACTTTATGTCTGGAACTTTGTTAGCTGCAGATTATGGAAAAAGACAAGGACAAAACCATCAGAGAGACACATGATACGCTGAAAATGGGAACAGCAAAAGAGCGAGTCGGCACAAGAGAAGACGAACTTGGCCAGAGAAGAGCTCAAGTGGGACGTCCTTCACTCCAGACAGCACTGATGTCTGTGCCACTGCTACACTGAAAACCTCTCTGTGCCAGACAGCCACCTGGCTGTCACCTCCAGGACCCCTCCACCACTGGCATCACTTTCTGGTGATAATTTCAAGAATTCTCCAGAGCTCACGTGAACACTTTTATCTGATGCATGTTGACATTCAGACCCTTTTAACTGGATCTATAACTGAATCATAATCTACATATAAAATCTACATAATGTTATAAATTGAAATTATTCCAAACCATAAGAACTTTCTTGTATAACCTTAGTACCACTTTTTCCATCCTACAGGTATATGTACTTGTGAGTTCCACCACATGGCTGCTTAATGAATATTGGAGTGATCTTTTAAAGGTCTGCTGACTGTTGATGACATTGTTTATAGCAACTGGGAGGCAAGATTCCCAGGAGGTACTCTGCAAGATGAAATATTTGGTGAGATTCTAAATGTAAAGCAAGTACTCTTTTTTCTTAAGAATACTTTTTGTGAGGCATCTCCTCTAATTCTCAGACATCAGAATTTCAGGGGAAGAGCCACTTAGAGCTGCTGATGTGGAGGAGAATGAGAATGCTCAATGTTTCGTGCATGAGTGATGTTCACATAGTCCACTGAGAGGAGAGAAAACAGAAAGAACTCTGGAGACCAGAATCAAGAGTCACAATCAAACACATGGAGGGGGAGAGTTTAAGAGCAAGTTGCTCTTTAAAATATAAGAAGAAATAATAATTTCAAATTAAGATCAAGAAGCAGTGTTAAGAAGTATATTTATTCAAATTAATAAGCAACCTGATATCAAGCAATAATAGAGTAGTTTACCTATGGATTTAAAGGCTTAGATATTCAATTGTATCAAAAAACCTTAAAGGAAATAAAAACATGTCATTTGGGAAGACAGGTGGACTACTGCTAGTGTTATACCACAGAACATATATGTTTCTCCATTCTTTTTCTGCCATGTGACCCTCATTACATCCTGTTTCCAAAATGACCTACTTCCTAACTGGGAGTCCAGCTTCCAATTCTAACCACTACTCAGCATCCAGTCACCTTTAAAAATGTAATCAGAAGCCAGGAGCAGTGGCATACCCTGTAATCCCAGTGGCTCAGGTGGCTAAGGCAGGAGGATCATGAATTCAAAACCAACCTCAGCAATGTCAAGGCGCTAAGCAACTCAGTGTGATCCTGTCTCTAAATAAAATACAAATAGGGCTGGGGATGTGGCTCAGTGGTTGAGTGCCCCTGAGTTCAACCCCCAGAACACCCCCCACCAAAAACAATGTAACCAGGCCTTTTCATCCTCCTACTTGAAAATTTTTTGATGCATGTCCTGTAAGACTGGTTTGCTCTAACCTCTTCAATTTTATTTCACAATATTCTCTCTCTTTTTTTTTAATCACAAAGACATTTTCTGCCATGGGTCCTCTGCATGTTCCATTCCTTAAATTTGGCATGCTCTTCCCAGTTTTCCAGCAGGCCTGGCTCATTCAAACGTAAACATCACTTTGACAGCACACTAACAAACATCCTGTTTATTTTATGCATAGTACTTATCAAGTTGATGATCCTCTACTTCTGTTTCTCCCTGTAGAATGTCAACTCCATGAGGGTTGGGGTAGGTGGTAGTTCCCACTGGTACTTTCCTAGCTCACAGTGCAGTACATAGCTACCTCGATGTGTGGGGAGGAACATACTTGCTGAGTGCTAAAGCAGCTCCTTCCTGTAGCACTGAATCTGATCATGAACTCTATACTCAATTATTGAATGCCATACAGTTCTGTATTTTCTTTTATGTTAAATTCTATGCTCCTGCATGGTTATTTCATGACTCTTATTTCCTTCTGAGTCCTCTCATTCCATATAATAGTAGTGGTTCTAAATTTTTTAAAAAAAATATTTATTTTTTAGGTTTCTTTTAGGTGCACACAATATCTTTATTTTATTTTTACGTGGTGCTGAGACTTGAACCCAGTGCCTCATGCATGCTAGGTGAGCACGCCACTACTTGAGCCATATCCCTAGCCCTGTTGGTTCTAAATTAATGGGGGAATGTGAATTCTATCACTGCAGTTTTCCCAGACTCTACATACCCAGACCTGCTAGCCCCCACAGGAAGGGCCTAGACCTAGACATTCTGAAGTACTTCCCAGCATAGGTTAATACACAAGTTAAATGGAAACCCTTCTACTGAACAGATATTTGACCAATAAGAAAGCTCCTGATGGGCACAGTGGCACACATCTGTAACCCCAGTGACTCGGGAGGCTAAATCTGGATGATCGCAAGTTCAAAGACAGACTCAGCAACTTGGTGAGGCCCTTAGCAATGAAGCAAGACCCTATCTCAAAATAAAAATAATAAAAAGGGGTGGGTATGTGGCTCAGTGGTCAAGCACCCTTGGGTTCAATCCCCATACAAGAAAAAAGAAAAAGAAAAATGCTAGTTGGGTGTGGTGGCGCACTCTGTGATCTCAGTGACTTGGGAGGCTGAGGCAGGAAGGTCACAAGTTTAAGGTAAGCCTGGGCAACTTAGCAAAACCCTATCTCAAAAACATAAAAGGGCTGGGAATGTACCTCAGTGGTAGAGAAACTGTGAGTTCAATCCCCAATACTAAAAACAAAAAAGAAAGAAAAAGAAAGATCCTCTTTACCTGCCTCCATAATAATAAACAAATACAATATTAATAATTGTACCATAAATTTCACATGGAACAGAGATCAGTAAGTTCCTGGCCATCTCCCTAATCTTAAGCCTAACAGTTTAAGGAATCCCAGTCAAGTCTGAACAGGCCTCAGGTCCTATAATATAGGTGCTCAGCAGGCAAGGGCTTCAGACAAGCTGGAAGTCAAGGAGCATCCACTGCAGGGGGAAGCTCAACCAGAGGGTGGCAGTGTCTATGTGGGGAGAGCACACCCCCACCAAAGGCTCAGAGGCAGAGAGAAACATGGGGGACACTGAAGAAGAGACTCGTCTAAATGCTCTGGGTACAGAAGAGGCACAGAAGAGGGGCTTAGTCAGGCTCTGCCACGTTCTGCTATTCTCCAGTGTAAATAGAGCTTAACAACACACAGCAGGGCAAATGTACCAACACATAAACCCAGTGCCCCACGCATGCTAGGCGAGCATGGATACACAGCCTGCAAGGGGAGGATTGAGACCCACTGAGAGGCCTCAAAGGCAGGGCTGCAGCAGAGGCAGGAGGCGTCTCCTGGCTGTGTCAGTGCTCAGCTCTGCTCCACACCACTTGCTCTGCCTTCCACTCTGTCTCTGCTGTAAGACACACAAGGAACCCTACCGAGGTGTGAGCATGCTGTCTCTGAGCATATGGAGCCTGATCATCTTTGTATATGATGATTGGCACCCTTGAAGCTAGTTCTCTGAAACCCCTGGGGATCTTATTTGCCTGTTGTCAACTGTGCTGTGCCTGCACAGGCACTTTGTTACTAAGTTACAAGCTGAGACAGAGGCATTTATGGAGCAGAAGACTCTTGGTATGGAAAAGCACATAGACAGAGATCATCTGGGCAATGGTATCTGTAACCTGGGAGGGCAGTAATGTCATTTGTTAATTCAAAGTTTCCTTCATACTGTTAAATTAAATGAGAAGCCTTGTAAAAAATTCAATAATGACATACCTATTAAATTTCCAAAGGGAAAAAAGCCCAAATTTGTCAAATTAGAGGAAGGAAAGTAATAACTCAAAGAAGTTCTACATTAATATGAACTCAAAAGTGGTTAATGTTATTTAAAGTGAAAAAAAGTGGGTAGAGTTATGGCTCAGAAGTAGAGTGCTCGCCTAGCATGCGTGGGACACTGGGTTCGATCCTCAGCACCACATAAAAACAAAACAAAGATATTATATCCACCTATAACTAAAAAAGAAAATATAAAAAAAGTGAAAAAAGTTACGGATTTTTTTTTTTTTTTTTTTTTGGTATCGAGGATTGACTGAGGAGGACTTAACCCCTGAGGCACATTGCCAGCCCTTTTTTCTATTTTATTAGAGACAGGGCCTCACTGAATTTCTTAGGACCTTGCTAAATAGCTTAGGCCTTGCTAAATTGCAATTCAGCTCAGCTGCCCAGGCTGCTGGGATTAAAGGCATGTGCCACTGTATCTGGCTAAAAATTATGAATTCTTAAGGAGGAGGACCAAAGCCTACCTCTGTAGGACGACTTGGAAGTGGGAATAAGGAAAGTAGGAACATAAGGCAGGTAGGAAGAACTCTTTATGCAAGGAAGGGGTCCTCAATGAGTGGCCACTGTGTATGTGCTGCACAGGTGGAGGGCTCGATTCATCCTAAACTACACACAGGGGCTGGGGTTGTGACTCAGTGGTAGCGTGCTTGCCTTGCATGCATGAGGCACTGGGTTCAATCCTAAGTACCACATAAAAAAATAAAGACAATAAAGTCCATCAACAACTAAAAAAAATTTAAAATAAATAAATTAACTGCACTCAGAGAGCCCAGCAGGCTAGGGCACGGAACAGCAAAGCAAGAATCATGAAGAACTCCTGTCACTACTCTGGAGTCAATTCTATAAAGATTTAGGAATTTCAAACAGTTTATAAGCAACATTTCAAAAGTACTCACCTATTGCCAAAACCCTGAGATTTAATTTAATTCACCGTTTTCAATACATTTCATGATTTCTCACCTGAAACATTCTGGTGTAGGGTTTCTTCATATACTGTCCATGACTCCTCTTGGTCTAGCTTGAAAACGGCATCAGGTTTAATGATTTGATAACCTGGAGATTGGAAGGAGGTGACATGGACCCAGCTGCCTGAGCTGGAGTCCCTTGAGGAATGTCTTATTACAAATGCTCTGAAATAACAAGAGACTAAACACCTTTCAATTTGGTATTGGAATCAAGGAATCTCTGGCATCTGAAATGCATATGCAATCAGTGAACACCCCAGAGGCCCGGTTGGACACAGCCAATCACCGAAGGGCACCTCACCCAGGAAGAGCAGGCTGCTGTAATTCTCCAGCATCACGTCTCTGTACAGGCTCCTCTGAGTGGGGTTAAGCAGCTGCCACTCCTCCCATGTGAAGTCCACAGCCACATCCTCAAACGATATCTGAAAAGCACAATCCCGGCAAGTCTACAGTAGTCCCACAAGGCTGTGCAGAGCACAGGCTCTCCTCTGTGTGTGACAGCAGCCTTGGGCACAGCACTTTGTGCATCTTCCCCTCCTGACTCACTTCCACAGAACAGAAGGGCACAGAGTGGATGCCACTTCCAGATTAGGTTATCAGAGACTGATTCCCTACTGGGAACTTGCTCCTCCTCTCCCTGGGGGAGGGGTATGGCAGCCATGTTGAGAGACCCAGGTGGTGTGCCTGGAAGGGACCATCTCTTCTAGCACCTCCAGAGCCCTGGCAGGTCCCAAGCCACAGTGGTATGAGGTGAATGCCTCCTGGTTTCAGCCACTGAGGTTTGGGGTGATTTGTTGTCAGCAATGGGTAATTAATAGGACACCCTAACACTGCATTATGCTTTGAAGGAGAAAGAAAAATGCCACTCAGCTACTCATCATGGTGAGTGCATTCATCCATCTACCCATCCAGGAATCAGAAACTAGAACAGGTTGTCTCTAAATAAGCACAGTGAATCTCAAAGAAGTGTCATGGGTATCTCAACAGAGCGGGAAAGCCCCAGGGCATGAAGACCTGTGCCTAGTCTGCCCTGCAGAGTGACAATAGCACCTCAGCCTCTATGAGAACCAAGCCACTACTCCTTCCAGAGGCAGCTTTGCCTCCAAGTCAGAACAACCAGCCAGCTCTTTCAGGATTCTTGTAAAACACAAATGTTGAACAGTTAGAAACTAACAGGCACTAAAATATGAAGATGAGCGGGAAAAAACTCATGTTTTCAACACCCTTTATTTAGACACTCAGCAGAGACAGTGAGGTGAACAGGGCTATGAAGCAAGTGTGTGCAAGGGAGGAGACAAAATGGCCTGAGCACCACGTGTGAGGACACTACCAGGTTAGGCTCTTCAGGGACTGGCAGACCCCTGAGAGGTCTTGAGAGGACAATGGGAAGGGACTTCCCAGAGGCAGCAGCAGGAGCGAAGCCATGAAAACAAATATGCTTCCCAGGCTGCCAGGAGTTCAGGAACACAGGGAGGATGGTGGGTGACCCAGTCTCTTTCAAAGTGAAAGCTGAGGCCAGAGCAGGCAGAGGCCCACACTGGTCTGGGGTGAACGTGAGCTTGTGTGCCACAAGAGCTACAGAGGGTAAGAGTAAAAGAAGCAAAGCATGGAGCAAGCCCAAGTACAGAGACCTGCTAGCTTACTTTCCCTGGTAAAGCTGGAACAAGAAAAGGGTCACTTGGCTTTTGACTGATGAAAAATAACATCAAAAATTAATTTCTTGGGCTGGGGCTGTAGCTCAGTGGCAGAGCACTTGCCTCGCATGTGTGAGGCACTGGGTTCGATCTTAGCACCACATAAAATTCAACCAATAAAATAAAGGCATTCTGTTCATCTACAACTACAAAAAATTTAAAAAGAAAGAAAGAAAATTAATCTTTTGCCTCAAATCTTAGTGCTACATGGAAGGGTGAAAAACTGTCTCCTGAGAACTCACAACAACAAGCTAGACTTACGTGGGTACGTAATCTAAGTACACAGAACAGGTGTGCTTTGCAAAGACCTCAATCAGAAAGAAAGTGGCTTTAGATGGCAGTACATCAGGCCCCTGCAGAGTCAAATGTACATACTATCTAGAGAAAGGAATCCAGATGCTTCTTGAAACAAAGCATGAGGAAAAATAAGTGCAGAGTGTACAAAGAAACAAAGCATCATGACTGAGATCAACCTTAAAAACCAAAGTCCAGACCCATTAGGATATATGAAATAAAGGCTGGGGTTGTGGCTCAGTGGTAGAGCACCTGCCCAGTACGTGTAAGGCACTAGGTTCAATCCTCAGCACCACATTAAAAAAAAAAAAAAATTATTACATCCATATGCAACTAAAGATTAAAATAAAATAAAATAAAATAAATATCCATAGTTCATTCAGAAAAACAAAAAAGGTCAATGAAAATATGAAACAGGACCAAAAGGGCTTGTGCATTGGCACATACTTGTGATCCCAGCAACTCAGGAGATGGAGGCAGGGGGATCACAAGTTTGAGGCCAGTCTCAGCAACATAGCAAGATACTGTCTAAAAATAAAAATAAAACAGGTTGTGGATGAAGCTCAGTGGTAGAGCACCCCTGGTTCAATCCCCAGAACCAAGAGGGGGGAAAAGAGAAAGAAAGAAAGAAAGAGAGGGAGAGAGAGAGAGAGAGAGAGAGAGAGACAGCGCGAGCGAGCAAAGGCTGTACAACTGAGTACGCAGATCTGATGAAGAACTAAACAGAATCCTAGAAATAAAGTATGGGTGTGAAATGAAGAAATCACCGTATAGTACACCAGATGCAAAGATGCGGGGGGCGGGGTGGGTGGATAGATCAGAAGAAGCTCATAGTGAGACAAAATCACAGAAATGGAATATATAAAGCAACCCAGACTATAGCTGACTACAGTGATACATGTTAATGACAAAAACAGTTTGAACACAAAAGTTTAAAAAAAGGTAGCAACATATAAACAATAAGCAGCTGGCATGGCTTTTTAAACAAAGGCAGTAGACCTCAAGAAAAACATTATTAGACACTGCAGAAAAAGGAGGATTATCAAGTATAAAGAACACTTCAAATGGTAAAGGGTTAATTCTCAAAAAAGACACGTTGACTCTGAATGTGTATGCACCTAAAAATGGACACAACGACAGAAGTCAGCACTCTTTTCTGAGGAATGGACATGATATGCAGTCAGAAAATCTGGAAGGATGCAGATGGCCTGAACAGCAGTTGGGTCAACTTGACCTAATGACTCTTAACTCTTTTTTTTTTTTTTTAAATTTTTTTAGTTGTAGTTGGACACAATACCTTTGTTTTATTTATTTATACGCGGTGCTGAGGATCAAACCCAGGGCCTCGCATGTGCTAGGCGAGCTACAACCCCAGTCTGACTCTTAACTCTTAACTGAGAACACTCAGCCCACAAGAGCTAAGCAAACACCCCACAGTGTATGAACATAGTGCCATAAGGCAACCCATAACTATTTTAAAATAAATCAAACAAAGTGTGTTCTTGGACTATGACAAAATTATCTAAAAATCAATAACATGTATCTAGAACATTTCCAAAGCCATATGTATGTGAATAAGCCACAGGTTGAATGGGAAATTATCGGGATATTATGAAAATAGTCTAAACTAAATGAAAATGAAAAGACAACTTGTCAAATTTTGTGGGATATAGTTAAAACAATGCTTACATGAAATTTTATTAAAAAAACACTCATATATTTGAAAAGAAAAAGACCTAAAATCAATATCCTAAATTATCATTTTTAAAAATTAGAAATGTTGGGCTTAGCAGTGCATTCCTGTAACCCTAGCAACTCAGAAGGCTGAGGCAGTTTGATCACAAGTGTGCGGTCAGCTTCAGTAACTTAGCATGGCCATGAGCAACTTAGTGAGACTCTATCTCAAAATGAAAAAATACAAATAGCTAGGGGTGTTGCTCAGTGGTTGAGCACTCCTGAATTCAATCCCCAGTACCAAAGCAAAACAAACGAAAACTAGAAATGCTGGGTGTGGTAGTGCACACCTGTGACCCCAGCTACTAGAGAGGCTGAGGCAGGAGGATCACAAGTTCTTCGCCAGCATCAGCAACTTAGTAAGATCATATAACCTAATGTAAAAAAACAAAAATCAAAATATTTAAAAGGATTTGGATGTAGCTCAATGGTAGAATACAGAATATTTGCACAGCATGCATGAAGCCCTGAGTTCAATCACTAGTACTGCAAAATATCAATCAATCAGGGACTGGAAGTATAGATCAGTGGTAAAGGATACGCTTAGCATGCATGAAGCCCAGGTTTTGATCCCCAGCACCTCACACCTATACACACATACACAAGGAATGTAATCCAAGGGATATAATGGAAATTCCATAACCTAAGAAATGATATCTATGGAAAACATACAACTAATAACATATTTTGATGGTGAGACAAAATGCTTCCCCTATAAGGATCAGAAGACAACAAGAAAGGCATCTTGCACTGTTCCTATTCAAACTCTGTACTGGAGCCTTAGCTAGTCCAGTATGGAAAAAGAAGCAGAAAGTAAAAAAAAATAAAATAATAAAATAAAATAAAACCCTATTCATAGATGACACATTTGTCCATGTATAAAACGCCAAAAAAAAAAAAAATCTGTCATGCGGATACGCACTACCTCCTAGAATGGACTAGTGAACTCTGCTGGAAAACAAGAGGCCATTTCACCTGAGCCAGTGGTTTCCTGCACGCCATCAGTGAACAATGGGAACAGAACAGGTCTTATAGGGCCATTTACATCAGCCCCCAAACACAGTCAGGTACCAATATACAGAGAAGGCAACACAGTAACAGTATCTGTGTGTTACTAACTGGTGACAAGAGAAATCAAAGAACATGACATCATGGACAGACACACATTCCATGCTTGGAGATGGAGTGTGGCCGGGTCATCACTTCTCCCTGAAAATGCCACGGATTTCACACAAAGTAGCAAGTGTTGGCTCAGCGTAGAGCGCTTGCCTGGCACGTGGGAGGCCCTAGGTTCGATCCTCAGCACCACATTAAAAAAAAAAAAAAAAAGAATAAATAAATAAAATAAAGTGTTTGTTTGGTTTTAAGACTCCCCATGGAGCCAGGGTAATTAGGACAGGTGGTAGTGGTGAAGGGATAGATGCACACAGCTCACTGGAACAGACCAGAACCCAGAGATAACCTCATAAACATGTTCTGCTCCAGAGTCCATTCAACAAATGATGCCAGAGCAACTGTGTACCCATGAGCAAAAGGATGAACCTCCACATAGAACTTACACTTTATGTAAGAACTTATTCAAAGTGCACTGCTGCAATCCCAACAACCGAGAGGCTGAGGCAGGAGCACTGCAAGTTCAAAGCTAGTCTCAGCAACTTAGCAAGGCCCCGTTTCAAAATTATGAGAAGAAAGTGAGCAAAAGAAGGATTGGACATAGTTGGGTGGTAGAACACCTGCCTAACATGTGCAAGGCCATGGGTTCTGTCCTCATCACTGCAAAACAGGACAAAACAATGAGCAAAAGATCTTAACAGACACTTCACCAAAAAAGACTGGATGGAAAATAAACACATGAAAAGATGTTTGATGTCATTTGTCAAGGGAAAAATGCAAACTAAAATCATAGTAAGATACTACTATGCATATAACAAAAGGCAAAATGTCAAAAAACTGATGGATGCTGGTGAGGATGTGAGCAATAGCAATTTCCACTTGCTACGGTCAGAGTGTAAGATGCACAGCAACCTTGGAAACATGTGGAGACTTTGGCGGCAGCTTATAGAGCTGAACACACTTGCCAGAAAACCCAAAAATCCCACTCCTAGGTATTGACCCAGGTGAACAAAACACTCATGGTCAAACCTACATGCAGAAGAATGCATTATTCCTAACTGCTAGCAGGTGCCAGCAACCACAGTGCCCTTCAACAAGCAGATGCTTAAACAGCTGGTACATCACATAGGCAGACACTGCCCAAGGACAGCACTTGGGGCTAAGGGGCAACCAGCCAGTCCTAGGTCCATGACTGAAGAAGCATTATTGAATGGCTACGTGCTGTTTCTATGTTTTATTTCTTTTGAGAGGGTTCTTTCTATGCTTCCCAGAACTTGTGGGCAGAGTGATCCTCCCACCTCAACCTCCCAAGTAGCCAGGACTACAGGCATGCTCCCCCATGCCCAGCTGATTTACATACTTTCAATTCCATTCGCGTGACATTCTGGAAAAGGAAAAACTATGCCATGAACCAGACTGTATACAACAGACAGACCAACTGATTCAAGACTGAGGAGTTCACAAAGATGAGGGGTGCCTTCTGGTAAAGGAACAGCACAGGGGCCTCCTGTTCAGGGCTCCTCTGCAGTGGCATGATTTGGTCCCATACCTGTTGCATGGACCCGACCTAACTGGCGTGCCATCTCAGGGGAAGGGGCACTTACTTGGGCTCCTGCCTGTACCATCTCAGAGGTGAGGGATGGTGCTGCCCTTGCTCTTTGGGAGGCTTGTGGCTTTCCCTGATGACTCTGATGCTTCGCAGCTCAGCTAGGTCAGCTCAGCTGAGCTGCCAGCATACAAGTGAACTTCAAAACGAAGAAAACATGAAACTTTTTGTATATTTATTTGAACAACAAAATTCTTAAGAAAATAAGGAAGGAAAAGAATGAAAGGGAGAGATAAGCAAGGTGGTCAAGAACTCCTTTTCCATGAATTAGAGCACAGATACAGCTGGAGGCAGATGCCTGCATGCGCACCTTTGCTAACAGAAGCACAAAACATTTTAACCTAAACTATCAAAATTCCAACTGAGAGGACTTATGGGGACCCGGTCAACTCTGCCAGATGACTTAGTGTCCTTCCTGAAACTAGCATCTAGGTAGGATGTGTCCCTGCTTCAGTCTCTGAGGAATGGTGTTCTGTGTTCTTTAGGTTCATTCCCTTAGCTTACACTGAGGAGTTTTAAGGAGCTATCCTAGAGCACATGCTATGATGGGTGCCATCTACTACGCCACTTATCTCAAGAGCCATCACTGCTTCCTCTTGTGTTGCCATCAAGAAGTGTGCACTTCTCTCAAACACTTGGTCTGCCTTTTCCTTCCCATGGAGGACACTGTCACTCCTAGTTCCTTTTCTGCTGTGGGCTTTGGGAATGTCTGAGAAAAGCCGGCTGCTCACCTTTGTGACAATGGAGGAGCCCGTGTCTTCTTTACCTATCTTCCAACTTTAGGCTTCTGTATGGCTCTATATTATTTAATAAATATAAAATTTGTGCTACTTTTGACATCTTCTTTCCCAAGTTTATCATTTATCTTTGATTATGACTTAAATGTATTTAGACCTTTCCTGTAATAAAGTCTCCTGTAAGCCTCATCACATCCACAGTGGGGAAAAAACTACTAAAGATAAACAAATAACTCACCTGTGACTCAATCATTTTCTGCTGCTCTCAGGAAACCTGCTGTTTTTGACTTCTGTCTGTTCTGACTCTGGAGAGAGGCCTTTAGTGAAAGATCTGGAAACCAAGACTATATTCTCATTCTTGAGAATCTCACATGAATTCTCTGCTTATCTCACATGAATAGTTTTGTTTCTGAGAGCAATGGTCTGTGAATGCAACAGAAATGTCATTTTAGATGAGGTCACTGGTCTGGGGACCTAAATCTTAGTTTTCTCTTTCTGGGAACTCAGTCTTGTAAAACCTCGGACTAGATGTTTGGTAGACACAATCAGGGCTGTGGGCTAAGAAATGGGAGAGAGCCTTGGCTTCTGGCATATCTTCTGCACCTGGCCTGCATCTGGGCCACGTCTCTACCACACTGCAGTAACAACCCCGGTGCCTTCCAGGAAGTGCTAGAATGAAGTTGCTCACCTCCTTGGTCCAAGCAAACACTCCCCCACAGGAGCAGCACTATGGAAAACTGCTCTGAAGAGACATGAAGGGATTGTGGAAATGCAATGATGATGACTCACTCCTTCTGCAGCAATGTTTCCTGGGGCAGGAATGAATTCATTAATTTAAGTGAAATTATTTGCCTAGATGTTATAAGGCAAAATGCAACTCTTTTGTAGACAGGCAGAATGGTACTCAGGAAGTGACTATTAGATTAAGATGAGGGGCTAGGGATGTAGCTCAATAGTAGAGTGCTTCCCCACCATGCATGAGGCCTGGGTTCAATGCCCATTACTGTAAAACAAACACAAAAAAACAACCAATAAAAAAGAAACAGTTTATAAAAGACCACAAGGTACACATCATATCATTTTAGGCAGAATTACAGGAAAATACAGAACAAGATTTAAAATAAGTACAATAAACTAAACAAACACATCCCACATCCTGATGCACACAAACAGAATTTAAGTTTCTTCACGGCCATGGACCAGGTCACTTATGTTCAACCAGATGTAGAATCAGAACCAAAGATTTCAAGGGCTCAGGGTTGTGCAGGAAAATCAATTTCTTCATAAGAGTAATCTTTAAAGGAAATGTTGAAAAAAACCTTACCCCATAAATTTTGGGACAAGAGGGATAGAACCCTACCTCACACAACAAAACTGCTCACCAAAACTGTCCAGCACTTGCAGTTAACACCTGCTGTGTACTCGGGTGCTCCAGGCAAGATGGTGTCCATCCCCAAAGTTGCTTTGTGGAAGCAGGCCACAGCAAGCTCACGTTCAGTCTCCATGGGCAAGAAGCCTACAGCCTGGCATGGATGACCAAATGTGGTCAAGGAGTCAGAAGGCTCTTTTCCAGAAAACAGGTGAAACTGAGCAAGAAGACGTACAGCATGCGCTCTCTGTCCTGTGTCTCAAATAATACCAAAGGCTGCTGAGGAATGTTGTGGGAAGACCATATCAACCAAGGTCCTCATGCAGAGGGCTGAAGTTGGACATGGCCAGGGACAGAACAGACTATGGGTTATAACTAGCAAGGCGGAAGTTATAGAAGGCAAGACCCTGAAGCCGGGGGGGGGGGGGGGGGGGGGGGGGGGGGGGTGTCGCTGAAAACTTAAGGAAACACTCAAGTAAAAATAGTTCCTGACCAACAGTCACAAGCTACAATGAGAGGCCAGAATACAAAAAATGAGTATGATTATTTAACAGAAGTTACCTGTGAGAGGCTTGCCTGGGCCCACACATGACCAACACCCACTCGGCCCTGCCTCCAGTCCCACAAACATGGAACCCCCAAACATCCCTCCCTTAGTTACCACCTAAGAATCCTCCAGCTCCATATCCCAAGACCTCTGCAGATCACAAAACCCAAAAGGCCCCTCTGTGAACCTCCAGATCACACAACCACTGAACCCCATAAATTCCACTATCACTTGCCCCAGTATCCCCTCATCCCCACAGAATCTCAATTACCAATTGCACAGCCCCATATTCTCTTCTTAACAGGCCACCCTTCTAGGGCCTTCAGTGACATGCACTGCAGGTTCCCTAGTGACTCTCACTGGCCTTATGATAGCTAGCATCTACAATCCTCAACCACTGACCTCAGACTGGCACAGTATTGGCATTGTGTGCCAGGATGACCAGAGATCATGTGGCTCCCTGCCAATGGCAAACAAGCCAGAAAGCTCCAGCTTCCCTCTCATCAACACCCACAGGCCCAACTTCTCCCCCCCTCACCCCTCACTCCATGCTTATCACAGACACCTACAGGCATACTAGTCATTCACCCCAACAGGCCACCCAAACATGAAACCTCATTCATGAGTCACCTGTCAGGTACCAGTCATCTCCGGCCCCCTTGGCTCAAGCTCCTCGGCACTCAACTCCAACCCCCTCAAGTAACAATGCCAATCCATGTAGGGCATAAATCAATGGGACCCAGAGTTTCTCCACACCCCCACCAATGATGACATGCTCAGGACTGGAGCTTCAATCCTGACCCTCCAGTGCATGCTCAGAGTACCTCGCCCTCACTCACTTGCCCTGGTGCTGGCCATTCCCTTATTTTTTATTTTTATTTTTTGTGGAACTGGGAATTGAGCCCAGGGGTGCTCTGTCACTGAGCTATATCCCTAGCCTCCTCCTTTCTTTTGCTAAGTTGCTCAGGCTGGCACTGAACTTGTGATCCTCCTGCCTCAGCCTCTCAAGCTGCTGGGATTACAGGAGTGTGCCACCACACCTGACTAGTGTGTCAGTCATTCCTAAGTCATACTGGGCTCTCAATCACTTGGTCCCATGGCAGCCACAGAGTCATCCCTATAGCACTGAGGCCCCAATCATAGGCTTACCCAGCCCTTCAACGACTTGTCCATTTACTGACTAAAACCAAGTCAGTGAAATCCCTGTGAGTCTCAGTAAGTCCCAAAGGACGCCAACCACTCTCTCCTCCAGTTTACTTGCCCTCATAGCTGCCCCAATGTGTTCTCACAGAGCCTCTCATCGCTGACATCCCCAGCCTTGCTATCTCTCTTTCACTGCTGCTCCAGTCATTGAACCCCAAGGGACACCCAACCCCTTATCCCACAGGGTGCTCCTGCACATTCTCTAATTCATCCCATGTTTGCCCACCATTCACCGGCAGCCTCACAGGCTCTCCTGATGGCCACCCTGCACACAACTGATACTAAGCTGCTCCAACCACTCCAATTACTAGCCCCACTGTTCACTCACAACCCCCACCAAACCAACACTGACTTATATCCACACAGTGCCCCAATTTCTGATGCCTCCATCAAAAAATCCTCAAACACAGCCTAGAGAAGAAACTCAGCCACTCACCTCCCCTAAAACAGCAATCACTAGCAGATAAACAAATCCAGAGTAAGGAGACTTACCTCCCAGGGATTATTATGGGGTAGGAAAAGGGAAATGGGGGACCACAATAGGGAGGATGTGGGGCCCTCAGATCTACACTCATCTTTGCAAGACAGAAAGCAGTTTCTTTCACAGAAAGGATAAAGAAAGTTAGAAAGAATCAGGTGAGGCAAAGTGGGATTAAAGAGTGGGGTGAACAGGATGCAAACCAGAGACTTTCTGCCTGCTGTGAGGAAAGGCTGTATGAGGGCCAAATTTCATGGAACTGGAGGAAAGAACAGTCCATGTTTGCTAACCAGATTTTTTTGTCCTGCCTGATCCATGGGGTTCACTAATCACTGCTGAGGCAAAGAATGAAAATGCAGAGGATCCGTGTCTGGCTTATCACAGGCAAACAAGGGCACTCTCGGGACTTACCTAGAACGTGCACAAAAGGAGCTTCTCTACAGTGAGCCTTTTCCTGGAGATTTCTGAACCTCCGCTGTTTTCCAGGAGCACAGAGCTCAAGTAAAACCCAACGTCTTCACAACCAACAGGACTTCCAGTTAATGAAACACCCAAAACAGATATACCACAAAAGCATCCTGTCCAGCCTGCAAACGAATCACTGGCAACCAGAGTCTTAGTTAACCTGCAAAGAAATCGGATAGACACAGTCGCGGGTCTGCGGATGCACTGGGCCCCAGCACAAAGAACTGATGCCCAAGGGCTACCCAAGGAGTCTCCCACGAGTCTTCCGAGGGCCTTGAACACTCAGCCCTTAATCCCAGACTGCTGTTTTACAGACGCGCCCCTGCCCAACCCTCAGGTGTCTACAGGTTAACTATCCACACAAGTCCAACAGGCAGGTACGCCAGAGACCGCCCCGGCCCCGCCCCGGCCCCGCCCCGCCCCGCCCCGCCCCCCGCCCCGCCCCGGCCCCCGCCACGCCCCGCCACGCGACACCCACCTCAGGGACACTTATCCACAATCCGTTCCTGGCGGAGCAAGCGCTGGGGGCCTCCCGCGAGCCTGAATCAGAGCGGTTTCTGCACAGGGGTCACGTGGAGTACAGGCCAGACGCCGAGCCCTCCCCACGCTCAGCCTCTGTGCCGCCCGCCCCAACTCCGCTCACCCTGACAGTAGGCCTCACGACGCCCAGGCCTACGCGGCCTGACGGCGGAAGTGTCCGTGCAAAACTACATTTCCCAGAATCCCGCTCGCGCGGGCGGGGCTGTACTTCCCAGTCTGAGGCTTTGTTTCCAGTGGTCTCAGGCTGTCTGGAAGTTGCCGCTTGCATTATCTAACATTTTAATTTTGGGGTTTTAGCATCATGGATTAGTGTAGATCTAATATACTCATTTAAACTGATCTAGAATGTATTAATGAATATATGCATAGAATTTGTCTATCAAATCATTTAAAATACTTTAAAAATTTTATATGTAATTTTAGTTGTTGATGTACTTATTTTTTATTTATTTATATGGGGTGCTGAGGATCTAACAGAAGTGCTTCACACATGCTAGGCAAGCACTCTGCTACTGAGCCACAATCTCAGTCCCTTAATCTACTTTTATAAATGGTGCATGAAGCATTCTTATGTTTGTCTTGATTTCATATGCAAGTTTTCTCTAACTGATATGTAAATGAATCAGTAGCTCCAAAGGTAGATTGTAAGTTATGAGTAGCTTCAGCTTTACTAGATTTCATCAAATAGGTCAACAAAATGGTTATATCAATTATCACTACTGTTGTAGGGAAAATGAGGCAAGGCACCAAAGATAGCAGGAAACAGTTTTATTTGGCTTCAGCCAGGTTCAGAGGGCATAGCTTTTGCTGTAATCAATTAATCCTCTGAACCCCGAGTTCAGGGAGTTTCAGAGTTTTATACCGAACATGGAAGGGGAGGGGCTCAGAAGTTCACAGTCTGCAGAAGATCACATAAAAGCAACTTTTTTTCTTTCACTGTTTTGGGCAAGTTAACTCTTCAAGGACAACACCTGAGAAAGGGAGAGCATCTTCTCCCCTTTCTTTGCTCCCCCTGCCAGCTGTTACCATGTGCTGGGAGCCATCAGCCAAGTAGGTATGACAAATTCCTTGCCAGCTTACTCCCATGCTGTCTAGTGGAAGGACTTCTGAAAGGTGACCTTGCTCAAGGACCAGGGCAGGATCCGTGTTTAGGGTGTTCCCCCTTTAGAATAGGGCGGTTTAGTATAATAGGAGATTAGGGTGTTCCTCTTTTGGAATAGGGCGTATCCTGCTGCTGAGTTCCTCTTGAGTGCTTAGGGTCAGACAGTATATTTTGGGAGACAGAAGCCCATGCGGTGTGGATTTTGGAGAGAGTGGATTAGGGCAGAGTGTGGATTTGGAAAGAGAACGTGGATTCCCCCAGAACGTGTTTGTAGACGGCCAGTGTGAGTTCGGGAATAAAGAATTGCTGTTTGAATCTACAAGCTGTGTGGAGACTCGTGATTTGTGCCCAGCCGAGAGACTGCGGCAACCATGGAGCCCATTTGTAACTTAACTTAAAGATGTAGACATCTCTGTGAAGTCCCAGCTCAAGGCCAGAGGCCTTGTTTGCACATTTCTTCAAAGTACTATACTAGATAAGTTTGTGAAAAACTAGTAAGAGGTGTCCAGCACCTGGAGTGCTGGTATCTTCTTGGCCAGTGGCCAAGTAAAACAGGACGACAGGAAAATAGGAGGTTCATCTACATTGAACTCTTTTGCTGACAGTCCTAAAATCAGACTGGGTGAAGATTTCTGGAGAAGCCCAGTTAAGTCTTTTCTGTGGAGAAAGCGGGTGCCACTTCACTACCTAGAGCAGAGTCCAGGAGTTTCCATTTGTTTACTACACTATCTACGTTATTATAATGTACTTTTAACTACATTGCCTCTTATCAACTTGTTAAGATTATGAAATTTCTTGTGGTCACTTTATTTGAAAAAAGCAGCTTCTCCTACAAATTCTTAAAAAAATTTGCCTTCAGTTTTATCGTATTCCCCTGCCTTATTCAATATTTATTTAACAGAACACTTTTAGAAAACATTTTCAGGCAGAAAAGTCTCTTCATTTGTATTGATGGCTTTGTTACATTATTATTGAACAGAATTGTTTCATCTGTTTTGAATAAAGAGCTCATATATCTGCTATTATTGATGTGCTTCTAGTTATTTCTCTACATCTACTGTATTTTTTCCTTTATGAAGTTGGTTACCATATTTGGTGCACTGATGTTCAAAAATGCTACATAACTCTGTGACTCTCAACTCATAGTACAAAGCATTATTTTTGTATGCCTGCCATGTACAATTTATGCCATTACCATAGCCCAAATATGTTTATGTCTTTCCACTATTTCAGAATATACTGAATAACAAATTCACAAGCTACACTGCTTACATTGGTTGCAGTTTTCAGAGTATTGGAGGGTCTCTTTATAGTCATGCTCCTGGCAATCAATCATAAGTTCTTTATTCCTTTCAAGCCTTTTTTTTAAAAGTTCTTTTCTTTAATTTTTCCATTCCAGTCTTAATTGCTAATATCTTAAACACTCAAGTCAGACATCATACTGTGTGTGTGTGTGTGTGTGTGTGTGTGTTTGTGTACATGCATGCCCACACACTACAAGAAGTGTTAAGTATTAAGGCAGCCACAGGGCAAAGGCACAGAGCACTTGCAAATTTATTGCTGTATGTAGTCAAATTCGGGTTTTTTAATTGTTGTTTTTGTGGTGCTGGGGGCTGAACCCAGGGCATTGCGCATGCCAGGCAGACACTCTACCATAAAGGCACATTCCCAGCCCCTGGTTTTAAAAGAACCAACTGAGTTGTGAAAAGAAAGGTTCAGGGTGTCAGCTTTAGGTATCAAGTTGGAGTGGGTTCTGTTTTTGTCACTGGAAGAAAAACTGAACTGGGCTTAAGATTGAGAACAGGGAATTTTTAAATTCATCACTGTGATTTTCCTGGGCAAGGCTGTAACAAATGATCAGGTGATGCGGTCAGGGTGCCCCCATGTCCAAGATTGGTAGAAGACTCCTCCTTTTATGGAGCTTGTTGTGGTGTATACTAATAAATACAATCAATAAGAGTGTAAAATATAGATTATAATATTTTGATAAGTGAGATAAGACAATTATAAAGCAAGAACTGCCATAGACAGGCCTCAGACTCCATTTTGCTGTCTTCTTTAAAACACTGTTACAAGAGTTGTTTCTGAGAAACTGAAATAAAGCTGTTTTCTTAAAAAAAATATTGTCTTTCTGTAATTTGTATTCCACGAATTGTACCCAACTCAGGATGCAGCGGTGGTCTTGGTGAGCTATATCCTGGGTTTGAATGCCCTTGTGGGTCTACACAACTTCGAAGTAGTTTCTCGCCCCGCCAACCTCTGCCCAAGTTCAGGATGCGACTGTCTAGCATCTATGTGCTTGAACCCAGGACGGTGGTCAACTGAACTGCAAAGCTAATGCTATTTTGGCTTCTGTTTATCACTTGCTTGCTGATTGGAAAATTCCTGTCCTTCCTAGAGCCCAAGGTCCCACTTACCAATGTTCTAATTTCTATGATTGGCTAACTTACATGATGCTAAACAAGTCACTGAGTTGGGGGTCTTCGTGATTATATTTTCTTTGGATGGACC
Source organism: Callospermophilus lateralis (assembly GCF_048772815.1). Lineage (NCBI taxonomy): Eukaryota > Metazoa > Chordata > Mammalia > Rodentia > Sciuridae > Callospermophilus > Callospermophilus lateralis. The sequence goes on along the minus strand of NC_135305.1, from coordinate 126,424,050 downwards.
TGGAAGCTGTTTGAGTCTTTACAGTGGGTGACAGTACCTATCCAGGTAAATAAAGCTCTCTTTTGATTTGAAATTTAGACTTAGGTGCTTTCTGAGGCGTCTCCCCATATCAGGGTTAGGTAAGGGGGGTCACTTCTGGTGAGGTTGATAAGCCCCTTTGTCTGGTGTCTCTGATATGATTTCGGATGTTCACCTGTACAGATGTTTCTGGGCACGAATGAGTTATTGATCAACTTGTACATTATGGTGGTGCTGGGCAGGTGGCAGTTGCTGACTTGCATAAACCAGGTGTAAAGTCACTCTGCCTCCCACTTGGACTCAAAACCGCGTGGAGCGGAGCACAGTCTTCTGTCCCCTCGCCCTTTGCGGGGGTCCCCGCCCCCACAGGTCGCGCTGTGATGCTCTTCCTCCTAGTGTAGTGGGAAGGCAGGCGGTGGGCGGGGCTGGCGGTGGGCAGGGGCGTTCTTTTCAGGCTCCGACCTCCCTTCCACTCCTCCGCCCCCGGAGGTCGCGCTGTGACGCACTTCCTCCTAGTATAGAGGGAATGAAGGCGGTGGGCGGGGCTGGCGGCGGACAGGGGCGGGGCACATCCGTCCCCGGCTCAGGCCCGGGGCCACGCCCGGGTGCTGGTCTGCCGGGCGTGCCGGGACGCTGCTAGCAGCGTGCAAGCCTCCAGCCCCATCACCCGCCGAGGCCGCCGCGCCGACTGGGGCAGCAGAGAGGAGACTCCGAGGGGCGCCAGGCTCTCCGCGCCCGTGGGGATGGCCGCCAGGGTCCGGACGGCGCCGTACTGGGTAAGCAGGACTTTCTCGTGCCTTTGAAAAGCGACCTGGCCCGTTCATCCCTGCTGTCGCATCCAGGACCTGACAGGACCTGAGCCCGGCGGCCCCTGGGATCCAGAAGCGCTCCTTATGGTATTTTGCGTCCGGCGTCGTCTTTGGCAGTCACCCTTCGTTGCCAGCGGTGGGCCCAGATTTCTGAGATTCGTTGTTTAAGGAAAGATCTTCGTTTGTCTTTTTATGCAGATCCATAAGAGTTCTTTGGGGGGAAATTACTTTCTTCTTTCGTTTGTGCAAGTGCTTGTTTATTAAGTGACTTGGTGTTCACTCCCTGAGGTTGGTGCTTGCAGTGCGAAGGTAAATTACGTTTCTTGTTTCAGGGAATCTGTGGTCGGATGCGAAGGGAAATCAAGTGAACAGTGAGGAAGGAGGACAAGAGATTAGCTGGAAAGTGCAAAAGAGAAAGACGCAGGGTTTTTTTTTGTTTTTTTTTTTTACAGAGGAAGGCGATAGTGGATCTTTTGGACTTTGTGATTGTTGGAGTAAAGATGAGTGATTGGATTGCTGGACCTGTTGCACTACATGGGTGGTTGTAGCATTTCCTGAGATAAAGATCACTGTTAGAAGAGATAACCCCAGAAAGACTCTCAGATGTTGAGTATGCAGTGCCTGTGCGTAATCTAGAGCTCCCGTGGGCAGACCAAACTGGAAACACACAGATTGGGGACACATTTATTCCAAGAAACTCAGAGTGTGGCCGAGTAGAACCCTGAAGAGCACCAAGTTGAGGATTCAGGATAATGACGAGGAAAGGATGTGAGATGAAGGACCAGAGAGCAAGAGAAGCGAGAGAAAGGAAGAGTGATTTTCCCCTAAGCTTGAGAAAAGAGAACTTCGTAAAAGCCACGATATGAAGTGCCACAGAAAATTAATAATTCATGAGAAAAAAGGTTTTTATCTGTTTGATTTGGGAATGTGTAGTCTCAGGAAATTTTGCAGAGTAGAGCATTTTGGGGGTGGTGACAGTGAAGGAGGGCTTCAGGTGAAGGGCAGCAGGCTGAAGGAACTGATCAGCAGCAGTGGGGCTGTTGGGTCAAGTGGAAAGTGGAATTAGGGTGCCAGGGAGAAGGGCACTTCAAAGTCAGTGAACTTTTTGTTTTTAAACAACTATATAGAAAATATAGTGAGATAAAATAGCCCTGTTTACCACAGCAATTTAAAAAACAAGTGAATTTAGAATATCTGGTAAAAATAACATTTTAAAACCATTGAATAATGTTAATAGCTATTACTGTTGACTAGCTCTCTTAAGCTCTTTATGTATGAAGTCATTCAAGCCTCATGGCTCTATTTTACAGGTGAGGAAACTGGGAACCTGATATGGTCCCAAACTACTAAGGAATACTAGGAAAGTAGGATGACAAAGCTAAGATTCATACCCAGGCAGTTCCTCTCTAGTATGTGCTCTCATTGCTTCTCAGCACTCCAAAAAACGTTTTAACAAATGTAAACAGAATTTTCTTGTTTTTGAGTGCATGTATTGATTTAACAAGCACTTATTGACAATTGTTAAATGTTTCCCAGAGGCCTTTGCGTTAAAGGCTGATCCCCAGGGCTGTGCTCTTGGGAGGTGGTGGAGACTTAAGCCTAGTAGGAGATTTTAGGTAATTGGGGACATGCCCACAATGGGGACAACGGGACTCCCCCCTTCTTGTAATCATCTCTACTTCCCAGCCCTGAGGTAAGCAGTTTTGTCCCCCCTGAGCTCTTGCCCACATGTGCTGCTACGGCCCACTGCAGTGGGGCTACCCAAATGTAGCCTAAAACTCTGTAACTATGAGCCCAAATACCCTTTTCTCCTAAAACAGTTGATTACCTTAGTTATTTGTCACATTAATGGAAAGTTTACTAATGCAACTATTTGCCAGACACTTTTCAAGAGCATGCAGGTATATTTTCTAATGGACAAAGACCGAGTCCATTACCCCTAGGGGGAAAATCATCAACGCTTAGAGGAACATCACTTTAAAAAGTTGTGAATGTTATATGTACAAATGAGAGAGGCTGGGTGGCTTCTTCAGGTAGCAGAATCAGGAAGCTCTCTCTTGAGGCAACATTTAAACAGTCTGAAAAACAGTATGGTGATCGTGGAAAGATGGGTTAGATGGAAGAAGCATTTCAGGCCTTGAAGAAGAAGCCAAGGCCAAGAAAACCCGCATGGTTCCTTTCTCAGGTGGAAAGCAAGCCTGTGGCCTGAGTGAGTGAGATGTGGGTGTGTGGAAGTATAGAAAAGGAAGACCATATTATTAGACTTTTAAAGTGAAGAATCATGATGAAAACCTTGGAGTTATTTTGTTTTGAAGTAATTTACAAACTAAGAGAAATTGCTAGAAGAGTATTTTTAAATTTCCTGTGTTGTAAAATAAAAACAACTTTCCGAGATGGGAATGGTTGTGCACACCTGTTGTCCCAGTGACTTGGGAGGCTAAGGCAGGAGTATAAAATGTTCCAGGCCAGTCTCAGCGACTTAGTGAGACCTTGTCTCAAATTAAGAAATAAAAAGGGCTGGGGGTGTTAACTCAGTGGTGAATTATTGGTTTCCAATCTGTGATATCGCATACACACCCACAAAAAAACTTTCTGTGCACCTTCATCTAGATTCCTCAGTTGTTACAATTTTGTAATCATTCGCTTTATCATTCTCTAGGTATCCATGTATGTGTGTGTGTGTGTATACATATGCACACACATTTTCTTCTCTCTGCCTTTAAAAGCCCTCTTGCCTTCCCACCTCATCTTTTTACCCTACTGAGTTTTTTTCTTATTTTATGTACATGGACACAATACCTTTATTTTATTTATTTATCTTTATGGGATGCTGAAAATCGAACCCAGTGCCCCTCACATGCTAGGCAAGTGCTCTACCACTGAGCTACAACCTCAGCCCTCCCTACAGACTTCTCTCTCCCCGGTCTCCTCCTCTTCTCCCCTGTCTCCTCCTCTTCTCCCCTGTCTCCTCCTCTTCTCCCCTGTCTCCTCCTCTTCTCCCCTCCCCCACCCTTTCTCTGTCATTTTTATGGACACAAATGCTGTAGGGTTATATTCACAGTATAAAAGATTGTTTCATTCCTGTTGAACCATGATACAAAGAAAAGACCTCGGACTCCAGTTTTAGACCAAATTAAAGCAAGTTTATATTGTGTACACAAGAGAGCTGACCAGCGACTGCCTCACCTGAAAAAATAGTCCAGAGGACAGTGTCTGATCTAAGGGCAAGGGAGGGGGGTTTATAACAAAAGTTACAAAGGTAATGTCTTGGGAATTTACAGCTGACAGGGTTCAGGCAAGCATAATACAGTAATCTATCTAGCAGGTTTATGACCTGCATACCTTAACATCTCAAGGTAGGGAGCAGACTCATCAGAGTTGATGAGGAGCAGCTGGGATTTCAGGGAGGGTGGTTAACTGGTCAAGGAGAGCCGGGCACCTGTAAGTTCAAAGCATGGGCAGGAATCTCAAGCAAGTTTTTAAAACATCAAATTATGGTAAGGCCAAATAGAAATCTTAGTATTTTACAGTAAAACAGAAATGAGCTTTTCATGACTTTGTGATGAGATGGCTCCCAATCTTAAAATGGAATTAGGCTGGGTTCATCAATTCCTTCTATTCTACTTCACAGAAAAATTTGCCATATACTTTTTTTTTGTTTTGTTTTTGTTACCGGGGTTATTGAATTCAGGGGCACTTGACCACTGAGCCAAATCCCCCACTCTATTTTGTATTTTATTTAGAGAATGGGTCTCATTGAGTTGCTTAGTGCCTCGCTGTTGCTGAGGCTGGCTTTGAATTTGTGATCCTCCTGCCTTAGCCTCCTGAGCTATAGGGATTACAGGTGTGCATGGCTGCAATATACTTTTTGTTGTGCATCCTCCTTTGTGCTTTTTATGTCTGTTTTACCTGTAGGATTATGTACACAGATATCTGTTTTGTGTTTTACTGTGAAAATAGCTTTATAGATTTTCCTGTTTAGTGTGATTTCAATTACATTCTCTCTTTAAGAAGCAGTATTTTAAATAGCACCCCGAACTCTGTTGGCCATTGCTTCCCTCCTCTTAAGTATTCAGCAGCTTTGAGGGTTTTTGTCCAGATCTTTTCCTCAAGATACATGAGTTATTAATGTTGCTATTTCCCTGTAAATTTATTTGGTGATACAAAGAGCTCAGGCATATTCTGAGGGCTCTGACCTCATCGGTGCACCAATCCATCAATGTACTCATAGCTGAAGGGGCTATTGGGAGATGATCACAATTGTCAGAGGTGGGACCTAGTTGGAGGGAGTGGGTCCTTGGGGGCACATTTTCAGGGACTGTATTTTGTCCCCCTTTTTTTTCCCTCAGGTATTTTGTCACAACAACAACAAAAAAGCTAAGGCATTAACTGACTCAGAATAAAGGACATAGATGCAAAATGAAGGCAGAGATGCCTGTTATATGTACAGGCCCATTTGGAGAGTCTTTGTTTTTAATAAAAATAGTGTCCAAGTCACTGTTACAAACTCACTTCTCTGTGTTCTGGCTGTGAGAAATCCCAGCTTGTAACCACTAGGGAGCTTTACCTTTCTGCTCTTATTCAATTCTTAGCTTTTGATATCCTGAAACTTTTCAATTTTTTTCATATATAAATGTTTAAATTTTAAAAATAATTGATTACAATTTTGAATTTGATAGGTGATGGGGTGGACTTTAAGCTTTGCTTAGTTCAACATTGAAAAAAGATTTGGGGTGCTAGAATGTGGCTCAATGGAGAGTGCTTGCCTAGCATGCATGAGGCTCTGGATTTGATCCTGGCACCACAGTAATAAATTATTTTGGGCCAGGTAGGTGGCGCATTGCCTGTGGTCCCAACTACTTGGAGACTGAGGCAGGAGGATTATGTGAACTCTGCAGTTCTTGGCCAGTCTGGTCAACACAGCAAGACCTTACCTCAAAATAATAACTGCAGCAATAAAAACAATAAATAAAACAAATTTAAAAGTTTTGCTTTTAGGTAGGAGGATCACAAGTTCAAGGCCAGCCTCAGCAACGTAATAAGAACCTGTCTCAACATAAAAAATAAAGGGCTGGGATGTAGCTCAGTGGTGGAACGCTGATGGGTCCAATCCCCAGAACCCCCCCCCCCCACACACACACACATGTTGTTGTTGTTGTTTATACAAGTGCCATTATGCTGTATATGGTAGTTATGCAATTTGCAATAATATCTTCACAGAATGAATGTGTTTTATTTGGATTTCCTGGTCCCCTATCAGAAATTTATACTGTTCAGTTTATCCAAACTTTGAAATATTGAACAACTATACACATGTATGAATATTTCCCATTTCAGTAATTTTTGAAAGAATTCAGAGATTTTTCAGGTTCACAGGAAAGCTGAGAGAATGGTACAGAGATAGCCCATAAAGTGTTCCACACATGCATAGCCTTCCCAGTGGTCCGTGTCTCCCACCAAGGAGTACACTCCCTGCATGGATGGACCTACGTTGATGCTGGGCTTCACTCTCAGGTGAAGTGCTCTGTGCCCTGTGAGTCTCACACAGAATGGTTTCACTGCCCTGGAAATCCTCTGTTCCCTCCTGCTTATGCTTTTCCATCCCCTGGTCACTACAGATCCTTTTACTGTCTTCACAGTTTTGCCCTTTCCAGAATGTCACATCGGAATCATGTTTGTGTGTATTCCTTTTAGAATTGCTTTTTTTACCTAGATGCATGCATTTAGAATTTTGTGGCTTGATCACTCGTTTCTTTTAGTGTTGAATAATATGCCTTTGTCTAGAAGTACCATAGTTTATCACCTATTTAAGGACATCTTGGTTGCTTCCAAGTCTGGGCAATTAGAAATAAAGTTACTACAAACATTCATGTGTAGTTTTTTGTAAGTACTTAAGTTTTCTTCTCTTTTGGGTAAATTCCAAGGATTCTTTTTTTTTTTTTTTTTTGCCTTTGTAGTACTTGGGATTGAATTTGGGGTTGCTCTACCATTGAGCTAGACCCCTGTCCTGTTTTTACTTTTTATTTTGAGACAGGGTCTTGCTAAGTTACCCAGACTGGCCTTGAACTTTCAATCCTCCTGCCTCAGCCTTCTGAGTTACTGGGTTTATAGGCGTGGTTTATAAATTGTGTGTTATAATTGTACACACAATTTAGTTGTAGATGGACACTGCCTAGCATTTGCCAGATCTATGGTAAGAGTACATTTAATTTTTATAAAAAAGGCGTTCCAATGTGACTTTACCATTTTGTATTCCCCTCAGCAATGAGTGAAATTTCTGTTGTGCTGTGTGCTTGTCAGCTTTTGGTAGTGTCACTGTCCACATTGTGGCTATTTTTCATTTTAATGAAGTCCAGCTTATTAATTCTTTTCTTTCCTCTTTGTGGTTCTGGGGGTTGGACCTAGGGCATATTAGGCAAGCCTAGTGCCACTGAGCCACATCACTAGCCCCAGCTTATTCATCTTTCATGGATCATACTTAGAGTGTCTTATCTAAAAAGTCATGCTAAACCTAATGTCATCCAGATTTTCTCCTGTTATCTTTAAGAAGTTTATGGGTTTGCATCTCACATTTATGTCTGTGATTGATTTTGAGTTAACTTACACACACACACACACACACACACACACACACAATTTAGTTGTAGATGGACATAGTACCTTTATTTTGTTTATTTTTATATGGTGCTGAGGATCGAACCCAGTGCCTCCCATGTGCTAGGCAAGTGCTCTACCACTGAGCCCCAACCACATCCCCTTGAGTTAATTTTATTGATGTCTGTGTCTAGGTCTTTTGTTTTGTTTTGCAAGTCTTGTTCCAGCACCTTTTGTGGCAGACTGTTTTAGTCAATCTCTTTGCTGTTCTGACTAAAAAACCTGAACAGAACTATTTTAGAGGAGAAAAGGTGTATTTGAGGGCTCTGTAGATAGCCAGCTCCATTCCTTGGGGCACCAGATGAGGCAGGACATCATGGCAGAAGTATGTGGTGGAAGAAAGCAGCTCACATAATGATCAGAAAGCAGAGAGAGACTCCACTGTCCAGGTGCAAAATATATACCCCAAAGGCACTCCCCCATGGCCCACTTTCTCTAGCCACATCCGGCACTGATTGGGTTAATAATCATTTCACCTCTAAGCTTTCTTGCATTGTCTCACAAATGAGCTTTTGGGGGACACCTCATTTCCAAACTGTAACACAGACTCTTTTTTCCATTGTATTTTTATATTCATAAGACAGTGATTTGTGGCTTCTCTTGTTCTCTTAGCTTGGGTAGAAGCTTTCATTTCATCCATCTTTTCATAAAACCAGCCTATGGGTAATGATTATTTTCTGGTTTATTATTCCTTTTTTTTTTTTTTCTTACTTTGGAGTTAATTTGGCTTTCCTTTCCTTTTTTCTTTTTTCCTATTCTCTTAATTTCTTAAGGTGGTACTAGGGATGATTCAGTGACAAATTCCTCCCTAAACACTTCTTTCATTGCATTACATATATTGCAATAAGTTGTACTTTCATTTTTGTTTAGTGTGAAATATTTTAAAGTTTCTCTTGAGACTTTTCCTTTGCCCTATTTGTTATTTATAAATGTGTTGTTGAATCTTTATGTGTTTGGAGGATTTTTCAATTAACTCTAGTTATTGATTTCTAGTTCCATTGATTTCTTGTTGTGTTTAATTCTGCTGTGTTCTGAGAGGATACAGTGTATGGGTTCAATCCTTTCAAACATGTTAGATGTGTTTTAAGGCCTAGAATGTGACCTTCTTGGTGAATAGTCCATGTGAGCTTGAGAAGACAGTGCACTCTGTTCTTGTGTGAAGGTCATAGAGAGCAGTTACATTCAATGGCTGAAGGTGTCTTTGAGGTCAGCTGTGTCCATACTGATTTTCAGCCTGTTGGATCTGTGTTTCTGATAGTGAGGTATTAAGGTGTCTAGCTGTGATAGGGGAATCATCTGTTTCCCCCTGGGGTCCATCAGTTTCACTTCACCTATATTGACACTCTGTCATTGCACACATATAAATTAGGAATTCTTATTTCTTTTCTTTTTTTAACCTTTTATCTTCTTATGTGATATACTCTGCCACTGAGCCACAACTGCCCTGTTGTTTCTTTTTATCCTTATGCAATGCAGTTCTTTGTTCCTAATAACCTTCCTTGCTCTGAAGTGAGCTCTGTTCGAGATTACTCTGTCTAGCTTGACATGGAGGCACACACCTATAATCCTAGTGACTCAGGAGGCAGAAGCAGAAGGATCATAAGTCTGAGGCCAGCCTGAACAACTTAGCAAGACGCTGTCTCAAAAAAAAAAAATTGTTTAATTAACAGAAAGGGTTGGTAGGGTGCTCCTGGGTCCATCCCCAGTTCCACAGGAAAAGCAAAAAGGAAAGAAATACCTGTACTATCTACTCCTGCTTTTTTTTATTACATATTTTTTTTTAGTTGTAGTTGGACACAATACCTTTATTTTATTTATTTATTTTTATGTGGTGCTGGGGATCAAATCCAATGTTTCACACGTGCAAGGCAAGTGCTCCATCATTGAGCTACAACCCCAGGCCTCCTACTTTCTTTTGAGCTAGCACAAGTTTATCTTTTCTCATTCATTTACTTTTAATTTATGTTACGGGTTTTTTTCTTCAGTTTTGGAGGTTTCTGTTGATATGTCCTCAGGCTTAGAGATTTTTTTCCCTTTGCCTTTTTCAGTTTACTGATAAGTCCATCAAAGGCATTCTTCATTTCTTTTCAGTGTTTTTGATCTGTAGCCTTTTTTTTTCCTTGAGATTTTCATCTGTTTGCCTATAGTACCCATGTGTCCTAGCATGCTGTGCACTTTACTCTTTAGAGCCCTTAGCATATTAATCCTGGCTATTTTTTTTTTGAGAGAGAGAGAGAGAGAGAGAGAATTTTAATATTTATTTTCCAGCTTTCGGCGGACACAACATCTTTATTTGTATGTGGTGCTGAGGATCGAACCGGGGCCGCACGCATGCCAGGCGAGCGTGCTACCGCTTGAGCCACATCACCAGCCCTAACCTGGCTATTTTAAACTCCCTGATAATTCCAGCATTATTGGGATTGCAGCCTGTGACAGGTTTTTCCCATGTGCCGTGCTGTGATCTGTTCTTTTCCCTCAACTCTTGTATGTTTTCCAGGAGTTCCCTCACTGTCTCTCCCTCTGGGGTGTCCCTCCCTCCAAGTGTATTCTTCAGGGATCCTTGGGCATTCCATAGAGTCAGGGAAACTGCCTCCTAGAGTCTGCACCTGGCTGTGGCCTTAAGCAGTGTGGAGAGAAAAGGGATCCAGCTAGGACTGAAGCAGTTGCTACCCCTGGCCTCCCTGGTGCTGCTCCTGTACGACCCTCTGACTTCTCCACAGCAGTTAGAACATCCTTCAGAACATAGGGCAGAGTCCATCCTCTTCAAAGCCTCTGGTGGCTTTGCATTGACTTGGGATGCCCTTACCATGTCCTCTGGTCCCGTAGGCCAACTGTGCTTTCACATTCTCGGCAGAGAGCTGCTCATACCCTGTCTCCATTGCAGTGCCTCTGCCCGGCCACCTGGCTCTGCTCCCTGCCTGCATGGTTGGCGACAGCTCCCGTCCCTGCTAGCACATTGTGTGGCTATACACTGACTTGAGTGACAGCTGCTGCCAGATCCTGGGTGGGTGGGACGTGGGAGCCTGGTCTGCACACGGCTCCCAGCCTTTCCCTATTCTAGCTCACACTTCTTTCTGGCATTCTGACTTTCCGTCCCAGAGGTTTTGGAGTTTCTGTGGGCAGCCCCTCTGCTTGTCTTTGGATTAGCTTCTCTCCTGGAGTTAGATACCACCTTTTTTTTTTTTTTTTTTGGCTTTCTGTTTTCTAAAAATCTGCTAAAATATCTTAATACCTTCTCTTTATTTTTATTTTCCTTTTCTTGTGAATGTGTGTCTGTAAGTGATTAAGGTGATTTAAATGATTCTCAATAAGAGAAGTTATTAGTAGTCTATCATGCTGAAATTTCCCTCCCTCTTCTGCCTACTGCAACTTTCAAATCACTTTTATTTCCATATCTTTTTTAAACTTATTTTCATGTTTTCCTTCCTTCCTTTCTTCTTCTTCTTCTTCTTCTTTTTTTTTTTTTTTTCTGTACCTGGGATTGAGCCCAGGGGCACTTAACCACTGAGCCACATCCCCAGCCCATTTTTATTTATTTATTTATTTTTAAATTAATTTTTATTGTAGGTTGTTCAAAACATTACATAGTTCTTGATATATTATATTTCACACTTTGATTCAAGTGGGATATGAACTCCCATTTTTACCCCATATACAGATTGCAGAATCACATCAGTTGCACAACCATTGATTTACATATTGCATTTTTATTTTTTGAGACAGGATCTCACTAAGTTGCTGAGGCTGGCTTTGAACTTACTTTGAAAATACTCCTACCTCAGGCTCTTGAGCTGCTAGGAATACAAGTGTGCTCCTTCGCACAAGCTGATGATTGAGTTTTAATTCTACTTTTCCAGTTGCTCTGTGTCTCCTGTATCACTTACTGTAATGACATCTGATTGAATGGGGTATATATTATTATAGGGCTTATTGTCATTCAACGATGTGTCCCTGGAGTTTTCTTGGGAAGAATGGCAGCTACTGGATTCTGCACAGAGGTACCTGTACAGGGAAGTGATCCTGGAAAACTATAGCAACCTGCTGTCAGTGGGTGAGTACTCAGATCCCAAGTCACACATCACCATCCCTTTTCTTTTATGATCTTCCCCCTGAAGCCTCTGATGTACTTAATGACTATGAACTTGAACTTTAGAGGTGAAGTTTTCCTCTTGGGCCCTCACCTCCTGGTTGTGCTGTTTCCCAAGGTACAAATGAGCGGTTGTGTTTTGTAGTTTCTGAGCCCTTAATTTCATCTCCAGCAGTTTGGCCCTCATCGTTTGTGATTTTTCCATTAACAGGATATCATGGTACCAAACCTGATTTAATCTTCAGATTGGAGCAAGGAGAAGAGCCGTGGATACTAAATGCCAAAATGTCCACTCAGAACTGTCCAGGTGGGTGAGAGCTAGGAAGATGGGAGGTGTAGAGGTAAACTGGCTATTCTTGAGAGCTTGGCACTGCTGGGTGTTGTGCATAGAAATCTTGGGAGTCCTCGAACCCTTGCAGCTGACTTACGATGAGACATGAGCGCCTCCGGTCAGCAGTCACGGACACACTGGGCCTCCTTCCTCCCTGGCTTTGAGAGGTAGGCATGCCCTTCTTCTGAGTTCTGCCCCACGGTTTGCCTCCTGGGTCAGTTTTCTTCCTTCCCACAGTCGAGGATACCTTCAGAGAACTTCTTCCCCTGGCTCTGTGTGATCCGTCCTCTTCCCTCACATTCCTTTCTCCTTTCTGGTGGGTGCATTGCTTAGACTCCACCCACAGCCCCACATCTGGTCTCACTGTATCACTGTGTGAGTTCACACACCTTCACACACTGGGCTTGCTCCCCAGTTCAGCCTCCTTCCATTCTGAATGTTTAGGTTTTTCTCTTCACTGTGGTATTACCGGCAGTGCCACCTTCCTCCTGTTCTCCTTCTGCACTTGGTTCTAGGGCTTATATGCCTGTAGGAGAGCTCCCCTGTGCTTTCCCAGGCTTCATTCTGGTGCAGAAATGGGAAGAAACTTCCTTCCAACATTGCCATTCCTCCCAGTTTCCCCCCTCTGTGGGCTTTCTGTTGTTGTGACAAAATGCCTAATAGAAACCACTGAAAGGAGGCAAGAGTTATTTTGGTTCATGGTTGCAGAGGTTTTGGTCTGTGGCTGCTTGGCTCCCCAGCAACAGTCCTATGCTGAGGCAGAGCATTGTGGCAGAGAGGACCCAGGAGAGCAGAGCTCTCCCTTCATGGCAGCCTTAAAGCAGAGAGAGAGAGGGAGGGCAGGAGGGAGGTCTTGAGAGAATGTAAGCCCTTCATATTGTGTTCTCAGGGCCCACTGGGGCCACCTCTGCCAGTGCCCACCACCTCCCAGGAATGCCATCACCTTGTGAATCCCTCAGTGGACTAAGCCACCGATGAGCTCAGAGCCCTGAGGGTCCAGGCACTCCCTAAAGCCCGGCTTTGAACCCTGCTGCCTTGGGGACACCCTGGGCCCCGCCCTGCCCGTCCCAGTGCTGAGGCTGCTGTGCAGCTGCTGCTGCACCCTGGACTGGGGCTCACTGGGAATTCTGTCTGCTTCCTTTCTACTTTGCTGATCTTTCAACTGCTTCTGCCTCCATTACTGTTTTGTCCTTTGAAAACTACCTTGTTGATACTCGTCTTCTCAGTTGTCACTCAGACTAGATCATTATTGTTGTAACTAGGAAGCTCAGATTCACAGTCATATCTAGGAGCTTTCATCGTCTTAGCTGGTATTGCTGGGTTTGTTTTCATAAGCATCCTGTCATTAGTCTGTGAAAATAAATGTATGTCTTCAATCCCGGATTTAACCAGAATAAAACAGTAGGGAGTCAGTAACCTCTACTGGCAAGTTGTCCTCTATAGAGCAACTGCAGACACTCCTCTTCTAGAAGGGCAGATGGCAGTCATTGTTGGCTCACCTTTCCCTGTAGAGGAAGGTCAGGGAGGGCTCTGTGCCCTGCACTTCCCGTGAAGCATCTTTTGTTGTCCTCTGTAGTCAGACCTTTTTTTTTTTTAGTTGTTTTTTTTTTTAGTTGTTCTTTTTTTTTTTAGTTGGATGGACACAATATCTTTATTTTATTTATATGTGGTACTGAAGCTCGAACCCAGTCCCTCACACATGCTAGGCAAGTGCTCCACCACTGAGCCCCAGCCCAGGCTTTTGAGAGAATGCCCATTCTATGGGCCCTTTGAGTAGTCTAATCAGTGCCCACTTCTGTTGTAGTAAGTCTTAGAGTAATAAGGCTTGAAGAGTCAGACTGTTATCAGACCAACCTTGGGGCTCCTTTCCAGACCTTGCAGGCTTCCAGTCTGTGATTCTGGGGGGTTCTGTTGTTTTCTGACTAATTCTGTGAAGCAGTAATCCAGCAATGGAGGAGTGCTATGCAGAAGTGGTCTGCAAGGCCAGGCCTTCCTTCCAGCCACTTAATGGTTTCCCCTTGTGGTCTGTCCACTGCCTCACTTCCCAGTACAAACCCTAACTTGGGCCTTCTACTACCCTTGGAGTGGGGCTGTGTAGGAAGAGCTCTGGAGAAGTGGGTGTGCCGAGGCCCACACAGGGCCTTGCCTATTCTGGTCAGCCCTGGACCTGAGCAGTGCCCAGGACTTCGCTTGCTGCCATCTCTCTTGGCCCCTGGTCTGGTCATTACTATCAGTACCAGACAAGGTTTGGGCCTGGATCTGGGCTGTCACCTGCAGCCCTGGTCCCCTGGTGGTCCCTGCCTTGTGTCACTTTGACATGCTGTGCACTTATCCTGCATGCAGCACTCAGGCCCGGCTGTTGACTCACATGTGGGTGCGTGGGCACTAACCTCAGGTGCAGCAGCGCCCAGAGCTGCCCTCTGCCTGCACCATGCTCTGCGTTTCTGAGGAGCCCTGCACCTTGTATGGGAGCTGGCGATCCTCCCCTTTCCTAAGTCCCATGGCAGCCCCTCGGTGGGTACTCTGGTTCTTCCTCCAGTGGTTCCCTCAGTGTGGTCCAAACCACTATCATCGCATCCTTGCTGACTTGCTGATGTGCTTCTCTGCCCTTTTCTTTCTCATTGTTTATGTCATAACCAGACACACCTTTCTAAGGAAGAATATTATTAATGAGGGTCTCTACTGAGCACCTCTGGGTGGCAGCAGACTTTGCTTCTTGCTCTCTGCTCTGTTTCCCAGTGGGTCCTGGATGTGCTCATCCTTTCCTATTTCCTGTTTCTTAAACCTTGCCAAGGAGTTCTCCTCAGGAAGTTTGTACTTGCCATTTCTTCTCGGTTTGAAGTGTTAGGCTTTGGGATTCATTCATCCTCCTTTTTAAAAATTAATTGTATTTTTTATACCTTTATTTTATTTCTTTTTAAGTGGTGCTGGGGATCAAACCCAGTGCCTCCCACATGCTAGGCAAGTGCTTCAACACTGAGCCAAAGCTCCAGCCCTTCATTGTCCTTTTTTGCAGTACTGGGGATGGAACCCAGGGCTTCATGTGTGTTGGGCAAGCTCTACCACTGAGTCACAAACCGACTCTTTTATTTTACTCGGAATCAGGGCCTTGCTGAGTGGCTGGCACTGGCCTGGAGCTTGCTCCCTCCTGCCTCGGCCTCCCGAGTCCTGAGATTGCAGGCGTGCCGCTGCTTCTAGCTTTGTTCTCCTTTCTAAAGTCTCGTTGCCATCAGACCTGAACATCTGGCCCCAGGAACCTTGTATCCTCTGAATTGACTTTTTTGTTTTTTTACTTGTAGTTTTTTTAACTTGTAGTTGGACATGATACCTTTACTTTATTCATCCATTTTTATGTGGTGCTGAGGATTGAACCCAGGGCTTCACACATGCTAGGTGAGCGCTCTGCCACTGAGCCACAGCCTCAGCCCCTGAATTCACTTTTTAATTAGGTAAAAATCTCACAGTAATAAAATTCATATATAAAATAATTGGGAATTGGCCCCTAAGTACAGGGTAAGTTTTTTAAGCCTCTTTAGAAACCCTTTTTTTTTTTTTCCAATCACTGCCAGTTTCATGAGGAGATTGATTCCTGTCTCCCCTTCACCCCTTGCCCCCTATGCTTGGCCAGTATTTCTTTTGAACAGTGGCATAGGCCTAGTAACACAATTTTAAAAAAGACTCTACTACATGCATTTTTAAAGCTTTCTAATTAATTCCATATTAGAATTTAAGAACTGCATGGTGTTTTGTTTTTCCTTAGAAGTCTGGGAAGATTGGTACCAGAAAAATCAAGATGAGTTTGAAAGTATTGAGAGAAGTCATGCTTGTAATATGTTCAGAAAACTTCACATAAGCAAAACCCACGTTTCTTCAGGACAAAGACTCCATAAGTGTAATACACTTGGGAAACACTGGACACAAAACTTGGGGTCAAGCAGAGGTTATGTAAGAAAGACGCCTGATGGTTTTCATGGGTGTGAGGAATCATGTTTTCTTAAGCATCAAAGAGCTCATAGCATAGAAAAATCCTGTGTATGTAACGAATGTGGGAAGGCCTTCCGTTGTAGGTCGCAGCTCATCGTGCACCTCAGGATCCACACAGGCGAGCGGCCTTACGAGTGCACCAAATGTGAAAGAGCCTTCAGTGCCAAGTCCAACCTGAATGCCCACCAAAGAGTCCACACTGGGGAGAAGCCCTACTTGTGTGCCGAGTGTGGAAAAGTCTTCTCGTTCAGGTCGCAGCTCATCGTCCACCAGGAGGTTCACACAGGAGGGAAGCCTTATGGTTGTGGTGAATGCGGGAAGGCCTACAGTTGGAAGTCTCAGCTCATTTTGCACCAGAGAAGCCACACGGGAGTGAAACCCTATGAATGCAGTGAGTGTGGGAAGGCCTTCAGTTTGAAGTCCCCATTCGTTGTACACCAGAGAACTCACACAGGAGTGAAACCTCACAAGTGCGCTGAGTGTGGGAAGGCCTTTAGGAGTAAGTCCTACCTCCTGGTTCACACCAGAATGCACACAGGAGAGAAGCCCTATCGGTGCAGCGACTGTGGGAAAGCCTTCAACATGAAGACACAGCTGGTGGTGCACCAGGGCACTCACACAGGGAACAATCCTCACCAGTGCAGCCAGTGCGGGAAGGCCTTCGGCAGGAAGGAGCAGCTCACTGCTCACCTGCGTGCCCATGCCGGGGAGAAGCCCTACGGGTGCAGTGAGTGCGGAAAGGCTTTCAGCAGCAAGTCGTACCTTGTCATCCACAGGAGGACACACACAGGAGAGAGGCCCTATGAGTGCAGCTTGTGCGAGAGGGCCTTTTGTGGGAAGTCGCAGCTTATCATACACCAGAGGACTCACTCTACAGAGAAGCCCTATGAGTGCAGTGAGTGCGAGAAGGCCTATCCCAGGAAGGCGTCCCTCCAGATCCACCAGAAAACCCACTCAGGAGAGAGGCCTTTCAAGTGCAGCGAATGTGGGAAAGCCTTCACTCAGAAGTCCTCCCTCAGTGAACACCAGAGAGTTCACACGGGAGAGAAGCCCTGGAAGTGCTCTGAGTGTGGAAAATCCTTCTGCTGGAATTCAGGGCTCCGTATACACAGGAAGACGCACAGAGGGGCCACCCGAGTGATGAAGTGAGCATGAGAAACTCCTCAAAGGGCAACAGAGTGATGACCAGAGGTCCTGAAAATGCACTCACATGACGAGTCATGTGGGAGAGACCAGCACAGCTGGGAAGAGCCTGAGAAGCCCCCAGGAGGCAGTCACAGGGGACTGTCGGGACAGGAGCAGTGAGCCTACCAGGTGTGGTGTTGTGAGAAGACTTGGGACGGTCATAACTGAGAACACCTTGCGGTTTACTCCGTCAGGGAAGCATTTTCCATAGGAACTGTGTTGCATGGAAAGCCACATTACAAATTGGAAGCTATGTTTTATAAAATAAAAAAAAATTCATTATAAACAATAGACTTTTTCATGGGGGAGTGTAAAAGTTTTTTTATTTCTTTTTAATGTGTAGATAAAGTAAAATCACAAGGCACTTATTCTGAAAGCTAAGGAATATTTTGTGTGACTTTCCTTAATTAACACTGAATAGCATTTTTCAAGAATTTGGCATTTTATTTTTTAATGTAACTTGTCATATATATTTGATAGTTTGTGACACAACATCCCCCAGTATTCTCCGTATTAAATGCTAAGTATCAGCATTGTCTCCTTTCTTTTTAGTTGTAGATGGACACACTATCTTATTTTATTTATTTATCCCTACTTGATGCTGAGGATCCAACCTAGGGCCTCACATGTGCAAGGCAAGTGCTCTACTACTGAGCCCCAGCCCCAGCCCCAGCGTCTCTTTATTTCTTAGCAATGTAACTAAAAGCATGTTTGGCTTATAATTGGAAGGGTAGGTCCTCCCCTGCAATTGTATTTGCTCTCAGAAGTCACATCCAGGAGCAGGTCAGGATGGGGCTGCAGGGCTGCTTCTCAGGTCTTGTGGCCATGCATGTGATTCCAGTGACTAAGGAGCTGAGGCAGGAACATGGCAAGTTCAAGGCCAGCCTCAGCAACTTAGCAAGACCCTATCACAAAATAAAGAATAAAAAGGGCTGGGGAGCCAGGATTGTGGCTCAGTGGTAAGTGCTTACCTGGCACATGTGCAGCACTGAGTTTGATCCTCAGCACCATATAGAAATAAAGGTGTCCATCTACAATTTAAAAGAAAAAAAAATTTAAAGCATTGGTGGGGGGGCGGCTAGGGTTGTGGCTCAGCGGTAGGTAGAGCACTAGCTTCACATGTGCGAGACCATGGTTTCTATCCTCTGTACCACATAAAAATATATATGTGAAATAAAGGTATTGTGTCCAACTACAACCAAATTTTATTTATATATATATATATATATATATATATATATATATATATATATATAAATAAATAAAGGCTGGGGATGAAGATGTGGCTCAGTGGTTAAGCACACCGGATCAAATCTCCAGTACAAAAAAAAAGAAAAACAACAACTTTTTAAATCAAAAGAGGAAGTACAAAACATCACATAGCTGCACGTTTCCATAGAAATACTGAATGAATGAATAAACTAGAAACATTGGTTGCCTTGAGGTTGTGAGACTGGAGTAAGGGGTGGGACAATTAACTGAGTGTGTCTTTTGTATATTTTTTCATTATTAATACATAATGTACAAAATAATGGATTTCTTTGCAACATTTTCATACATGCATATAATGTACTGTGAGTGTATCCACCCTCCCTATGTATAGTTCCTAAATATAATACTTCAACTAATGTTCTCATCCTTAAGAACTTCAGGGAATGAGTGAATTCTAGTGAGGAGTTGGTTTTTCACAGTGATATGGATAGGCAATACTGAAATTCATGTGTATTCCAGACCAAGCAAGTAATTATAGTATGGAAAATGAGAGCCAGGTTTCTCACTGTTGGCAAAGGAAGTTAGGAATTTTGACGAGGAACTCCTGTGGTGTTGGACTGGAATGGGAAGTATCAGTATGAATTCATGACTGTGTGTAAAGACATAGATACAGATGTGCATACTTCTTGCACTGTATCCTGACAGATCTGAGACACTTACGTCCAATAAAAATAAGCACACTGGCTGTTCCTACTTTGCTGTCTAACTACCATTTCCCACTGTAAGGAACTAGAGAGCCTTGGAGAAATGGCTCAGTCTAGGGCTGCAGTTGGGAAAATATGGATGAAATTTGATTATCTTGCTGTGCTAGAACGTAAAGAAGTACTCAAAAGAGGATGGGATAAGGAGTTCCTCTTCCAGTACGCAGACTAAGGAGCTCTTTGGACTGAATCCCAGTGAAGCTGCAAAGAATTTAAAGTCTCTGGAAACAGCAAAAGGACATACATCAAATGGAGAAACATATTCAAGAAAACCTACTAAACTTGGTGTGATGAGTGAGAGTCCATGGCATCTGAGCAATATCTTACTCCCTCCTTTCCAGCTCACCGTGGTGGAAACTCCACTTGGGAAGTGTAAAAAGTCCCAGGGTTTCCACTCCTCCAGCTCCCAGCTGAGGCCTACGGTGCCTTTTCAGGCCCTGCCCCCACCCCCAGCTACCCGTGGCAGAGATGAAGTACCACACAAGGGTTCCCAAGATGTGGGTGCTCCTTTTCCATCCAGCCTTCACTCATGGGATGGAGGCTTCACATGAGGTCTAGCATGTTGAGAATACAAGGACCAAGTCATCCTCACCTAGCCCGCCCTTCCTTCCTTCCTTCCTTCCTTCCTTTCTTTTTAAAATATCATTATTTATTTATTTGTATGTGGTGCTGAGGATCGAACCCAGGGGCTTGCACATGCAAGGCAAGTACTCTACTGCTGAGCCACAACCCCAGCCCACTCTTAAAGTAGAGATTTCACACCAGGAGAGACAAGCTGAGAGCCCCAGAGACCATAGCTCTTTTTCATCCCCCTACTGAGCTTCTAGATCCTAAGGTAGGGGTAAGTCAAAGAAAAATGAGCCATTGTCCCCACCTCCAGCTCCAGGACTGTGACTCAAAATTATGCTCATGGGGAGAGGCAGAGTTCCAGGTTTTTCCCTAAAGGAACTGGCTTCATGGGCTGGAGTGTAAGTCCAGCCTATAGGATCCTCCAATGAAGTTGTGATGCTATGGAATTAAGAGGAGACTGGTAGACTCATCGGAGACAAAAGCTAAATTCCTAATTTCCTGGAGTTACCAGGGAGAGAGACAGCTAAAATACACCCTCCTGGGGTCCTAACATAGCCAATGACCTCAAACACTATTCCTGTAAAGCTGCCCAGATTTAATTGAATCAGATGTTAGAATAGATTCAGTTACCTCTAAGGTCAAAACAATAGCTAGCAATTAATAGTCAACAGCTGACGAAGAGAGAAAAGACCCTGCCAAAACTGTCTTCACAGTGATGGTAGGTGATTGAGTCTGCACTCTCATTGAGTCTGACATCAAAGATGTCACCCTGTGGGACAGAAAGACCTAAGTTACCTGCCAGTCACTATGCCAACAGTTGGCTGTAACAATTATGATTGCCTAAGGAGCCCATATACAAAGTTGAGTTTTTTAAAGAGAGAGTGGGGGGGAGAGAGAGAGAGAGAATTTTTTAATATTTACTTTTTAGTTCTCGGCGGACACAACATCTTTGTTTGTATGTGGTGCTGAGGATCGAACCCGGGCCGCATGCACACCAGGTGAGCGCACTACCGCTTGAGCCACATCCCCAGCCCCCAAAGTTGAGTTTTTACATTATCTAAAACATAAAAAGAAACAGGAAAGTCTGACTGATAATGTGAGAAAAACAGCAGGCAACAAAATTGCCTTAACAGAAATAAAAACTTCCTGTAGGCATGACCAAGTAGCAGATAACATAGACTTCAAAGCAGCTGTTCTAAGAATGTTCAAAGAAATAAAGGAAGGTATGAAGATAATGTTCATCAAATAAGGAATATTAAAATAATAATAATTAAATAGAGAAGATCATCAACAGATTTGAATTAGCAGAAAAAAAGAATTTAAAAAACTGACAAGTTGATCGTGGTTATGTAATCCAAAGAAGAGAGGGTAAGAATGAAGAAAAATAAATAGCCTCAGATAAGTATGGGACAAAATCAAGCATACCCACATAGGTATAATGGAAATACCTGAAAGAGAGGAGAGAAAGGGGAGCCCAAAAGGCAATGAGAGGCCTAAAAACTTCCCAAATATGTTGAAAAGTTCTCATCTATACATTCAAAAAGTTCAGTAAACTTCAAGTTGAATACATGCAAAGAAAGTACATTATCTAACATAATATTAAAAATGCTGAAATCTGAAAAGAAGAAAATGTTGAGAGCATCAAAGAGAAATGGAACACAAGGGAAATTCATTAAGATCAACAGCTAACTTGTTTTTAGAAACAGTGGAGGGCAGCAGGAAGTAGGGTGTTTAGGGGGAGCTAGAGTGCCAACCAAGAGTCCTATGTGTATAAAGCGGTGCTGCTCCCCTCCACCTCCCCTGCATGGAGAAGTGGACTCTGTCAATAACACCATGAGGAAGGAAGAAGAAAGGTGGGAGCAATTTGTGTCAGGCCAGGAAAAGGACTCCAGATAGTAACTTAAGGCCAGTGCAGCAAATGAATAGAATCAGAGAAAACAAATGGCAAGCATAACAAAAGCTGTAAATACACACTTTCTCAGCTTTTTAAAAGATATAAAATTAGTAGGCATAGTGGTACAAGCCTGTAATCCCAGTAACTTGGGAGGCTAAAGCAAGAGGATCACAAGTTCAAGGCCAGTCTGGGCAATTTAGCAAGACCTTGACTCAAAAGAAATTTTAAGGGGCTGGGGCTTTGTTGGGGTTGTAGCTCAGTGGTAGAGCACTTGCCTAGCACGTGTGAGGCCCTGGGGTGGATCCTCAGCACCACATATAAAATAGATAAAGTTATTCTGTCCATATACAACTGAAAGTAATAATAATAATTTTAAAAGGGCTAGGTAAATTCAGTGGTAAAGACTCCCTGGGCTCAATCTCTAATACCCTCCCCAATAATAATAACAAATGAATAATAGGATTGTTTTTTGATACTGGGGATTGAACCCAGGGGTGCTTAACCACTGAGCAATATCCCCAGCCATTTTTTAATAAAAAATATTTAGAGACAGGGTCTTGCTGAGTTGTTAAGTGCCTCACTAACTTGCTGAGACTGGCTTTGAACTTGCCATCCTCCTGCCTCAGCCTCCTGAGCCACTGGGATTACAAGTGTGTGCCACCACACCCAGCTCAAAAATATTTTTAATATCTGATTCAAATTAAAGTAGTATAAATCAGTAGTAGCTATCCCTGGAGGGAGTAACTAAAAAAAAAAAAAAAAATGGTGAAAAAAATCTCTAAGAAAAAGACATTACAAGCTTTAAGCTACCCATAATCCCAGTGACTCAGAAGCCTGAGGTAGGAGGATGGCAAGTTCAAGGCCAGCCTGGGCATCTTAGCTGTTGCAGGATTCTGGCATAGAGAGTCAGGACACCTGGGCCTTCAGCAGGAAGTGTGTTTATGAGTGCTGGCACGGGCTCAGCAGATTCTTATTCAGAGGTGGAGGGCCCAACCAGGAGTCACATCCTTATCAGCTCTTGTCAGCCTTCTCTTCATGCCAGCTTCCATGCAAGGTAACAAGGTCTGCCTGGGAATTTTATCTGTATACTATAGGGTTCACACAGAGTTACAAAAGACTTGTGGAATGTGCACACTGATACTGATGGTACCATATTTCCTTTGTTTTGAGAAAGTCCCTACCATATAGCAAGACCCGGTTGCAAAAGAAAATGATAAAAATGGGCTCTTGAAGTTTAGCTCAGTGGTGGAGCACTTGTCCAGCAAGTGAAAAATCTCTGGAATCAATCCCCAGTACTGCAAAGCAATAAAACACAAACATTGCAGCCAGGTGCAATGATGCACCCCTATAATCCCACCTACTTGGGAGGCTGAGACAAAAGGATCACAAATTTGAGGACAGCCTCAGTAACTTAGCAAAACTGTGTCTCAAAATAATTAAAACATGAAAACAGAGGGTTTGACTCATTGGTTGAGCCTCACTGCTCATTCCCCAGTACTGAAGAAAAAAAGATGCAAATTTACATTAAAAATATTTACTTAGTGCAAAAGAAATTAATGAAGAAATTATGAGACATAATCAACAAAAGGGAAAACAGCAGTTATAAATCCAATTATATTGATAACAAATGAGAATGAGCTAGTTAATAAAAAGGCATGGTGTATGAAATTGGATAATGAAGTAAAATCTATGAGCACTCTACAGGAGACTGTTTCAGATTCAATATATGAAAAGACTAGAAGTAAAAGAATGAAAAAATATATGTCTTGCAAACAGTAGCCGTAATAAAACTTGAGTGATTATCCTAATGTCAGACAAAATAGACTAATTTTATTACATTACTGTGCTGGGAATTGAACCCAGGGCCCCATGTATGCTGTACAAGCTAAGCCACACTCCCATCCCTTAAAATAGTCTTTAAAACAATAGACAGCGCCACATTTTATAAAGATAAAAGAGTGACTACTGCAGAGAGCCATTCTGAATGACCCACACCTTCCATCCTGAAGCGAGAGGAGAGGCTTTGACCAATCACTACATTTTGTCGTCCCGATTCTGGAAGTTGCAGGTATGTCTTCAGATGTGAGTGGCACCCCTGAGGTTGAATTACACTCACTTGTCCCTTGTGACCCTGCCCTTTCTGGCTTTTCTTTGGATGGAACTTTCTAAGAATAAAGGTCCCCCCCAATAAAAGCCCACCTCCGAACGTGCTCGCTCTCTCTTGCCAGCCTCTGGTGACTTTCTCTTGCTCTCCCATTTGGGGAGCCGCAAGCTGAGAGTGGAGAAACCATCCTGAAGCTTGTTTAAAGGTAAAGTGTGTGTCTTATGTTTTATTTATTGTCTCTGGAAATTCTCACGAGTGACCCTAAATTCAGCTGCCCATGTGGGTCAGGGGCAGCAGACTGCATCAAGATGATATAGTAATTATAAATTTATATGTACCAAACAACTGAGAATCAAAATATATGAGGCAAAAATCTCACAGAAATAAGGAGAGAAACAACAACAGCTATAGTTGGAGATTCAATATATCACTTCCAATAATGTGTAGAACAATTAAGCAGTAAATCAATGTATTAGTTTTCTAGGGTTTCCATAATAAAGAGCCACAAACTAGGTGGCTTAAGCAACAGAGATGCATTGCCTTACAATTCTGGAGGCTGTCTTCAGTTTCGGTCTCCTTCTGAGGGCCATGAAGGGCGGATCTGTTCTAGACCTCTCCCTTGTCTTCTTATGTCTCTTTACCTCATCTTCTAGGTGTCTGTGTCTAAACTTCCCTGTTTATAAGAACACTTGTCATACTGGCTTAGGGTACAACCCTAATGACATCATTTTAGCAATGATTTAGCAAGATTAGGTTTGTAAAGATCCTATCCCCAAATAAGATCATACCCTGAGGAATGGGAGTTAAGATTCCAACAATCTCTTTTGGTAAAAGTAGATACCATTTAACTCATAACCATTAACAAGGAAATAGATGATTTGGGGACAGGGGTTGTGGCTCAGTGATGTAGCACTCACCCAGAATGGATGAGGCACTGGATTCCATCTTCAGCACCAAATAAAGATAAATAAATAAAGGTATCATGTCCATCTACAACTAAAAAATATTTTTAAAAAAGAAATAGATAGGGGCTGGGATATGGCTCAAGTAGTGCTCACCTGGCATGCATGAGGCACTGGGTTTGATCCCCAGCACCACATAAAAATAAAATAAAGATATTGTGTCCACCTAAAGCTAAAAAAATAAATATTAAAAAAGAAATATATTTTAAAGAGAGCAGTGAGAGAGAGATAGAGAGAATTTTTAATATTTATTTTTTAGTTTTTGGCGGACACAACATCTTTGTTTGTATGTGGTGCTGAGGATCGAACCCGGGGCGCACGCATGCCAGGCGAGCGCGCTACCGCTTGAGCCACATCCCTAGCCCAGAAATAGATATTTTGAATAACAGTATAAACCTACTAGATCATATAGTCTTATAGAAATCATGCCACCAGAACGTAATTCTCCTCCTGCACCTTATGAATCCATATCTGATAGTATCAAGTATAAAATATATAAAAATAAATTTACTTGTGGTTTTGTAACTCTTAAATATCTTAACTCTGGTTGTGGGTACATGAACTTATGCAGGTGATGAAGTTAAACAGAACTTAATACATACCCAAGTATAAGAGAAACTGGGCAATTTTTAAGTATTGTGTATTTCATCAAAGGCTGTGATATTGTAATAATTTTGTTAAAATGATAACAGTGGGAAAATTTTGGAAATGTGTAGAATGGATTTCTCTATTAATTTTCACACTGCAGGTAAATTTTTTTTAAAGATGGGGTCTCTGTGTTTCTCAGGCTGGTCTTGAACTCCTGGGCTCAAGGGATCTCCTGTTTCAGTGCCCATGAATACCTGGGATTACTGGCATGTGCTACTACACCCAGCAACTGTAGGTAAATTTGTAATTATCTCAAAAAACTTTCAATGAAAATGAAAAATCTAATAAATATGTAAAATGAAAATAAATAAACTATTATATTCAGTCAGTGAATATAAATACTGCCAAATAAATTGCAATAGAATAAGCAACATGTTCACATTCCAGACTGATAACACTATATGATGAAGGTAACTGCCAAAAGGCTACAGGTAGCATAATACCAGGGTGAAAACCAAAATAAAGTGAAATGGAATTTCATGTTGTTTAGACATATATGCTGATGTGATAAAATAATTTAAAAAAAAATCTAGGATCTGGGCATGGTGGCAAACACCTGTAATCCCAGCGGTTCAGGAGGCTGAGGTAGGAGGATCATGAGTTTAAAGTCCACCTTAGCAACTTAGTGAGGCCCAAAGCAACTGAGTGAGACCCTATCTCTAAATAAAATATAAAAAAGGGCTGGAGATTTGGCTAACTGGTTAAGTGTCCCTGGGTTCAATTCCTGGTATGCCCCACCAAAAAAAAAAAAAAAAAAAAAAACCTAGAAATGATAACCAAAAAAGGTAGCTTCTGTCTCTATGGAAGAAGCAGTGAGTGGGGAAGAGGGAACAGTAAACTGAGTTTGCAAATTATTTGTGGCTTTCTATTTCCCAGATTGGGGGATAGATTTGTGGGCATTTATGATAAAGTACCTGAAAATTATATTAGATGAAAAGAGGATATACAGATAGTTTAGATTTTTGAAAATGAAGACAATACAAAGAATAACCATAAATCTCTAAATGTGTTATCTTAGATAACCTTTCAATATTATCTTAGATAACATTTTTTAATCTTCTAGGGAATTATACATTGCCAAAGTTGACCAAGCAGAAAAAGCAAAACTAAATAAATCAATAATGAATTTGAAATAAATGAATAAGAAGCCTAAATGATTCTCTAGGAAAAGTTTACCAAACATTGAGGACTTTATCATTATATGTTAGGAAGTATAAGAAAAAAATTTAAAGGATAAACTATCCCTAAATTCACTTTACAATCTTAGTAAAACCTTTACACCAAATTAGTATAGAGACAGCAAAAGAAATTATCATAGGCTAATCTAATAGATGAAATTTTTCAGATAAATGGAATCCAGATCTCTTTTTCACATCTTCGTATATGCCTGTATTAGGGCAACCATAGGAAATCCCAGTGATTGACCCTTGTTGACACAGGTGGAATATTTTCTTTTCCAAAGATGGCTCTAACAGTAGCTCTCATTTCATAAATCATTTATAATGTGGCCTAGCTGTTCCTCCCTTTGAAATTCTCATCCCACTGTTTTGAGTTTTGTAACTTACTTTAAGCCAAAAGAATGGGGGTGGAAATGTGAGAAACACACTTACCTGTCCAACCCAAGGAATGGACTTATAGCACAGGTAGAGGCTTTATTTTAATGATTGTCTTGCAAGATCTGGCATCTGGTGTCAGAAATGCACATATTGGGTATGGCCATCATTTTATTCCCTTGTTATGGGCCAGGTTATATGGGCAGTGACCAAGTAGACTCCATTTTAATGGAGACCCCACATTATGTAAGAAATGCTTCTCCCATGGGAACACCCCGCCTCTGTACCCATCAACAGTTTCTTAGCACAGCATGTTTGGCAACACAAAATGGAAATTCTTATACAATGTAAAATTATTCTCTTTGGCTCCCATTTTTCTTGGAATGTACCCTGTTAGAGATTGATCATCTAGATGTTAGTAATCATTCTTTAACTTATACTAAACTAGGGTCGTTTTGACTCACTTCCCTTCTGCTTATGATTTCAGATCTCACGACGTTTATTTATGGTTTTGAATCATAGCAACAGCCACTTATGATTAATGTGGTTTTGGGCTCCAAAAGGTATACTCAAACCCCAGGAGGGTGTCGAAGGGTGCAGACTTTCAGCCTGCTCCTTGGCCCACCAGCTGGTGGATCTGGACCACCAGCAGGTGAATAAAGGTTCTGTCTCCTGCTTTAAGATAGACTAGGTGATTTATGGCAATCATGCCATAACAATCTAGAGTGCAAGGTCCCTTCCTTGGTTCCTTGTTGGCTGAGTACTATGGCATCTGTATAGTCACCTAGGTTTTAATGTCTTCTATTGGGTTATTTGAAGAAATATGCCTTGGGTCATTTAAAGTTATCCCCAAGTCCCTTTGTTATCTTGTGGTGGGAAAGTCTTAGGGTGAATGCATTCTGACACACGTGCAGCTTGCCTTTCTCTTTCTGCTGGCCAGCCCTCCTGTTTGTCAAGGGGCTGTTCAGGTGCAGTGGACTTTGGATTTGCCACACCCACAGGCTGTAGTGCTATTTTGCAACTTTCCCTTCTCTAGATCCCCTCTGGGGGCCTTTCTTTCATTCTAATTTTAGATTTAAGGCTGAGTACTGTATTCTGAAAATGGACCACTGGACTTTCTGGTTCTTTCAGAAGTGATGGTGCAACACTTTTCAGGATATA
This sequence comes from Callospermophilus lateralis, assembly GCF_048772815.1. Taxonomy (NCBI): domain Eukaryota; kingdom Metazoa; phylum Chordata; class Mammalia; order Rodentia; family Sciuridae; genus Callospermophilus; species Callospermophilus lateralis. The sequence goes on along the minus strand of NC_135305.1, from coordinate 126,396,117 downwards.
AAAAGCAATGTGTGTCTTTCTTTCTTCCTGGAATACTTGTTCTTGAAAACCATCTATCATGTAAGCAGTCCTCTCCTAACCCTAACTCCCCATAATTGAATCCAGGGACACTCTACCACTGAGCTACATCCCAAAACTTTTTTTTTTTTTTGAGAAACAGTTTTGCCATATTGCTCAGGCTGGCCTTGAACTTTCAATCCTCCTGCCTCAGTCTCCCAAGTCATTGGGATCACTGGCTTACGTCAGTAAAGCAGTTCTTGAGAGGCTGCAATGTTAAGAAACTTCAAGTAGTCCAACTGTGAAAAATAATGACATCTTCATAGTCATGTAAGTTATAAAGTTTTGGGTGATATTTTGGAAAGCAGTTGTGATGGGAATAAAAATTTGGTACTGGGGTGGGGTGCTATTCAATAAAAACTTAAAACATGGCACTGGATGTTACCACCCAGAATTTGCAAGTGTCATGTTCACTGAAACACTCAGGGTCACTCCAGGGGAACTGGGCTGCACAAAATAACCACACAAGAGCCAGAGATACCTTTTTCTTTGGTTCCTGTACAGCTCCTCTGACCTTAAGGGGAGAGAGAGAGAGAGAGAGAGAGAGAGAGAGAGAGAGAGAGAGAGAAGAGAGAGAGAGAGAGAGAGAGAGAGAGAGAACACGTGTGTATGAGTGCACGTGCTAAACCCTTTTATTGGGAGGAAGCCATTCAAATGAGGCAAGGGATCAGGTTTCAGGGGGTTGAGTCTAGCTTCCTGATGTCTGCTGTCAGCAGGTTGATTGACATCTAGGAAGGCCATACCCAAAGGCAGAACAAGAGACAGGTACACACAAAGTGTTTCCATGGAACATTCTATCCCAAACAGGGCAAAGGGGTAATATCACAAAGGAACAGGTGAGTGTAGCTCAATCCATGGGGCGACACACCTATGTCTGAAGACACATCCTCAAACTTCCGGGACTGGGGCAATGTCCAGGTAGTGACAAAGCCTCTCCACTCCAGGACTGAGAACACAAATGCATTCAGAGTGGCCTCCCACATGCTTGAACCTCATGGAATATATTATTAAAGCCTGAAGGGCCTTGGAGAGGGTAATAGCAGAGCCTTTGTGAAGGAGCTTGCTGGGGAATTTGAAGGAACCTAGTGAAATTCCATGGAACACGGAGAAAATGGGACTTTGTTTTGTAGATGTAAAATGGAAAATTTACCTGAAAGGAAAGTGACCATGATACTTGGAGCGACCAAGAGATCTTTATTGTGGCGATGTTTGATAGATAGGAGAAAGAGGAGGAGAGAGAGAGAAAAGGTGGGGGAGATGTTATGCCAGATTCATGGGACCCCAATAGACCTCCAGGAGCTGAATCCGATGCAATCACACAAGAGTCTTTATTGCAAGCTCGAGCCTGGACTCACAACCGCTCCGTTGCAGCGGTCCCAGGGAGTGAGCCCCGGTCCTTTATTCAGTGAGATTTTATAGGTTTTGGGGGGATACTCTATGCATCACTACATCACACAGCAAATCATTCCATCCCACGGGAAAATCAAACCACAACTCTTAACATTGATTAGCACATTCAATGGCGGGAAAAAGATGGGTAGGGGTGATTAGTTAGTACAAGAAGGGCATTCTTTTGAACTGATTGGTTTAGGCCATGAGGGGTGTATGTGCTGAACTACATGGTTTCCCAACATGTTATCAACCACCATAAACTACTTGGGGGTCATCTGGCATTCCAGGTATTTTCCCTGTCTCATGCTGATTGGAGGTTGCTAGGGGGGGTTGCTATGGGTCCTTACCTAGCCTAACTGAGTCAGGGACACGTGGCGCCACAGACTTCTCCTCTTATTTACAGACAAACAACTCAGCTGGGTGGGTTTTTCCAAGGACAAGGGTCATGTCCCCTTCCTTGGACAGGCTTTGCTCTGAGGTAGAGGCTGGTTTCTCAAAAATGGAGTCACATTAGTTTCTCAGAGCAAAGCAAGAGAGAGAGGAGAGAGTGAGAGAGAATCAGAGAGAGAGAGAGAGATGGGGAGGGGCCCAGCAAGAGAGAGTTTTTATAGCCAAAATCTAATGGGGTGTTTGGGTCTGCAAATTGCCTTGTTGGCGTACAGTGATTGGATCATACAGTAGTTGCTAAGGGTGTCATCTTCTGCCTTCAGGCAGACCGGGCAGGGGTCAGACATGGGTGGGTGTTGGTTGCACCAGATGGGTGGGGGCTGAGTGTTCAGACTTGAGGCAAACAAGTGATCATGAACCAAACGGATGGGGGGTCAAGTGTCCAGGCTACCCTGCAGCTTAGCCTTCTCCACAACTAACATTACCTACTGACCTCTAATGTTGTAGATAAGTGAGTTTTAAACAATGTATTCAGGACACTACCTGGCTTTCTCCATGCGTATAACAAAATCAGAGCAAGGAGAAACTAAAACTGAGCTATTACATGGAGGAAATGTCTTTCTTGCTTTCTCAGCAAAAGCAAGGTCCTCAGAAAAAAGATGAAATGCAGGGCAGGCTATAATATGATTAGGTGCGATTTCAGATGGATTCAGAGGTGCCTAATGAACACCTTCAAACAAATACAGGCCTTCTGAGGGCATGCTTCTGTGGAACCTCTTGCAAACAACAGAGCCATTAAGAATTAATTTTTTTCTTCAGTGCTGGGCATGGAAGGCAACTTAAGGCCTTCTGCATGTTAAGCAAGTGCTTTACCGCTGAGCTACATCCTTAATGAGAGCTGCTGTGTGTTTCAAGGGTATGCCCCCACTAAACACAGCCCAAGGTACAGAAACAAAGACATTTATCAGGAGCTGGGGCTGGGGTCAGCAGTAGCACACTTGTTTGGCATGTGTGAGGCACTAGGTTTATAAATAAATAAAGGCCTATCAACAACCCCCCCCCCCCAAAAAAAAAGACATTTATCAGGAGGTAGTTTTCGCCTAAAGCAGTCGCCCACGGCCCCCTTCCTCCCACAGCCCCCCCATTACCCCAAGCTCCTCCCACAGCCCCTCATCTTCTCCAGGCTCCCGCCACGGCCCCCCCATCTTCTCCAGGCTCCTTCCAAAGGCTCCTCCCACGGTCCTCCAGCTCCCACAGCTTCACCGACCGGCTGCTCCTACAGCTGCTCCCACCGTTCCACCCACGGGCTCTCCCACGGACTCTCCCACGGGCTTCTCTCAGGGGCTTCCCCCACGCGCGCTTTTCTGGGGCGTCTGCGTATCGGACGGGACGCGCGTCCCGCAGAGCACACTGGGAGCGGTAGTTCTGCGCGACACTCCATCGCGCACGCGCTCTCTGCCGCGCCGCCCTGCTCTTTGTCCTTCGCTGCCCGGAGGCGTGCGCGCTGGTCGCTGTCTCCTTGGGGCCTCGGTGGCCGGCGCTGGGCTGCGTATTTCTGCGTCTGGTTGGGCGGCGCGACGATGTTGAGGGATCCGGGCGACGAGCCGGCTGAGGGGAGGTGGTGTCTGCGACCGGCGGCAGGGCCGGGCGGGAGCGCGGGCGAGAATCCGGGGGCGAGTCCGGGGGCGCGCGGCGGGGCGGGGCGGGAATGCGGGCGGGAGCCGGGGGCGCGCGGAGGCCGGGCTTAGTCGCGGGCGGCCGCTGCGCTCTGTAGGTGACCTGGCAGAGGCTGACCCTGGCGGGCCCTTCTTGGGCTGAAGCCGGCTCTGGGTTTGATACTGGCTTCCCTTTTCATGGAATAGAATTTTGCCGTTGTGAAACCTGCTGCTGACTATGCCTTTGTTTCAGTCGGTGGTGCTGGTCTGACACCACTCTGCTGGCAGGTTGTTTTGTTGAAGTCAAGGACTTAATTCAGGATGTGTGCTTTTATCAGTTATGATAAATATGAAATGTGTGATGGGTTTAATGTTTTAATAAACATTAAAAAGAGCGTTATTCCTGATACATGACCGAAGGTAGTCGCCTTGGTGCCTTTATAGTCAGCAAACGTAGGTACGCTTTTTAATGCGTCTTACCTTTTTATATTTACTAAAAAAAAAAAACAAAAAAACAAGATTGAGAACATGCTGCTTTAAGTCATAACGGCATATCATTGCTATCTTTCTTTAACGTTTTGTTGAAAGTGGGGAATTTAAACTTACTCCAGGAGTTCTCATCAGGCTCCTGATGACTTGTCTGTTTCTCTTGCTTTTGTTCCTAGTCTGTCGAGGAGATACCAGTTCTGTATATGGGACTGTGTTGCACCTGTGCCCTGAGTGTAGACAGAGCAGAGAAGGCCTTTGCCTACTCCACCCCTCTGTTTTGCGGTGGGTGATCACAGGCTCTGAACAGGAACTGCATAGGTCCAGGGCCCAGGTGTGAGGCTTCCTGGCATCGTGGTACATGTTGGGAAAGAGGTGAACCTCTTTGTTACACACACACGCTCACACTCTCTTTCTCTCTCTCACCAGAGATTGAACCTAGGCATCCTCTACCACTGAGCTACATCCCGGTATCCAGGTCCTTTTTTGCTTTGAAATAGGGTTTTTCCCAAGTCTGTGAGGCTGGTGTCAAACTTGCAATGGATCCTCCTGCCTCAGATTGCTGACTCCCAAATCTCTGGGATTCAAAGTGCCTGTCTCCTTGCTGTTCTCTGTACTGGGTTTTCTGCACTGGGTTTTGTGGGGAAAAGTCATCTGGTGCATGGCAAGTAAGTTACTTTTTCTTCTCTGCCTTTCTTTGATATTCTCTTAGAATTCGAAGAAGCCTGGAACTGTAGGATGAAAATGCAAGTTGCCCCTCCCTTTCAAAGATGCACGTGAGAGCTGCTATCACAGGGAGCAATGTAGTGTTGGAAGGAAACTGCCACAGTGAAAAAATGAAGCCAATGAAGTTAAAATGAGCCACATTCTGCAGTGAGGGGGTAAGTGAGGACTGACTATCAGAGAGTTACAAATATCAGACACCCCCCTCTCCCAGTACTGGGGGGATTGAACCCAGAGCCTCATTTTGTTATTTTGAGACAGCATATTGCTGAGTTGTCCAGGCTGCCTCAACTTGTGATCCTCTTGCTTCAGCCTCCTGAGTAGCTGGGATTACAGGTGTGTGTGACCACACCTAGTTTTAGAAATATTTTAAAACTACCCAGATTGCTTATCACATCCCTTTCACCTGAAATTCTCAGAGATCTTTGATATTCTCTGCATGAAATCTAACTCATTTTCACGTATCTCTCCTTTTGACAAATTCTCAGTGAAATCTGACTAACCTTCACCAAGTAGACTTTTACAAGCTTATAAAGGAAGTTGAAATTACACTGTGAATTCAGCTATCTTCGAAGAAGATGATTTGAATGATAAAGAGATTTATTGTTTACGTTGTCATAATTTTATTCTGTGAAACTAAGTGAAAGCATAATGCAAAGAAAATTAGGTTTCTTTTGGAGTATCTTCTTGGTTCATGGTATATATGTGTGTGTGTTCACACGTACGGGCTATAATTTCCTAATTTCTCAGAGATTTTGCTTATTTTTGTACCTGGGATTGAATCTGGGACTTTGTGCATTAGCAGTCTACCACTGGTCTACATCTTGACACTTTTTATTCTATTTGAGACATGGTCTTACCAAGTTGCCCAGGCTGGCTTTGAATTTATGATCTTCCTTTCTTGGCTTCTCAAGTAGCTGGGATTACAGCTGTAAACCACAGTGACCTGCTAAGTTGTTTCCTCCCCTCCTTCTCCTCCTCCTGTTCTTCCTTCCTCTTCTTCCTCTTCCTCCCCCTCCCTTTCCTCTCTTCTCCCCCCCCCCCCTTCCTTCCTTTCTTCTTTTTTTGATGATACTGGAGATTGAACCCAGGGCCTCTCACATGTTAGGCAAGCCCTCTACCACCAAGCTATATCCCTAGCTTCCTCAATCTCTTAAGAATGTTATCTGTAGCCAGTGTGGTGACAGATGTCTGTAATTCCAGCTACTGGGGTCGGGGTGGGGCAGCTGAGGCAGGAGGATTCCAAGTTTGAGGTTAACTTCAGCAACTTAGTGAGACACAGTCTCAAAATTAGTTCAGAGGTAGAACACCCCTGGGTTCAGTCTCTGGTACCACCACATAAATAAATAAATAAATAAATAAATAAAAATAAATAATAAAATAAAAAAATAGTGGCTAGATTAGCAGTAGGAGTTACTTGTAATGTTTTTCTTGTGTACATTTAAAAATGTTGTCATAATTTTACTTTTGCAACGATAGTTACTGCTAATATTTGTTTAATAGTAACTGCTAGTTGCTGGTCTCAAATGCATGTGTTATCACAGTTTAGGATATAAATAAGTTGCTTCTATAACTGAGAGAAATCTGTCCTCCTGAGGTGGCACTGAAATTTGGGTCACAAAAAGATATGTAAATGAAGAGCTTTTTTTTTTTTTTAATTTTTTTTAGTTGTCAATGGACCTTTGTTTTATATACTTATTTTATTTTTATTTTTATTCTAATATGTATGACAGCAGAGTGTATTACAATTCATATTACACATATAGAGCACAATTTTTCATCTCTGGTTGTATACAGAGTATATTCACACCATTCATGCCTTCATGTATGTACTTATGGTAATGATATCCATCTCATTCCACCATCTTTTTTACCCCCTTGCCTTCCCTTCCTCTCCCACCCCTTTTCCCTATCTAGAGTTTGTCTAATCTTCCCATGCTCCCGATCCCAACCTTATTATGAATTAGCTTCCTTATATCAGAGAAAATATTCAGCATTTTGTTTTTTGGAATTGGCTAAATTCACTTATCATTATATTCTCCAACTCCATCCACATACCTGCAAATGCCATGATTTTATTCTCTTTTATTGCTGAGTAATGTTTCATTGTGTATATATACCACATTTTCTTTATCCATTTATCTGCTAAAGGGCATCTAGGTTGGTTCCACAGCTTAGCTATTGTTCATTGTGCTGCTATAAACATTGATGTGGTTGTTTTACTATAGTATGCTGATTTTAAGTCCTTTGGGTATAGACCAAGGAGTGGGATAGCTGGGTCAAATCGTGGTTCCATTCCCAGCTTTCCAAGGAATCTCCATATTGCTTTTCATATTGGTTGCACCAATTTGCAGTCCCACCAGCAATATATGAGTGTGCCTTTTTCCCCACATCCTTGCCAACACTTATTGTTGTTTGTATTCTTAATAGCTGCCATCCTGACTGGAGTGAGATGAAATCTTAGAATAGTTTTGATTTGCTTTCTCTAATTGCTAGAGATGATGAACATTTTTTCATATATTTGTTGATCGATTGTATATCTTCTTCTGAGAAGTGTCTATTCAGTTCCTTGGCCCATTTGTTGATTGGGCTATTTGATTTCTTGGTATTTAGCTTTTTGAGTTCTTTATATATTCTAGAGCTTAGAGTTCTATCTGATGTGCAAGTGGTAAAAATTTGCTCCCAAAATGTAGGCTCTCTCTTCACCTCATTGATAGTTTCTTTTGCTGAGAAGCTTTTTAATTTGAATCCATCCCATTTATTGATTTTTAATTCTTCTGCTATAGGAGTCTTATTAAAGAAGTTAGGGCCTAATCCCACATGATGGATATTAGGATCTACTTTTTCTTCTGATAGGCACAGTATCTCTGGTTTAATTCCTAGGTCCTTGATCCAGTTTGAATTGAATTTTGTGTATGGTGATAGATAGGGGTTTAATTTCATTTTGTTGCATATGGATTTTTGAGAATTGAACCCAGTGCCTCACACATGTCAGGCAATTGATCTACCATGGAGCCACAACCCCAGCCTTTTTGTTTGTTTTTGTTGCTGTTTGTCTACCAGGGATTGAATCCAGGGGCAATTAACTACTGACCTACATCCCCAGCTCATTTTTTCTTTATTCTTTTTTTTTAAATTTTTATTATTGATGGATATTTATTTATTTATTTACTTATATGTGGTACTGAGAATTGAATTCAGTGCCTCACACATGCTAGGCAAGCACTCTACTACTCAGTCACAACCCCAGCCCCATATTTTTTCTTTTGAGACAGTGTCTCATAAGTTTCTCATGGCCTTGCTAAATTGCTGAGGCTGGCTTTGAACTTATTACCCTCCAGCCTCACTCTTCTGAGCCACTGGGATTATAGGCAAGATGTTGCTTCTTTTTTTTTTAAATGTCTGGTAACATTTTTTATTTTTACTTTTGTAGTTGCAGAGGGACAACATACATTTATTTTATTTGTTTATTTTTATGTGGTGCTGAGAATTGAATCCAGTGTCTCACACGTGCTAGCAAGTACTCTGTCACTGAGATACAGCCCCTGTCCCCCTTTTAAGATGATTTAGGAGTGATGCAGTTTTTGTGGGAATAAGTGACAGAATGTGTGCATGGAAAGAAGAGCTAATTCCAGAATTTATGGTGTATGTATGTATACATAACTACATAAATATACACAAATGACAAATGATGTGATGATATTAGTGGTAAATACCTTGAACACAATTGAAAGGAGAGAAGACATTGTAATTCTCCTTTTTTTTTTTTTCAAATTTGTTACTGGGAATTGAACCCCAGGGCACTTTACCACTGAGCCACATCCACTGTCATTTTGTTTTATATAAAATGGGGACTATATTAAATTCCTTACAGGGTTGTCCATGAGAATTGAAAACTGTCCTGCGTATTGTCTTATGTGTAGGAAGCACCAGTGTGTTAGTTGTTACTGTTACAAGGCCCCCTTGTCTTCATCTTACCTCTCATTTGTCAGTCTGTGTCTGCTTTATCCTTACCAGTTAGGCTCAGAAGGCAAGAAAGGAAAAAAAAAATGAAGGAATAGTAAGTGTAAGAACCATAATAAATGTGTGTTGAATTTATCAGGAAAAAGGTTATTTGAATCAAACAACAGGTCTGAGCTCTGAGCTATTGGGCTAAACAATGCTGAAATTTTAAATGTAATTGCATGAAGGATGACAGAAACTCACAAAGGAGTACTGATGCCACCAGAGAGGTGAATGGTAAGGCAGAAAGCATCTGGCCTCCAGAAGCATGTGGCCTCTGTGCAGACCTCAACAGAATCACAGGAGCTGGAGAGTATAACACTTTTCCTTCAGAAACTGATAATCAGCTATAGACAAAATAAAGGAATGCAGGAAGAATATGGAGGATTTTAAGGGACACTATGGCTCAGGTAAAGTTCACTTTTGTAAAACTCAGGTAGCCAATAAAGGGAAGGAATTGATTAAGACTGAGATCTGGGGGCTGAGGTTGTGGCTCAGTGGTAGAGCGCTTGCCTTGCATGTGTGGGGCACTGGGTTTGATCCTCAGCACCACATAAATAAATAAAATAAATAAAATAAAGGTATTGAGTTCGTCTACAACTAATCGTTTAAAAAATAAAAGACTGAGATCTGTTTTAATTTAAGTCACATAAGCTTTGAAAATTTTTATCTGACTAAAACAGAGTTATCTTTTTTGCTTTAAAGGATTTTTAAAAGTGATTTGCACATTGGTGTCCACAGTGAATTTTAAATTAAACTCAGAATTATTTTAATTATGATACTTGTTGTCTGTTTGTGAAGACACAGACTTGTGATGTATTTTACTATGTGCTGCTTGTGTTCCTGAGAAGCTTATTTGAACTATATAGCAAACACACCTGGCTTTACATATCATACATTCCTAGTTTCTAAAAGAGGAAGAAAATATTTGTGCAAAGTATGACATAGACTAACTAAAAAGAATGCATTTGGTGAACATCCCAGTTGAAGTGCATTTGTCTCTGCGTCCATAGATCCTGGATCCCCGCCATTAAGCCTGCTCATGTGAACTAAGGGAGGAGTTCCTGTAGCTAGAGATCACTCACAGTGTAGAAGACCTTGCCAAGACCTTACCCCAGATTTTGGGGCAGAGGCAGAAGAGACCAGAGCAGAACAGATCTCACACTTGTGAATCCTCTTGCATAGGCAACTGAAAATGACCACAGTACAGGTGAGTTGATGGTTCATTCCTCATTATTTTTCCAGGGGGTTAGAAGAGGTATGCAAGTGTTCCATAAAAAGAAAAGTATGAGTAGTGAAGAAATCAGGAGGGAAATAGTCTCAGAATAGAAGCTTGGGATTGGGGTAAAATTGGACTGGTGCCTTCAGAAGGTCTTAAGGTTTTAATATTTATAAGCTATAGTGTCCCATTTGATTATTGGGTTTGGACTGCAAAATTGGCTCTCACATTTTTAAATACTTTTTATTTATTTTAATTAGGTATATATGACAGCGGAATGCATTTTGATTCATTTTTGTATACAATTGTAGCACAACTTTTCATTTCTCTGGTTACACAAGATGTAGTGTCACACCACATGTGCAGACATACATGTACCTAGGTTAATGATGTTCGTCTTGTTCCACCATCTTTCCTGCCCCCATGCCTCCTCCCCACCTTTCCCTCCCCTTTGCACAATCATATTTCTTCCATTTTTCCCATGCCCCACCTCATTATGGATCAGCATCCACTTATCAGAGAGAACATTTGGCTTTTGTTTTTTTGGGGATTGGCTTACTTCAGTTACCATGATATTCTCCAGCTCTGACCATTTACCTGAAAATGCCATAATTTTATTATCTTTTAATGCTGAGTAATATTTAATTGTGTATATATATCACATTTTCTTTATCCATTCATTTGCTGAAGGGCATCTATTGTGCTTCTATAAACATTGATGTGGCTGTTTTACTATAGTATGCTGATTTTAAGTCCTTTGGGTATAGACCAGGGAGTGGGATAGCTGGGTCAAATCGTGGTTCCATTCCCAGCTTTCCAAGGAATCTCCATATTGCTTTTCATATTGGTTGCACCAATTTGCAGTCCCACCAGCAATATATGAGTGTGCCTTTTTCCCCACATCCTTACCAACACTTATTGTTGTTTGTATTCTTAATAGCTGCCATCCTGACTGGAGTGAGATGAAATCTTAGAATAGTTTTGATTTGCTTTCTCTAATTGCTAGAGATGATGAACATTTTTTCATATATTTGTTGATCAATTGTATATCTTCTTCTGAGAAGTGTATTCAGTTCCTTGGCCCATTTGTTGATAGGGTTGTTTGTTTTTTTTGGTGTTAAGTTTTTGAGTTCTTCATACATTCTAGAGCTTAGAGTTCTATCTGATGTGCAAGTGGTAAAAATTTGTTCCCAAAATGTAGGCTCTCTCTTCACCTCATTGATAGTTTCTTTTGCTGAGAAGAAGCTTTTTAGTTTGAATCCATCCCATGTATTAATTCTTGATTTTATTTCTTGCGTTTTAGGAATCTTATTAAGGATGTTGAAGCCTAATTCAACATTATGAATATTTGGGCCTACTTTTTCCTCTATTAGTTGCAGGGTCTCTGGTCTAATTCTTAGGTCCTTGATCCACTTTGAGTTGAGTTTTGTGTATGGTAAGAAATAGGCATTTAGTTTCATTTTTGCTTCATATAGTTTTCTAGTTTTCCCACTACCATTTGTTGAAGAGGCTATCTTTTCTCCAATGTATGTTTTTGGCTCCTTTTAGTAGTATGAGACAACTGTATTTATGTGGGTTTATCTCTGTGTTTTCTATTCTGTACCATTGATATACAAGTCTATTTTGCTGCCAATACCATGCCTTTTTGTTACTATAGCTCTGTAGTATAGTTTAAGGTCTGGTATTGTGATGCCTCCTGCTTCACTCTTGCCAAGGAGTACATTGGTTATTCTGAGTCTCTTATTTTTCTAAATGAATTTCATGATTGCTTTATTTGTTTCTATAAAGAATGACATTGGGATTTTAATTGGGATTGTATTGAATCTGTATAGCGCTTTGAATATTATGGCCATTTTGTGTGTGTGTGTGTGTGTGTGTGTGTGTGTGTATAATTATATATATATATTTTTTTTTTCAAAAAAATGGCCATACTATATAATTTTTTTTTTTCTTTTTTTGTACTGGGGATTGAACTCAAGGGCAGTCAACCACTGAGCTATATTCCCAGTCCAATTTTGTATTTTATTAGAGCCAGGATCTCACTAGGTTGCTTAGCGCCTCACTGTTGCTGATGCTGGCTTTGAACATGCAATCCTTCTCTCTCAATCTCCCAAGCCATTGGGATTACAGGTGTGTGCCACCACTCCTGGCTCTGTTTTGACAATATGAATTTTTCTTATCCAAGGGCATAGGAGATCTTTTCGTCTTCTAAAGTCTTGTTCAATTTCTTTCTTTAGTATTCTGTGGTTTTGATTGTAGAAGTCTTTTACCTCTTTTCTTAAGTTGATTTCCAAGTATTTTATTTTATTTTATGTTTGAGGCTATTGTGAATGGGGTAGTTTTCCTAATTTCTCTTTCGGAGGATTAATCACTGATGTATAGAAATGCATTTGATTTATGGGTATTGATTTTATTTCCTGGTACTCTGCTGAATTCATTTATTAATTCTAGAAGTTTCTGGTGGAGTTTTTTGGGTCCTCTAAGTATAGAATCATTTCTTCAGCAAATAATGATAGTTTGAGTTCTTCTTTTTCTATTTGTATCCCTCTAATTTCTTTTGTCTGTTTAATTGCTCTGGCTAGAGTTTCAAGAGCTTTGTTGAATAGAAGTCATAAAAGAGGGCATCCCTGCCTTCTTGGCTCTCAAATTTTTGACAGTTATAATGATATGTGAATGTTGATATAAGTTGCACTATTCAAAGGGAAAAGCAAACTGATCATAGAAAGTATTTCTTGATCATTAGGTTTCTGTTTTTTTTTTTTTTCCTTGATGAAGAATTTAAATAAATAATATCATGGGTATTGTTCTCAATAGAAACAGTGTAGTAAATGCACGTGGGTGCTTTGCTTTATTCTGAGGGACTGAGTTAAACCCAGGCCTTTCACGTTAGGCACATACTCTATTGCAGAGCTACATCCCCAGCCTAAAATCCACACTCAGAGTGTGATTGGAGGTCAGAATGCCAAAGTGGGACTTAGTGAGTGATGACTGTAAGTGCTGGAGATCCGCCCAGGGCCTGTGCATGCTGGGATGCATTCTGCCATAGCTACATCCCCAGCCAACCATAATTATTAGTTCATTTGCCCTTTTATATTGTAAAGCCCAATTCATATGAAATGCATATAAATGTAAAACTATTTAATGAATTATTATCAAGTGGTTATGCATGAAATCACCTCTTAGGTCCAGGAATAAAATATTCCTACCCCAATGAGGATTTGCCTGTACCCTCTCCCAATTAGCCTGTGATGCTACTTTCTTACATCTTCATTGGGTTTGAGAACAAGGGTCTGCTGGCCTTGTAAAGTGATTGTGAAGTTTGCTCTCTTTCTATGTTCTCTGAAAAAATTTGAGACCATTTTATTTATCCTTTAAATGTTTGGAAGAATGGAAGAATTCACCATGGAAGCCACCTAGATCTTGAGTTTACTTTGAAGGAGGGTTCTAAATTGTGGGGTCAATTCTTTAACAATTATAGGCTTAATTCAGATTTTGTTTCTTTTTTTTTTTTTTTAATTTTATTTTTTTATTGGTTATTCAAAACATTACAAAGATTGCAGAATCACATCGGTTACACATCCACATTTTTACATAATACCTTAATAGCAACTGTTGTATTCTGCTACCTTTCCTATCCTCTACTATCCCCCCTCCCCTCCCCTCCCATCTTCTCTCCTTATTTTTTTCCCATTCCCCTCACAAACTCTTATATGTAATTTTGTATAACAATGAGGGTCTCCTTCCATTTCCAAGCAATTTCCCTTTTCTCTCCCTTTCCCTCCCACTTCATGACTCTGCTTAATGTTAATCTTTTCCTCCTGCTCTTCCTCCCTGCTCTGTTCTTGGTTGCTTTCATTATATCAAAGAAGACATTTGGCATTTGTTTTTTAGGGATTGGCTAGCTTCACTTAGCATAATCTGCTCTAGTGCCATCCATTTCCCTGCAAATTCCATGATTTTGTCATTTCTTAGTGCTGCGTAGTACTCCATTGTGTATAAATGCCACATTTTTTTTATCCATTCATCTATTGAGGGGCATCGGGGTTGGTTCCACAGTCTAGCTATTGTGAATTGTGCTGCTATGAACATCGATGTGGCAGTATCCCTGTAGTACGCTCTTTTGAGGTCTTCAGGGAATAGTCCGAGAAGGGCAATAGCTGGGTCAAATGGTGGTTCCATTCCCAGCTTTCCCAGGAATCTCCATACTGCTTTCCATATTGGCCTCACCATTTTGCAGTCCCACCAGCAATGTATAAGAGTACCCTTTTCCCCACATCCTCGCCAGCACTTGTTATTGTTCGACTTCATAATGGCTGCCAATCTTACTGGAGTGAGATGGTATCTTAGGGTGGTTTTGATTTGCATTTCTCTGACTGCTAGAGATGGTGAGCATTTTTTCATGTACTTGTTGATTGATTGTATGTCCTCCTCTGAGAAGTGTCTGTTCAGGTCTTTGGCCCATTTGTTGATTGGGTTATTTGTTTTCTTATTGTTTAATTTTTTGAGTTCTTTGTATACTCTGGATATTAGGGCTCTATCTGAAGTGTGAGGAGTAAAAATTTGTTCCCATGATGTAGGCTCCCTATTTACCTCTCTTATTGTTTCTCTTGCTGAGAAAAAACTTTTTAGTTTAAGTAAGTCCCATTTGTTGATTCTTGTTTTTAACTCTTGTGCTATGGGTGTCCTATTAAGGAATTTGGAGCCCGACCCCACAATATGTAGATCGGAGCCAACCTTTTCATCTATCAGACGCATAGTCTCTGATTTGATATCAAGGTCCTTGATCCATTTTGAGTTAACTTTTGTGCATGGTGAGAGGAGGGGATTCAGTTTCATTTTATTGCATATGGATTTCCAGTTTTCCCAGCACCATTTGTTGAAGATGCTATCCTTCCTCCATTGCATGCTTTTAGCCCCTTTATCGAATATAAGATAGTTGTAATTTTGTGGATTGGTTTCTGTGTCCTCTATTCTATACCATTGGTCCACCCGCCTGTTTTGGTACCAGTACCATGCTGTTTTTGTTACTATTGCTTTGTAGTACAGTTTGAAATCTGGTATTGCTACACCTCCTGATTCACACTTCCTGCTTAGAATTGCTTTTGCTATTCTGGGTCTTTTATTTTTCCATATGAATTTCATGATTGCTTTATCTATTTCTACAAGAAATGCCGTTGGGATTTTGATTGGCATTGCATTGAACCTATAGAGAACTTTTGGTAATATTGCCATTTTGATGATGTTAGTTCTGCCTATCCATGAACAGGGTATATTTTTCCATCTTCTGAGATCTTCTTCTATTTCTCTCTTTAGGGTTCTGTAGTTTTCATTGTATAAGTCTTTCACCTCTTTTGTTAGGTTGATTCCCAAGTATTTTATTTTTTTTGAGGATATTGTGAATGGGGTAGATGTCCTCATTTCCAGTTCAGAAGATTTGTCGCTGATATACAGGAATGCCTTTGATTTATGCGTGTTGATTTTATATCCAGCCACTTTGCTGAATTCATTTATTAGCTCTAGTAGTTTCTTTGTAGACCCTTTTGTGTCTTCTAGGTATAGGATCATATCATCCGCAAATAGTGATAATTTAAGTTCTTCTTTTCCTATTTTTATGCCTTTAATTTCTTTCGTCTGTCTAATTGCTCTGGCCAGTGTTTCGAGAACTATATTGAATAGAAGTGGTGAGAGAGGGCATCCCTGTCTTGTTCCAGACAGATTTTGTTTCTTTATGTGTCATTTTGGGTATGTTGATTCTTGGGAAGTATAGCTACTTCATCTATGTTGTCTAATAAGTTTACATAAATTTATTCATGATTCAGGGTTTTTTTTTTTTTGTGAATTTTTTTTTTTTTTTTTTTTTTTTAGTTGTAGATGGACACATACCTTTGTTTATTTATTTTTTATGTGGTGTGGAGGATCGAACCCAGTGCTTCACACATGCTAGGTGAGCGCTCCATTACTGTGCCACAACCCCAGCCCCATAATATCTTTTTAACAGTTTTGCTGATATATGATCTCAAAAACATCTCCTCACTTTGATGTACAGTTGAGTGAGTTTTAAGCAAATTTTCATTGTATAACCATTGTTACAGTTCAGTTCTAGAAGATTTCCATCACCGAAGAAAATTCTGAGTGACATTTGTGGCAGTTTCCATTCCTCCTCACAGCCTGAGGCAGCTGCTAATTTGCTTACTCTGTCGATTTGCCTTTTTAGGGCATTTCATGTCAGTGGATTTATGTAATATGTAGTCTTTGTGTCTGGTGTCTTAATTAGCTTAATGCTTTTGTGGTTCATCCATGTAAGCATGTTAGAAATTCATCTTTTAGTTGACAGATTGTAGTTCCTTATATTGCTTTATCCATTCAGTAGTTGGTGGGTATTTGTATTGCTTTCTCCTCTTGTGAGCGTGCTGAAATGAACGGCCACGGGCAGGCTTCAGTGTGCACATGTGCTCTTGTTTCTCTTTGTCCATACCGAAGAGTGGCACTGTGAATTGTGCAGCAGAATCATATTTACTTTGTAGGAAGCAGCCGTGGTTCCTCGTGTCTGGGTCAGCTCACACTCCTGCCAGAGCATGGTTGCAGTTTCTCCACATCCTGTCCTTCAGGGGATGTCTTGATTATCACCATTTAGGGAATGTGAAGTGGTGTCTTACTAGGGTTTTGCTTTGTATTTCCTTCATGGCTAATGATCCTTTGTGTGTTTAGTAGCTATTCCTGTACCTTTTTTTTTTTTTTAATCTTTATTTTTTATTTATTTATTTTTATGTGGTGCTGCTGAGGATCACACCCAGGGCCTCACCCGTGTGAGGCAAGCGCTCTATGGCTGAGTCACAATCCCAGCCTTCCTGTATCTTTTTGATGAATTATATTCAGATATTCTGCCTCTATTTTAATTGGGTTGTCTTTTTATTATTCATTATAAGAGTTGTCTGGTCAAGATTTTTATCAGAAATCTGTACCCTGACCCCACCGCAGGCTGTGTTTTGTCATATCTGTTTTTTTGTGGGGGAAGAGGGTACTGGCAGTTGAACTCAGGCAGTTTACCATTGACCAGTACCCCTAGCCCTTTAAAAAAATATTTTTTAAGAATCTTCAGAAGTTGTTGCAGTAATTCACTCGCAGGTCAGCATGAGAAAGAAAGAAGAAGCAGAGCAAGCAAAGCAGCAGCAGAAAAAAAAGCCCTTTATTGTATACAAGCAATCTTTTTATAGTATTGTGAACAAAGAAGGCAGCCTTCCAACAGCAATAAATCAGGTCTTTCAGCTAATTAAACATAACATACAGAAGTTTTACTTTCTAATCAGAAGTGACCTGCTTCTCATGGCTAATCTATTCTAGGCCTGGAGCATGCTGAGCTCTGCTCTTGTTAAGAACAGATAATAAAATTTTTCTTAGCGCCCTCCTAGCCCACTTGGCAGAACATCCCGTTTGCAGGCAAGTCCTCCCAAGGACAGTAGACACCTCGTTTTCAAGCATATCCGGTGTTACCTTATCTAAACCTTGAGGGAGCCTCTTGTTTGCGAGTAGGCCCTCCCAAGGACAGCAGACACCTCGTTTTCAAGCATGTCCGCTGTTACCTATCTATACCTTGACAGAATATCCCGTTTGCAGGTAGACTCCATCAAGGACAGTAATAGTAACGCAGTCACATCTGATTCTCTATAAGAAGTGTCTCACTAAATTGCTTGAACTTGTGTTTTCTGACATTTAAATGTTTTAAATTTCATTTTATGCTTAAGTGGGATTGTAGAGTGCCATCATTTAGTGCCCTTTCCTTTCTTTCTTATAAGATGCTTTACATACTGCATCTGTGTATATTAATACCTCTGTCAGACAATGTGAAGTTTTGCCATCGGTCATCATGTGAACACCGATGAACTTGAGAGAACAGTGGCTTGTGTTTGCCCAGATCTCTACCATGGTTGTTGTTTTTCTAAGTCACTCTAGTACCATTTCCCTTCTCTTTGAGAACCTCCCACTGGTAATTCTTGTAGAACAGGTTTGTTGGGTTTGAATTATCTTAGCTTTCTTTCATAAGAAAAGTTGTTTCATCATTATTCTTGATGAATGTATATATTTTGTGGTGCTGGGGATTGAACTCAGAGCCTTGTGCATGCGAGGCAAGCTGTCTACCAACTGAGCTGTATCCCCAGCCCCCTGATGAATATTCAAGCTAGAAACAGAATTCTGTGTTTACAGGTCTCTCCTTTTTGCATTTGGAAACATTTCACTCTCTGCTGAGTTGTTCTGATCCTAACAACTCAGGAGGCTGAGGCAGGAGGATCACAAGTTCAAAGCCAGCTTCAGCAACTTAGCAAGGCTTTGTCTCAAAATAAAAAGAGTTGGGGATATGGCTTAGTGGTTAACTGTCCTTGGATTCAAGCCCCTGTACTCCCACCCCATCACCACTCCTTGAAACAAGAAATATTCCACTCCCTTCTGGTCTCAGCTTTCTAGAAACTTTCAGCTAGTTGAATTGCTGTTCCCTATGAATGATGCCATATTTTTATTTCATGAATTTATTTGTATTTGTCTATTTTGGGGTCTACTGAGCTGCGTCAGTCTAGGCTTATACCTTTTGCTGGTTTTAGGGAGCATTTGGCTGTCATCTCTGGAAATTCTTATCTGTGGTGCTGTTTTCTGTTCTGGGATATTGTGCCACTCATCTTGCTTCCCAAGCTCTGTAAATTTAGGGGTCGACTCTACTTGGGATTGAACCCTAGGGCCCTCTACACTGAGCTGCATCCACAATCTCTCTCTCTCTCTCTCTCTCTTTCTTTTTTTTCTTGAGACAGGGTCTAGCTGAGTTGTCCAGGCTGGCCTTGAACTTTTGATTCTCCTGTCTTAGCCCCCAGTATCTGGGATCACAGGTGTGCACCAAAACACCTGGCAAGCTCTGTCGGTTTTTTTTTTTTTTTTAATTGTTTTTAGATATTGATGGAGCTTTTTTTTAAAATTCATTTTTATTTATATGTAGTGCTGAGAGTCGAACCAAGTGCCTCACACATGCTAGGCAAGTACTCTGCCACTGCGCCACAACCCAGCTCCTCTGTCAGTTTTAAGTCTTTCTCCATCTGTTATTCAGAATGGATGGTTTTGTTGATTAGTCTTCAGATTCATTGACACTCTCAAGGTGAACAGTGTGCATTTGGTGACACACTTCTTGGGTTTAAAAAAAATTTTTTTTTTTAATGATAGGATTCTTTATTTTTAAGATTTGTGTTTTTCTTTGATCTCAGGAGACTAGGACAAGAATTCATCTTGTTACAGTCTCAGTCATCTTTTGAAAACGTGCCTTTGGACGTGTTATCTTCCTTTCTATAAAGTGGCTAACTGTCAGCAGTAAGACGTGTGTTCTTTTTTATTTTATCTTATTTTTTTGCAATTGCTTGATTTTATTTTACATCAGGTGGTGGGCACAAAGCAATCTTCCTTAATAAAGTTGACAATTAGCTTCATTTAGAAGATTTCTAATCATATCAAAAAGAAAGTATTCATCTTACCAATTGTTCTGTAATCCAAATAAATATACAATAGCTTGGAAAACAAAATTTAGAAACCAAAAGCCAATGTAAAAAGACAGATTAAAACAACCAGAATCATGCAGATGGCGCAGATTTAACATTTTCTTACTGCATCATCAGTGTCAGGAATCTGTCCCTTTAGCTGGCTCCATTGCTGGGATTCAAAGAAATGCTTTTATTTCCGGCTTTCATTTCACCTTCTGGATCCATCCAATATTTTCTAATATCAATTAGAACTTTCCCTTTAAAATCTTGAACCCTGAGCTGGGCATGGTGGTGCTCACCTGTAATCCCAGCAGTTCTGGGAGGGCAAGGCAGGAGGATCGTGAATTCAAAGCCAGCCTCAGTAGCTTAGCAAGACCCTGTCTCAAAATAAAATAATGAAGAAGCAGGTGATGTAGCTTGGTGGTAGAGCAGTTGCCTGGAGTGCACAAACTCTGACTGTAATCTTAGGTATCACTCCTGTCCACCTGTCCCCTCCAGAAAAAAGAAAAATACCCCGAGGGACATAGTAGGTGTCTGTGTGATGTGCAGTTGTGAGAGCAGTGTGTCGAGCCTGGCACACCTCTCCAGGATCAGGCAGTGATGACCACCTCCGGCTCACTGGGATTGTGCTCTTCCAGGAATCATTCTCCTTTGAAGATCTATGTGTGGCCTTTAGCCAAAAGGAATGGCTGTTACTGGGTCCCCATCAGAAAGCCTTGTACAAGGATGTCATGCTGGAGAACTACCACGTCCTGGTGTCACTGGGTAAGAAAAGATTCCTCAGGGACCTCAGAGTATGTCCAATGCATTGCTTTTCTCTTTTTTAATAAAGTTGCTTAATGCTTCTGAATTTTTTAATGATTTTGGACCAGAATTTAGGAAATAAAAGTCTTGGATTATGTTGGCAAGAAAGTATCTGGATCCCACCTTCCCAATAATGAAACCTTAAGTTTGTTGTCAGAAACCTAACTGATGAGTAGTGGTGACAGTGGTGGGTGTCTGCCGTGTGCTGTGCTGCATACTGCACACCCCAGGTGCCTCACAGGAGGGAGTCCACCAGTTTAGGCATTGGAGCAGTCCTGCGTGGTAGGTACCCTTTTTTCCTGAGAAGAAAATTGAGGCAAAGTCCCAGTGACTGAGAGCAAGAAGGCCAAAGAGCCTGGAGTTGAACCCTGTGGTGTGGCTCCAGAGACAGTGCCGAGTGGAGCAGTCAAAGATCCTTAGACCTGTTCACCTCAGGGGCAGCTGTTGTCATGACTCCCAAGAATTGTCTGTTGAGATGAAGACCCCCTGTTAAGCCCTGCTGCTTCCTCAGAGGCCCTGAAGCCCAGGAGCCAGAACCAATCCCTTGGTGATTTCCCCCCAACAGGCTATGAAGTTATGAAGCCAGACGTCATCTTCAAGTTGGAGCAAGGCGAAGAGCCATGGGTGGGAGATGGAGACACTCCACGTTCAGACTCTGCAGGTGAGCGTGAGAGAACCTGGAGGTGGGCGGAAGTAGAAATCCAACCTCAGCGAGTAGTATTGGTCTGGAACCTTTGAAATCTGCTCTTTTCAAAATCCCTATACCTGTGTGGTGATTTGGAGCAGCTAACGACAGCTACTCAGATAAATCCCAGTCAGATGTGGCTTCTTGGTTTGCAGTTTAGGATTAAACGTGTTTTCTTCCTCAGAGTCCTGATGTTATTCCCTGCCTTGGAATCCAGGGCTCATACTTGTTGTGTGATCTGCTCTCCTTTGGTGTGTGTGATCTGTCCTTCTTTCCCCTGTGGTCAAAGATAACCTGCTTGTGCATTCCAGCATTTTAATTTTCCCTTCAATATTGGAGCAGCTTGTGAAGCCCTCTGTTCAGAGTCACTTACTAAAAAATAGAGCCACTACCCATCCCAGACATTGCCTCTTCAAATAGGTCCTGTTTGTGTTTTCTCTGGATTAGACCATGGAGTGTAAGGGGAATCTCTTCCTCCCATTCTTCCTTATTGTTGTCTTTACTTTTATTTATCTTTATATATTTACAGTACTGAGAACTGGAACTAGGGGTGCTGTACCACTGAGCTGTGTTGCCAGCCCTTTTAAATTTTCATTTTTAGACAGGTCTTGCTACTTTGCCCCGGCTGGCCTTGAACTTTCAATTTTCCTGCTTTAGCTATCATTTTTAAATGTTCTGCTCTTTGGGAGATAAATATCTTTTGAAAGTCTTCCCTCCTCAACTCCCACTTAAATTTTTTTTGGTTGGGGGGTACCAGGGATTGCACTTAGGGGCACTCAACACTGAGCCACATCCCCAGCCCTATTTTATTAGAGACAGGGGTCTCACTGAGTTGCTTAGCACCTTGCCAAATTGCTGAGGCTGGCTTTGGACTTTCGATCCTCCTGCCTCCGCCTTCCAAGCCTCTGGGATTACAGGTGTGCGCCACCGCACCCGGTCCTCAACTTCCACCTAAATGTCTCATTGCTGAAGTTCTCAAAATGTTAGATGGATCGGATTCTGAATTTTCATAAGTTACCTTCAATAATACCATTGTGCTTGATTTTGAAAAAGCATACCACACACACTGAACAGTTAAACCTTATTCGTTGTCTTTTGTTTGACATTGGCTTAGGTTCTCCCAAAAGAAGATCCTGAGATGTATATCTGATTGTAAGAATTTACTGGAGAAGGGGTCTCCTCCAGTGCACCAGGAGACTGGGGATATGAGAAGGGAGGGGCAGTGCCAATAAAAGGTGGGCAGTGGAGCTTGGTTCCTCTGAGAGCCCCCAGACACTGTTGCTGTACCTTCACCTTTGTCCCTTGGGGAACTGGGAAGCCTAGCCTTTCCCCTTTACCTCCCACCTCTGGTTCAGGACTGCTGTGACATTGTAAGTCCCCAGAATGTCCATGCCTCTACATGTGGACCATGCTTGCACCTACCCAAGAAAGGCTCCAAGTAGTGGAGAGTGCAAGTGTGTGGGTGGGCACCAGGTCAGGTATTCTCCAGATAATTTGCTGCATACCCTAGCTTTTACCTCTGTATTAAAATAATGCTTGTGGGCATAGACTAAATGGACACTGTGCATTTCATAACTGAAGCAGAGAAACAAAATTACAGGCCTTTGCATCTACACATGCAAAAAAAACAAAAAACAAAAAAACAAAACAAAACAGGAACCAACCAAATAAAAAAATATTACAACACTAGGACCTGGTCTGGGATGGGACCTCAGAAAAGGGTGAGAATTATGTAGGCTGGAGTCCCAGAACATTTCACACAAGACAGCATAGACAGTTCCTGCAGCAAGGACTAAGAATCTGTGGATAGCTAGCAAAGCACAACAGGAAGTTCAGACACAGAGAATAAATGTTGCAAGTCCACAAATACTGAGAAATGTTGAAATGGGGCTGCCATAAATTTGCAGGGAAAGAAGAAAATAGACAAATGAGTAATATGCTGTCACACTGGAGAAGACTTGGAAGAAAACGTTACACCCTTCGGCCAAGTTCAGAGAACACCTGCACTCTCCTCTATCTGGAACCTTTCTTGCACCTTTCTTAGGCAAGCACTCTACCAGTGAGCCACAGCCCCAGCCCTGGAAAGATTGATTTTGTCTCAGGGCCTCAGAATTTCAGTCCATGGTTGGCTGGCTCCATTGCTCTTGAGTCTGATGTGAGGTAGAACATCATGGTGGAAGGTTGTGTCAGAGGAAAGCAGCTCTTCTTATGGCAGTTGGGAAGCAGAGAGATGAGGGTGGGATTGGGGAGAAGGTGAACCATTTCAGGGCATGCCCCCAGAGATCTGCTTCCTCCAACCAGTCCCCACTTTCCAATCATCCACACAGCTGCCAATGGATTAATCCACTGGTGAGGTCAGAACCATCATGATCCCTTACAGCCTCAAAGCCCCACCTCTGAAACTTGCTGCATTGGAGACCATGCTTTCATCACAAGACTTTGGGGGACATTCCAGATGCAAACTCTGATACTTGGTTAAGAAGATGTTGGGCTGGGGTTGTGGCTCAGTGGTAGAGCACTCACCTAGCCTGTGTGAGGCACTGGGTTCAATCCTCAGCACCACTTAAAAATAAATAAATAAATAAATGAAATAAAGTTATTTTGTCCATCTACAACTAAAAAAAAAAAAGTGACATCTGTAGCTGGCTTTTATTTTTTTAATTTTTAAAAAATATTTTTTATTTGTCCAATAAAAGTTTATTTCACTTATCTATTTTTATGTGATACAGGGGGTTGAACCCAGGATCTCACACAAGTGAGGCAAGCACTCTACTGCTGAGCCATAACCCCAGCCCCTTATTTTTTAAACTTTTTGTTCAGCATTTAAACATTGAATGTTTATATTTCATTGCAAGGCAGCGCATAATTAATTGTCAAAATTATTTATGCAAACAGGGATTGCATATAAGTGTCCACAAGACCACCCCATGTTCAGAGTCATAAGAGAGACTCCAGGGCCTATAGCTACTTGGCCTGTAGCTGCCCTGTGGTTGGGGTTTATTTCTGTACCTTAATGAGACTGGATCATAGGAAGAGATCCCAGGCAGAGTCTAAAGGAACCAGTGTACTAGCTTCCCATGACCTCCTTGGGACCACATGGTGCACTCTCCTGCAGAAACATGTAGTAGCAACTGGCGTCCAGTTTGCCTGCCTAGGGAAGCCCATTAGGGCCTCATTGCCCATAGTCTTCTTGGAGTTGGCAGGTATGGCTCTGTCCCCCTGTGTTGACAGGCCCTAGCAGTCTTATCTGCAGGTGTGCAGTCCAGGGGGAGCTGGCAGGTATGGCTCTGTCCCCCTGTGTTGACAGGCCCTAGCAGTCTTATCTGCAGGTGTGCAGTCCAGGGGGAGCTGGCAGGTGCTCATTTCCCCTGTGCTGACATAACCCAGAAATCTATAGGTGTGCAGTCCAGGCATGTGAGTTTTTGCCACGAACAGAATGCTGGGAGCACTCTTCAAGCCTTGGACCGAGGCAGTATCTAAGAGACAACTGTGCAGGCAGGCTTTCTCTGGAGAACACTCACTTTTCTGCATTGAGTACCTGCTGATCTCTTCTGCTTTTCAGGCACCGAACCAGGTGCCCTGGGCTCTGAAGGGGCAGTAAGGATGTATTTCCTTCCCATGATCTCTGCTGCTTTTCTAGCACTAAGACAGGTGCCTTGGGCACAGTAGGGGCAGTGGAAATGTTTCCTCCCCATATAATGCTCATTTTGCAGTGAGAAGATGAAAGAACAGGAGAGCAAATAACCCAAGTAAAATCCAGACCCTGGCATGGCAGTTGTGGAAATTGATTTACATGTCACAATAGAGAATGTATTAGTGTCTTTGGGCTACCACAACAAAATACCACAGAAGCAATGGCCTAAACAACCAGAAGTTTATTTCTTAGGTCAGATGTTATGGTGCATGCCTATAATCCTAGTAATGTGAGAAGCTGAAGCAGGGAGATCAAGGCCAGCCTCAGCAACTTAGAGAGACCCTTTCTCAAAATAAAAAATGAAGGGCAGGAGATGTCACTCAGTGGTTAATTGCCCCTGGGTTCAATCCCCAATACCAAAAAAAAAAAAAAAAAGAAAAAGAAAAAAAGTGAAGGAAGAAGTTTATTTCTCACTTGGAGGAAATCCAAGTCAAGGTGCCAGATCTCTGGTGAGGGCTGTCTTCCTGACTTGCAGACAGCTCCTTTCTGCTGTGTGTGACCTTTCTTCAGTGCATGCTGGTGCAGGGGACAGTGTTCTCTGGTGTCTCTTATAGACACTGATACTATCACTTCAGAGTTCCATTCTCACAGCCTCTTTGACCTTCATCTTTTCCAAATGCAGACTCAGTGGGGGCTTCAGCATATGATTTTTGAGGTAATACAAGTATGCAGTCCAGCACAGAATGATAAATGTGGAGAAGCTGGGTCTGCACATGAGGACCATGAGATGAGCAAGCTGTGTGAAGAACTAGGAGAAAGTGTCCCCAAAGGAATGACAAATAGGAATGTTGTAAGTCAGGAAGGGGCCTAGTGACTTTAAGAAACAGAATGGAAGCCTGTGTGGCTGGAGGTCAGTGTATTGGGAGCTCTAAAGTGACTGGGAGAGGGCAGGGGCCAGTCCTGCCTCTACTTGGAGGCAGTGAATCTTTAAAGAATTTTTTCTTCTCTGATTGTTTCTTTCTCCTTACAGTGCTGGGTTTGGAACCCAGGGCCTCAAGCATACTAGGCAAGAGCTCTGCCTCTGAGTCACCCTCCCCTCCCCCCCCCCCCCGCCCACTCACAGGCATTGAAAAGGAGCTAGGAGTGCTGGGGATGTGGCTTAGTGGTAGGGTGCTTGCCTGGTATATGCAAGGCTCTGAGTTAGTTCCCCAGGACACCCCCCCACACACACACACACACAAGAATTAGGATTGATTTATAATTTTAAATAAAAGTTTAATTATTTGATTTATATTTTTGGAAGTTCAGTCTGACCACAGATTGGAAGATGTAATTAGATAAAAGTGTGATTAGAAGGTGGTAAAACCTGCTGGTGGTGCACACCTGTAATCTCAGTGATTCGAGGCTGAGGCAGGAGATCAGAATTTTGAGGCCAGCCTCAGCAAGTCAGCAAGGCTCTTTCTCAAAATAAAGAAATAAAAAAAGGTCTGGGGGTGTGGCTCCATGGTAAAATGCCTCTGGATTCAATCCCTAGTGCCAAAAAAATTAAAGTTTTCACATTACTGATTGTATTTCACACCCAAATTGACCTCACACAAAAAAGCTTTTATTAAAAAACAGGCCTTTTGAAGAGCACTTGCAGCAATTAGTGTTAAGTGGTTACACCATGAGGATGATGGATATAGAGCTATATAAAATTACTATCCAACTCAGAACATGCTGAGAATGGTAACTCAGGTCTTGGGATGATGTGAGTGAGCTGCTTTGTGGATTTCAAAGCTGTGTGCCTGAGGATTTGAATGAGAGAGGACATGGTTGAAGTGTGGTGCAAGCGAGGGTCTGTTGGTAGTAGTGTGTGAGATGTGTGTGGCAAGTTTAAATCCAACTTCCAGAACATCTGAGAATGGGGAAAATATACAGAATAGTTCTCATCCTCAAGCTTGAAATGGCTGTAGGCAGTTACTTCAATTCATTCATGTGCTTCATATTACTTACCACAGTTTTAGCTCAGTTGTGTTTTTTTTAAAAATACCTTTGTTTTACTTATTTATTTTATGTGGTGCTGAGGATTGAACCCAGTGCCTCATGTGTGCAAGGAAAGCGCTCTACCACTGAGCCATAACTCCAGCCCCAGCTCAGTTGTGTTTTGTATAATCTGTTCTTTGTCTTACCGGCTAACTGTTCTACTATCTTGGCAGTCCCATGATATGCTTTCAGTGGGCACCGAGTGAGGTGGTTCCTGAGAACACTGGATCAGTGCTTCTTCCAGCCTCTTGTCTTTGTTTCTGATTGCTCTTTCTGCATGTTTTTTTTTTTGGTGGTGGTGGGATACTAGAGATTAAACCTAGGGGTGCTTAACCACTGAGCCACACCTATAGCCCCTTTTATTTTTATTTTGAGTTGGGTTCTCATTATGCTTTTTAGGGCCTTGCTAAATTGCTAAGGTTGGCCCCAAATTTATGATTTTCCTACCTCTCCGAGTTATTGGGATTGCAGGCATGCACCACCACTCCTGGATCTTCATGCATTCACATTTTTCTTTGATAAACTCATGTCTGGCAAGAGCCAAAGGTGACTGTAGGTTTGTTCTGTTTTCACTGCTTCCTATATTTTTCAGTACCTAGGGGGTAAGCATTCTACTTTGGGAGTTATTTTATACTCAGAGGCTAAACCTTAAAAACACAGTTGGGCTGGAGATAAAGCTCAGTTGGTAGAGTGCTTGCTTGGCATGCACAGTGCATCCCCAGCACCAAAAATAAATAAATAATAAATAAATAATTTTTTAAAAAAAGGCAGTTAGTACCTCAGCATAGCATTTCTGGTGTTTTATTTAGTTAAGCATAACCAAATGGGTGTTTTGTTTCCTTTGTAGAAGTCTGGCAAGTAGATGGTCACATGAAGTGGCACCAGGATAACCAAGACAAGCTTAAAAATGTGAAAAGAAGTCATGAATGGGATGCATTTGGAAAAAATTTCAGTCCAAGTATGAACGTTGTTCCTTTAAGTAAATCAAATAATGAAGGTGACTTAGATGGATTGATTTTAAGACATCATTTAGATTTGCTTATTCCAAGAGCAGATTATGGAAGAATGGAATCAGATGACTTGAATGTATTTAATAAATTGTTTCTCAATACTGAATCTGAGGAAACTGATTCTTGGTTGAAATACTATGAATGTGATAAATGTGGTAACAATAGCTATAAAAAGTCACAGATTGTCATTTTCCACAGAACTCGGTTAGGAGAGAAACTCTATGAATGCAGTGAATGTAGGAGACGCTTCAGTAAAAAATCCAGTCTCATTAAACATCAGAGCAGACACATAAGGGAGATAGCCTATGGCTGTGGTAAATGTGGCAAAACCTTTCCTCAGAAGGCACAGTTTGTTACACATCACAGAACTCATACCGGAGAAAAACCCTATGATTGTAGCCAGTGTGGGAAAGCTTTCTCCCAAAAGTCACAGCTTACGTCCCATCAGAGGACACATACAGGAGAGAAGCCATATGAGTGTGGCAAATGCGGGAAAGCTTTCTCCCGGAAGTCACATCTCATATCTCATTGGAGGACACACACAGGAGAGAAGCCCTATGGATGCAGCGAATGTGGGAGGGCTTTCAGTGAGAAGTCAAATCTTATTAATCACCAGAGGATTCATACAGGAGAGAAGCCCTTTGGATGCCGGGAGTGTGGGAGAGCCTTCAGCAGGAAGTCGCAGCTGGTTACCCATCACAGGACTCACACAGGAACAAAACCCTATGGGTGTGCTGACTGTAGGAAAGCATTCTTTGAGAAATCAGAACTCATCAGACATCAGACTGTTCACACTGGAGAGAAACCCTATGAGTGCAGTGAATGTAGGAAAGCCTTTAGAGAGAGGTCAAGCCTCATTAATCATCAGAGAACCCATACAGGAGAGAAGCCTCATGGATGCATTCAGTGTGGGAAGGCCTTTTCCCAGAAGTCACACCTCATATCACACCAGATGACACACACAGGAGAGAAACCTTTTGCCTGTAGTAAATGTGGGAAAGCCTTCAGCAGGAAATCCCAGCTTGTTAGACACCAGAGGACTCATACTGGAGAAAAGCCCTATGAGTGCAGTGAATGTGGAAAAGCCTTCAGTGAAAAGTTAAGCCTCACTAATCATCAGAGAATTCATACGGGAGAAAAACCGTATGTGTGCAGTGACTGTGGGAAAGCCTTCTGTCAGAAGTCCCATCTCATTTCACATCAGAGGACACACACAGGAGAGAAACCCTATGAGTGCACAGAATGTGGCAAAGCCTTTGGTGAGAAGTCCAGTCTTGCAACTCATCAGAGAACTCACACAGGAGAGAAGCCATATGAATGTAGGGACTGTGAAAAGGCCTTCTCCCAGAAGTCACAGCTAAATACTCATCAGAGAATCCACACAGGAGAGAAACCCTACAAGTGCAGTCTTTGTACAAGAGCATTCTTTGAGAAATCAGAATTAATTAGACATCAGAGAACTCATACAGGAGAAAAACCTTATGAATGCAGTGAATGCAGAAAAGCCTTCAGGGAGAAGTCAAGTCTCATTAATCACCAGAGAATCCATACAGGAGAGAAACCCTTTGAATGCAGGGAATGTGGCAAAGCCTTCTCTCGGAAGTCACACCTTATCCCACATCAGAGGACACACACAGGTGAGAAGCCCTATGGATGTGGTGAATGTAGGAAAGCCTTCTCTCAGAAGTCACAGCTTGTTAATCATCAGCGAATCCACACGGGAGAGAAGCCTTACCAATGCAATGAGTGTGGGAAAGCCTTCCCACAGAAGTCCCAGCTCATTAATCATCAGAGAACTCACACAGTAAGGATGGCCTAGGTGTGCCCATGATGGGACGTTTTGACAGATCTCACTTTGTTCTACTTCAGAAAATGCAGTTATGGTAATTTTTCAGGTAATATTTGTATCACGTTTTTCATCAGAGTATTCCTTAGGATCAGAACTCTATAAATGAAGCTATATAGGTAGAGCACTCAGCAGGAAGCATGCGAGAATATTTGGACACCAGCCTTCATGGAGCAGAATGATACTACGAACACAGTGAGTAACATATCCTTCCCAACCATGGTCAAGTCTTATGCAGTGGAAAGTTCCAGCAAGGGAAATCCTGTGAATATCAGAAAGCCTTCCAGAGGTCAAATCTCATCAGCTATTAAATATTCCCACAGGAGATGAGGGATAATTCCCAGAATGCAGCAAGTGAGGCAATACTTTTTCAGGAAACAAGAGCTTGTTGTACATAAGAATATGCCGTTAGGAATGAACTTCTATGAAATCACTATCTATGGGACATGTACCCCCAGGATGTTGTACTTTAGAGAGTTCATGTTGTAGATAAGCCTAAGAATTACCTTGGAAATGTGTGACCCTTGAAGTAATGCTGTCATGGAAACCTCACAATTATAGATGTGGGTACCAGCAGTCTAAGTGGGTGAGAGATGTTTCCTTCAAAGTAGGAAGTTTTAAAAATATGTGAATAAATGAATCATTGAAACATCTGAATAGGAGATTTCTTGTATTTATGGCTTATTATCCTCTGTCACATAATGCTTTGTATTTGGGCATTGCAGGTAGCTGTTGCAGGAAGCGTGAAGCATATGTAGCTTATGGTCCCTTTGATGTGTCAAGACACTACATGTCACTGGCTTTTCTGTCTTAATACTGTGAAAAGGGTAATTGATTTAACATGGCTTTTTGCCAGAATCAATAGATTAGGCAATAATAACACATTTCTTTTTTCTTATTGTTTGTTGACATCTACAGAAATTGGTTGTTAATATTGACCTTCTTCTTCAGTAATGTTAACATTTCCAGTGCCCTCAGAGTCTGAGGAACATTTTATATAAAATCTTGTATATGCAGAGGCAGGAACCAAGAGTAGCACAGTGATACAAGATACTGACTGAAGAAGGGGTGGTGAGCTGCAGTCCTCTGCTGCAGACTCTGAGGGACACAAGGCCTCAGGTTGTTCCTCCTGCCTGTGTTCCCAGGCTGCGAGACCCAGGCACAGCTTGCCTCCGAACTGCTGTGATGAAATACAGCTGCTCTGTGTTGCTGCTGTTCTGGGTGTTGTTAAAAAAAATTAGTTGTGGAAACCAATTATTTAAGAGTGACAATTCACTGTTAAGTAAAATACAATGAATTTTGTGGTGAAATACTCTGTGAACATTCAGGGAAGCTGCTTCTGCCTTCCTGCACATTTCTGTGACTACTGGACAATTATTAGGAAACAAGATTTCTGTAATTTCTTCATTTGACATATTTGTGTTTCACCTTCTTTCAACAGCTCCATGACTCCTGGGAGAAATTACTATTTTAAATTTCATTTCCTTTAAAATGCAGGAAACATCCCTTAGCTAAATTAGAATTTTATAGTTCATTCTCTCTGTAATGTTCAGAAATGTCTAAAATCAAGCTTTTGGGCTTGATTTCAAACTTCAGAAAATTGAGATTTTTCTTACACAGAAATTGCTTTTAAAAAACTTATTTATTTTGTTTATTTTTATGAGGTGCTGAGGCTCGAACCCAGTGCCTCACATGTGTGAAGCAAGTGTTCTACCACTGAGCTACAACCCTAGCCCCCGCTTGTTTTTTAAATTTTTTTTAATTTTAGTCTTCAATGGATCTTTATTTTATTTGTGTATATGTGGTCTGAAAATCAAACCCAGTTTCTCATAATTCTAGGCAAGCAAGCTACCACTAAACCACAGCTCCAGCACCCAAAATTGTCTTATTAGTATGGTTTATGTAATTTCTATTCTAATCATATTCTTTCTTTAATTAATTTTGCAACATGGTTGGGAAGTTAAGACATTAGATAAATGTGATTCAATTTCTAAACCAATATAACAGAATTTCAATGTCCAAATTGTCCCCACTCTTTTTTCATAGTAATTTTTTTGTGGTGCTAGGGATTGAACCTAGGGCCTTGGGCACACCAGGCAGGTGCTCTCCCATTCAGCTATACCCTCAGCCCCTCCCCTCTCATAGTGATTTTTTTTGTGTGTGTGTGCCAGGGATTGTATCCAAGGGTGCTTTACCACTGAGCCACATCCCTAGCCCTTTTTATTTTTTATTTAGAGACAGGGCCTCACTAAGTTGCTGAGACTGGCCTTGAACTTGCAATCCTCTTGCCTCTGCCTCCTGAGCCACTAGGATTACAGGCAGGTACCAGTATGCCTGGATCATAGTAAATTTTTTTAAACAATTTTTATTTAACTTTTAATTAATTAATTAATTAATTGTTTGTGGTGCTGAGGATTGAACCCAGGGCCTTGTGCATGCGAATCGAGCGCTCTACCGCTGAACCACAACATCAGCCCCTCATAGTAATTTTTAAACATCTAACTTCCTGATTCATTATTCTTCCTCCAGTTTATTGTGTGCCTATTTTCTCTAATGCTTGAAAGTTATTTTGCCCGGCAAAGGAAACAAACCTTTGTAAATGAACAAACAATAACAGAATGATGTTCGGCTTTGTGATTTTTCCACTTTTCCCTTCCATTTCTCATGGTGTCTCTTTCCTAGTCATACAAATTGGTTCATTAGGTCTAGTACTGAGTCAGCAATCTTTTCCAAATTTGCTTGCTCCACTTTTAGGTTATTCCACTAACTATTAAGCAGTTAAACCTAATACTGTCTTCAATGGGTAGTGGAACTTCAGCACTAGCCTGCTGATTGATTGTCCGAGAACAACCCTCAGCTTTTTGAGAGTCAGGCTCTAGTCACAGGGAGGTTCAGTGCTGACTCAGAGACCTAGTCCACAGAGGACCTGGTGTGCACCCAGTTGCTTTGTGAAGCCTCTTTGGAACTTTCTGATTCTGCCACGTCCCTGGGGGGGAGCTCTGATTCTGGAATTAGATATTTTTAGTGTATGTTTTAAATGCCTTAACTACAAAAAACATCTTTCTACACTTCCCTCATTGATTTCCTATCATAAATCCCACATCACGAAGGAAGTTTTGGGGTTGGGATTGTGGCTCAGTGACAGAGTGCTTGTCTAGCACATGGAGACATTGGGTTTGATCATCAGCAACACATAAAAATAAATAAATAAAACAAAGGTATTTTTTAAAAGGAAATTTTGTTGGGCATGATTGTACATGCCTATAATTCAGCTACTTGGGAGGATGCAGCAGGAAAATTGAAAATTTGAGGCCAGCCTCAGAAACTTTGCTAGACCCTGTCTCAGAAAGCACTAGGGATCTAGGGATGTAGCTTATTGATAAACTACTCCTGGGTTCTATCCCTAGGACAAAATAATAATGATGTTAAACTGATTTTACTTGTGATTTCATAGAGCATATTAAGCAATACTGAGGGAGAATACTTAATATGGGATAGCATTCCTTGTTATCCTATTTGGCCACCAGTTTCTTCCACAGATCTCGAATTGTATGAAGTTCTACAAAAGATGATTTATACTGTACTCTTTTTGCTAAGGAACGGGGCTTTTTGGAGGTTCAGTTTGTGTATTTTGAAACCTATCCTAGGTATGCCCTCTGTTTGGCATTTTTTTTTTTTTTAGGTGGACTCTGCCACAGTTATCTGTGGATCCCCCCATAGGTTCCTGATGTTGATTTGAAGAATGCTACCTGTAGAAACCTGAGATGAATACCATATATAATTTATCTAGCAAAGCCTTTATTATAAACAACAGAGTATAGACCTCTAGGCCTTTGGGATGTACCCTTGAGACTTCCTCAGTCATTTGGTTGTTTGTCTGGCAGTATGCATCCAGGTTGTCAATCTCAGTGGGCCTGCCTGTCTACTTATTTGCTTAGGGTACCAGCAACCTTTCAGATGCTTAGCACCTGAGAATACTGTTCTGAGTGCTCGTTAATTATCCAGGGCCCTTGAAGCTTCAGGCACACTCTCTGCACCTTGCCCCCGTTCTTTTTAGTTCATTTTCTTCACTTCTTACATGTAGTGGTCATTTTAATGCAAATTTGCTAACACATTTTTATGTTGAAATATTGTGACCCACTGTGGACTCTTCATTGAAATATACCAGGACTTTTATACAAACCCATGCCAATATATTTTTAAATTATTTTTTGAACATAATTTTTTTCTCCTATGCAATATTTTCTGGTTTCTTTGAACTATTGGCAGTTCCTAGAGGTTTCTGTACTCTCTGATCTTTGTTTTTTTGGGGGGTGGATTTTTTTTTTTTCCAAATCTATTGCAGCTAAATGCTGTGGTTCTTTGTTAATGGTTATCCAATATTTGATGCATGTGGTTATGAACCTGTCCATGTATTTCTCACTGTGACAATGTAATCATTGTATGTTTTATCTTTTCCATTAGAAGGCTTCTGGAAAGCGTGACTCTTGTCTCTAGTTGCTGGAGTTATAATATTTAATGTTGGCTGTTTTCTGTTCCATGGAGAAATGTGGTCTGCAGTAGAGAAGATGAAGCTATCGTGGAAGCAAGGTCCAGAAAAGGCCTGGTACCTGCTTCTCCTTGTCTTGATGTCCAGATTTACTCTGCCCTTTCCATGCTTCAATTGTTGGGATAATCCAGATATCCTAATAAAGCCTCTTGTTTGCTTTGCTGGTTCATGTTGTGTTTGTTACTTACAACCCAAATATCCTTACTAACACGAAGCCAGGCTGTCATAAAGTGGGTTCTTAGGAGGCAGGCACTGAGAAGTTTGAGGTACAAGGTGTTTCCTGAGGTTAGCAGCTGCCGAATTGTGGGAGAATAAGAAAGGATTAAATAAAGGAAAATGTCAAACTGGACTTTCGGTTGTCCCAAGCCAATGGCGCCCAGAGCAGATATTGTTTGCTGGAATGTCTTGGTGGGCCATGATGGCCAGGCCTGGCTCAGCTGTGAGAGGCAGGCTAGGGGCCCTCAGGAGACCTGGACAAGTTGATAGCCAGGTTGTCTGCTGACTGCTCCCTCTGCCAATGGACAGCATGTTCTTCCTTGAGGAGGATCTGGACGATGCATCTGGGACTGCATTTTGCTCTTCCCCTGCTTAGACACTGTCTTAAGTTACCTCTGGAAGTCGCTGCTCTAGGGTTTCAGTGGGGCTCTGGGACACCGAGGAAGGTGAGTAGGACAGCCACAGCTCCTCTGGCTGTGTTTGCTCCCTGGTAGTCCCTTTATTACGGCCTCTGGCATGTCCCAGGACCTCA
Source organism: Callospermophilus lateralis (assembly GCF_048772815.1). Taxonomy (NCBI): domain Eukaryota; kingdom Metazoa; phylum Chordata; class Mammalia; order Rodentia; family Sciuridae; genus Callospermophilus; species Callospermophilus lateralis. The sequence goes on along the minus strand of NC_135305.1, from coordinate 126,361,383 downwards.
TCCCCACAGGGTCTGAGCCCTCATCACCATGCCCTTCCCTGATCCAAGCTGCTGTCTCTGGCCATTACTGTAGTAGTTTGGCCTGGAAGCCCCAAGAGGCGCCTAGAGGGTCCTGAGTTCCCCTCCTGTGGTCTGCTCTGTTGTGTGATGGCAGCTGAACCTCTTGGTAGTCAGTGCCAAGCAGCCCTGCAGAACCCCACTCTCCTGGCCTGCTGGTCCTGGCCACAGGGAGCACAGACTTCCCACAGGGCATCTGTGGTTGATGGCTTAGAACACATTCTCTGACCTGTGGTGTAAAGGAGTCAGGAACTCTAGACCCACAGAGCCCAGAGGTGTCACATGAGGCACAAGGTTCCCCATGGGGTCTTTGGTCACAGAGGCAGGTGTTCTGCTCTCAGCCAGGTGTTTGGGCCCTGCACATTCTCTCTGGGTATGCGGAACCATGCTAAGGTCTTTGGCCTGCCTGGTTGCTGCAGGCACACCTCCAGCAGAGCTCTTCAGAGTACAGCACCACTGTGAGGGTGCTGGGTCCAGAGGATCCTTGCGTCCTGAGCATAGTCTTGCATTTCCTTTGCTTCAAAGTGGGTCCCCCTCATCTGATGCACTGTTATTTGGGTCCCCAAATGGCATAGCACACTAAGTCTTTGCAATTGTTCTGGCTGAGGCCAGATGTTCATCGAATTAAAAACTTCCCTTGAATCTGCCCTATAAGAACAAACCACTGGGTTTTCTTAACCCAAATGGCCAACCTGAGGCCAGTTTTTACTGATATCCTTCAGGAACCGTACCTCCAGGGGCACAGCTGTGGCCTCTGGTGAAGGTTTACTGCCGACAGTGGCTGAAACAGCCATGGAAACGGGACTTCAGTGTTGCAGTAATTCATATGCAGGTCAGCATGGGAAAAGAAAGAAGAAGCAGAGCAAGCAAGGCAGCAGCAGAAAAAAAAAGTTCTTTATTGTGTAGAAGCAATCTTTTTATAGTATTGTGAACAAAGAAGGCAGCCTTCCAACATCAATAAATCAGGTCTTTCAGCTAATTAAACATAACATACAGAAGTTTTACTTTCTAATCAGAAGTGACCCACTTCTCATGGCTAATCTATTCTTGGCCTGGAGTATGTTGAGCTCTGCTCTTTGTTAAGAACAGATAATAAGTTTTTTTCTCAGCGCCCTCCTGGCCCACTTGGCAGAACATCCCGTTTGCAGGCAAGTCCTCCCAAGGACAGCAGACACCTCGTTTTCAAGCATGTCCACTGTTACCTATCTATACCTTGACAGAATATCCTGTTTGCAGGTAGACTCCATCAAGACAGTAATAGTAACGCAGTTATATCTGATTCTCTACACTTGGGTGTTGGCCCAACACAAAAGCCCTATCTTTGCCCCACAGCTGCCTGTTCATGTGCCAGCTGGGCCAGCGCTATTGTGGCAGCCCCTAGCCAGATCTGGTTGCTCTCATGACTGTCTGGAGCCTCTTCCATGACGTTCTCTGATTAGTATCTATGGGCAACATGAAGATCTCCATGCATGCCCACCTACACGGTCTGTTTTTACTGCAGTCCTGGTCCAACTTTCCCCTTCCAGGCCCTGTCCAGCCAGCTGGACCATGCACCAGGTCCCTGTGTCTGCAGGCCTTGGGCCACTTTCCACAGGTGGTTAGCTTCGTGCATCTGTAGCAGAGTGGCTTCCCTTTGTGACTGTCAAGTTGCCCTTAAGTGAGTTGCCTTGCTTCCACGCAGAACTGAGGCTCTCCTGTCTGACGGTTTGCACGGGGCAATAGGTGGCCATCGGCAGTGGAAATAAGTGCATCTATAGATGTGGGGGTTACAGCCCTCAGGGAGGCATCCCTTTGGGTAATGGCTGCACCTGTCCACATTGATGCCGCAGTCTTGGTGTGACTCAGCCCTTTGTGGACAGTGTGACCACATCGCTTGATGGATTGCAATGGGGTGTTCCATCTCTCAGGTCCTGATGACACACCAGGAGCTGTTTCTCAGGAGCACATGTGCAATGATTTTAATGTGGCCACCCCCACCCAAACTTATGCTGTATCTTGGTCCCCAGTGCGGTGGTGTTGGGGCTTCAAATTTGTTTTTTATTTTTTAATACTGGGGATTGAACTGAGGGGCACTTTACTGATGCACGTTTTTGCTTAGCTGCATAGCCAACTCTATTTTTTATTTTTGAGACAGGATCTCCCTGAGTTGCTGAAGGTCTCCCTAAGTTGCTGAGGTTGGCCTTGCATTTGCTGTCTTCCTATCTAAGCCTCCCTAGTCACTGGGATCACAGGCCTGTGCCACTGTGCCTGGCTAAGGAAGACTCATGCTCCTCGAGGGAGCAGGTTCTTGCTCTCTTGGGACTGGGTGACTGTACTGGTGAGACTGTGGTGTTATGAAGTGAATCTGGCACCTTTTCCCCTTTCTCTCTCTGTGTCCCGCTGTCTCTCTCTGATGCTTCTTTCCAGTACTTGCATGAGGCCCTTGACAGATGCATCTACCTCATCTTGAGCTTCCCAGCCTCCTGAACTGGTGTAGAGAATCAGATGTGACTGCGTTACTATTACTGTCCTTGATGGAGTTTGCCTGCAAACAGGATATTCTGTCGAGACATAGAAAGGCAACAGCGGACATGCTTGAGAACGAGCCATCTACTGTCCTTGGGAGGGCCTGCTCGCAAACGAGGAGCTCCTTCAAGGTTTAGATAAAGTTACAGCGGACATGCTTGAAAATGAGATGTTTGCTGTCCTTGGGAGGGCCTGCTCGCAAACGAGAGGCTCCTTCAAGGTTTAGATAGGTAACAACAGACATGCTTGAAAACGAGGTGTCTGCTGTCCTTGGGAGAACTTGCCTGCAAACGGGATGTTCTGCCAAGTGGGCTTGGAGGGCGCTGAGAAAATTTTTTTATCTGTTCTAACAAAGAGCAGAGCTCAGCATACTCCAGGCCGAGAGTAGATTAGCCATGAGAAGCGGGTCACTTCTGATTAGAAAGTAAAACTTCTGTGTGCTATGTTTAATTAGTTGAAAGACCTGATTTATTGATGTTGGAAGGCTGCCTTCTTTGTTCACAATACTATAAAAAGATTGCTTGTATACAATAAAGGACTTTTTTTCTGCTGCTGCTTCGCTTGCTATGCTTCTTCTTCTTTCTTTTCCCATGCTGACCTGCAAGTGAATTACTGCAACAAACTGGGAATTATATGAACCTTTTTAAAAATAATTACCATGGTCTTAGGTATTGTTATAGCAGAAGAAAACAGACTAAAACGATAAAATTGTCTACCACCAGATGGTTTTCCTACAGAGCAGCTGAGATGGGCCTGTGGTTCTCCCCTGGGGTCTATCACAAACTCTGTGTGGCATCTTTCCCTGTTATTGACACTTTGAGCTCCATAGGGTGTGCTAGATTGCATGCCCAAGCATCAGGGCTGCTTTTATTGGTTGACCTTCTGGAGAGCTCTTTGCTCTACCCCCCATGCTAGAAGCTACTTAATGTAATGTACTCAAGTTCCGTTCATTTTTCTCCAAATGACATAATTTCATTCTTCTTTATGGCTGGAAAAAAAATTCCATTGTGTGTATGTACCACATTTTCTTTATCCATTCTTCTGTTGATGGACATCTAGATTGGTTCCATAGTTTGGCTACTGTGAATCATGTTACAATAAACATGGGTATGCACATATCACTGTAGTACAATGACTTTAACTGAAAATAATTTCTAGCCAGGCGCAGTGGCCCATGCCTATAATCCCAGTGGCTTGGAAGGCTGAAACGGAGGATTGTGAGTTCAAAGTCATGGTCAGCAAAAGTGAGGCTCTAAGCAACTCCGTGATACCCTGTCTCTAAATAAAATATCAAACAGGGCTGGGGATGTGGCTCAGTGGCTGAGTGCCCCTGAGTTAAATCCCGAATACCAAACCAAACAAAACAAAACACCAAAACAACAACAACAGTAACAACAAAAAACCCCAAAAGTAATTTCTAAATACTGGGTAGAGGACATTCAGGTGAAAAGATTGCTGAACGAAGGATTCTTTTAAGATCAGTTCACTGTTCTCTGGGCCTAGTGGGCATCTGGAGGAGATGTCATTACATATTGGAAGGTCCTCATGCGTCCTCCTCTATCAGACATGGCAGCATCCCAGGGGTTCAGTGAGTCCAGAGCGCTAGTATCTGCACCTCTTAAAGTGCAGGCAGGACAGGTAAGGACAGGCGGGAGCAGGGGCGCCCCTCAGGCGGCTGCTGCCTCACATATTTCCCAAGTCTTTAGGGAGCATCTTTCAGCAGCTCTGTAGGGGCAGGCCAGACTGTTACTGCTGTAACAGTCACAAGGCTCTGGTTTCCTGTCGGCCGGCAGGCTGGGGGCTGCGGTAGGACCTCAGGGAGGTGGTCTTCTGGGCTCTGGTTTCCTGTTGGAGTCCAGGGCGGGCTGGCAGTTGTGTAGGGACACAGGGAGTGTGGTCCCTTGGGGTCGGTTTTCAGTCTTAGGAGTTACTGTCCGGGTTTGTAGAAGGTCATCGGGGAGACTTATTTTCTGGTCCTTGGTTTTGTGGCTGGTACCGGGGCCTCCTGGGAGTTGTAGTAGAGCCGGGTCCTCTGGGCTCCAGTTTCCTGGTAGGGTCCCGGGGTATGCTGGGAGTTGTAGTACAGCCGGGTCCTCTGGGCTCCAGTTTCCTGGTAGGGTCCCGGGGCATGCTGGGAATTGTAGTAGAGCCTATAGGAGGCAAGTTCTCTGGGCTCCGGTTTCCTGGTAGGGTCCCTGGGCATGCTGGGAGTTGTAGTAGAGCGTCAAGGAGGTCCTACTAAGCTGAGAGTTGATTGTGATTGTGTTGGTGCTGCAAAGGCCGGTGCTTGGTTGTTGCAGAATTGTCCTCCTGTCGGGAGACCTGTCCCACAGCGGTGTCCCTCGGCGGAAGCTGCGCTGCGCCGCAGGGGAGGAGGCGGCGTCCTGGCTAAGTTGCTGCGAAGAAGGAGCACCCGCCGGCCCCCGAGGCTCGCGGCTCCCCACCGAGTCGGCTTCGCGCTGCACCGCTCTTTCCCGGAGCCTCCTGAACCATGTCTGTGGTAAGCTGACTCCCATTTCCTCTCGGGTGCGCAGCTGGCTCAGGCTCGGGTCGCCAGTGCGCGGGAAGGCCGAGTAGTACAGGCGGCTCTGCCCTGGCCTTGGACCGCCGCTCTGTCCTGGCCAAGCTCTTGGACCGCGGCTCTGTCCTGGCCTTGGACTGCGGGGTCTGCCCTGGCCAAGCTCTTGGACTGCAGGTCCCGCCCTGGCTTTGACCGCGGGCTCTGCCCTGGCCTTGGACTGCAGGCCCTGCCCTGATCAAGCTCTTGGACCGCGGCTCTGGCCTGGCCTTGGACTGCGGGGACTGCCCTGGCCGGGCTCTTGGACCGCGACTCTGCCCTGGCCTTGGACTGCGGGCTCTGCCCTGGCCGGGCTCTTGGACTGCAGGCTCTGCCCTAGCCGGGCTCTTGGACTGCAGGCTGGGTGGCAGGAGAGGGCAGGTATCTTTCCAGATGCTGCTGTTCCTGGCTGATGGAAGGAACGCTCACCTTCTGGGCGACCCTTCCGCGGCTGCTGGCTCACATATTCCCCAAGTCTTTAGGGAGGATCTTTCAGCAGCTCTGTAGGTGATTTGTTGGAGCCCCTGGGTACTTAATGGAGGAAAGTTCTGGAGACCCCCTCCCTTCTGGATGGGAAACCTTGTGCTGTGGTTTCACAGTCCCTCCAAGTGATTCTGATGCATGGCCCCACCTGTCTGGAGGATGCAGCAATAGCAAAATTCCCGAAGTCACAGAACTCATTTTTCAGATTTGACATTAAGTGCTTTTATCAAGGAACACTGATTGCTTTTATCTCATTTGGGCTAAATGCTTGTCTGATTATTGTGTTTCACAGGAGTGGGCATAACAGGGTCAGCCATTCCAAATTAACGCACCAGATTTTGCTTCCACATGCCTGTCCTACTTTTTGTTACTGTTGTCTCCAAATCCAGAAGCTATCTGGAGGATCTTACTGTTTCCTTTATTAGTTAACCTTTTGTCACTTTTTAAAAATCTTTGAAACTAAAAAATAACTGCCATCAATCTGATGCTGCCACTAGTTCTAGAATTTTCTTTCTTTCTTTCTTTCTTTTTTTTTTTTGGCTATGCACTAGGGATTGAACCTAGAACCCTGCGCACATTAGACAAGGGCTCTACTTCTGACCTCCATTCTAGCTCAAAATTTGGGACTTTTAAAATTCCCATTAATATCTTAAGAGTTAATTAGGCGAATCACTTAAGTAGTTCAAAACCAGCCTCTGAAGCATGTTGTTGACTGCTGTTATGCTTCACAACTCTTTCTTTGGGACAACATTAGCAAAAGTGAGTGCACATGTCCCATTTCAGAGGTGTTGCTGCTATGTGCTACAGCTAGTTATTACCGTGAAACAGGCCAAATCATCTTAAGATAGGCTGTTGCTAAGGAAAACAGACATTGTTTATTTGATAACATTCATGAAATGTATTTTTTTGGTGGGGATACCAGGGTGCTTAACACTGCACTACATCTCTAGCCCCCTTTAAAAAAATTCTTTTTGAGACAGGGTCTGGGTAAGTTGCTTAGGCACTCATTTGTTGCTAATGCTGGTTTTGAACTTGTAATACTTCTGCCTCAGTCTCCTGAGTCGCTGGGATTACAGGTGTGTTCTGTGCCCAGTATGAAATATAATATCTTAAGAATTTTTTCAACTAGAGTGTGAAATTCTTATTGTTCATGTATATAGTCCTAAATCTTGAACAAAATTAAATCATATTAGAACAAATCACTTGCGGTTTTCTTCTTTTGAACAAAACAATAAGCTAAGCAGAGTCAGGCATTATGGTGTACACCTGTAATCCCAGCTACTCAGGAAGCTGAAGCCAGAGAATCATAGTTTTAGGTCAGTGTGGGCAGCTTAGTGAGACCCTGTCTCAAAATAAAAGGGTCTGAGGGGTATAGCTCAGTGGTACAGTGAGTGCCCAGCACACTTGAGGCCCTGGGTAGCTCAGTGGTACAGTGAGTGCCCAGCATGCTTGAGGCCCTGGGTTGGATCCCTAGTGTGGGAGGGTAGGAGAAGCTAGATTGTTAGTTGAAAAATACTTAGAATTCTGGAACCTCTCATTGTCACTACTCTGCACATTTTCCGTTCTCCACAGTGAGACTCATCAGGGACTAGCAAGGCAGGTCTTGGTTGTGAAGACATCTGTGTCATTTCAGGAATCGGTGACATTCAGAGATGTGGCTGTAGACTTCTCCCAGGAGGAGTGGAACTGGCTTCAGCCTACTCAGAGAGATTTGTATAGATGTGTAATGTTGGAGAACTACAGCCATCTGGCTTCACTGGGTGAGTATTCCTCTCAATTGCCATCAGGCCACAATTTTATCTTCATTATAGATGTTGGAAATGGATTTTTACAAATTATTTCATCAGATGGAAGTATAACATCATCAAATCTTCAAATTTTTCATACTTCAATGTGCTATTTATTTTAATGGTCCCTTTTTTCTTAGAGTTTAAGGACTGACTTTGAATTTATTTTGTTTTCTGTAAGCAGGTCTTTCCATTCCTAAGCCAGATGTGGTTTCCTTATTGGAGCAAGGGAAAGAGCCCTGGCTGGGAAAAGGAGATGTGAGCAGAGATCTCCCTTCAGGTGGGTGAGGTAGAAACTGCCAGGGAAAGTTTTTAAAGTAACAACACCACTAGTCAATGAGAAGGCAATACTTTTAGAATGCAAGTTGGGAATTTTCCCACAAACATACCAACGATGTGGAGATGATGAAGTCTTGCTCACAGTGTACATGAGAGAACTCAGCCACATCCCCAGCCCTTTTTTTTTTTCTTTCATATTTTATTTAGAGACAGGGTCTTGTGGAGTTGCTGAGGCGGCTTCCACTCGTGACCCTCCTGCCTCTGCCTCCTGGGCTGTTGGGATGCAGTGTGGCTGCCAGGCCTGGCCTCACTGTGCTTCCTGCTGTCTCACACTGTGCCTCCTGCTATCTCACCTTTCTTCCTTCAAATCAGCAAATGTGTCTGTTGCTTAAATAAGAGTCATGTATAGTTTAAAGTGCTGTTCTTTTTAGTCATCTTGGAAAGATTAAATCATTGTTGTTTGGCTGGTTGATGATCGATTCATTTATTCATGTATTAATAGTTACTGAAATTTTAATCTTGTCAAGACTTTCTCTCAGGCAATACAGAGACTAAAGGATATATAAAATTGTAGAAACTATCAAAGAATTTGTGGCCTTTGTGTGTTTTTAAGTAACATGAGTTAGAGATTAGCAGTTCCACAATGAGAGAAGGAATTTCAAGTTGGTATTTTAGGCCGGAATATTCTGGGTAGGGATTGAAAAGAAAACAAAAAACAGGAAAATCCTGGTTTTTACTTATTTATTTAATTTTTTTTTAGTTGTTGATGGACCTTTATTTTATTTATTTGTATGTGCTGCTGAGAATGGAACCCAGTGCCTCATACATGCTAGGTAAGCGTGCTACCACTGGGCCACAACCCTAGCCCCAGGAAAATCCTGGTTTTAGAAAAAAGATGACAGATAAGTTTGAGATATACTTGATGGGATTAGAGGATGATACAAATGAAGGTGTCCAGCCATGGTTGTTGGAATGTATCTTAGAAAAAAGTTCAGGCTAGAGATGCAGATTTAGGGATCTTACACAAAGAGGTAAAAATTGAAGCCATAAATAAACTGAGAATGGCTCTGAAAGCCTTCCTCACCTTTGGTTGGCAATGCAATTGCTGATCAGACGCATCTTTATTTTTATTTTTTTGATACTGAGGATTGAACCTAGGGGTGTAAAACCATAGAGCCCCAGCCCCATCTTTTTATTTTTAATTTTTTTAACATTAAGAAATTTTTTTAGTTGTACATGGACACAATACCTTTATTTTTATTTCCATGGTGCTGAAGATTGAACCCATGTAAGGCAAGCCCTTTACTACTGAGCCACAACCCCAGCCCCGCAACTCTTTTTATGTTTTAATTTGAGACAGGGTCTCCCTAAGTTGCTTAGGGCCTCACTAGTTCCTGAGGCTGGCTTTGAACTCATGATCCTTCTTCCTCAGCCTCCTAAGCTACTGGGATTATAGACATGTGCTATTGTACCTGGCTGATGAACCTCTTTAAAAATAAATATGGCCATGCCCACTCTTGAAAATTTATTATGGAAAAAATATGAATCTATATTTGTATGTCTTTAGAAAAAGTTCTGTAACCTCTGTAGCTGGTGCTGAATCAGAGGTCTACTAGAGGCACAATGACCTTTAGAGAATGGTCCTATTGAGGAAAAAGGAAGACATCTGTGTTTAGGAAACAGCAGCATATAAGGCCTGAAGAGGGAACAGGAGATGTGCTGTAAGAACATCTCTTGCTGTCAGGAGAGTAGTTGGCATTAATGTCCTGGTACAGAGACTTCTAAGAGGATACAGAGAAGGTCTTAGGAAGAAGGTGCTGATGTGGACTAAAGTCAAGTGGGAAAACATGTACAGGGGACTTTATTCAAATGCAAGTTAAACAGTAAAGATGTCTTTTTCTAAACTTTTATTCATTTAGTTAGTTGTTGTGATAGGGTCTTGCCATTACCCAAGCTGGTCTCAAATTCCTGGGCTCTAGCAGTCCTCCTGCCTCAGCCTCCTGTGTAGCTGGGGTGATAGGCATTTGCCATCTGGCTTCTTTTGGGCAATAAAAATAAACAAACAAAATCCAAAACCAATGCGATCACATTTTGGGGAAGTAAGAAAAGGGACAGTGTGGAGGAATTGCTCGGATTTCACTACTGTACTGTAGCTCTTGGAAATTTTGTCTTTCTTCCCAGTACTAGCGATTGAACAGGGCTTTAAGCATGCTAGGCAGGTCCTCTACCACTGAACTATGCCCCCCATCCCAGCCTTTATTTTATTTTTTGTTTTGATACAGGATCTCATTAAGTTGTCCAGACTGGCCTTGAACTTGTGGTTCTCCTGCCTCAGCCTCCTGAGTAATTTGGATACAGGTGTGCACCATCATGTCTGGCTTTCCTGTTACATTTTTTGGGGGTACTTAGTACTAGGGATTGCACTTAGGGGTGTTTAATCTCTGAGCCACATCTCCAGCCCTTTTTATTTTTTTTATTTTGAGATAGTGTCTCCCTAAGTTGCTTAGGGCCTCACTGGTTGCTGGGGCTGGCTTTAAACTTGGGATTTTCCTGCCCCAGCCTCCTGAACCACTGGGATTATAGCTGTGAACCACCGTGCCTGGCTCTATCTTTTTTTGAAAACTCTTTATTGTGAAATATCACACAGAGACAGTAATGATGTGTACTCATAAACATGCATCTTTTTTTTTTTTTTTTTTTGGTACCAGGATTGAACCCAGGGTGCTTAACCCTAACCATATCCCCAGCCCTTTTTATATTTTATTTATAGACAGGATCTTGATAAAGTGCTTAAGGACTTTGCTAAGTTGCCGAGGCTGGCTTTGAACCCATGATCCTCCTGCCTCAGCCTCCTGAGATGCTGGGATTACAGGCGTGTGCCACCATGCTTGGCTAAAGTAAACACTTCACATTTAAAAGTTTTTATCATAACCTAGTCTAGCTCTAATAAGATCAATAGAGACATCTAGGTAGTCGAGGGAGGCAGAAAGATTGGTAACAAAATAAGGACATAGAATCCACAGGACATAGTAATTGAATAGATGAACATGACTAGACATGAAGAAGGTTCAGGAATTATGGTTGGCATCATCATTTGCTTGGTAGTATTATCTCCTAAGAAGGGAATGATGAGCAAGTTTGTGTAGGGGCTCAAGAGTGTATCAGTTTGTGTTTTGGGTCTCTGTGGGACACCTGAGTATCATTTATGGAGCTGAAGAAAGACATCTCAGTGCTCCTCAAGTTTTAGTCTGCACAAAAATCACCTGGAGAAGTACCAAATCCTTCCTGGGCATCTCCCAGAAATTCTGTGAGTAGGTTGGGGGTAGAGTGCCAGGTTTGCATTTTGAACAAATTACCAGGTGATGCTGATATTGAGCTAAACTAGATATTTAGGAGTTACCTGGAGAGATTTTTAAATTTCTTTGTAAAATTCCTGTGTAATCATTACTGAGTTTTTTTCTTAACTAACTTTCCCCAGTCCTTGCTAACAAGCTATATTGCTTCTCTACAGCCAAAGCTAGTGAATTTGTGTATTTATATCACTTAAACTTTGTTGTAGCAATAAAAATACCCCAAACCTTTCTAGACTGATTTTTTTTTTTTCTTGTAAATACTGAAAGGATTTTTTGAAAATAACAAACTTTACTTTAGGATGCCTTTATGTTCACAAAATTTTTGTTTTATAATTTTTTTTAAAGGGGGGGGGAAGAGAATTTCAATATTTATTTTTCAGTTTTCGGCGTACAACATCTTTGTTTGTATGTGGTGCTGAGGATCGAACCTGGGCCGCACGCATGCCAGGCGAGCGTGCTACCGCTTGAGCCACATCCCCAGCCCCTATGTTCACAAAATTGAGAGGAAAATACAGATAGTTTCCATTCAGCCGTGGTCTCCACACATATACAACTTCCCCGTTATTGACGTCCCTTGCTACAGTAGTGCATTTCATATAAAGGGACTTGAGCACCATGGATTTTATTGTCCAGAGTGTGTCCTGAAACTGGTCCCTGTGGATACAGAGGGATGACTGTGTTCTCTGTTGTGTCTTGCTGTATTGGCTGGGATGTCCAGTGTCATGTGTAAAGGCGGTGGTGGGGGCACATCCTTCTTCTCCTGGTCTCACCAGGAAAGCTTCCTAGTTCTCACCATTCTGCATGATGTCAGCTTGAGCTTTGTGGGTTTTAGATCAAGTTGACGGATCTCCCCTTCATTCCTGTTTTGCCAGGAGTTGTCATGAGTGGGTTTTGGAGTTGGCAGGTGCTTTTTCGTATCTGTGGTTTGTGATTTCTGCCTCGTGTGTTGTGTTACAGTAATTGATTCTCAAATGCTGAACCAGCCCTGCATATCTGCAATCAGTCCCACTTGGTGCTGGGTGTGGTTCTTTTTATACGCTGTTGGGTCTGACTTGCTAATACAGGTAACCCTTTAGACCTGTGGAGGGTTGGATCCAGGACTGTCTGCCTGCAGATGCTCAGATGGCATAGAGTTTTCATATGAGCTGTCACATCCTCCTGTGCACTTTAAATCACCTCTACGTTATTCATAGTGCCTGACGCAGCATGAATTCTACAGGAATTTATTGTATTGTTGTTGGGCAATAATGACAAGTCTATATACATGTTCAGTAATTGTTTTCTTGAATTTTTTTAAACATTTATTTTTTAGTTGTAGGTGGACACAATATCTTTATTTTATTTTTATGTGGTGCTGAGGATTGAACCCAGTGGCTTACGCATGCTAGGCGAGTGCTCTACCTCTGAACCACAACCCCAGCCCTTTCTTGAATATTTTTGATGTGTGGTTGAATCTGTGGATACAGAGAGCCAACTACTCAGGGAAGATTTCTACATGATGTTCATGGGAGACAATGCTTATAATTTTCTTCTAATATCTTTGGTATTAGGGTAATGTTGACCTTCTGGAACGAGTTAGGAAGTATTCCCTTTGTTTCTGTCTTCTGAAAGAGAGTGTAGAGAATTTGGCAAAAATTCACCAGTGAACCCATCTGGACGTGGTACTTTCTGTTCAGGAAAGTTATTATTGATGTAGTTCTTTCATTGATACAGGCCTATTCAGGTTATCTTTTTTTTTTTTTTTTTCAGTTGTAGATGGACAGATGCCTTTATTTTATTTATTTTTATGTGGTGCTAAGGATCATGTGTAGGCCAGTGCTCTACCACTGAGCCCCAGCCCCAGCCCAGGTTGTCTGAGTTTTAACAGTTTGTGTCTTTTAAGCAATTGTGACATTTCATGTGAGTTTATCAAATTCATAGGCACAGAGTTGCTTAGAACATTCCTTTACTATTCTTTTAATGTTCAGGGGATATGAAGTGACCCTTTTCCACCATTATTTGTGTCATCTCTTTTTTTCCTTAGTTAACTATTGATTTTCTATTTTCTCTTGTTGAGGGTCATAGCCGAGTCAGGATGACGCATGGCATTTTTGCCAGAAGTAGAGGTTTAGAGGTGACGCCAGCAAGCCATTAAGATGATGACTTTTGAGTTCTCGTGGAGTTCCCATTGAGTTCCGGTTGAGCTCTCGCGGGGATTCCTGAAGAGTTCTCATTGGTTGGGGAAGTGCCGGAGGCGGGACTTTCCGGTTGGGGGTTCCTGGAGGAGCGGCGTGGCATTTGGGGAGTTCCCGGGGAGCTTGTGTGGAGTGTGCTGGTGGAATTCAGAAATAAAGTTTGTTCCTGCTTCAGTGGCTCGTGATTTGTGCCCAGCCAGACTGAGGCATTCCCTATCCAATATCTTATTTTCAATTTCAGATTTCTGCTCCAATTTTTCTTTTTCTCTTGCCTACTTTGGATTTAATTTGCTCTTTTTCTAGCTTCTTAAAGTGGATTGATTTTGAATCTTTCTTTTTAAATACATAGATGCATTCATTGCTGTGTATTTCCCCCTAATCGCTGCTTTTGCAGTATTCCACTAAGTTTTGGTAAGTTCTATTTTCATTTTCATTTGTTTCAAAGTATTTTGAAAATTTTTTTTTTGCAATTTATTCTTTGACCTCTGTGTTATTTAAAAGTGTGTTGTTTAATCTCCATGTATTTGGAAATTTTCCATTTAACCCTTGTTTTTTATTTCTAGTTCACTGATTTCTTGTTCCATTTAATTCTGCTGTGGTCTTGGGAGGATATGTCATGGTTTCTACTCTTTCAAATGTGTAAAGGTTGTTTTATGACTCAGAATGTGATCTGTCTTGGTGAAAGTTCCATGTGAGCTTGAGAAAATGTGTACTCTGTTTTTGCGTGAACATTATAGAAGTTATACTTAGTGCGTTAAACGTGTCATTGACGTCAATTGTGTCCTTATTGATTTCCTGCCTACTGGATCTTTGCATTTGTGATAGAGAAGTCTTCAATTGTCTTCAACTGTGATAGTGGATTCATCTGTTTCTGTTTCTTCTTTTTTTGGGTACTGGGGATTGAACTCAGGGGCACTCGACCACTGAGCCACATCTCCAGCCCTATTTTGAATTTTATTTAGAGACAGGGTCCCACTGAGTTGCTTAGGGTCTCTCTGTTGCTGAGGCTGGCTTTGAACTCACGATCCTCCTGCGTCAGCCTCCTGAGCTGATGGGATTACAGGTGTGGCCACTGCGTCCAGTTGTATTTCTCCTTTTGGGTATAAAATGCCCCACCTATTTTGATATTCTGTTGTGATGTGAATACACACTAAGAATTATAATGTTTTCTAGGAGCATTCTTTATTTGTAATAATATTTTGGGGGTTCCAGGGCTGGAACCCAGGGCCTCATACATTCTTTTTTTTTTTTTTTTTTAATATGTTATCATGGCTTGACATTATGTATTTATTTATTTATTTATTTATTTTAGAGAGAGAGAGAGAGAGAGAGAATTTTAATATTTATTGATTTATTTTTTTTAGTTTTTGGCAGACACAACATCTTTGTTTGTATGTGGTGCTGAGGATGGAACCCGGGCCGCATGCATGCCAGGCGAGCGCGCTACCGCTTGAGCCACATCCCCAGCCCCCTCATACATTCTTGATAAATGTTCTGCCACTGATCTACACCCCAGCCTTGAGGACTCTTCTTATGCAGTGCTCTTCTTTAGATGTCTGCTTTGTTTGAAATTATTGTAATCACTCTTTCTTTCTTTTGGTCAGTGTTGGCATGGTTTTTCTTTCTATATTCTTTTTTTCTTTGATACCCTCTTGCTTCACCCCCGTACTAGGGATTGAACCCAGGGCTCTTCGACACTGGGCTACTTTCACAGCTGTTTTCTATTTCTTGAGGCAGTGCTGAGGCTACTAGCACCCCAGTAGAGCAGATTACTGCTTGGAAATGTATACTATCTGGGAAAATATAAAGTCTGAAAAAAATCAGTAAGGAATAAAAGACAACAGACACTTTTTAAAAAGCCTGGCTCCTCTCACCCTCACTCTCCTTGGTAATAGTGTAAGTTCACCAATAAAGTTCTAGTTTTCTATTTGTAGCAAAAAAAACCCCAAAAAACAAAAAACCCAGAAATTAGATTTAAAGGTGGGATACCTGGTGGGTCCTCCTGAGAGGAACTGGAACTGAACAATCCTATTTAAGATCCTTTATTTAAGGGGAAGTACATCAGAAGTTTCCATGTGACAGGCTTCTTGAGGAAGACAGGGTGGGGATGGGAAGACAAGTTGTTTGGTGGCTGGTTATACCGTCTCTGGCAGCTGCATTTGAACCTAGGGCTTGGAGCTGAGGCAGAGCACCAGCATGGCGTGGGCTTTCTCGAACCAGGAGTACCCAGAAAAGTGGCCTCCCTGTCTTGTATTGGCTCAACAGACCCATAATTCATGCCTGGCTTCCAGCAAGGCAGGATTTTGCTTAGTTGCCCAGGCTGGCCTGGGATTGGAGATCCTCCTGCTAGGGCCTCCTGAGTAGCTGGGACTATAGTTGTGTGCTACCACATGTGGTTTGTATGTTAATATCTTAAACCTGGTTTTCTTGGTTGTGTTTTTTTACTCATTGTTTTGGGGACTCATAGGCAAAAATGATCCTAGATCCATGTGATTAATACAGGTTTTTCCAGTATCATTAAATGTGCAGATTTATTCAGGGATTTCAGCTCTAACTAGTCTCCTTGATGAAGCCTTTCTTTTCTGTGGCATAGATTTTCATACTTCATCTTTTTTTTATGATTTTTACTCTAAATATAATGAATGTATTCTTTTGATTTTATATCATTAGCTAATGTTTTCTTCTGTGTTCTCTTTACTGATTTTCTCAGCTTCTGAAGAGAATTTGTCAGTAACCCCACGGTTCTTACACAGATACTCAGTAGACGTGTAATTGGCTTATGAAAGCGGCAGGAAAGGAATTTAATTTTCTCTTTATTGAGATCATTATTCCAGAAGCTATTTTGCTGTCTCCCCTCTTGTAATCATCCTGTATTTCTGTGTGCGTACCACATAGGTACAGATGTTGATTCATTACTAAAACAGACATTAAAGATACAAGGTTGCTGGGTGCAGAGGCACATGCCTGTAATCCTAGCGGCTCTGGAGGCTGAGGCAGGATGATCTCGAGTTCAAAATCAGCCTCAGCAACGGTGAGGCACTAAGCAACTCAGTGAGACCCAGTTTGTAAATAAAATGCAAAGTAGGCTGGGAATATGGCTCAGTGGTCGAGCGCCCCTGAATTCAATCCCAGGTAACCTCCCCCGTAAAAGACATAAGGTCTATTTACTTTTCCCTAAAAGTTAACAGTGATAATATGGAATAGCATTCCTTCCCCCTCAAAATGTGTCAAACTATGTTAGAAAGAAAAATGAATTGGTTTTATTTTTTGTGGTGTTGAGGTAGAGCCCCGGGTCTCATGCATGATAGGCAAGTAGTCTACCCCTGAGCTAGATCCTCAGCCCAGGAGAATAGTGAATTTTTAAATGTGTTATTGAGAAATAATGTTAAACTTACAGAAAACTTGTAAGAATAACACAAAAAATGTCCACATGCCCTTTACCTACACGGCTCACATGTTGCCACATTTGCCTTATCATTTGGTTTACATTTTTCCTGAAACATTTGAGAATAAATTATACATATCATGGTATTTTACCTTACATACTTGTGTATTTCCTAAGAATAAAGATTTGAAAACACACACACACACACACACACACACACTTATATTTATTTTGGTACTGGGGACTTAACCTAGGGGTGCTTAACCACTGAACCACATCCTCAGTCCTTTTTGTTTTTTATGTTGAGACAGGGTTTCACTAAGTTGCTAAAGCTGGTCTTGAACTTGTGATCTTCCTGCCTCAGCCTCCCGAGTCACTGGGATTACAGGCATGCACCACCTGCCTAGTGAGGATTTGAATATATTTTTTTAAAAACCCCTTCAGCTGAACTTGGTGGTGCATATCTGTAGTTCCAGAAGCTTAAAGGCTGAGACAGGAGAATTGTGAGTTCAAGGCCAGCGTGGGGAATGTAATGAAAATCCTGTCTTGTTATGGTTTGGATATGAGGTGTCCTGCAAAATCTCATGTGTGACACAATGCAAGAAGGATCAGAGGAGAAATGATCGGGGTGTGAGAGTCTTACCCTAATCAGTGAATTGATCCCTGATGGGATTAACTGAGTGGTAACTGGAGGCAGGTAAGGTATGGCTGGAGGAAGTGGTTTGTTGGGGTTGTGGCTATGGGGTGTATATTTTGTTTCCAGAGAGTGGAGTCTCACTCTGCTTCCTGATCACCATGTGAGCTGCTTCCATCTACCACACTCTTCTGCCATGATGTTCTGCCTCACCTTGAGCTCCAAGGAATGAAGCCTGCCTTCTTTAGACTAAAACCTCTGAAACTGTGAGCCCTCAAATAAACTTTTCCTCTTCTACAACTATTCTAGTCAGATCTTTGAGTCACAGCAACAAAATAGCTGACTAGAACACGTCTCAAAAGATAGAAAGGTGGCTGGGGTTATGGCTCAGCAGTAGAACGCTCGCCTTGCATGTGCAAGGCCCTGGGTTTGATTCTCAGCACCACATAAAAATAATAAATAAATAAATTATCAAGTTATTGTGTCCAACTACAACTACAAAAAATAAATATTAAAAAAAAAAAGATAAAAAGAACTAGGGTACAACTCAGTGGTAAAGCATCCTGGGTTCCATTCCTAGGATCACAAAGAACATAAATCACAGTTTTATATTATAAAATTTTGTTCCAAATGAAAAATGAAGTCACTTCCTAAAATTCAAGCTTGAGGAAATCAAAGCCGTGCCTGTCTGTGAAAGGTATTGGATGGGAAGACACCTGCACCAATGCTGAGCCTCCTGTCCGCACAGAAGGCTAAGTCGGTGTGCAGTTCTTGGAGAAACCTTTTCTTTCCTCCCACTTGGCACAGGTATTGTATGATGTTCCAAATGGCACTCAGCCCACAGTTGGATGTCTTGTGGGACCTGAAGAACACCTGCAGTGTTCATTAGCAGCGTCATGGACTTGCCACTTTCAGATCATTCTGGCAACCAGTGCAGTTTGAACAGAGACCTGAACATGAAGTCCTGTCCTTCATGAACATCTGTCTCCTGGATGATTGTGTCTTTGTCCCCCTCTCTTTCGTTACTTACATGTGGTCTTTCCCCCTGGGTGTCCATATCTCTCTTAAACTTGTCTCTTCTGATTACTGGGCACACTGCTCAGACTTCACAGCTAAATATAGCAGCTATGAAAGCCAAGGAATTGCTAAATTTTATTTTTAATTTCCCCCCAATTCTCTCATCAAAAAGGGAGGAATGGCAGAGTTGGGTGTGGTGACACATATGTGATCCCAGCAACTCAGAAAGCTAGGGCAGGATTGCAGGTTTGAGGCCAGCCTTGGCAACTTAGTGAGACCCTGTCTCAGAATAAAAAATAGAAGGGGCTGGGGCTGTAGCTCAGTGGTAGAACACTTGCCTAGCATTTGTGAGGCTCTGAATTTGATCCCCAGCACCACATAAAATAAAAACAAATGAAATAAAGGTATTGTGTCCATTTACAACTAAAAAATATTAAAAAAAAAAAAAAAACAGATGGGGCAATGGTGGTGAGAATAAGCCAAGTCTGGCCTGCTATCTCAGCCACTTGGGTGGCTGAGGCAGGATCATGAGTCAAGCCCAGCTTGGGTAACCTAGTGAGACCCTGTCTCAAAATAAGTAAGTAAGTAAATAAAAGGAATGGCTTTTAAATTTACTTAATACAGAAAAAAAAATTTGCCTTATTTGCTTTTTTTTTTTTTTTTTTTTGTATCTTTCAGTGTCAGAATCAAATGTTGAGATCCAAGAAGTTTCTCCAGAAGATGTCATTCACGATGACTCATCCCAGTATTTGATGATGGGAAGAGTGCTAAGCCAGGGTCCCATGTATTCCAGCATTAAAGGAAGCTGGAAATGCAAGGGTGGTCCTGACACACTTCAAGGAAATCAGGGATGTACTGGGAAAGTGGCAGACCCTCACCAAGAAGCTCTGCCTCGACACATGAGTATCTGTGCGGTAGAAAGGCCCTATGGATGCCATGAGTGTGGGAAGACATTCAGTCGGCGGTTTTCCCTCGTGTTACATCAGAGAACTCACACTGGAGAGAAACCGTATGTGTGTAAGGAATGTGGCAAAACCTTTAGCCAGATTTCAAACCTGGTGAAACATCAGATGATACATACAGGGAAGAAACCTCACGAGTGTAAGGACTGCAATAAAACCTTTAGTTACCTTTCCTTCCTCATTGAGCACCAGAGAACACATACTGGGGAGAAACCCTACGAATGTACTGAGTGTGGAAAGGCCTTCAGCCGTGCTTCCAATCTCACCCGACATCAGAGGATTCACATAGGGAAGAAGCAGTATGTTTGTAGGAAATGTGGGAGGGCCTTCAGCAGTGGCTCTGAACTTATTCGCCATCAGGTGACACACACTGCAGAGAAGCCTTACGAGTGCACTGAGTGTGGGAAGGCGTTCCGGCGCTCCTCACACCTCACTCGACATCACAGCATACACATGACCAAGACCCGCTACGAGTGCCCTGAGTGTCAGAAGGCATTCCGTTGCCACTCGTTCCTCACGAAACACCAGAGAGTCCACGCTGGAGAAAAGCTCTACGAATGTGACGAATGTGGAAAAGTCTTCACTTGGCATGCGTCTCTCACGCAGCACACGAAGACCCACACTGGAGAGAAGCCCTACACCTGTGCTGAGTGCAACAAAGCCTTCAATAGGAGCTTCTCCCTCATTCTGCACCAGGTGACTCACACTGGAGAGAAGCCGTATATTTGCAAAGTGTGCAACAAATCCTTCAGCTGGAGTTCAAACCTTGCTAAGCACCAGAGAACACACTCACTGGACAACCCCTATGTTTATGAAAATTCATTTAATTACCACTCTTTTCTTGCTGAACACACTATAAAGAAAACCTAAGAACAAATTCATCAGTAAACAGCAAAAGGTAATGCCTCACTTTCCCTTCAGACAACTCTCAGAAGCCTTGTGTGAAAGTGAAGATGTGATCCACACCTTATTCAAAATCCTGCAGAAGAGTCCCAAAATCTGTGGGAAAGCCATTCTAGCTGCTCATTCTCTATCAGAAGATGAAATCACTATTGAGGAAATTGTTCTTATAACACTGAGAATACTCTTCATTTGGTAGGAGTCTCTCACTCTACTTTTGTAAATTCCTTCCTATTAAGATATGAGGAAACTTTTATTTGAGATATCAGTCCTTATTCTTCATCTGTTAGTTCAGCCAGGACAGATGCATGGTAAGAAAGAGCTTTAGAAAAGGATACTTTGGACATCAGAAAGTACATAAATGAAGTGATGCATAGAAACACAGTGCTTGGGAATTCCTGTATTTTCCATGCAGTATTTATTAAAATTTTAAATACTCTTGAAGGAGAGAAGGCAGTATCTGAAGCTCAGATGAGGGAATCATGTTGAAAAACTACTCTAATGAGCAGTCATCTTGGGTGGAATCAGTGTGGGGAAGGGTCTCATTTTGGGGTGGGGGGAGATGGGATTTTTTAAAAAAGTGAATTCAGAAGAGGAAGTTATGAATAAACCTTTTGGCTTTTACTAAACTAATCTTGTACCTGCTCATCTTCCACAGCATATGTGACTCCGAAAGTATAACTACTACGATACTGACATCCACAAGGAGAGTGCTCTGCTTTCATAGGAATATCATACAAACACAGAACATTAGGAGTTTTCTGGTTTTAACTTTGCAATGAGAGAATTTGGTTTTAAAGTTATGCTAACTCCTGTTTATCCTTGAATCTAACTAAGACAGTCTGAAATGGAAGATGCATCACAGCAAATTTCCCAGGCAGTTTCCCTTTTTTGTTCCATTTACAGAGAGAACAGTTTTCTCATAAGCACACATATAAGCCTTTTGGCATGATCAGCTGCCCAGCTGGCACAGCTCACACCTTCAGGGTAAGTTTGCTTTGATCAGCAAGGTAAGCAATTTCATAGAAGGAATCAGTAAATAGGAGTAACTTTATTGAGCACTGATACTATAGTAGCTGCACATCTGTAAAAGGTGTTAATGGATAAATATCTCATTTCAGAGTCATTTTTTAATACCTTTATTTTATTTGTTTATTTTTATGTGGTGTTGAAGATCAAATCCAGTGCCTCACATGTTCAGAGTCACTTTTTTAGGAGATAAAACCTAGAATAATCTGGTCCTGGAGAGCCTTATTTACATGCCACTAGACTTCTGCATGCATGATCAGAAGGGCTGCGTTCTCTGGAAGCTTTCGTCATTATGCCATTTTTGTATACATATTTTGAAGCGTCCCAAAGCTTTGCATAAGATTCATTTAGGAGAGGCTGATATTGATCTGAAAACTGTAGTCTGGCTCAAACACTGATAATGCCTGGATAGAGATGGGTATCTAGTATTGGATTTGATTTTCTAAGGTAGTTGGTAGTCTGTATCAGGGTGAAGATCATGTTACCTGAGCTGTCAATATTAGGGAGAACATGAAAACACTTTATTTAAGTTGATATTTTATATACTTAAGGGTTTACCTAATATATTCCATTATCTGATTCAGATCCAGGAACCACCTGCTCTCTACTCAGTGGGACCTGACTTGTGTGAAATATAGTCAGGTGTTGGGGATTGTGGCCCATGTCCAGATCAGGGCCTGTGAATTAAGAATGGTTTTTACAATTTTTAAATGTCTGTTTATTTTTTAATTTTTATTTTAAAAGGATGACGAATATGCAATAGAGATATATATGGACCTTTATAGAAAACTTGTCAACTGTGATATAAATGAATATTAAGTTTACTCACGGATAATTATATTATATTTGGTTTTCAATAAATAACCTATGGAATTTAACATGTAATGAAACTAAAGAAGCATGGGGACAGCACAAGAAGGAGGGTGCCAAGTAAAGAGTAGGGGACCCTTGCAGCACCAGGGAAGTGGGAGAGGTGTTGATTGGGCTCTTTGTTCATCTAGGGGCAGGTAAAGTAGGTATGTACTATTTGGGAAAATTCATAGATGCTGTAAACTTCTCCCTGTGTTACTGTGTTTCAGTCAAGTTTTTACAAGTCTTCCAAAAGAAGATTAAACTAAGCTTCAGCACTGAGACAGGAAGGTACTCTGAATGCAGAAAGATAAGGGGTTAGAGCAACAGTATATTCAGTGTGAGTGAAGTAAATGCTGGTTGTGTGGTAATAATCCAACCTAGAGCTTCACTTTGCATTTAACATTGGTAATCTGCCCTCTGTCTGAGAACTTCCTAGATTTCTGGTTCTGAAATCTTGGAATTACCTTGCTTCTCTGATGTCTTGCTTCCAAGTGACTTCAGTTTTATCTTTATCTCCTGCCTAAGCACAAAAATCAGCCCACACTCCTCTTCCATCTTCCTTTTTGGATTTCTTTGCAAATACATACACTCACATTGTATTGATTGCACTCACATACTGTTTTTTAAAAAGCAGTATACTTAATTTTTCTCACATATAAAGAGTCCTGGTCTGGGGATGTAGTTCAGTGATAGAGCACTTGCCTAGGCCCTGGGTTTCATCCCAAGCACTGCCCAAAAAAGAGAGTCCTGGTAATAAGCAGGGAGGAGGACTAGCACAGCTATTCAAAGCTCTTTTGAGGAAGCAGGAGCTCTTCTACATTATCTTTAGGCAACAATTGTCATTCTCCTGGGCACAAGATAGATGTCTCTCTCAGCTCCAAAAATGGTACCTTTGAAGGCAGAAAAAAGAAGGCAGAAAGGCAAAGTTTTGCAAAAAGAACAAAATAGTCAGGTCCAGTGATACTAGTCTATTTCTGATTGATCAGGAAAGAAGGTTGTTGTCACCCTTGGCTACATTAGTTAGGAATGATGAGCAGTTAGGCCAGAAGTGATATCTGCCTTATTGGGCCTGATGGCAACTCTCAAGAAAACACCAATAAAGTAGCTTCAAGTGTTCTAGATACTGTCAACCAGTGCAGCAATTCAGAACTCAAAAAGGCAACTGAAACACTTCACATGTGAAAAATATGGAATTGTAAATAGCCAAGGATCAAAAATATCATAACAAATAGACAATATTCAAATATATTAACATGGGACAAAATGTGTTATAAAGTCAAAGGAGTGTCTTCAGGGCCATATTTAACCTTAAGTGCTAATTTTAGAGAAGAAAGACCAAATAATGAGTTTGAAGTGCACCATTAGACAATGAAAAAGATGACAACACACTCATCATGAATTTTCTTGTGTATAGTAAGTGAAGGGCTCTGAAAGCTTTCCCACATTGGATACATTTGTAGGGTTTCTCCCCAGTGTGAATTCCTATGTGTCTCCTCAGGGAAGAGGAACTGGTAAGGCCTCCCCACACTCCTTCCTTTGGTAGGCCTTCTCCCTGGAGTGAGTCCTGTTATGCATCCTGAGGGATGAGAGGCCCCTGGCTTTCCCAGTCACTGCATCAAAAAAGTCCCCTCAAGTGTGTGTCTTCTTGTGAACCTTGTGAGAGCTGGGGTTGAAGGCTTTCCCACAGTCACTGCACCCATGGAGTGTCTCCCCGGCATGTATTCTCTTGTGTTCTATGAGGTAAGAGCTGCGCCAAAGAATTTTCCACACAGGTCACACTCATAGGGTCTCTCTCTAGGTCACACTCATGTGAGTTCTCACATGAGCCTTAAGGGATGGTTTTTGACTGAAAGCTTTTCCACATTGATTGCACTCATAAGGTCTCTCTCCAGTGTGACTTCTTACATGTCTCCTTAAGGTGGAAGAGTTGTTGAATACCTTCTCACATTCTCTACATTCATATTTTTTTCTCACCAATGTGACTTTTTTTTGTGCAAAATAAAATTAGATTTCCTTTTTTTTTGGGTACCGGGGATTGAACTCAGGGGCATTCGACCACTGATCCACACCCCCAACCCTCTTTTGTATTTTATTTAGAGACAGGGTCTCACTGAGTTGCTAAGTACCTTACTTTTACTAGGCTAGCTTTGAATTTGTGATCCTCCTGCCTCAGCTTCCTGCTGAGTTTACAGGTGTGTACCACCGCGCCTCGCTTGGATTTCCTTTTAAAGGCTTTTCCACATTGATCACATTCATATTGTTTCTCACCAGTATGAATCTGTTCTTGTTACTTAAGGGGCAAATGATGACAAAATGTTTTCTTCTTTTTGATGTGTTCATGAGAGTTTCCTTTCATGTGAAAACTGTTGTGTGTAGAAAGCATGTTACTGTGTTTGAAGTGCAGACCAGGTTTGCAGCATATGTATTCATTCTCTTCTTGCTGTTTTAGGTTTTTTATGATCCACAGAACTTGAGCATATTAATGACTTTCACAGTGCTTCTCACTTAGAGAATCTTTCTCATAATTGTTTGCAATTGAATTGTGTCCCCACATGTTCACTGTCCGAATAAGATTTATGGCAATGTTTACTCGTGGAAACACTCTGTAAAAAAAATGAGTTCTGATCTAAGTTTAGAGTTTTCTTCTAACTCATGATAGTCACATAATCTCTCCTGAGATATCGGTTCCTTTTGGGTATATGTCACTTGCCTCAAACATCCCTCTGGGGTCTTGTGGTGCATTCTAATCTTAACACATTCCCCGTCTTCTAATGTGGAGCACCAATCGTTCATTATGAATCCTGTTTGCTCTCCATTGGATGGTTTCTCTTCTAAAATATTCTGCATAGGAGTTGGCCCTCTGGCTTTAAGTTGATCTTCCAGTGTGGACAGATGGCCTGGGGAATTCTCCTTTTCAATACTTCTTCTGTCTTCTTTTTAATTTTTTTTTATAGTTGTAGATGGACAACATACCTTGGTTTATTTGTTTATTTTTATGTGGTGCTGAGAATTGAACCCAGTGCCTCACACATGCTAGGCAAGCGCTCTACCACTGAGCTCCAGCCCCAGCTCCAGCCCCTCTCATGTCTTCTTGATCTGGGAGGAGTTCACAGAAGGTCTGTGTAATTGATATTCCACTGTGGTGAGATTTTTAGTTTTTTCTGTACAGACTTCTCTAAGAGTGAAGTCCATCACTGTAACCTTGGAAGTCACTGGTTCCTGTAACCAGGCTGTCAGAAATCTAGCCACTATTCTTTCCTCCCCAGTATTTCTCATGCAGACACAGGTAAAGTCCTGTGTAGGGAGAGCTCAGGCAGAGGACACATCAATGACTGACATTTTGTGAATCCAGAAGTGACAAACTTACATAGTAGGGCAGCAAGATCAGGATGTTTCTCTGATCTACTCAGGAGAAGAATGTGTTTCACCAGTGTCCTCCCTGCAGCCAAAGAGCAGGTTCAGGTAAAAGAAGGAAGGTGGGTATGGCCCCATGGGGGGACAAGGTGAGAATATTTTGTAGACCCTCCCTGTCACCTCTCAGTAAGGTTTAGCTATCTTAAAATTGTCACCAGGATTTGTACTGACAAGTGGTTTAGTCATTTTATAGTCTCTCTAGAACTACCATCCCGATTATTTGTACTAGATTCTCAGGTAGACTACTTCTTAGCTCTGGGTGAAAGGAGCATGTGTTATTTAAAAAAAAAAAAAAAAAAAAAAAAAAAAGTTAAAACTGAGAAGTCAAAAATGCAAAGTTGTGTAATTAATTAAATTTCCTGTACAGTTTGCTATTTTGTTGTCAATATTTTGGAGTAGACAAGTAATTTCCTGTTAAACATCACTGTCTTACCTTAAGACAAAGGCAAATAACCTTAAAGTTATTTGTTCTAAACCTTTGTTGTATGATTTGTCCCTCTGAGTAATCTTCTATATGCTGAGCAGGATTGATGATTTAGTTGCTACCTTACTAGAAAATTTTACCAGAGTCATGAATGCTACATTTTCTTAACCTTTATTTCACTTATTTATTTTTATGTGGTACTGAGGATTGAACCCAGGGTCTCACATGTGCAAGGCGAGCGCTTTACTGCTGAGCCACAACCCCAGCCCACTACATATGTCTTGACATTGAAACAAATATTCATTTAATTTCTGCCCATCTTTTCTTATGATAGTTTATACTGTATAAAACCTGCTTTGGGCTGGGGATGTGGCTCAAGCTGTAGCACGATTGCCTGGCATGCGTGGGGTGCTGGGTTCGATCCTCAGCACCACATAAAAATAAAATAAAGATGTTATGTTCACCGAAAAGTAAAAAATAAAAAAAATAATTAAAAAAAAGAATGAATTGTGCTGTGGGTTGAGTCCTCCATTCTCCGTAGGTTCTTCTTCTTTTTTTTTTCCCTAGTTATAGTACTAATTGAAAAAACAAAACAGTTTACCAAACAATAGATAACTACAGATAATATTTGATGTCTAAGATTTTTTACCAAAATGGTGATGGATACAAGTGTGTTCATTATGGTATAAATTTGTATTTTTAAAATTTTAATACTCATCAGAGAGATGATTTACCCACGGGGGAAAAAAAGAATAGGAAGCTATGGGTTTTAGGAAATTAAAGATCATAACAAAAGGGTTAAAAGTAAAAGAAGGTTGAGCATGGTGGGTGCATGTCTGTGGTTCCAGTGACGTGAGAGGCTGAAGCATGAGGACATCAAGTTTGAGGCTAGCCTTATCAACTTAGTGATGAGACCATGTCTCAAAATACGAAGGTGTGGGGATGTAGCTCAGTGGTTGAGGTTCTTGAATACAATTTCTGGTTAAAAAACAAATAAACAACAAACAAACAAACAAACAAACAAACAAAGGAACTCTTTAGAAAACAGATCCAAGAGAAAAAGCCATGAGTTAAAAGGAAAAAAAAAAAAAGGTAAGACAATTGTACAATCAGTTTCAAAATTCCAACACCAGATTATTCAAGGATCCAGAAAGAAGAGAAAATGGAAAGAATTAAACAGACATGGAGAAAATTTCTAAAAATAACAGTATCTAAGGATTGATCCAAATTGGTAATTTCTTAAAGACTATTGGAACTAAAATATTTATCACCATGAAATAGTTGCATAAATCTTTTATGTTTTTTTTTTAGCTGTTGAGTTGCTGAGACTCTGTTTCAGTGCTGCACACATGCTAGGCAAGTGCTCTACCACTGAGCTATACCTGCATCCCTGCATCCCTGCAGAAATCAGTTCTAAAGAGGTGATACATAATTATTTACAAAGGAATATTAATAGGCATGAAGCAAGACTTCTCCATTAACACTGCTCATTTTCTATCTAGCACTGTTTGTTTTCAGTGTTCAAATGAAAAAATAATTTTCTGTGCAGAATGTTAGGACCATAGTAATTTGTGGTGGCTGGCTGGGGTTGTGGCTCAGTGGTAGAGCACTCACCTAGCACATATGAGGCACTGGGTTCCACCCTCAGCACCACATTTAAAAAAATAAATTAGAGGTATGGTGTCTGTCTACAACTAAAAAACAATATTAAAAAAATAATGGTCACTGAGCTTTTGTCCCTCCAATTTTGCAAAGGAACAATGCAAATTGTTAAATAAAAAAGTAACATATATAGATTATTTAGGCCATTTTGTGGAAAGTAATAAGATAAAAATTGACCAAGAAAATGAGTAGAAACACTTCCAGGACACTGAAGATTTAACATAGTTGATATGAGAAATGCAGGACGTCAAGGGAAATCCCCTGATGTCAGCTGCTGCAGGAAAAAGCGGGAAAAAGGAAGCGCTAAGAGTGCTGGGCAGATTAGACCTTGAGGGAAGAAGAAGCGTACGTGGGTTTAAGACCATTCAGCTGTAAAACCAGTGACTTGGGAGGCTGAGCAAAGTTGAGGCCAGCCACAGCAACTTAGAGGGAATATAGCTCAGTGGCAAAGTGCTCCTTTTTTTTTTGTTTGTTTGTTTGGCTCTAGGGATTGAACTTGAAAGCCCTCAAAACTGAGCCACATCCCCAATCCTCCTCCTCCTCATTATTATTATTATTTTGCATTTTGTTTAGAGACAGGGTCTCACTGAGTTGCTTACTGTCTCACTGTTGCTGAGGCTATCTTTGAACTTGCGATCCTCCTGTCTCAGCCTCCCAAGCCACTGGAATTACAGGCGTCGGCCACTGTGCCCAGTTCAAAGAAGTAATTTTTTTAAAAACTTTTTTTTTTTTTTTAGTTGTAGGGGGACACAATACTTTTATTTTATTTATTTTTATGTGGTGCTGAAGATCGAACCCAGTGCCTCCCATGTGCTAGGCAAGCGCTCTAATCCACAACCTCAGCCCCCCAAAAGTGATTGTTAAAAAACAAACAAACCAAAAAAAAAAAAAAAAATTGTACAAAGAATCGTCTTTGGCTCAGTAGGAAAGACTGTTATGACAATGAAACACCGAATGTACTTAACCAAAGTTTGTGAGAACTACATTACATATTCATACTTATATCCATTGTGAGTTAAGGATGTGGTAAGAAGAAAGGCAGACAAAATTCTCAATAGCATAGTAAGAAATTTAAAACAACGTCTCAAATTGATGAATAAAATGCTGAGGGGCTGGGGCTCAGCGGTAGAGCGCTTGCCTAGCATGTGTGGGGCACGGGGTTCCATCCTCAGCACCACATAGAAATAAAATAAAGGGACTGCGTCCATCTACAGCTGAAAAATGAAGTAATTAAAAATACCGAGGAGAGTCCAAAGTCAGAGTTTCTTACATATCTAAAAAATGGATGCAGAAAAGGAACTTCCTGTTTTTATTTAGAGCCTTTAAACATTTGATTTTTAAAAATCTATGTACATGGGCTGGGGATGTGGCTGAAGCGGTAGCGCCCTCGCCTGGCATGCATGCCGCCCGGGTTCGATCCTCAGCACCACATACAGACAAAGATGTTGTGTCCGCCAAATACTAAAAAATAAATATTAAAATTCTCTCTCCCTCTCTCTCCTCTCTCTCACTTTCTTTAGAAGAAAAAAAAAATCTATGCACATATTTATTGGGAAGCAGAATAGGTAGAAAAAGTGCTGTACCAGAAGGCCAAACTACAAGGACTCGAGTTTCGTGACCCCTAAGGTCGGCACCCTGAAAAGCAGCGATCTGGAAATCGCCTGAACAGGCCCAGCGTGGTACCGCCATGGCCAGCTGGCCTCTCCGTAGCGAAGAGGCGGTGCACCAGCCACGGCTAAGGAGCCGAGTCGGAGGCTGGCCGCGCTGAGGCGGGGTCGCGGGGCGGGGTGAGAGTAGCAGAGTAGCTCGGGTGGAGCCCCTGGGCCAATCCCAGGGCCGAAATGCACACATCACACCCGGTGTTTTATTAGCGAACTGTGTACAATGAAGCCTGAAAGGAACAACGCCCGTAGCACGCGGGCAGGGCGGACCCAGGGTCCAGACCAGGGCAGAGCGCTGAGCCTGCTCCGCCCGCGCGGTCCTGCTCCACCGGAGCGGGCTCACTTGCCCGCGGCGTCAGGAGAAAGGCGCGGCGGGACTGCATTTCCCAGCGCGCCCCGCGGGGGGGCGTGCCGGCAGGGGCGGGGCGCGGCGCGTGCGCGTTGAAACGTGAGGGGGTGCGCGTGCGTGCGTCGGTGTGGATGGTGCGTGCGTGCCGGTAGGGGCGTGGCGCGCCGACGGCAGGCCGAGGAGCCGGGAAGAGGCCCCGCGGGGCGGGGCGGGTCGGGTCGGCGCCGCAGGGGACGCCGCCCTGCGGCCGTGGACGGCCTGCGTGGCTCTGGGCCAGCTGCCCGCGCCCGCTCGCCGGGCCTGGCCGTCGCTGTGGCCTCCTGGCGGGCCTGGTTTCCCGCGCACGGGGCGCCCCGGCGGAGGGCCGGGGCAGGGCGGCGGAGGTGCCCGCGGGACGAGCACGGCGCCGGGACGCACCACGGTGAGCCTGACGCGGGGCAAGCGCGGCGGCCCCTCCAGGCACTGCCGCGGGCACCCCGGTCGCGGGCTCTGGCGGACCCTGAGGCCAGGCGGGGCAGCTTTCACCAGTGCGGTGGCAGGGGGCAAAGGACGGGTGGCTGTTTTGTCGTCTGATGCAAAAGCGTTTTAGAACTTTGCTCCTCGTTGACGTTAAGTAGTATTTGCGTCGAAATTGCCCAGAATGGCATCAGTATTTTTAGTTAAGATCAAGTAGTTTGTGTGTGGCCTGAAGAAAAAAAGAAATCATTGTCTCTAGCGTCTTCACATTTTTTTTTTAAATTAAATAGATTAATTGGAAGGTGTGTGTATTTAACTTACTTTTTTCCCGGGACAGCTCACAACTTGGTTTTACATTTTCATTTTTTTCTTGACACTAGATTTGTTAAATTAGCTGTAGTTTGGTATGTCATCCAGCATTTAATGTGTGAAAGACTTAAGGTTAGTAGCAAAATTGAACACATAGATCCTCCCCAAAGTGTATGGAGAAGGTGCAGCATTTCCCCTCCCCTGCAGGTCAGTAGCAGCAAGAAGCTATTAATTAAAACAAAGGAAAAAGGAAGACAAGATATCACCCTGAATGCCAGTGGACAGTGCTGGAGCAGAGATGTTGTCTGCAGTTACCGGAAGACCACATAGGACAACTCCCTCCCCCCTTATAGAGCACCTCAGCACTTCACTATTCTTTATGAGGAAACTGTTCCTCCTCTGCTTCACGATTGTCCTTCATCTTGCAAAACTTACGAAGGGGGCAGGGGTTGCACATCCTCCTGCTTCTTTTTAAAACGTTCATGTGTTCATTCATTCCTCCTCTCAGCGCTTACTTCTTGAGCTCTTCTTTTGCCAATCTCAGGGGCAGGGATTTCAGGCACACATTTAGAGATCAGGATGATTGACTGCTTGTCCGTGTATGCTGCATGGTCTTCTTAGGGAATATTTAAACATGGGAGGCTTGTGTCCTGGTAAACAAACTCTAAAACTGTCATTAATTAGCTAAGTCACCAGCATGCAGGAGACTTATTTACTATCAGTAAGTTTTTAATGAAGTGACTGAAAAGGAGATAAGTTAACACATTGTTTTACTACTGTCCTCAGTAACAAGTTAGCACATATTTCTGCAAAAAACAAAGGTCTGTTCACAATAGGAAGAAAACACTTAGTATTAATTTTAAATAGAAGTAATGTGTTAACTATATGAAAACAAAACTAATAGAAGGTATGAAATAAGAATAAAGGATCACCTGGGCACAGTGGTCCCAGCAGCTTGGGAGGCTGAGGCAGGGGAGGCTAAGGCAGGAGGATTGGGAGTTCAAAGTCGGCCTCAGCAAAAGTGAGGTGCTAAGCAACTCAGTGAGACCCTTTCTCTAAATAAAATACAAAATAGGGCTGGGGATGTATCTCAGTGGTTGGTAGTCAAGCGCTCCTGAGTTCAATCCCTGGTACCCTGTAAAAAGTAAGAATAAAGGAACAATAAGAATGAAAATAGTTCTGTTTTTAGATTAAATTCAGTTCTCAACAAAATCTAACTGGAAATTTTAAAAAGAACTCCCATGCTAATTTTTCCTTCTTGCCTCATAAAATGATAATGGAAGTGGTCCATTCCTTTTTTTTACAATTTAACTAGAAAAACATTCTGTTAAAGGAGAACTAAGCCTAGAAATGGTGGTTTTCATCAAGTAATTTAAGCACTAAAGCATTTTGGGTTTTAAAACTTAAGGGAAATGAAATGTCACACTGTTCCTGTTCTGCAGACAGTGTGCTTACTGTGGTGCTCTTTCTAGCATCTCTCCTGTCAGCCAGGGCTCTTCCTTCTCTCTTTCTTGTCTGTAGGCTTTGACTTGGAACAAACATTCAAGACAGCATTTTTGCTCCTCTCTGCACAGTCCCTCTCTGCTACTGCATCCTAACCTTTCCTGTTCTAGAGACTGGGGCAGGTTGAAAAGTTGTCAGGGCCCAGAATGTAAGCGCTGTGAAGCTGAATGACAAGTAATTTGGTTGGAGCTATGTTGTGCAACTGCTGACACCGCAGAGGGTGACTTGCTGAACCTTTGCTGGCTTTGAGAAGGCAAAGTAATGTGGTAGGCAAAGTAATGGCTCAGATGTCCCCAGAACCTGAATCTTAAATGGTGAAAAAGAATTGTGATTCAAAAGGACTTTAAGATGGGTAACAATTACCCTGGATTATTCTGATGGGCCTGGGCTAATCACAGGAGTCCTGAAGAGGGAAGCCAAAGGTACAGCTGGAGGGTGTGACTTGCACAAAGGCACAGAGCTGGGTGGCTGCTGGTAGTTGTTGCTGGTAGAGTGGTGGAGGAACTGGTGCCTCTGGCAGCTGGCAGGGGCAGGAAGTGGATTTTCCCCAGGAGGCTCAGGAGGAGCAGCGCTACCCACACACTAATGTAGACCAGAGCTGTTAGGTAGTAAGTGTGTGCTCTTTTTAGCCACTGGGTGGTGGTTGGTTAATATAGCCTCTGTCCTTATATGAGTTTTCTGTGCAAAGGTTGGCCCCCTTGTCTTCTGGCTCTGCCCTTTGATGATGATTCAGAAGGAAAACAGAATGTTTATAAATTAATTTAGCAAAAAGTTTTTGCTGAGGGGGGGCAGTACTAAGGATTGAATCCAGAGCCTCACACATGCTAGGCAAGTGCTCTGTCAATTAGCTGCATCCATAGTCCATTTGAAAATTTTTGAGGCAGGTTCACCTTGAACTTGTGATCCTCCTGCCCCAGCCTCCTGAATCACTGAGATCACAGATGTAAGCCACTGTGCCTGGCTTCAATACTTTTTTTGGTGACTACATCTGGTAGAAAATGTAGGCTTTGTTATAATATTTACATCCAAATGTTGAAGATTTGTCATGTTTGTCTCCTGTTATGCCAGATTCGTGGGACCCCAGTAGACCTCAAGGAGCCGAATCCGATGCAAGCACACAAGGGTCTTTATTGCAAGCTCGAGCTTGGACTCACAACTGTTCCTGATGCAGCGGTTTCAGGGAGTGAGTCCTGGTCCTTTGTTCAGTGAGATTTTATAGGTTTTGGGGGATACTCTATGCGTCACAACATCACACAGCAAATCATTCCATACCTCGGGAAAATCAAACAATAACTCTTAACATTGATTAGCACATTCACTGGTAGGAACAAGTTGGGTAGGGGTGATTGGCTAGTACAAGAGGGGGGTTCTTTTGAACTGATTGGTTTAGGCCACGAGGGGTGTACGTGCTAAATTACATGTTTCCCAATATGTTATCAACCACCATAAACTACTTGGGGGTCATCTGGCATTCCAGGTATTTTCCTGTCTTATGCTGATTGAAGGTTACTAGGAGGGTTGCATGGGTACTCACCTAGCCTAACTGAGTCAGGGACACCTGGCTCCGCAGACCTCTCCTGTTATTTACAGACAAACAACTCAGTATGTACTCTTGTGTTCTGTGGGTTTTTCCAAGGACAAGGGTCACGCCCCCTTCCTTAGGACAGGCCTTGAGGTAGAAGCTGCTGTTATTTATTTATTTTTAAAAAATGGAGTCACATTAGTTTCTCACTCCTAGAAGATTTTACCTTCTGGAGGTGGTGGGTATAAAAATATCTCTCTGAAAATTTAGAGGTCCTCCTGTAGAATGGCATTTATTGTGATGATTCAGCATGAGACCTTTCCTTGTGTCATTTCTGGTCTCACTTAAAAAGAGCCCACTGGCTCGGAAGCCCTCAGGCACTCATGTGACCTTCTCAAATGCCTTTGATCTTTGCTTTTGCTGGGGACTTGTCCTTTGCCTTTCATGGGTGTGTATTGTCTTACTGGGAAGATTTTTGGATTCCAGAGCATCAGGACTGCCTCTCATCTTTGTTTTGCTTCCTACACCAGTGACCAAATAAGAAGATGAGCTGGAGTTCTCTGCTATGACCCAGGAAAGGGGGACTGCTCCCCAAAGGCCAAGACTCATTATGCTACTGCAGCCAGAACAAGAGAGAAGTATTGCTGGATATCGGCAAATAGAAGGTTTGGAACAGCTTTCTTCTATGGGTTGTTTTTCTGGGACTTTCTTACATGAGTGGAGCCTTCCTTGTAGGTGACATTCTCACCCTGGGGGCTCTGCACATTCCTCCACTGCTGTGCCTCAGTCTTCCTCTCGTCATCCCAGCAACATAGTATGTGAAACCTCAAACTCTAAAATCCTTCCTCCTGCCTGTCGCCTGTTATCTTCCTGTCTGAGTCTCCCGATTCTGTTCTTAGAGGTTCTTAGAGGTTCGTCTCAAGTCTGTCAGCTCCTTCCCCAATGCTGGTGTTTGTGCCCAGAGAAGGTTGTATTATGATCAGACACCTTTCACGCTGGGCATCCTGTCCTTGCTCCTGGCTGTGCCAAGCCTGCGTGGTTCATCCCATCATGTGCCTTTTCCTTTGCCTTGCAGTGAGCTTGCCAGAGATCACAGCCAGGTAGCTGGATGTGACCCGCACACTCTCCACAGCCTCAGTTTGCCATTTCCAGCTGTTTTTGTTGCTCCACTGCAGTGTGGCCCAGGCTGTCACCTTCCTCAGAGCTCATAGCAGTGCCATCTCTCTCATCCACAGCTTACAGCTTTCGTTCTATGTAATGTTTTTATGGAACTGTCACAAGCCGTCTATCCCGACTTCCTGGCATATACAAGGACGCACTCTCCTCCTCTGCAGGCCTGCTTTCTCATCAGAGCTTTGTATCCCATCCCCTCCTCCTTCCTGTGCTAGCCCCCTTGTTTGTCACACCTTCCTGCCTGCATACACTCACATCCACTTGATTGACCCCATTACCTCTTCCAGTGCTACCATTTCTCTTCTTTTGCCATTTCCGTACTTCTCATTTCTATCATGGGAACAGTGTATTGAAACTGCTTTCCCCAAATATTAGTGAACCCTTATCCAACTGATCTGATATATTTCCACCCTTGATTTATCCAACTCTATTTTGATCCTACCCTCCTTGAAATTCCCCCTTCTGTATCTTCTCATTGTCAGAGTTCTTCTCTGTGGGCTTCGCTTCTCTTTCTCCTTTGCTTCCTGCGTGTTGATTTCTCCATAGTTTAATCATGGCCCTTCAGTGTATTCTTTGGGTTGTCTTTCGTATTTTCATCCTGTGTCTTGGTCCCTTAGCAGGTGTCATGTGAGTGATGCTGTCGGGCTGTTGGTGGGGACATGTGACTGCCCTTAGGCTCCCCTCTTCATTGGTCTGCTTTATCTGAGTCTTAAAGCAGAAGTCCACAGTTACTTTTGAATCCTGACAAAAGGCCACAGAGGTGGGGGTCTGTTGCCAGGCAACTTGAGTATACATTATAGAAGAGAAACTTGGCAGGCAGACATCACATTAGGGTATATCACATTCAAGTGACCCTCCTAGATGTGCCTTCTCTGTGGCCCCTCCCTGCGTTGCAAACCAATCTCTCCATTCCTGTAGCACCTCTTCCTTCTGATGCACTGTTCTCAACTTGGACCTGCAGCAGCCATGAGCCGATCCTCACCCCACAGCTATCATTGTTCAGGACATACCCGTCTCCCAGAACTTTCTGCTCCCCATGTCCCTGTTGTGGCCCTCATTCATGTTCCCGTTTTCTGAGTAACTGTCAGCCTCCTGCCTGGCTTCTTTGTGGCCTTTGTATTTTCTTCTGATCCTTCATTTAACCACCTCTAATATAACATATGATGCTGTCTGACTGGCCACTGGGTGGCCGAGGTGGCCTCTGGTTGCCTGATCCAGAAAAAGAAAGAAGTAAGCAAATCATGGCTAAGCCTGAGAATTCTAGCTAGGGGGTCAATTTATTAGAGCTGGAAACAACTCCTGGACAGCCAAGCACCTCCCAGTATTATACATACAGAGATATCCAGCCAAGGGGTTTCCACTTCCCTTCTCTAAACACTATGGGGAAACTATGCAGACATAAACCAGGGCTCCCTAATACCACCGGGACCAGTCACCTTTCCCTCTTCACAAAGGTCAGTATTTGAGGGTACCTGGCACTGCAGCAGGCGAGAGTGGTCCTGAGCGAGACTGAGCAACACTGGCAGGAGAGCCAACAGGGGACGGGGAGGGGCCTCGGATGCCAGGTAGATATATATATATATATTTTTATGTGGTGCTGAGGATCGCACCCAGCGCTTTCCACGTGCTAAATGAGCGCTGTACCACTGAGCCACAACCCCAGCCCCTCTGGTATAGCATTTAAAAAAATATTTTTAAAATTGTGGTGCTGGGAATCAAACCCAGTGCCTCACACATGCTAGGCAAGTGTTCTACCATGGAGCCCCAGCCCTAGTACAGCATTTTTAAGACACAAATCTGATGTTTCCTGGCTGATAACACCTAGGGAGGAGTCCACACTTCTGAGAATGGCCTTCTTGGGCCCTGGCCTGGCTGGGCCTGGCTGTGTACACTGCCTGCTGTCTCTACTGCTGTTGGCCACCTGCACTGGATGTATCAGCAGCCTCACACAACGTCTTCTGGGTCGGCCTTTCTTCATGCTGTCTGCCAATCTTTACCTGTCAAGCCACTCTGAGACCCAGACCAGGTTTTGTGCAGGCTCCACATCCTTGGTTGCTTCTCACATTGTGAAAAGTGAAATCCATGAGGGAGGGTGGGTTTGGAACCCCTAGGATGGACCTATTGTTTTGTGAGCACTTGGGGCATCATCAGATGTGAAGGAATACAGGAGCCACATGGGCTTATTCCACTTCTTGGGCCTGCTGACGGTGGCTCTTTCAAAGGAGCCTGTGCTCTGATAATACCCACCCAGAGTTTACACAGCACCCACTCTCGCATCTGAGTCTTCATCTAGTGTGTTCACTGCCTTTATCGTCATCTACAAGTTGTGACTGATCCTTACTCACATTGCTGGGCAAAGGGTTCAGGACCAGGTACAGTGAGACCTGTAGCCTAATAGCAGACCTCTGCCTTGGACAGCTGGCTGTGTGTTCATGTTGCTGCTTGTCTTAGCAGCTGTGGGGGCAAAGAGGAAGAAGCACCAGATTTACCTGGGGAATGAGGTTGTGGCGCAGAAGGGATTGGTTGTATGACCTTGCAGGGTGGATAGGGTTTGTCAAGAGTCAAGGAAGGGAAGGACGCTGCTGGCAGAAGAACAGTGCTACGGAGTGAATGGGGAGGTCTGCAGAGGTCCTCCTTGAGTGTCCAACAAGCACAGGTCATTACATGCATTGGAGAACACTGCCTGAGCCAGGGAAAGGGTCATCTAAGGGGCCAGAGGGATAGTACCTGAAGTTTACACAGGCCGGAAGGAGGGGAAGACTACTTCCTAGCGGTGCCAGGGCCTATCAGGAAGGTCTTGCTACAGTCATGGGAAATATTCAGCACTGTGCTAGCTACTGCTGACTCCTCCTAGCAGATTGTAAAGTAAGACCCAGAAAGATCAAGCTCTTTCCAAGTGACCTAACTGCATCCTAAAACAACACTCAAGATTTATATTGCATGTAATGCAATAAAATTCACAACATCTGCCATCCAAAGATTACAAAGCACGCAAAGAGGAGAACGTGGCCCTTAATTAGGACAGTAATGAGGTGACACTGACCTAGATTGACACAGACACTGGAATCAGCAGAGGAGGGCAATGCAACTGTTAGAGTCATTTCATACTGTCAAGAAGGTCATGGAAGCCAGTGATGCACCTGTATCCCCGCTACTTGAGGCTCAGGCAGGAAAATCACAAGCTTGAGG
Source organism: Callospermophilus lateralis (assembly GCF_048772815.1). Lineage (NCBI taxonomy): Eukaryota > Metazoa > Chordata > Mammalia > Rodentia > Sciuridae > Callospermophilus > Callospermophilus lateralis. Next base: position 126,323,747 of record NC_135305.1, on the reverse strand, counting down.
CCACCCATAGCCACTTAACAAGACCCTGTCTCAAGGGCTGGGAACGTTAGCTCAGTGGCAGAAGTGCCTGGTTTCAGTGACTTTTATATATTTACTGTGTTTTTTTTTGTTGTTGTTGTTGTTCTAGAGAGTACACCTTTATATTTAAAAAAAACCAAGACAAGTCAAAAAACCACACTAAAGAGAAATAGGAGGTATAAAAGAAGAACTACATCAAGAATCTAGAGAGAAAAATCTATATTATCTAAAAGGAAAATACAATGGATTAACAACACATCAGACTTGTAGGGGAAATGATTGATGAGTTTAAAGGCATGGCAATAAAGCTGTCCAAAGTGAAATGTAGAAAGAAAAGGAAGCCGAAAGAAAAAAAGGAATGCTTTATTGAGCAGTGGACAATGGCCGGTTGCCCACTGTGTGACCATGTATGTGCCCCACAAGCAGCTTTTAGTCAATGACGGCGAAAAATAGGACAGTGTGATACAATGGAGCTGGAAAACAGCTGTTGTCTAATGATAGGACAACCTAGTGCCACTGTGGTGGCAACACAGTGCGCCTCTTGGAGACACAGCAGGTGGGCTGGGGGTGACTTGGGGGCAGAGCACTTGCCTTCCTTTTGCAAGGCCCCACACTGCGTTTGACCCCAGCACCATACACACAGGTAGCATGTGCAGGTGTACAGTGCGTGAGACTTGGTAATAAATGACCTTGCTAAGTATGGATTTACTGTTCTTTTTAATTGTTATTTTAGAGAGTATACCTTCTTGTAAAGGTGAAGGATATAAGGCATGCTAGGCTAAGCTGGCAGCAGCTTTACACATAGGTTTGCTTAGGTGTTGTCTATAATGGTCACACAGTAACAAGATCACCTAACATGCAGTTCTCAGAATAGATCCCTGTTGATAAATGATAATGTGGGCTGTGGTCATTATACCTAAGGAGAGGAGAGTAAGGAAGAAAAACATGAACAGCTCCTCGGGAGGCTGAAGTAAGATCCCAAGTTTGAGGCCAGCCTGGGTAACTTAGCAACACTGCATCTCAAAAAAATAAAGATGGGCTTGGGGAGGCTGAGGTAGGAGGATCACAAGTTGGAGGCCAGTCTCAGCAATTTAGTGAGACCCTGTCTCAAAATAAAAAAGCGCTGGAGATGTGGCTCAGTGGTTTAAGTGCACCAGATTCAGTCCTGGGGATGTAATTTGGTGGTAGAGTTCTTAACCTAGCACATTTTTAGTGAATTCTATATCCAGTACTGAAAAAAGGAAACAACAACAACAAAAAATCTAAACAACACCAGAAGACCCTGAGTATACTCCCAAAGAAATTGAAAAGGGGAACTCGGATTGATACTTGTCTGCCAGTGTCCATTGAAACATTATTCACAATAACTGAAAGTTGTAAACAGCCCAGCGTCCATCAGCAAATGGATGGGTAATGTGGAATGTGTAACAGAATAGTATTCGGTCAATAAAAAGGAATGAGGTTCTTTTTTATAAATAGTATTGGGGATTGACCCAGGAGTGCTGTACCACTGAGCTACATGCCAGCCCTTTTTACTTTTTGAGACAGATGTCACTAAGATGCCCACGCTAGTCCTGAACTTGTGATACTCTAGCCTCAGCCTCCTGAGTTGTTGGGATAACAGGTGTGGCTCCTGTGCCTGGCAGGAATGGAGTTCTGATACATGCTGCAATATGGCGAGCTTTGAAAACCTCATACTAAATGAAATAAATTGGACAAAATGGCAAATATTGTTAGATTCCACTTTCATGAACTATCTAGAATGGCAAATTTGTAGATAAAGGTTGTTAGGGGCTTTGAAGAGGGAGGATGGGGAGCTACTGCCCGACAGATTGGAGTTTCTGTTTTGAGTGATGAAAAGCTGTGGAGTTAGTGGTGATGGCTGTACAACATCGTGGGTGTAATGCCACTGAATTGTGTGCTGGAACACAGCTACAGTGGCAAATTGTCTGTATTTTACCGCGATTTTTAAAATTATGTAATATACCAAAAGTCATTGAATTGAAAACTTTAAATAGAGTGAATTATATTGTATAGGAGTTGCATCTCAATAAAGCTATTTAAAAAAACCAAAGGTACAGTAAAGACGTCACAGCAATTGCTGCAAGAATTTACAACCACGAGATCCCTTACAACGAATGTTGAAGAGCGCCTTCAGGGAGAAGGACATTAGAGCAAATGGAGAGCTGGCCCCCTGCCGAGGAGCGAACAGCCTGGTGATGGTAAATAGGTAAGTGTGTGATGTTCTCCTTAATGTTTAAGTCCCTCTAGGAGGAAGTTGACCATGTGGGTTTCTTGTTACTGTGTAACAAGTACCAGGTGCCTGGCACCTTCACACAGCACTCTGCTCACAGTTCTGCAGGCCAGCAGCTCCATGTGGCAGTGTCCTCTACTCAGGGTTGCCAGAGGCCTAGCTCAGGGGCCTGCAGGACCAAGTGCTCCTCTGGAGGCTGTGGCAAGGTTGCCAGAGACCTAGTTCAGGGGCCTACGGGACCAAGTGCTCCTCTGGAGGCTGTGGCAGGGTTCATTTTCTTGTCCCTCCTCCATGAAGGCTGTGGGCCGGATGGTGCCCTTGGCTCCCTGGAGCCTGCACTCCTGGCCATGCTGCACTTCCCTCCAGGTGCTTCAGGCCTCTGCTTCCTTCTGTGACCAGCAGGAGGGGACTTGTTTCTTATTTCTAAAGTGCGAATGTTAGGTCAGTTTATTTATTGCTTTTTTACCTCAAAAGAGGATCTGTAGTGGTAGGTAGAACCATCCAGTCCCGAATTAGTTTTAGCATGGTACTCCAGAGATTAAGGGGTCCCTTTTATGTAACCCCGTCTGTAATCTTGGGAAGTTTCAGGCATTGTGTGTTATTTTTCTGTGTGGTGGGTCTTTGACACCTTTGCACAGTTAAAGAGTCAGCAAACTTGTCTCTTGTTTCTCTTTTCCCCAACTTGGGTTTTCAGGACTCTCCTGTTGCTCAGGAAAGTGTTGCCAAGAACAAGGAGGGCATGGAGGCCACATTACTGCCTGCCTGGTCCCAGGTATGTTGGGCTGCTTTCTTTGTTGCCCAGTTGGGAACCCCTCTATACCAAGGTTCTGATGCCCTGTGTCTAGGGGCGTAGGAGTTTGCATCCAGGAGACCAGGAGTGTTTTGTCTGCTTTATTTGTAGATGTAGGTTTGTTTCCTTTAATACAAACAAACACAAGTGGAACAGTTGGGCTGGAGCTGGACCCAGTTGGTGGAATGCTCTTTCATCCACACCAGTCATTAAACCCACAGAAGAAGTAGAGTGTTGGTGCCTCACACAGGCTTCCTTGGTCCTGGCTGTTCTGGTGTGATGATGGATGTGTGAATTCATCCGTGGGGATCTCCTGTTTGAAGGATCTCAGGGCAGCACAGGTAATTATCAAAGAGAGAAAACTCCACCAAGGCACAGCACAGAGTGCTCAGGGGGATGCACCATCTAGGAGCAGAGCAGCCTGGTTGCATCCTTTATGTGGGTGTAGACAGGTGATCTGGGGAGCAGTCAGGAGCAGAACAGATGTTCCTTGCCCAGTAAATGCTCTGGGCAGGAGTTTGGTGTATGCATAGAACACAAGGAGATTTAAATAATTTTAAGGTTCAGGAGAAAACTTGCTGAAATGACATTCACACCAAGACATTAAGAATGATTTATGGGGCTGGAGCTGTGGCTCAGTGGCAGAGCCACTTACCTAGCATGTGTGAGGCACTGGGTTTGATCCTCAGCACCACATAAAAATAAACAAAATAAAGGCATTCTATCCATTTACAACTACAAAAAAAAAAGTCATTTATGATTATCCGCCTAAGCGTGAAGGAAGTGAAGGAAGTGGATTTGTGAGTACCCAGAGTTTTGAGAAAGCATGGCCTGTTTGAAGAACTCTGAGGGGAGAGTGGGCAGTGTGGACCTTATGCCTGTCGCTGCAGGCCCTCAGGAAAGGCCCTGCAGAACAGACACAGGTCAGTAACTGGCAAGCTGATTGAGCTGAGGGGCTTGCATGTCAATTGTGCTGCTGAGAATGAGAAGTTAGGCTGTATTGCTGAAAAGTGAGTTAATAAGAAATCACTATGGCTTGATCTTTTCCCCTCCCCCTCCCTCCCTCCCTCCATCTCTCTCTCTCTCTCTCTCTCCCTCTCTCTCTCTTTTGGTACTGGGGATTGAACTCAGAGGTACTAGACTACTGAACCACATTCCCAGCCCTGTTTTGTATTTTATTTAGAGACGGGGTCTCACTAAGTTGCTTAACACCATGCTTTTGCTGAGGCTGGCTTTGAACTCATGATCCTCCTGCCTTAGAGCCCCCAAGCCACTGGGATTACAGGTGTGTGCCACCGTGCCTGGCTTTCCCTTGTTATTATGGAAATTTCCACAGATATACAATAGTAGAAAAAGTAGTTTGATACGTCAGAGAAGAAGGGCATAAACATTGTTTTTATATTCTCTGTTGAAGGACATTTAGGTTAATTCCAGTTTGGAGCAGCTTTCAATAAAGCCCTTTACTGGTTTTTATACATTCGCATGTAGGTTTTGGTGTGAGCCTGTTTTCATTCTCCTAGTATTTAGCCAAGAGAATGGCAGGTTAGGTGTTCCCAGAGGCCCTGTGTTGACTTGTTCTCTGGCTTGATGTGTTGGGGGCAGTTGCACTTTTAAGAGGAGGGGCCTGTAGGCCTGCAGGTCCCTAGGCATTGGGGTAGCCCCTCTCAGGGAATTGTGGGCCTCTGTCTCTGGCCCTCTCTTCCTTGCACTTACCTGGCCATAATGTGAATAGGTCCTCACTGCCACACACTCCCGCCACAATGCATGGTGCTGCCCCAGGGCCAACTGGCATGGCCTAAGACCTCCAGAAGTGGGAGCCCAAACAAACCTTTTTGTTGTTGATTACCCATGTATTTTGTTAGAGTGACAGCCAGATGACATCGGCTATGTGGTGCAAGTAACTTTAACTTGAGGAAATGTGAGCAGCGTTTTCCCAAAGTGAGGCATTTTCCATTCCACAGTGGAGAGCAGCAGTCACTCTACATCCTCACCGGTGTTTGGTTTGAAACTTTACCCTTCCTAATTAGGTGTCTGCTGTCTTGCTATGGTTTTAGTTTCCATTTCCCTGATAAATATGACCTTGGGCATTTAAAAACATTTTTTTTAGTTGTCAGTGGACCTTTATTTTATTTATTGATACGTGGTGCTGAGAATTGAACTCAGTGCCTCACACATGCTAGGCAAGTGGTCTGCCACTGAGCCACAACCCTTGGTCATCTATTTACTTTTACATGGTATTGAGGATTGAGGATTGAACCCAGGGCCTCATGCATGTGAGGCAAGTGCTTTACCACTGAGCTACATCCCCAGCCCCTACTGTTGAGTTTAAAAAGAAATTTTCTTTTTTTTTAGTTGTAGATGGACACAACACATTTATTTTATTTATTTATTTTATGTGGTGCTAAGGATCGAGCCCAGTGCCTCATATGTGCTAGGTGAGTGCTCTACCACTGAGCCCCAGCCCCAGCCCCTGACTGTTGATATTAATGTGCTTGAATTTAAATGTGTCATTGTGTTTTCTGCATATTCCCCATCCCACCCCCATGCTGCCTTTACATGGGTGTTTTTTAGTATTTCATTTTTATTTATATTTTGACTCTTTAACATTGCATTTTTGTATTTTTAAAGGGTTGTTGTAGAGAATAGAATGTACATACCTAATCTTTTATAATCTAGGCTTAATTTTTTTACCGCTTCAACTAAAATCTGGAAGCCTTTTAAACACATGCATCCCTTGATTTTCCTCCCTTTGAGTTCATGTTGCGTGTGTGTGCATATGTGTTTGTGTCCTTACATATGTTGAAAAACCCCACCGGAAAATGTTGCAGCTTTGCTTTCAACTACCATATATATACTTTTTTATAATTATAAGTTTTGTTTTTAAAATAGTTTTTAAACCAGTACATAAAACTTGTACATATTAATTGGTACCATATAATATTCAGTTCACATATATATTGTGTAATGTTTAAGTGAACTTAAACATATTTATCTCCTGAAACACTTATAATTTCTTTATAGTGAAAACTTTGAAAATCCTTTCTTCCAGCTTTTGGAAATATGCATTTTGTTATATGTGCTCCTTCCTCTATATCCCATATATTTTTGAGTTTAAGGGAAGAAACCCATGACACTGGGCTGGGGTTGTGGCTCAGAGGTATAGAGCTTGCCTAGCACATGGGAGTTGCTGGGTTTGATCCTCAGCACCATATGAAAAAAAAAATAAATAAAATAAAGGTATTGTGTTCAACTACAACTAAAAAAAATATTAAAAAAAGAAAGAAACCCATGATACCCAGATATCTACTGTTTTTGTGGTTCATCCTTCATTTCTAAGATTTCAGTTTTTTCTTCAGTGTTATTCACTTTTTGCCTGAAGAATATCTTGTAGCATATCTTTTAGGGCAGATCTTCTGACAACAAACTTCGTTGGTTTTACTTCATTTCAAAATGTATATTTCTTGGCATTTCTGAAAGATATTTCCATTAGATGAAAAAATTCTGGGTTAGCCAGGCACAGTGGCACATTCCTGTGATCCCAGGTACTCAGAAGGCTGAGGCTGGAGGATCATAAGTTCAGCGCCAGCCTGTGCAACTTAGCAAGACCTTATATCAAGAGAAAAATTTACAAAAAGAACTGGGAGTGTAACTCAGTGTCAGAGCACTTGCCTAGCATGTGTGAAACCCTGGATTCTATCCCCAATAACACCAAAAGAAAAAAGAAATCTTGTTTTGACATTTCTTTCAGCATTTAAAAACAGGCATATATTCTTCATTCAAGTAGATTTTTTGTTCCCTTTGGTAACAGGGATTGAACCCAGAGGAGCTTAACCACTAAGCCCATCCTCAGCCCTTTTTATTTTTATTTTGAGTCAGGGTCTCACTAAGTTGCTTAGAGCCTCACTAAATGACTGAGGCTGACTTTGAACTTGAGATCCTCTTGCCTCAGCTTCTCAAGCTGCTGGAATTGCAGGTGTGTGCTGCTGTGCCAAGCTCCAAATAGATAGTTTTTCTACATATAATCAACACTTCTTTTTGATGAAGCTAGTACAGTCCTTACATTTGTATATCTTGTTTCCTTCATTTTGCTACTACTAAAGGATAACTTTCTTCTCCTTTTTTATGCCTATCAGTGTTGAGGGGAAATGTTCTGGGTGATTATTTGGGGTCATGAGACATGGCTTGAGTGATGCGCCTCTTGAGCCATGCAGTGTGCTCGATCTCTACTTTCCCCCCTATTTTCTTGCCTTGAATTTAGGTATAAACGGGTTAACTTCTAGTGTCTGATTTTCCCTTCCATAGTTGTTTTAAATAAACTTGGTTTAAATAAAAATGTTTGTTTCTAATCTAAAGCATGACATAGACTTTGCTTTTGGATAGTAACTACCTAAGATCCATTCCTTGGGAGACTTGACCCAGATACCTCAAAATAAATACTGCTAGCTCCTAGAGCGAGTTGGTCCATCCTCTCCCCACTCAGTGCAGGCAGCCTCCCTTTGCCAGGATCCGAAGGGAGGGCAGATATATTAATCTGGCTCAGTGCAGATTTGTTTGATTTTGTAGACACTGGTGACCTTCAAGGATGTGCTTGTGGACTTCACTAGAGAGGAGTGGCAGCTGCTAGACCCAGCTCAGCAGGTCATGTACAAAGATGTGATGTTGGAGAACTATGAGAATCTGGTGTCGTTGGGTAAGACTAACCTGTGCTTGAAAACTACTCACTGTGGTGATTTTGGCTTTTCATTGCTTAGTGGCTACAGACCCTGTGGGCTTGGGTTCAGTTACCTGCTTCCTTTGGGGCATAGAGTAGGGTTTTTATATCCCACTTTTGTGGGGAAAAATTGCTAAATTTAAAAAGATGCATATTTCTTTTGCTAACTCCTTGTAGCCCCAGTGCTGTGGAAGGGTTGGGGTGGGTTTAACTAGGGTTCTTCTCTGTCTACTTTAGAGCTCTCCTGTGCTTACCTGGGCCTTGTTCTTTCCCTGAACAGGGCACCAGCTTCCTAAACCAGAGGTGATCCTGCAGTTGGAGAAAGGGGAAGAGCCCTGGCTGGTGGAGAGGGCAGTTCAAGAGTTGTGTCCAGGTGAGCACCAGGCAGGAGCTGCCACAGTGATGTCCACATGGCCTGATGGGGCACAGCCTCAAGACAGGCTCAGGCTCTCCTCATAGGTCCTCCTTTCTGAGAGAGTGCTAGTCTCCTGCCTCCAGTTGTTCTGCATTCCTGGCAAGGTTGCGTTGGCTTGCAGAGACCAAGGTGTCTGACTGCTTCACTAAGACTGTCTTCTTGTGGCACACCTTGCTCAGCCCTGCTCCTGTTTGGGGATTATTACCATGAGCTCCACTTACCATGGGGTAATTTTTTCATCTCCCTGACTCTTTCCTTTCTCCTGTGGCCCCTCCACAGAGCTCAGCTCTTCTCTGTGAGCTGGCCAGTGAAACTGTCCCCTGCCAGTGTTCTGAGCATTTGTTTCTAGCCATTTGTAAGCTGCTCCGGAGGCTCCTGCTGGCTTGGCTCCCTCCATTCCAGAAGTGCTGTTCTTGGACCACTTTTCCCACTATAGCTCCGTATTTAATGTTTTTCAACTTACTCATATTTCATTTTAATGTTAGTATCCCTAAAATGAAAATTGTTGTGTAGCTTCCAAAGGTAATTTATTTTCCCAATTCCCTGTGTATTTCTGGGAAATTGACCTTCTGAGTTAAAAAATAGGAAGTTGTCTCCCAGCTCCTCACCCCCGTGTTCTCAGTCAGTGGTCTTTTTTCTGTGCTCTGAGCTCAGTGCATCTCACGTGTTGCTGTCAGAGTCATGCTGCAGGTACAGTGCTTCTCGCCATGCAGAGGGCCAGCGCACAAGCAAGGGGCTCTACGTGGGCTCTCAGGGGACATTAATTTCCCAGTCCCATTAGATTCCTGTCACATTGGAAAGAACTGTTTCTCCACCTTTTCACCAGTACCTGATGTGCACACCTGGAAGGCATTTCCGATGCCTCAATATTTGAGTCTTACGAGTCCTATGAATTCATTGAGTTATGTGTGTTTTTGGTGTTAAGTTTTTTGAGTTCTTTATATATCATGGAGATTAATGCTCTGATATGCAGGTGGCAAAGATTTTCTCCTATTCTGTTGGGTCTCTCTTCATGTTCTAGTTTGTTTCCTTTGCTGTGAAGAAGCTTTTAAGTTTGATCCCATCCCATTTATTGATTCCTGATTTTACTTCTTGTGCTTTGGGAGTCTCATTGAGGAATTCAGTTCCTAAGTCAACATAATGGAAATTTGGGCCTGCTTTTTCTTCTAGTAGGAACGGGGGTCTCTGGTCTAATGCCTAGGTCCTTGATTCACGCAGAGTTGAGTTTTGTGCAGGGTGAGATATAAAGGTTCAATTTCATTCTGTTACATGTGGATTTCCCATTTACCCAGCACTATTTGTTGAAGAGGCTATCTTTTCTCCAATGTGTGTTTATGGGACCTTGTCTAGTATGAGAAATGACTATATTTATGTGGGTTTGTCTCTTATGTCTTCTATTCTGTTCCATTGGTCTTCATGTTTGTTTTGGTGCCAGTACCATGCTGGTTTTGTTTCTATAGTATACTTTAAGGTCTGATATTATGATGCCTCCGGCTTCACTTTTCTCACTGAGGATTGCTTTGGCTCACTTGTAAGAACTTGATCAGTCAACTGCTTTGGGCCTGGGAGGAAAGCTTTTTCTATTTTCTTGCTTCCTTTTCTTATTTCTTTTATTTAGTGTTCATTCATTCAGCAAGTTTTCCTAGATGTTAACTGAGAAGTTTCCAAAAATATCAGTCATTAACTAGATTGAGCAGTTTAGATATTTGTTGATAAAATAATTTAGATGTCTATTGATAATTTGTTGTCAAATGAAATATTGAAACTCCATGTTATCAAACACATGGAATTTAAATAAATCTACAAGACTTAATGAACTTCATCATCAAAACCATCAGTGTAATGAACCGATGCTTTAGAAATGTTGACTGACAGGTGCTGCAGTTTGATGGGTGATGTATTTGCGTAACAGTGTTTCCTGGTAAATCAGGGTTTCTAGGACATTGGTGATGGAGAGCACACCGCTCATGCTCAGACACCACACTCAGACTCTTCTTTACCAGTGTGCAGCCCCTTCATATCAATGTCCATTTTAGAGTCTTGCAGTTGCCATTTGTAGTTTGAAAAGCCACTCTGAGATTCTCTGATGCCTTGGGTAATGGAAAGGGGACCAAGAATCATCAGGGCAGAATAGAAACTAGGAACTCTAATGGTCATGAAAATGAGGATATTGGAGTGGGCGTTTAAAAAGAAGTCACCCAGGCAACTGGCTGGGCACAGAGATCATGTTGCTCGTGTTTGTTTCCTAAAGCTGCCATGAAAAAGTACAAGTTGAGCATCTAATCTGGAAAGTTGAGATCCAAACTACTCTAAAACCTGAAACTCTTTTTCTCCCCCCTGTAAGACTGGAAGACGCCGCACCACACGACGCAGATCACCAAAGAGGTTTCCACTTTATTACAAAAGGCTGTGTGTTTATGTAGGCCTAAGGAGAGGTCGCAGGGCTGAGGTAGATATTAGGTCGCCCGTTTATTGGTAAGCTCTTCCATATGTCAGTTCCGGAGCCCAAGAAGTTAATTCTAATTGGGGCTAAGGCTTCCTGTTGGGTAAACATATAACAGCAGCAGCATCCCAGAGAAAAACCCCAGCATGGCGTCTAACGACCCTCCTTCTCTTCTTTGTTTCTTTCACTGGCGCGAAACGTCGTCGTCGGGGCCCCCCCCCCAGCGCCAATGTTCAAACCCTGCTGGTGGGAAGCTTTAGCCCCAATTAGAATATTCAATACAATCAATCCAGCATCACAGCAATTATATATAGCTTAACTCAAATCATCATCTCAGTGGTTCGCTGGTCATCTTTCAAACATTCCCTCTGACAAATGCCAGGCGTCATTTTGACTGGGCCGTGGCTCTCAACAGACCTCGAACTTGTATTCGTCCTGCCTCAGCCTCCCAAGTAGGTAGGATTACAGGTGTGCACATTGCACCACCTGATAAAACCCAGACTTTCTGAGCACTGACACGATGTCAAAAGTGTAGAGTTACTTGGTGTACTGCATGTTGTTGTCAATATGAAGGAATGTGATACAATTTATTTAGTCCCCAAGGGAAGCAAAGACTCCCAGCCCACTCAGCTGTGGTGTACCTTTTCTAGGTGTGCCTGTGTTCCTTACACAAGCGTGCTCAAAGAGTGCAATAAGATGTGTGTTATATGGATAATGAATGGCAGGTTTCCAGTTCCCCACATGAGGCCAAGATCTGTGCCCTTTGTATACTCTATGTCTTCTTTACTCTCTGGACTGTGGTGTAAAGGACTTCAGATGTCAAAAAGGCCTGCAGATGCCCCTGTTGATAATGGTGATAAGAAAAAGTGTAAGCATTTGTATCTTTCCAACACTGTTTATTATTCCTCCTCCTCCTCCTCCTTCTCCTCCTTCTCCTTCTTCTCTTCTTGCTGCTGCTGCTGCTTCTTCTTCTTTCTTCTTCTTCATTTTGAACCCAGGGCCTACAGCATGCAAGTCAAGCTCTATACCAATTGAGCTGTATCCCCAGCCCCCCAAGCATTTGTGTCTTTCTGTAGCACAAAAGGTGCTGCCTGAGAAACTGAACAGCAGTTCAAATGTGAAACATATTTTAGAAAAATACGTTGTTGGAATGACCTGAAGGGACAGAAGGATAGACTGGTGAACGCCATGCTGGAAGTGATGAAAAGAAGGAAAAACCTTGAAAAATAGAAAGAAAACTTAAAATGCATGAACTGAAAATTAAAATGTCTGCAGTATATCAGAAGAATCCAAAAGATGATCAGTATCAGTTAACATATGCCACATGACAGTGTGCTCAACTCAATAAACTGAAAATCCAGGGGAACTGGATATTCATGGTTGGTTGCAGAAATTAAGACAGCTATATATTTTAAAGATTGGCAGTGATAAAGCATCTACTGATGCCCAAGCAGGGGGACATTCACAGAAGAGCTGGCCAAGGTTGGCACTGGTGGAAGCTGTCACTATCCTGATGCCAGAACAAGTCTGTCATGCTACTATCCCCATGAGAAGCCTCCGCAGGACCCAGGAACCAACAGAACCAAGGCTGGAATGTGTTGATGAGCAGCTTGCCCAGCGCTCTGCAGACCTGCTGCAAGTGAGGAAAGCTCTAGGACTCTCTTTTTTAAAGGAGCCGGTTTCTTGCCAGGCCATTTTTATGCCAATAAAGAGGCATGGATTGCCAGGAATGTATTTCTGATTGATTTCATAAGGATTTTGCTCCAGTGGCTCAAGTCACCTTGGGGAAGCTGCACTGGTTTCTTGCAAGCCTTAGTTCTTCCTTGGTAATTGAGCTGCTTGTCTTGCTGAGACTCTTCAGAAACAGTGTTTATGCTATGTCCTTTCCCTAAATGTGACTGCATCACTCCAGCCTCGCCTTGGGTCCGTAGTGCTGTAGATCACTGAAGAATGAGCAGAGCAAGTGCTGATAGTAGGGAAGAGAGATGGGTGTGGAACGTTTTCCAGGGAGTTTAGTAGGCGGCCTCCATGTGCACTGCGCCTGCAACTTTTTGTTTTTGTTCTTTTTTACTGTGTTATTGACATGTTGTATTTTTCACTCTTAAGTCCTTACGTGTGAATAAGTGTAAGAAAATGATTGCTGTAGCACAGATTCAGTCAGGACAGTGGTAGTGCCAAGCAGCCATAGGTGTCCCCAGGGTGTGGAGACAGTCATCTGTGCTTACTTTCCTGCTTTCTCTCTTCCTTCCCTTCCCTTCTCCACCACAGAGCTATGTTCCCAGCCCTTTTATTTAAATTTTTTTTTTAGTTGTTGATGGATCTTTATTTTATTTACTTGTATGTGGTGCTGAGAATTGAACCTAGTGCCTCATGCATGCTAGGCAAGCATGCTACCAATGAGCCACAACCTCAGTCCCAATGTCCCCAGCCCTTTTATGTTTCATTTCAAGGTAGGGTCTTGCTAAGTTTCCCAGGCTGACCTTGAACTTGGATATACTCCTGCTTTGGCCTCCCGGACACCTTTGTTTTCTGATGGTTCAGTGTATCCAAACTTTGTTTCATGCACAACATTATTAAAAATATTGTGTGTCAGGGCTTGGGATGTGGCTCAAGTGGTAGCGCGCTCGCCTGGCATGCGTGCGGCCCGGGTTCGATTCTCAGCACCACGTACAAAGATGTTGTGTCTGCCGATAACTAAAAAATAAATATTAAAAAATTCTCTCTCTCTCTCTCTCTCTCTCTCTCTCTCTCTCTCTCTCCCCGCTCTCACTCTCTCTCTAAAAAAAAAAAAAAAATATTGTGTGCTAGGCACTGTGGCACACACCTGTAATTTATTGGCTCAGAAGGCTGAGGCAGGAAGATTGCACGTTCAAAGCCATCTTCAGCAACTTCGCAAAGCCCTAAGCAGTTTAGTGAGACCCTGTCTCATAGTAAAAAAAATAAAAAGGTTGAGGATATGGCTTAGTGGTTAAGTGCCCCTGGGTTCATACATACACACTCACATACACATATATGTGTGTGTGTGTATATATATATATATATATATATATATATATATATATATTTATTTATATAAAAAATGTATATATGTATAGATCTATCTATGTACCTATGTATGTATGTATGTATTTATATATAATACAAAATTGTCTTCAGGCTGTGTGTGTAAGGTATATATGAAACATAAGTGACTTTCGTTTTTAGGCATAGTCCCATCCCCAAAATATTTTGTTATGTATGTGTGGATATTCTAACATATGAAAAAATCCAAAATTCAAAATACTTTTGAGTCTTAAGGATTTTGGATAAGGGATGCTCAAATTGAACCAGAAACCAGGTGATTTAAAATTGAACTTTACTGCTTATGGTTCTGGAGGCTTAAAAGTTCAAAATCAAGGTGCCATTAGGGACATGTCAGACCTCTAGGAGAGGGTTCTTCCTGCCTCTTCTAGTGCCTCACAGCCAGGGGCTCCCAAGCTTGTGGTGAACCACTCCATGTGGTGGCCACTCACGTCTGTTTCTGGGTCTTTTCTTTTATAAGCTCACCAGTCATATTGAATTAGGAGCCAATGTACTACAGTACTGCCTCATTTAACTACTTCCATCTACAGTGGTCGTATTTCCAAGTAAGGCCACATTTTGAATTATTGGGCATTAGGACTTAACCATGTCTCCTTAGGTGGTACAGTTCCTCCTTATTTGTGTAAGAAGTGGAATTGTATAAGTAGTGTGTTTTGTTTTTTAGATTTGGAACCAAGCATTTTACCTAAAAGGTATTGACAAACAAATGTCACACTTAAATAGGGGAAATAATTTGTAGTTAATATCAATAGACAGCAGGTAGGCAGAAAGTCTAGGAGATGATGGGAAAGACTTGAGGTTCTGAGTTAGTTTTCTTTAGTGATTATCATATATAAGTTGTTAATCTTGATGTCTGTGTTATTTTTCTGTCACTATAGAAGAGTACCTGAGGTTGGGTGTAGTGGCTCATGCCTGTAATCCCAGTGATTTGGGAGTCTGAGGCCAGGAGAATTGCAAGTTCAAGTCAGCCTCAGCAACTTAGTGAGACCCTGTCTCAAAAAATGGAAGTGGCTAGGGATGTGGCTCCATGGTAAAATGCTCCTGGGTTCAATTCCCAGTCCCCCAACCAAAAAAACCCACTTGAGATAGTTAACTACAGTTGTGAAGGTTCCAATCTATAGCCAGGCAGGCTTGTGATGCCTTGTCTCTGGGGAATGGTACTCTGTGGCAGGAGCAAACAGTGAACAGAGCCCCACTTCAACAGGAAGAGACCCGAGTCCCCCTATCCCCTCCAGGGTACACCATGACCTCAAAACCTTCTATGAGGCCTTCCTAAGGCTTTGCCACCTCCAAGTGCTGTTGCCCTGAGACCGTGCTTGCACAGGATTCATGCCCTGTGAAGGGGAAGTTTAGCAGTGCGTGAGTACCCCGTCTGGCATTTCCCTTTTCCTGCCACTGCTGCGTCTTGGTCCCAGTGGTTGTGCACCAACCACACCTCCCCTTCATGTGGTGTTTCTTCTGTGTGTGTGGCGTGGCGCTTGGCTGCTCATCCACCTCCTCTCTCCCGCACGACCCTGAAGGCAGCTCTATACTCCTATGTCTCCTGACTTCATGTACTCCCCACCATTCCTACCTCAGCACTTTAATCGAAGAGAGCTTTTCATTTCTTTCAGATTTGGATACTAAAGTTGAAATGAAATCACCTGTTTCCAGTAAGAACATTTCTCAAGATAAAAAACCCTGTGGCATTAAAGTAGAAGGAATGGCAAGAAAGGATCTCTGGTATCTGTCATTGGAAGATGTGTGGAAATGTGAAGACTCGTTGGGCAAGTATCAGGAGAACCAAGACAGACATTTGAGGCAAGTGGCCTTCACCCCGAAGAAAGTCTTTCCTCCAGGCAGGGTGTGTGAGAGTGGTAAGTATAAGGGCAGCTGCCTCCTTCCTGCTCAGCTAGTGCTGAGGGAGTATTTCCACACACGGGGCTCAGATGAGAGAAGCATGAAACATGACCTGGCATTTAGGGGGCATCAGGGGCACTTCGTGGGTGACAGTGGGGAGTGTGGCCAGGCCTTCTGCAAAAACATCCACCTGATTGAGTGTGCGAGAGCTCACACAGGAGGCCAACCCTGCAAGTGCCCTGCTGGCAGCAGCCCTCTTGATCCCGGAACATCCCTCCATGTGTCTCCGGGCACACACAGGGAGAAGCCCTATGAGTGTAAGGAGTGTGGAAAGTTCTTCAGCTGGCGCTCCAATCTTACCAGGCACCAGCTCATTCACACTGGAGAGAAGCCCTTTGAATGTAAAGAGTGTGGAAAGTCTTTCAGCCGGAGTTCCCACCTTGTTGGGCATCAGAAGACGCACACTGGCGAGGAGCCCTATGAGTGTAAAGAGTGTGGAAAGTCCTTCAGCTGGTTCTCCCACCTGGTCACCCACCAGAGGACACACACTGGGGACAAACTGTACACATGCGGTCAGTGTGGAAAATCCTTTGTCCACAGCTCCAGGCTCATTCGGCACCAAAGGACACATACAGGAGAGAAGCCCTACGAATGCCCCGAATGTGGGAAGGCCTTCCGACAGAGCACGCACCTCATTCTGCACCAGAGAACTCACGTCCGAGTGCGGCCCTACGAGTGCAGTGAGTGTGGGAAGTCCTACAGCCAGAGATCCCACTTGGTGGTGCACCACCGGATCCACACTGGCCTCAAGCCTTTCGAATGTAAGGACTGTGGGAAGTGCTTTGGTCGCAGCTCGCACCTCTTCTCACATCAGAGGACCCATACTGGAGAGAAGCCTTACGAGTGTCACGACTGTGGAAAGTCCTTCAGCCAGAGCTCTGCCCTCATCGTGCACCAGAGAATCCACACTGGGGAGAAGCCGTACGAGTGCTGCCAGTGTGGGAAGGCCTTCATCCGCAAGAATGACCTTGTGAAGCACCAGAAGACCCACGCTGGAGAGGAGACCTATAGGTGTCAGCAGTGTGGCCTCGCCCTCAGCCAGGACTCCCCCTGTGTTGTCCATCAGGTAGGGCATACTGGGGAGCAGTTCTTCACCTGCCATCAGTGTGGGGCTGAGCTTGCAGGAAGCCCTGCCCTCACCTGCATTCCAGAAAAGGCGTACTAGGAAGCAAGGGCTGGTGTGGTCACTGTAGGGCATCCTTCACCCAGAGCTTTGCAGAACACCTGGAGAGAAGCTCTGCACATGGACATATGTGGAGTCAGGTATGGTGGCCAGACCTGTGATCCCAGCTACTCTGGAGGATGAGGCATAAGGATCGCAAGTTCAAGACCAAGCTCAGCAACAGTGCAACCCTTTCTCAAAATAAAGAATAACTTTAAAAAGGTTGGGGTGCAGCAGTGCATCCCTAGGTTCCATACCCAGTACCCCCCTAAAAAGGTCCTAGAGTAGGAAAAATCCACTAATTTCATTTCAGTACACAAGTCCAAGTTTATGAAGCATTATTGACCAACCGAAAGTGCTAGCCTGAGGAGGAGCTGTGAGGGTGGTGGTTGGGGATGATCCAGCCTCATTGCTGTCCTCAGAAGGAGAAGAGACGAGGGTGCCTGTGTGGGGAGTGGCTTGCTGAGAACAAGAACAGCTGGGCTGCTGCATCAAGCTGGCAAGATGCCCTCCCTTGGCCAGGTGCTGCTCAGTGGCTCTTCTGAGGTTGACATCTTGGCTAGGCCACACTTTGGTTAGCAGCAAGGAAAATGCCTCTCATGTCAAACAGTAAAGGACACATTTATACTACTGGGTGATAACTCATTTTTAAATACAGTTCCACGAGGGCAAGAATTCAGTGGAAAGATGAGAAAGTCTTGGTAAATGGAAAAAACTGACATGTTAGGTTATGGGATTTGAGCTTTATAGTCTATTCAGTGTTGCTGAAATAATTGTTAAGACATCTTAAAGTGCTCAGAAAGGACATCTAGTTTCTTCAGTATCCAGGAAGCTTGAGGACCACCTGCTGGCCAAGGTTCCTTTTGATTCTAAATTGTCTGGGGCCTTAGAGTTCCATTCTTTGCAAAAAGGTGCTGAATGTTCCTAAGCATTTTAAAATGAAGCAGTTCTCTGGATGTGGAGACTTAGAGGATCGTTGGGCATTTGGATACTCAAGGGAGGGTCACCATTGGATCAGGAGCAGGAACCTGGGCAATATTAAGAGCACATGTGCGCACCAGACAACCCAGCACTGCCAAATCCTTTCCCTTTGTAGAGGAGACTTACTGCCTGAGGGCATGTACTCCAGCTGGAATGCCCAGGGTGAAATCCCACCTCTTTCCCTGACTAGCTGGTGTTCAGTGGGCATCTGCTTGGCTTCTCTCTGCCTGAAGTGCAGACAGCCTCCCAGCAAGCTGGAGATGAGGGGAGCATGTACCTTGGATCATCGAGGTGAGTGTTTGAGAGTGAGTGTGACAGCTTAGAAGAGGGCCTCACGTGTGCCAAGTTCTTTGTCACCATTACCATGATTGTTAATATATTCCCCCACTGAATGTTACTTGTCACCTAATTTACATGTGCTTGTTGCTTCCTGGGTTCTCAGGTGCCTGACAACTACCTGTTGACCAAGGTTCCTATTGATTCTAAATTTTCTGGGGCCATACAGTTCCACTCATACATGTTTTTCCCTTTTGCCTAAGTCAGAATTTACCTGTGAAAGTTACTGACAATTACTGGGATTATGGTTTAATTCCTGAGGATCAGTAACAGCTTTTAATATTGTATGCAAAATTGTTTTGTTGGTACAGAGGTCTTCTAGGGGGGAGACCCCAATCTTCAGATTCTCTGGTAAGTCCATTACCCAAAAAAGATTCAGGAATAGGATCTGCTTTAATTTTCTGTTTCATTCTTTAAATGAATCTTGTGTGTGTGTTGTGAAAAGTGTCAAAATCAAAGTGAAGTAGCTTGCGTCAACCCTAATAAAAAAAATAAAGCCACAAGGTTGTGAAGGAAGAGCT
This sequence comes from Callospermophilus lateralis, assembly GCF_048772815.1. Classification (NCBI taxonomy): domain Eukaryota; kingdom Metazoa; phylum Chordata; class Mammalia; order Rodentia; family Sciuridae; genus Callospermophilus; species Callospermophilus lateralis. The sequence goes on along the minus strand of NC_135305.1, from coordinate 126,305,136 downwards.
ATCACGCATGATTGCCTGGTAGTGACTTTGATAAGATGCTCACCGAGCCACACGTGCACTCTGAGGCCACGAGGCTTCACACAGATGGCCCTTCATGGGGATGCCTGCCCAGAAGCTGTGTTCAGCCTTCATGGTTATGGCCAGTCATCTTTCAAAGTACATGGTGTCCTTGTTTTTGCCTTTAAAAACCTCCCCTTGGCCACCTCCATGAGTACATCTGCAGTTTACTATGCCACATTTTCCTATTGCAGTGCTGCTCCCAAGCAACAGTTGCCTTGGCTTCAGTGTTGCAGTGTGCTTCTCAGTTAACAGTGGGGACTGACTATGGTTTGCCATTTTATAGCACAGGTGATGCTCAGATGGCTGAATGATAACATTGCAGAGACAAGTAGATTGTGATCTCTCCTGGGAAGAACTAGGATGGTGGCTGGAATCAGAGTCTTGTAAAGGAGCACAGCCCCTCATAACTTATGCTTTGTGATAAAGTGGGGAGAACATCAGTGGTGGTAGAGCCAGTGAGATCCAGGGCTGCTCATTTCCCCATGCTGTTCACATGCAGTGTGCTCCTGTCCACGGTTTTCATCACGGCTGTAGTTCTTCACAGGAATGTCAGAGTAGCCCTTTAAGTGGGCCTCGGGTTTTCTGATACCTGTGGCTGTTGTTCCTCAACCTTTCAAGGAGGATACTACTAATACCTGCTTCAGAGGGCTGTTGTGTGGACTGACATGACATGCAAGCCACACCTGGTAGGTGCATTTGTGAGGGCTGTAGGTAGTTCTGCTGACAACACCTGACAGGTGTCTAGCTGAAGTGTTGCTTACAATAGTGCATCATTTGCAAAATAATAAAAAGTACCCAATAGCAGAACAGTCGTACATGGCATAACTAAGGTGTGGCACGTCATGTACCAGAAGTCTGACAGCATTGGAAAGTGTCAGTGCTGCCACACACTGTGAAGCAAGCTCAAGCAGGGTCAGCATGGAGCGAGCATAGCTGCTTAAGTGAACGCCTCCTTAGACAGCAGACAGTGCCACCCAGACCAACCAGTGAGTGGAAAGTTTACCTTCCTGCTGGGAGAACTGGAGTTTGCTCTTCTTTTTTTCATTCTACTTTTAAATTTACTTTTCTATTCTTGACAAAGTTTCCTTGAGGAACATAAGCTAGTTTTAGAATCAGGAAAACAGTCCCCTCAGTGATATAATTTTTTTTTCTCTTCAGAAACTCATGTTTGCAAGTAATCTTGATGAGGAACTTGAGCAAGGCCACAGGAAAGGAAGCCGGCTCTCAGTCCGCGTGCCACAGCAGAGGCATGCAGTGTTAGGGGGCCCCCGGCAGTTAGTGAGGGATGCTGCCAGAAGATGGCAGGCAGACCGTGAGCATGGGAAGTGCAGGGGCACGAGCCAGCTGCCCTCCTATGAAGCACCCAGCACCATAAAAGAAGAGTGTCCCTGCCATAGCCAAGGTTGGGAAGCTCAGTGTGGTGGTGCTCCACAGATTAGTCTTTTTAGATTTAGAGGCATTCATATGGAAATTGACAAAGTAATCAAAAATTTAAATGGCAATGAGAAGGGCCTAGGAAAAACAAAAGAATTTCTGAAGAAGAAAAAAGTTGACCAGCTTGAGCAACTTTGGAGACCCTGTTTGAAAATGAAAGGAGGCTGCAGATGTAGAGTGGAGTGCTGCCTAGCACTCAAAGAAACCTGGTTCAAGATAGTCCTGCCAAAAATGAGTGAACAACAACAAAACCCCCAAGTATGAGGGCTGCACTACCTGATTTCACAGCTTTACCACAGAACTGTGTTAGTAGTACGGTGTATTATTGGCATCAGCCTGGGTATGTAAGTAAGTCAGTAAGATGCGAAGTCTAGAAACCAGTCTACACCTAGATTCTCCAGTTTTGAATAAAGTGTCCAAATAATTTGGTGTAGGAAAGAGTTTTCAATGAATGCTGCTGAAATAACTAGGTATTTGCGTGGGGGCAGAGAAAGACTCCCCTTACTTCAAGGTACATAGAAGAAGTAACTTGGAATGCATCACAGAGCTGAATATGAAAGCTGACAGTGAAGGTATCTAGGAAAATAGTGTAGGGGAAGATTTCTCAGCACCAGAAGCACAAATTTTACAGTCAGGCACAGTGGCATACCATGTAATCCCAGCAACTCATGAGACTGGAGGAGGAGGTTCACAAGTTCAAGGCCAGCCTGGGCAACTTAGCAAGGCCCTCTCTCAAAAATTTAAAAAAGGGCTGGGGATGTAGTTGAGTTAGAGCTGGGTTCAGTTCCTAGCATGCATGAAGCCCTGGGTTTCATCCCCAGAATGGAAATAACTTTAGCTCTTTAAAAAGTACTGATTAGGCTGAGTGTGGTGGCACACACCAATCCTAGCTGCTGGGGAGGCTGAGGCAGAAGGACTGGGAACTTAGCAAGGTGCTTAGCAACTCAGTGAGACCCTGTCTCTAAATAAAAATATAAAAAAGTGTTGGGGAGGTAGTTCAGTGGTTAAGTACCCGTGGGTTCAATCCTTAGTACAAAAAAAATTACAAATGCACTGGGTGTTGTGGCACATGCCTGTAATCCCAGAGACTCTGGAGGCAGGAGGATTGAACATTTGAGGCCAGCCTTACAACTTAGACCTTGTCTCAGAATTAAAAGGGCTGGATGTAGCTCCATGGTAAGGCACCCCTGGGTTTAATCCCCAGAACTGCAAGACCATCAAAAACCTGTGGAAGCAGGGGAAGGTGGAGACTGACCAGGGGCCCATTGATGGGAGCCGTTTTTGACATCCTGCTGGCCACCTTCATCCTCAATATCTGGTGTCTACAAGCTCACTGGTGTTGGTGGCAGCAGGCAAGTTCTGTTGTGAGATCTTGGGAACAGGAAGTCGTGCTGCCCACAGGTCAGTGGAGCTGGAGTGAGACAACCTCTCCACTTGGAAATGACTGCTCTGAACAGTTAGTAAGTGCTAAATGAGTGAGGAAAAAAAAAATCTTAACAGTGAATTTTTTCTAACATAATGCAAGTAATTGGATTCTGAATAAAAAATATTATACAAAGCTGAGTCACAGGAGTATGTCACAACACGTACATCTGACAAAGACTTCTATCCCAAATGTAAAGAGCCCTATAACTTAAGAATACAACCCAATTGACTCCTCTCTTGGGCTGTTTTTCTGCCTGACAGCCATGTTCCATCAACTGGAGGGTCCAGAGTGGGGTTGAGAAGGACCTCTGGGTACAGACAGTGTGTTCCCATTGCAGTTAATTCTAGGAAGTGCTTTTTTCAGAAATGACAAGACTATGGCCAAAAAAATAAAAAAATAAAATAAAAAAAAATAAAAGAAAATGTTTGTGGTTGTGTTTGATGTGACCTTGTGTGCAGTTCCTAATGCTGAGAAATTGGAGCCTCATTCTCTAGTAATGAAGCATTAATGAGGGCTGGGTCTCTGGTGACAGCACCTCCCCCTTTCTCTCTAAAACCACATAGCCATTGATTGAAGCAATGACTGAATATACTAAGGTTGTTTACACCTTAATTTCTCTTTACCAACAATATACAAATTATTTGGGAAAATGAATTCTGAGACCATAGGGGAAGATGAAGTGTGGCAGGTGGTCACAGGAGCCAGAGTTGATATGATGCCCAAACAAGAGGACTTGAGGCTGGAAACCACTTGGGTGACTGCAGTTGGTCTTCAGAGATGGCAGCCAAAGCCGAGTACCAGGCCTCCAGAACTGCCAACTGGTGAGCTCTCAGGTGCAGGTGTGCTGGCTCTCCTAGAAAGCAGAAACCAAGCTGGCAGGAATGCACACACAGGAGAGGGCCAGCCAGAAAAGGAGGCCTCCTGCTGGAGACTGAGGCCTGAGCTGGCCGTCCTTTCTACCCACTTGGTGGGAAGCAGAGGTGGATGCCCTCCCACAGCAGCAGCACAGCTCTGCACAGGCTCATCAGGCCAGGAGCCTTGATGAGCGCTGAATTCCTGGCCCTTTCTCCTATGGTCTCAGATTCTCCTGGACCTGGTTGTTAGTTCTTGGGTTCTGTATGTACCCTGTTTAATACTGCACCCCCCCCCCCAATACCTGGTCGCTCTCATTTTTACCTATGCCTGAAGCATTTCACCAGACTGGGCCAGAGAGGAGTCTTTTAGTCACTTCCTTAAGTTCAATAGCTATTTAACCTCAGTTTCAAGCTTGCTCAGATTTTCAAATGTGATTTAGTATTTGTTCCCTCCATAGGAATTTGAGTTTGGTGAGGAAGGGGAGCCTGTTTGGCTGTAAGATTTCTTTATTAGCATATGTAATGTCTTCTCTGATATGGCTTTCCCACCAACTCTTTGGGCAGCTGAGGCCAAGGGTCGAGATTGTGACAGTTATGAGGATGAGTACAGAGTGTTCACCTGCTACTCCCAATATATGCCATCTGTATTGTTTTCTTCTTTCCTTTGAGTTTCTCTGTTGTACCCAAAGGAGAATAACGTTTTAACAATCCAATTAGAAACTGCAAATATTTTCACATGCTTCACAAATGAATACATGAGTGGTCAGTAGACACATGACAAGATGCTCAGCATAGGGAAATGAAAATCAAAACCAGGAGGAGCTAGCACTTCACATCCAGTGTCATGGCCAAGGAGAACCAGACGAAGTATGGGGTGGAGGGTGGGGGGGGGTTAGAACTGACATTGCTGGTGGGCTGTAAAATGGCTCATCTGCTTGGAAACTAGTTTGGCATGTTCTCGAAATATTTAACAATTAACTGTATGACCATCAAATCCACTGTATTTCCCAAGGGAATTGAAAATATGTCCCTTCAGGAACATGTAGATGAATGTGTAGCACTGTTCACAGTAGCTGAAACAGGAATAGACACAGACATAGGATGTGTGAGTGAATGAGCAAATGGTATTGAATAGAATGGAATTCTGATAACACCTGGCTGGGGACGCAGCCAGCAGGAGGGTAAGTCTAGTACAGGGAGTGAGAAACAGCACAGACCATGGGACTGCATTGTCAAGTTCCACAGATGGAACCTGGTCTCAGAAAGCAGATCCAGACCTGTCAGGGGTTTTCTGGCTCGGTGAGGAGGGACTGGTCAGCTTGACCTGGGAATCGCTAAAGCCATCTTCTCTTGGCCCTGTTGGTTCCCACTGTTCATTTATCAAACTCATGGAACAACACCCTTTAAATGGGTCCAGTCTGTTATATGTAAGTTTTACCTCAATAAAATTGATTTTTGGGGTGTACCAGAGATTGAACTCCCAGGCACTGGACCACCGAGCCAACCCCCAGCCCTTTTTGTATTTTATTTAGAGACAGGGTCTCACTGAGTTGCTTAACACCTAGCTTTTACTGAGGCTGGCTTTGAACTCTGGATCCTCCTGCCTCAGCCTCCAAAGCTGCTGGAATTACAGGCATGCACCTCTGTGCCCAGCAATAAAAATGATTTCTAAAATGTGTAGAAAACCAGGGTTTGCAGGGCAAGGAGGAGATCTGCAGCTGCTACTGAAGGTTGTAGTTATATGATAGGTGCTGATGTTGGCAGCTCCAGGGATAGCATAACATGAGGCAACAATGTGCCAGGCCCTTTCATGATCAGGTAACTGCATATTTAAATCAATCCTATAAAGAATTAACATTACCCCTCCAACCCCGTTCTACAGGGTTTAGAAACTTTGAGGTAATTAGGGTTTGGAAATTTTAAGTAATTTGGCCAAATTTAGCAAGATTTGGAAATGGGAGAGCTTCATTTGAAGACTAGCAAGCCAGGCACAGTGGTGCACACCTGTAATCCCAGTGGCTTGGCAGGCTGAAGCCAAAGTATTGCAAGATCAAGACCAGCTTCAGCAACTTAGTGAGGCCCTGTCTCAAAATAAAAAGGGCTCAGGATGTAGCTTTCTGGTTGAGTGCTCCTGGGTTCAATCCCTGGTACCAGTAAAAAATATAAATTAAATAAAAATTTAAAAAGCAAAAAAACTAGCAAACTTGTGGCAGAGATGTGATAAGGTAGTCCCTGGTCCATAGTTGGGTGGTGTTGGAGTTACCTGTTCTGAGATAGAACTGAGTGCAGGCTGCCCTCGTGCTTACTGCTCTCCCCAGAGGAATGCTTACCCAGACTCCAACTGCCCTGTCCCTGTTGTACTTAGAACGCCATCTCCAGGTGAAGAGAGAGGTGAAGAAAACATCCTGCATGGTTTGTGTGCATCTTGAGTCACATGCTGCCTCCTTTAGTGTCCATTAACGCTTTGCTTTATGAGTTCAGTGACTCTTCTGGGGTTGTGACCAGAAGCAGAGGAGCTGGGTGCCACACCACATGTCCCGGGCTGGTGTCTGCATCTCTTCTGCTGCTCTTTGCCTCTGCATCTGAAGGGCTGGCCATCATGCTGGACAGAGGGAAAGCAAAGAGAAGTCTGTTTTTATGGTGTTGGGGAAGGAACCCATGGCTTCCTGCATGCTGTGCAGGGCTTTGCCCCTGAGCCCTACAAGGCCCGGGCATCCTCAGTTACTGACATTACCGGTACATGACGAATTGATGTATTTCTAGCACTCGCCCGTGTACTGTGCACTGTGCAGCCCGACAGAGGCAAAAGATCCTAGTCTCAGAATGATTCAGATATGGCACCAGTGTTTTCCGAAGACTCTAGCAGTTTAGTTACCAGAACCCTGGGATCCTCTCCTGTAGAGAATCAGATATAACTGCGTTACTATTACTGTCTTGATGGAGTCTGCCTGCAAACAGGATATTCTGTCAAGGTATAGATAGGTAACAGTGGACATGCTTGAAAATGAGGTGTCTGCTGTCCTTGGGAGGGCCTACTTGCAAACGAGAGGCTCCTTCAAGGTTTAGATAAGGTAACAGCGGACATGCTTGAAAACGAGGTGTCTGATGTCCTTGGGAGGACTTGCCTGCAAACGGGATGTTCTGCCAAGTGGGCTAGGAGGGCGCTGAGAAAAAATTTTATTATCTGTTCTTAACAAAGAGGAAAGCTCAACATACTCCGGGCCGAGAATAGATTAGCCATGAGAAGGGGGTCACTTCTGATTAGAAAGTAAAACTTCTGTATGCTATGTTTAATTAGCTAAAAGACCTTATTTATTGATGTTGGAAGGCTGCCTTCTTTGTTCACAATACTATAAAAAGATTGCTTGTACACAATAAAGGACTTTTTTTCTGCTGCTGCTTCGCTTGCTCTGCTTCTTCTTTTTTTTCTCATGCTGACCTGCAAGTGAATTACTACAATATCTCCCAAGTCTGATCTCAGGCTGCAGCAGGGATTCTGGCAGAGAGAAGCTGCTTCTCCCTCCCTCAACCTGTCTCTATTCCCAAGGCAGCTGCCAGGGGAGAACCATGTTCTGTGTTCAGATTTTAAACGTTTTTGTATCTGTGTGCATTCTCAGTGTTCCCTGCTTGTTACCTGAATTTGTGGTTATAGACTCAGGAAAAAAAAAGTGGACCATAAAGGCAAGACTAAGGGCAGAAATTTTGGACTGCTTGGTTAGATCATTTAATACCAGTAATTGTATATTTAAGAAACATTAAGGTGGTAAATCTTTGTCCTGTGTTTTTTGCTACAATTTAAATAAAGTGGCAGGGAGAAGGGTTGTTGGGGTATGTGGCAGGAGTGGGGTGGAGGTGCAGGGCCTGTCTGCAGAAGGAGCACAGTGGAGACAAAAATGTTCTTGATTGACTACAATTGGAACTATTGGATTCTCTGCAGCCTTATTTGGATGAGTCCAGGCAGAGACCACCTCATGAAGCTTCCTGCTGTGTGCCGGGACAGGGATGCCACATTCAGGACTTTAGAGCCTTATGAGGCTCAGCTTGACATTAACGTTGACATCCAGGGGTTGTCCACCATAACATTGGACTCTTGTTTTCATCAGACTTGAAGAACTGCAAATTTACAAGAAAATCATGGACAGAACACAGCCGAGAAGTGCTTTCCTCTTCTTTAGAATGCAGGATTTGGGGCTGTGGGTATGAAGTGAAGAACCAACCAGCATCAGGTTATTCCAAGTCTCCATGCTCAGTGAGGAATGAGGTACTTACACAGTCTCAGCTACCTCACTATGACACGTTAATTAGTCACGGAGAAAATGAGTAACTTTAAGGCAACGATGCTGACCAACACATCTTAACCAGGTGACAAACTTCTCAGCAATGTAACAAACACCCTCAGCAATATGACAAATCAGAACCACCGTTCACCTCACAGGATGCAATGAAAAGAGCTCATCATGACTTCCATGACATCCCTGCAGCAAAAGTGGAGAATGGGTTCGTGAAACATTCCCAAAGGAGATGGTAGAGAGACCACAATTAGATAATGTGTGGTTCTACGTTGGGGTTAGAATTTCACAGTGGCCACTGACATTCCCAAATGTAAGCTGTTATTTATGTTGTGAACCTTTGCACAGATAATGCAAAAAGAGTGGAGGGTAAAACTGCATGTCAGGAAAAAAAGTGGCTAGTTTTTCTTCAGAATGTCCCTAAGGAAGCAGTAAAAATTCATTTTATTCCAGCACTTGAGTGCATACCTTCTTATGATTGCAGTGAACATTCTATGTTGTGTACTGAAGTTCTGAGGTTGTCCAAGTAAAATCACCTGCACTGTTACCTCGGTTGGGAGCTGAAGTTTGCATTAAAAGGCCACAGACTTTGACATTTTTCCCCCCCTAAATCAACCTATTGAACTTGTCACTTTAAGGAAAAGAATGCTAGTATTGTTTTGACAATATAAAATTAGTTTTCTGGGGCTGTGGTGTAGCTTCATGGTAGAGCACTTGCCTGGCATGCTTGAGGCCTTGGGTTTGAGCCTCAGCACGGCAAAAAAAAAAAAAAAAAAAAAAAAAAAAAGTCGAAAAATGTAATTTCAGGAAACTTATGTCTACCATTGTGAGTTTCAGTTTCATGATACTTAAGATCAATGATATTGATGATGACGATTTTATTGTGTAGTGAAATATGTCAACTCAGCTGGTACTTCCCAAATGGCTAATGCATGACGTTACAAAATAAATGATAGAAGAATCCAAAGTGCAAGGTAGATCAATGGATTTTAGTGTAATAAAGAAGAAAAGTTAACATATACAGTTTTTATTTTTGGTACTGGGGATTGAACCCATGGGTGCCTCAACCATTGACATCCCAGCCCTTTTAATTTTTGAGATTGGGCCTCACTAAATTGCTGAGGCTAGCTTCCAAGTGACCATTATGTCTCAGCCTCCAGAGCCAATGGGATCTAGGGGCTGTGGTGTAGCTTCATGGTAGAGCACTTGCCCCGTGCCAGGCCCACCCACAGGGTTTTGAAGCCGAGAGAAGCCCACTGGTCGCTCTGTTAAAATTCGGGGACCAGGCTGGGAGTTAAAGAAGTCTATTCAGACCAGGCGTTTTGAGAGCGAGGCTGGCCGGCGGCTGCTGCAGTCTGGCTGGGCACAATTCAGGAGCCACTTGTCAAAAGAAACTAACTTCATTTTTAGAACCACACACGCCAAACAAAACAACTCCTCAGGAAAAAACCCTCAGAGCCCAACTGCCACCACCGGCTTCCCACAAGCCACTCCCTCAACCACCAGCCTCTCCACCTCCCACAATCCTCCTGCTCTTGAGGCCGATTGGCTGGGTCACATGGGCGGAGCCAAAAAAGTCCCCCAATGAGCAGCTCCGTGGCCTGAAAGGGCAGGGAAACAGCCCAATGAGCATCACCGCAGAGGAGCCAATCAGCTAGATGTTGCTGGGGCCGCTGTGAGCCAATCATCATCTGGCAGTCTGAAAGTTTGCTGGGGCCCCTTCGCCTGTGGCTCTCAACATCTCCCCCTCTCTGTTTAAACAACAAGCATGTGGCTTAGGGATCGTGCCTGCCTTAGGTTGTCCAATAGTACATATGGTCCTTACCTGTTATCTTAGGTTGGTACCATTGTAATTGGATCTTACCCGTCACTGACTACCGGTCCAGTATACAGCCACACCTGTGTTGAGGTCTTTGTACCAGCGGGGGGGGCGGTGGGGTGGGGTGAGGTTCTTTGCCTCACCTCTGTTGGCCCCCAAATTTTAGCTGAACGATCATGACAAGCAGAAGGGAGGAAGATAAAATTGTACCACCGATGACACCATCAGCAAAAATACCCCAACACTACCACAAGTCTCTGCATCAACAGATAGTTCACAATGCATACAAGTGAGTTCATAATGCATACAAGTGACACATAGTCCAGGCAAGTTCTGCAAGCAGTTCAGTGATAGCTATTGCAGAAGCTGTAGATTGGTTTTATCTTTGTCTTCACTGGCACTGGGATGAAGATAGGAATTCTGGCAATAATGGCTAAAGAAAAAATTATGTAAAATTCCAGAAGGCACTAAAAGAAAACAATTTTCTTAACAATTTACATTATCTTGAAGAGAATTATTAAATATAATGAAAAGGAAAGGTGAAAGTAAACAAACAGATCTGTTAACCTCCTTTTTTGTTCACATTTTAAAACAATCCTCAACAGGCGGCTTCTCCGCCCTCCAGGTGTTTCCTCCGGGAAGATCAACGCTCCCCAAACTCAGGGACTGCTGCTGGTCGCTGTCTTTCGCTTTTTCGTCCATGAGAACGTCATTAACGGGAACATGTAGCGGTGTCTGGAACCCCTGCTATGGCAGGGTGAGGGGCAGGCCGTGCCACTGAGGCTCCGGGGCACCCCCTGGCGCCCAACGCAGAGGCCTATGGGAGTTATAGTTCTGCTCGTGCTGGGCCGCATGACGCACTTCCCATGCTTGGGCGGGGCGGGGCCTGTCGCTGTCAACCGGACCCCTGTGTGGTCTTGGACACTGAGGGGCTGCTGAGCTGCTCCCAGAGCCAGAGCTGGCGCCCCTGCCCCATGGCCTCCCAGGCATGGCCGGTAGGATCCGCATGGCCGCAGTCTGGGTGAGTGGGGCTTCCGCTCATCCCGGGAAGGCTGCCAGGCGCCCGGCCTGCGAGGAGGGAGCTCTGCCAGTGGTCAGGCTGCTCTCCTCCTTCAGTCGGCTTCCTGCCCACCCAGCCTCGAGTTGGCGGATGGTCATTGCCCTCCAGCTTGTCCCGCTGGCGGTCACTGCGTCTCGGGCACTTGTCGGTTAACTCCTAAGATTGTCCTGGGTTTGTGGCCCCGGGGCAGGTGCGGAGTATGGAGACAGGGTGCAGGGATCTGCGGACTCGGGGGCGAGCTGGAGGCGGGTCAGTGTGGGCGTGCTGCAGAGCTGTCGTGTTTCCCCGTGGTGGCGTGGGGCTTCCCACCCATTGCTTCTGCCCATTTTCATTTCTCATTTCCAGCAAGGTTTCGCTGAGTTGCCCAGACTGGTCTCCAACTTGCAGCCCTCTTGCCTCATCCGCACCTGTAGCAGGGATGACAGGCACGCACAATCAGCCCAGCGGAAAAGAGGTTTGTGAAGGGAGTTTGGGAAGGTGAATGTGCTGGACGAGGACTGACCGCCAGTTTGTGAAGGGAGCCACGTGTACACATTTGAGAAGCTTCAGATGAGCTGCTGTGTTGGTGAAATTTGGGCTCTTTAGGATTGCTGGAATAAAGAGTTGTGGGGCTTAATAGTGGTGGTGGAAGTGTGTTTTAAGAAGTGAGGCCGGATGTGGTGGTGTACGCCTGGGAAGCAGAGGCAGGAGCATTACAAGTTGGAGGCCAGCCTCCGCAATTTAACAAGATGCTGTCTTAAAATGAAAAAAAAAAAAAAAAAAAAAAAAAAAAAGGCTGGGGTGTGACTCAGTGGTAAAGCACCCTTGGGTTTAATCCCCAGAACCAAAAAAACAAAACAAAACAAAAAAACAAAAAAGAAGCCAGATTGCATTGTAGAGTTTCTCAGAGGATTTTTTTTTTTGACCTGGAAAAAGTTTTTTAATTATGAGACTAGAGTTACATAATTTATTTGGTAACAACTTTAGTGAAAAAAAAATGAACAATATGAGAGAAAATGTACTCAAGGGAAGTAGGGAAATGAAAACTAAAAAAAAAAAAATTAAAATGCTGCAAATAAGGATTGATACATTTTACCAATGAATCTTGTGTACTATTCTATAACATACTTCTATGTACAAAATTATACTACACACTAAATTTTGCACACACATACAGGCACAGTATATATAAGATTATGTCATAATTTGTGAGAGATGGCTACAGATGCAAAAAATTTAAAATACAGAAAAATTAAATCTAACAAGAAGAGATAATTAATCAAGAGAAACATGTCGTGTTCACATCTTCATGCTGAAACAGTCCCTACATACACTCCAGGGTGCATTTTCATTACCCCTGAATAGACAAAAAAGGTTCCTTGCTGAAGAGATTGCATGACTAATTCCAGTGAAAAAGCAGGCTGAAGAAGGGAATCACAAGTTCCCAACTCAACCTCAGCAACACAGTGAGGACCTAAGCAATTCAGTGAGACCATGTTCAAATATTTGAAAAACAAAATTAAAAAGAACTGGGATGTGACTCTGTTGCAGTAATTCACATGCAGATCAGCATGGGAAAAGAAAGAAGAAGCAGAGCAAGCAAAGCAGCAGCAGGAAAAAAAGTCCCTTATTGTGTACAAGCAATCTTTTTATAGTATTGTGAACAAAGAAGGCAGCCTTCCAACAGCAATAAATCAGGTCTTTCAGCTAATTAAACATAGCACACAGAAGTTTTACTTTCTAATCAGAAGTGACCCACTTCTCATGGCTAATCTACTCTGAGCTCTGCTCTTGTTAAGAACAGATAATAAAATTTTTCTCAGCGCCCTCCACTTGGCAGAACATCCCATTTGCAGGCAAGTCCTCCCAAGGACAGCAGATACCTCATTTTCAAGCATGTCCGCTGTTACCTATCTATGACTTGACAGAATATCCCATTTGCAGGCAAACTCCATCAAGGACAGTAATAGTAACACAGTCACATCTGAGTCTCTACATCCCCCTCCTTTTGTTTTTGTAAATGAGCCATAGCAGAAGCGATAAGAGAGGTTTCATGTTTCAGTTTCCTTCGATTTTTCCAGCGTTGGAAGACTAAATACAAAACAAAACACAAAACAAAAATTATTACAGTGTTACCTAAAGAAGCTGACAACAAGGTAGAGAAATGACTTAAAGGATTTAAATTAGCAATACTTGAAGACAATTTTTGTAAAATGTCAGATCCTGTTAGTTCAGGTAATGTCTTATTAAAGGTGTCCATAATAGTTTTTTCCAAATTCGTAATTTCTAAAGTTAAATTTTGATGTCCATTTAAACGTCTTTTAACAGTTTCCCAGGAATCACTGGTACTATATGGCACAGGAGTCACACAAATATGAGAAGAACTCCAGTCACACTTCAGAACACTTCTGGTAGCCAAGATAGTCACTTGATCGCCAAGCCAGGAAACGATGTGTTGTAAATTGATCACATCTGTAGCCAATTGAGAGTCTAAGTCCTTTTGTTGTTGCCATAATAAATGAGCATCTTGATGCCATGTTCTCACTAAATCCAAAGTTTGAATGCCTTGATGTAAAGCAGCGCCAGCTACTGCAGCAGTGGCAGTTACAGAAGCAACTGCAAGGATTGAAGCTATAACTATTCCTATTAATCGTCGAGAGCGATGTAACAAAACTTGAACAGCATTGTACAAATGAGTAACAGACAGTGAATCAGACCAAGGACGAGTCAAATTAACAGGCATCCACAATTCTGTGCAAGCTTTAACAATATCTAAAGAATAATTATTGGGCTGGGGATGTGGCTCAAGCCGTGGTGTGCTCGCCTGGCATGCGTGCGGCCCAGGTTTAATCCTCAGCACCACATACAAACAAAGATGTTGTGTCCGCCGAAAACTAAAAAATAAATATTAAAAAAAAATTCTCTCTCACTCACTCTCTCTCTTTAAAAAAGATAATATTTATTAATTTCTATTAATTCCTAATTCTATTTACACATTGAGTAAGATAACAGACTATACATGATATTGTTCCCCAAGTTACATTCCATTCCCAGTTTCCAATCATAAGAGAATAAGGGAATTTAACACATGCAGAAGCAAAATAAGTCAGATTATTATGTAGATGTACTTCAAAAGGAGAGGAATGAGATAAGTCTAACATGAAATTTCCAGTCCATACAGTGAGTTTCCCAGATACTGCGCATAATTTCCATATATCGCCTTGAATATTGGAAAATTTTATATGCTGTAACATTGGAGGGACCAAAGCATAATGTTGCATTTTAATTGTCTCATTACCCCAAGCATTTATTGTCCCATTATGTTGATGCCATCTTAAAGTACGATTTGGCCAACTTTTCTATAAATTCCAATCAACTGTAGTGATATTTTGATATTTGACTACTGTTTTAGGGTGATGATCACGGCATTTTTCCCACTCTAAATGAGTTAAAAAGGTTTCAAAATATTTAGCTGAACATAAAGGAAGATGAGTTCTGACAAAGCATTCTTCAGATGATAGCGATGATTGATTAACATACATACTAGAGGTATTAAATCCTCGGGAAGATATCATGACAGTGAAAACAGCAGTAGAATAACTACGATAATTAACTCCCCAAGTATTATAGGAATGAGAGTCATTATGTGCTATAAGAGGCAAACAGAAAGAACAAGCCCCTATACACAATGGGACTCCTTCAATAGCTACGGTTATATTTGAAATATTTTACAGATTTTTATGGAATGGAATATCTTCAATTCCCCTACATACAGGAGGGGGGAAAATTAGTATTATTAGTACACACACGAACTTCAGGTTCTCCCCAGGAAACACTGCGCACCAAAGGAGGGTTAGGAACATAAGCCCAATAAGCAAAAGAATGAGCAGAAACTATACTTACCTGGCAATTAATAACTGCAAGCATAGCTAAAAAAAGATTAACAGGATTTAAAGGCTGATTTGCCTTTTGAAGGGTTTTTTCAGCTTCTTGAGTCAACTTTTTCATCTGTCCCCATGTTGGGGGGGGGGTCTGCTGTTCTCTGCATTGCCAGCTCCTGAAATTGTCTGACAAATGGGTCGCTCATTCTGCAATTTGATAAGTCTTGAAGGTACCCAGAAAGGTGTTTTACCTGTAGAAATAAGAGCAAACCCCCTTCCCATGTGGTGCAACAACCCAGAAATCCATTCTTTATTTTCATCCCTGTACCATATAGGTATTTCCAATTTTAGAAATAATGGTCGAGGGGCTGGGGATGTGGCTCAAGCGGTAGCGCGCTCACCTGGCATGCATGCGGTCCGGGTTCGATCCTCAGCACCACATACAAAAAAAGAAGTTGTGCCCGCCGAAAACTAAAAAATAAATATTAAAAAAATTCTCTTTAAAAAAAAAAAGAAATAATGGTTGAGATTTAAATGTAGAGAAATGTTGCTGAGCTGCAGGAACCTCAGAAGCTGACCAGACATTTAAAAAATTTAAAGTTAGTAAAGTTTTATGAAGTATATTTTGAGGTGTATAAGCCATAGCCATATCCCCCCTTTTTATTTTTAATGTATATTCTCTTAACATACAATTTGCTCTTTCTATAATAGCTTGACCCTGACTATTATAAGGTATGCCAAATGTATGTGTAATGTCATATTTTTGTAAAAATGAATGTAATTTTTGTGAGGTATATGCAGGTGCATTGTCAGTTTTAAGTTCTCTAGGAATTCCCATGATAGCAAAACAAGATAATAAATGAGAAATGACTGCATCAACTTTTTCTGAAGATAATGCTGTGGCCCATTGAAAATGAGTATGAGTGTCAATAGTATGATGTACATATCTTAGTCTTCCAAATGACTGAATTATAACAACATCCATTTGCCAAAGGGCATTAGGATGGAGTCCCCGTGGATTAACACCAGGAGGACAGTAAGGGATATTAAAAGGAGCACATGAGGAACAATTAGCTACAATTTCACGTGCTTGTTTTTGAGTTATATTGTATTTTTTGTAAAGACCTTTAATGTTTGTATGATGTAAAGCATGTTCTAGATGAGCCTTTTGTAAGGGGAATAATAACTGATCAATGTTTTGATTTCCTCTAGATAATGATCCTGGCAGTGTAGAATGTTCTCTAATATGAGTAAAATATACTGAAATAGTTCTCTGTAACAATAATCTTTGTGTAAAAGCAAATAGTTTTTCAGTAACAGTTTTTGGATTAATAGGAAGGCTAACTGAAGGTAAATGTGTGCACACCAAAACTGCATACTGAGAGTCAGAAACAATATTAAGAGGAACATTTGAAAAATCTAATAAAGCTAAGGTAATAGCCCATAATTCAGCAGGTTGAACAGAGGAAAACTCATGAGGATATACTTTAGAAGCTATAGAAGTCCGATATCCTGCTGAAGTTTTGTTAGCATCAGTAAAAACAGTAATACCGGAAAGAGTAATTGAAGAAATAGGGTTTACTAATATCATAGAATGTTTTCTAAAAAATTCAAAGACTTTAGATTTAGGATATTGAGTAGTTAAAGCTCCAGAATAACCAGCTAGAGCAATTTGTCAATTATCATTTAATTGTAAATTGTAAGAAATTTGTTGCTGAGTTATTTGAGTAATGATTTGATTTGGCTCTCTACCACTCAATTGTAACAATCTAGATCTACCTTTAATTATTAAAAAGGCTAATTTATCCATATATGTAGTTAATCATTTATTATACTTATTAGGTAAAAAAATCCATTCTATTATATGATCATTTTGAGTTAGTACTCCAGACGGGGAGTAAGGAGTATGGAAGAGAATTAGTTGTACAGATTTTTCCAAGTCAATATAAGATAAATATCCTTCATTTAAACATTGTTCAACTAAAGTTAACTCTTGTAATGCTTGTTTAGTTAAAGTTCTAGGACTATGTAGTTCAGAATTACCTTCTAAAGTAGCAAATAAATGTTGCAATTGATAAGTAGGGGTTTCTATGGTTGAACGAATCCAATTGATATCTCCCAGTAATTTTTGAAAATCATTAAGAGTCTTTAAATTATCTTTTCTTATTTGAACCTTTTGAGGCTTAATTTTTTGTTTATCCAAAACAAATCCTAAAAATGAATAAGGAAAATCAGTTTGTACTTTCTCTGGAGCTATTTGTAATCCAAATTTAGATAAAGCTTTTAGAACTGCTTTATAAAAACGGTCACGTTCAATGTTAGTAGGGGCTGCTAATAAAAGATCATCCATAGAATGATATAAAATATAATGAGGGAATTGTTGTCAGGCTGGTTCTAAGGCTCTGGCAACAAATTCCTGACATAAGGTAGGACTATTAATCATGCCTTGAGGTAACACAGTTCATTGATAACATTTAGCAGGTTGATGATTATTATATTCAGGAATTGTAAAAGCAAATTTTTCCTTATCCTTAGGTTGGAGAGGGATTGTAAAAAAACAATCTTTTAAATCAATAACAGAAATTGACCATTTATTTGGAATCATAGCAGGAGAAGGAAGTCCTAATTATAATCCTCCCATAGGTTTAATACATTTATTAATTTCCCTTAAATCTGTCAATAAACGCCATTTTTCCAGACTTTTTCTTAACAACAAATACAGGGGAATTCCAAGGTGATGTGGAATATTCAATATGTCCCGCCTGTAATTGTTCAGTAACTAATTGTTTTAATGCCTCGAGCTTTTCTTTTTTTAAAGGCCACAGCTCAATCCATTTAGGACTGCTGGTTAACCAGGTTAATGGCATAGCTCCAGGGGACTGAACAATGGCTACAAGTTTTTTGAAGGAATATTAATGTGTGCTCCAAGCTGAGATAAAATATCACGGTCCCAAATATTAATTGGAACATTGATTATGTAAAAGGCTGTTAAAAATCCAATATTTTCTAAGGTATGACATGATAAAGGGCCAGAATTGACCCACACATCTGTTATTGCCCCTAATCCATTTAATGTTATTTGACATTTTTGTTTAGGCCATTCTTGTGGCCATTGTCTTATAGAGATAACTGAGACTGTAAGGGTCCGGCGAAGCTTCGGAGGGAGAGACCACAAGAGACTGGCTCCATGCAATTGGCAGAAGGGATTTTATTGATTCAGCATGCTGAGGCTCCAGGCTCACTCAGGAAGATAGAGCAGCCCAGCGCCCAGAGCAGAGGTTAAGCTGAGCTTAAGTACACCTTTTGGAGAGGGGGGGGGGCTTTGCATACATCAGAACAAATCGTCAGGAGGCGCGGGAAAATTGAACAACAACTCTGAGTCATGATTAGCACATTCATTGGCGGGAACAGATTGGAAGGGGGTGATTGGTTACTTTTAAGTGGGGTGAACATTTAAACTGATTGGTTCTATGGCCGAGGTGCCTACGTGCCAGGCTGCTCAAAGTCCCAAGTTATCAGACCACCAGAGGAGCCAGTGAGAATGTTTACTGGCAGTTCGGGTATTGTCCTAACAGCTACAGAGATCACAGGCTCCGGGAGTAGCAGAGGAATTTAACAATAATAAACATAACAATGGTCTTTTACTTTACAACCCAAGCCTTGCAGTTTAGAAACTTCACTGTGTCCGGTCTTTTACCCTTTAACTCTGGCTCTGCGTCTTAGAATCAGCTTAGAAATTTTACCTTTACAAGACAACAGCTTCAGTATCTATTAACCTTTCAAAATATTTTTCTTGAATAATTAGAGTTAAAGAGGGTCTCTGATCAGTAATTAAGGTTTCCCAAAATATATTTTTTTCTGTGTTATTAAATCCTCCAGTCCTTGATTGATTTTTAGAAGGAAATTGAAAAAAAGGTAACAGCAAAATCTGCGCTATTTGTTCTCCACTGATCAAAGAAAGGGTTTGAGTAGAATATGCCATGATGAAAATTTCATCTGTAAAATCAGGATCAACAATGCCAGGAATAACATGAATGCCTCTTAAGGCAGAACTACTACGTCTAACAATTAATCCAAAACTCTTAGAGGGAAGAGGTCCAAAAACACCAGTCTTTATTTTGTAAATTCCACCTCCAGGAGATATCAAGACATTTTCATTAATCGTTAAATCAACAGCAGCACTTTGTTGAGTAGCCGCATAAAGATTATCAATAGTTCACTTAGTACTATCCTGGGGTTGTTTGGTGGGTGACCCAACTTGGGAGTCACAGATGCCCGAAACAAATGAGAAATGATCCCTGGTATTGTTTATGGGCCCCAGGGATGATGGCCCATTGAGTAGTTTCCCGGACGGGGGCAAAGGGTTTCCATCTTTATCTGTCTTAGAATGACATTCATTTGTCCAATGTTTGCCTCCTTTACATCATCGGCAAACTTCAGTAGGTGTCCTTTTTGCACTGGGAGATATACTATTGTTACTTTTTTTCTTACAATCCTTTTTAAAATGACCTGCTTTTCCACAATTGAAACAAGTTCCTGATTTATTGGGTTTAAGGGCTCCAGCCATGGCTGCAGCAAAAACAGAAGCTTGATGTTCAATTCCTCCCACTCCAGCACAAGCTCTCACATATTCACTTAATGAGGCATTTTGCCCTTTTAATGGCCCCAAAATATGCTTACATTCAGGATTTGCATTTTCAAATGCTAATGTTTCCAATAATACCTTTGCTATTTGATCTTGACCTACTGCCCTCATTACAGCAGTACACAGTCTAGCAAGAAAATCAGTATAAAGTTCAGTAGCCCCTTGTACAGTTTTAGTAAAGGAAGGTTGTGCTTGACCAGTGGGTATCACACGTCTCCAAGCTCTTAAGAAAACCTGTTGAACTTGTTGAAGATCTGGATCTGTATATTGAGCCTGCTCTCTATAGGCACTGTAATTACCCTCCCCCATTAACTTATCCTCCATAGGTCCCGGGGGATTTTGAGCCTCATTCTCTCAAGCTTGTTTTTGTGCCTCATCTTCCCACCAACTTCTCAATTGTAACCACTGAGATCCCTCCAAAACTGTTTTGGCTAATGCCTCCCAATCCAAAGGAATAAGTGGTTTAGAAGTTCCCAAATTTTCTAACATACCTAACACAAAAGGAGACTGAGGGCCATAATGAGAGACTGCAGCTTTTAAATCCTTAATAAACTTGTATTCCACTGCAGTATAGTGAACATCAATCATTTGGGGATTTTGAAGGTTTTGTTGTCTAGTTATAGGAAACAAATGTGGTGGATCAACAAAACCACCAGGGGGATCTGCAAGATCATCATCATCATGTATCATAGTAAGAAGAAATGAAAAACGTTGTTGTTCTCTACCCACATCAACTCTATACCTTGTCATTGGAAAGAGAGAAGCATTAGAAGGAGTAGTAGATTTAAGAGAGGACCTTTGCTTTTTTAATTTCATTTTTTCCACAAAGGCCTCCATAATTTCTTTCATACTGGAGTCACTATCTGAACTTTCTGAATCTTCCTCATCACCCAGATCTGATTCAGGAGAGTCATCTATAGTATCACAAATATCTTCTTTGGGCACCATTTTGTTAACCTTATTATCAGATTTTGATGTATTAACTTGACTTCCACAAAGAGAGCCCTTTTCATTATTGCTTTCTAATAATTGTAATGCCTGAGTAATAGCACTACACAATGTCCAAATCTTCAAAGAAATAACATTTCCAGCCTGATGCTGCTTACGGAGCTCTTTTTGAACCAATTTCCATTCTCCTAAATTTAACTGGACCTTAGTTTGATACTGGAACCAGTGACAATGACATTCTATAATTTTAAATAACTCCTTGAGTCTCTTATGAGATGTTTTCACACCTATGGGGAATATAATAATCCTTGTAGTAACTCCACATATTGTTCCTTTAAGGACTGGGAGTTTCCCATGTTAGTTCTGAAAGTCCCCCTTAAGTCTCTTTCAACCTGGGGCGATACCTTTCGATATTTTCTTAGTTCTGAAAGTCCCCCCAAAGTCTCTTTCAACCTGGGGCGATACCTTCCGATATTTTGTTAGTTCTGAAAGTCCCCCTAAAGTCTCTTTTAACCTGGGGCGATCCTTCCGATATTTTGTTAGTTCTGAAAGTCCCCCTAAAGTTTCTTTCAACCCGGGGCAATACCCTTTTGATATTTTGTTCCGAAAGTCCCCCTTTCGTTTTCTTAACCCGGGGTGCTTACCCTTTCGGTGCTGGATCCTGCTGACTATGCCAAATGTTGCAGTAATTCATGTGCAGGTCAGCATGGGAAAAGAAAGAAGAAGCAGAGCAAGCAAAGCAGCAGCAGAAAAAAAGTCCTTTATTGTGTACAAGCAATCTTTTTATAGTATTGTGAACAAAGAAGGCAGCCTTCCAACATCAATAAATCAGGTCTTTCAGCTAATTAAACATAGCACACAGAAGTTTTACTTTCTAATGAGAAGTGACCCACTTCTCATGACTAATCTACTCTTGGCCTGGAGTATGCTGAGCTCTGCTCTTGTTAAGAACAGATAATAAAATTTTTCTCAGCGCCTTCCTAGCCCACTTGGCAGAACATCCCGTTTGCAGGCAAGTCCTCCCAAGGACAGCAGACACCTCGTTTTCAAGCATGTCCGCTGTTACCTAGCTATGACTTGACAGAATATCCCGTTTGCAGGCAAACTCCATCAAGGACAGTAATAGTAACGCAGTCACATCTGATTCTCTACATGACTCAGTGGTTAAGTGTCTCTGGCCTTACTTAATTCCTGGTACCAAAATAAGTAAAATAGAATAAAGTAAAAAATTCCCTCAAGTTTGATGAGTAAGTCTAAAACAACTGAAAATCTCATGACATTTTTGTATACAAGGCTTTTCTCCAGAGTGAGTTCTCCCATGATACTCAAAAAGAACCTGGAAAGGTGTTTAAAGAGCAGAAAGGTTTTCCATGATATGAATCCTTTTAAGTCTTTGGAGGAAACTGTGAAAGATGAATACTGCCCCGCATGGCTTATCCACAAGATTTTATACAGTATGAGTCCTTTCATACAACTAAACAAAACTGGAACACCCAAGCCCTTTGTATTTCTTACTTGCATACAATTTATTCAATTTGACATGAATCTTTCAAGAAGAATCTTCCCAGTCCTAAGAAAAAAGTGGGAAAATTAGAAGACTTCCCACATTTCTCACATTCTCAGGGCTTCTCTCCATAATTATTTTAATATATGAGAAGGGAAGCAGGGGTGGGATGGGAAGCTGACAGGATGTATCCAATCCTTCACATTCTGAGAATTTGTTTTCCAGTGTGAGTGAAATAGCTTTGAAGGCACCAGGGAAAATGGAATGGTTTTCCAGTTTTTTTCCATTTAAAGCATTATTCAGTTAGATGTGGTTGTGTATGCCCTTAATCCCAGAGACTCAGGGAGCTGAGGCAGAAGGATCACAAATGTGAAGCCAGAATCAGCAATTTAGGTAGACACTAAGGAACTCTGCAAGTTTCTGTCTCAAAATAAAAAGGAAAAGGGATGTGGCTCAGTGATAGAGGAACACCAGACTAAATCCCCAGTACAATAGATAGATAGATAGATAGATAGATAGATAGATTTATTGGCTTGGACATGTGAGTACTGAAAGAACGATAAAGCTTGCCGTCAGAGAAAATGCCCGTTTATTGAGGAACAGCTCTGCATATTTATAGAGCCTCGGTCTATTTGACAGTTATGACAGTTTAATGGTTGAACGGTTTGACAGTTGGCTGGGGTGGTTTCTGATTGGTGGGTTAGGATCATGTGAGCCATCAGGGCTAGTCTGATTGGTGGGTAAGGATCATGTGAGCCATCAGGGCTCACCATTGGACAGCAGGATCATGTGAGCCAGCGGGGCTCACCATTGGATGACAGAATCATGTGAGCTATCAGGGCTCACCATTGGACGGCTCTTCTTGGGGGATGGAGAAGTTAGTCTTTGGAGCCGGGGCATCACCCAACATTAGTACTTTCTTCTCTTTGTATTTGTTTTTTTTTTTAAATTAATTTTTATTGTAGGTTGTTCAAAACATTACATAGTTCTTGATATATCATATTTCACACTTTGATTCAAGTGGGATATGAGCTCCCATTTTTACCCCATATACAGATTGCAGAATCACATCAGTTGCAGAACCATTTATTTACATATTGCCATTCTGGTGTCTGTTGTATTCTGCTGCCTTTCCTATCCTCTACTATACCCCCTACCCCCTCCCCTCCCCTCTTCTCTCTCTACCCCCTCTACTGTAGTTCATTTCTCCCCCTTATATTTTTCCTCCTTTCCCCTCACTTCCTCTTGTATGTAATTTTGTATACCCCTGAGGGTCTCCTTCCATTTACATGCAATTTCCCTTCTCTCTCCCTTTCCCTCCCACCTCTCATCCCTGTTTAATGTTAATCTTCTTCTCATGCTCTTCGTCCCTACTCTGTTCTTAGTTACTCTCCTTATATCAAAGAAGACATTTGGCATTTGTTTTTAAGGGATTGGCTAGCTTCACTTAGCATAATCTGCTCTAATGCCATCCATTTCCCTCCAAATTCTATGATTTTGTCATTTCTTAATGCAGAGTAATACTCCATTGTGTATAAATGCCACATTTTTTTTATCCATTCGTCTATTGAAGGGCATCTAGGTTCACAGTCTTGCTATTGTGAATTGTGCTGCTATGAACATGGATGTAGCAGTGTCCCTATAGTGTGCTCTTTTTAGGTCTTTAGGGAATAGATCGAGTAGGGGAATAGCTGGATCAAATGGTGGTTCCATTCCGAGCTTTCCAAGAAATCTCCATACTGCTTTCCAAATTGGCCGCACCAATTTGCAGTCCCACCAGCAATGTACAAGAGTACCCTTTTCCCCACATCCTCGCCAGCACTTGTTGCTGTTTGACTTCCTAATGGCTGCCAATCTTACTGGAGTGAGATGGTATCTTAGGGTGGTTTTGATTTGCATTTCTCTGACTGCTAGAGATGGTGAGCATTTTTTCATATACTTGTTGATTGATTGTATGTCCTCCTCTGAGAAATTTCTGTTCAGGTCCTTGGCCCATTTGTTGATTGGGTTATTTGTTATCTCATTGTCTAATTTTTTTAGTTCTTTGTATATTCTGGATATCAGGGCTCTGTCTGAAGTGTGAGGAGTAAAGATTTGTTCCCAGGACGTAGGCTCCCTATTTACCTCTCTTATTGTTTCTTTTGCTGAGAAAAAACTTTTTAGTTTGAGTAAGTCCCATTTGTTGATTCTAGTTATTAACTGTTGTGCTATGGGTGTCCTATTGAGGAATTTGGAGCCCGACCCCACAGTATGTAGATCATAGCCAACTTTTTCTTCTATCAAAAGCCAAGTCTCTGATTTGATATCAAGTTCCTTGATCCACTTTGAGTTAACTTTTGTGCATGGCGAGAGAAAGGGATTCAGTTTCATTTTGTTGCAAATGGATTTCCAGTTTTCCCAACACCATTTGTTGAAGATGCTATCCTTCTTCCATTGCATGCTTTTAGCTCCTTTATCGAATATAAGATAGTTGTAGTTTTGTGGATTGGTTTCTGTGTCCTCTATTCTGTACCATTGGTCCACCCGCCTGTTTTGGTACCAGTACCATGCTGTTTTTGTTACTATTGCTCTGTAGTATAGTTTGAAGTCTGGTATAGCTATACCGCCTGATTCACACTTCCTGCTTAGCATTGTTTTTGCTATTCTAGGTCTTTTATTTTTCCATATGAATTTCATGATTGTTTTCTCTATTTCTACAAGAAATGCCGTTGGGATTTTGATTGGCATTGCATTAAACCTATAGAGAACTTTTGGTAATATCGCCATTTTGATGATATTACTTCTACCTATCCATGAACAGGGTATATTTTTCCATCTTCTAAGATCTTCTTCTATTTTTTTCTTTAGGGTTCTGTAGTTTTCATTGTATAAGTCTTTCACCTCTTTTGTTAGGTTGATTCCCAAGTATTTTATTTTTTTTGAGGATATTGTGAATGGGGTGGTTGTCCTCATTTCCATTTCAGAGGATTTGTCGCTGATATACAGGAATGCCTTTGATTTATGCGTGTTGATTTTATAGCCTGCCACTTTGCTGAATTCATTTATTAGCTCTAATAGTTTCTTTGTAGACCCTTTTGGGTCTGCTAGGTATAGAATCATGTCATCTGCAAATAGTGATAATTTGAGTTCTTCTTTTCCTATTTTTATGCCTTTAATTTCTTTCGTCTGTCTAATTGCTCTGGCCAGTGATTCGAGAACTATGTTGAACAGAAGTGGTGAGAGAGGGCATCCCTGTCTTGTTCCAGATTTTAGAGGGAATGCCTTCAGTTTTTCTCCATTCAGAATGATGCCAGCCTGAGGCTTAGCATAGATTGCTTTTACAATATTGAGGTATGTTCCTGTTATCCCTAGTTTTTCTAGAGTTTTGAACATAAAGGGATGCTGTACTTTGTCAAATGCTTTTTCCGCATCTATCGAGATGATCATATGGTTCTTATTTTTAAGCCTATTGATGTGGTGAATAACATTTATTGATTTCCATATATTGAACCAACCTTGCATCCCAGGGATAAATCCTACCTGATCATGGTGCACAATTTTTTTGATATGTTTTTGTATCCGGTTTGCCAGAAGTTTATTGAGGATTTTTGCATCTAGGTTCATTAGAGATATTGGTCTGTATTTTTCTTTCTTTGAAGTGTCTTTGTCTGGTTTAGGAATCAGGGTGATGTTGGCCTCATAGAATGAATTTGGAAGTTCTCCCTCTTTTTCTATTTCCTGAAATAGCTTGAAAAGTATTGGTATTAGTTCCTCTTTAAAGATTTTGTAAAACTCTGCTGTATACCCATCCGGTCCTGGGCTTTTCTTAGTTAGTAGTCTTTTGATGGTATCTTCTATTTCCTCAAGTGATATTGGTCTGTTTAGGTTGTCAATATCCTCCTGAAGGTCTCGGAGACTGGCTAGGTAGAGTGTGGAGGATCTGTGAGGCTGTGAGTAGCCGAGTTTCAGCCTCCCTCCCTCTCTGAATTCAACATGGAGGAGAAGTCAGAGAACTGTAAGGTTCCAGAGGATCTGTTCAATGGTTTGAAGATTACAGATCCCCAAGAAGCAGAGAGTGCGAGCCCTGCAGTTCCTGATCCCAAAGATGAGCATTCCCAGAGCAAGCTGCCGAAGGATGACAAGACCCATCCCCAGGATGACCAGGGAGAAGAGGAGTATTTTCATGACTGCAGTGCCTCATTTGAGGAGGAGGAACCAGGAATGGATAAGGCTGAGAGCAAAGCTGATGATGGTGTGAATTCCTCTGAACTAGAGGAAGAATACCTAATAGAACTGGAAAAAAACATGCCAGATGAAGAGAAACAGAAAAGGAGAGAGGAGAGCACTAGACTAAAGGAGGAGGGAAATGAGCAGTTTAAGAAAGGAGATTATATAGAAGCTGAAAGTTCTTATAGTCGAGCCCTTCAGATGTGCCCATCCTGCTTCCAGAAAGACAGATCAATTCTGTTTTCAAATAGAGCTGCTGCAAGGATGAAACAGGACAAGAAGGACATGGCCATCAATGACTGCAGCAAAGCAATTAAACGGAACCCCAGCTACATCAGAGCAATTTTGAGGAGAGCGGAGTTGTATGAGAAGACAGACAAGCTAGATGAAGCCCTGGAAGACTATAAATCTATATTGGAAAAAGATCCATCAATACATCAAGCAAGAGAAGCTTGTATGAGATTACCTAAGCAAATTGAAGAACGTAATGAAAGACTAAAAGAAGAGATGTTAGGTAAACTAAAAGATCTTGGGAACTTGGTTCTCCGACCTTTTGGGCTCTCCACAAAAAATTTCCAGGTCAAACAAGATTCCTCTACTGGCTCCTACTCCATCAATTTTGTTCAGAATCCAAATAATAATAGATAACAAAGATAACAATAGCTTTAAAACCTGATTTGGAAATTGTGTGCTGCTTGGTGTTCGCAAGGGGCAAGGCCCTGCCAATATTTAATTTTCAAAAGCATCTTAATCTAAGCTAGTCCAAAAGGCTACCAGTAGAGCCTAGAGCCACCTTTTCACTCTTGTTTCATGGTCAGAGTGGAAGGTACTTCTAATGCAATGAGCCTCATTTAATTTCATTTTAAGGTGGTGTCTTTGCAGCTGTTGTCCCTGGTTCTGACTGTCCTTTGTCCAGGAGGAAGTCTGCTTGGCAAGGCTGACTTCCCTGAGCCACACAAACCCACTAGCCTAGCAGACCTGTGGTCTGGGAGACTGCCTGGATGTGATTGACAGCCTCCATGGGGTCCCTGGAGTCTGCTGCCCCTCCCTGATCACACAGCTCCTGGCTGCTGTGCAGGGTCTCCAGGATTCCCTGGTTTCCTCTGTAATAATAAAAGCTTTCTTTGGTGGTCTCGAAAAAAAAATATCCTCCTGACTCAATCTGGGCAAATCATATAACTTAAGAAATTTATCGATGCCTTCACTATCTTCTATTTTGTTGGAGTATAAGGATTCAAAATAATTTCTGATAATCTTCTGTATTTCTGAAGTGTCTGTTGTGATATTGCCTTTTTCATCCCGTATGCTGGTAATTTGAGTTCTCTCTCTTCTTCTCTTCGTTAGCGTGGCTAAGGGTCTGTCGATTTTATTTATTTTTTCAAAGAACCAACTTTTAGTTTTGTCATTTTTTTCTATTGTTTCTTTCGTTTCAATTTCATTAATTTCAGCTCTGATTTTAATTATTTCTTGTCTTCTACTTCTTTTGCTGTTGTTTTGCTCTTCTTTTTCTAGGATTTTGAGTTGAAGTATTAGATCATTTATTTGTTGGTTTTTTCTTTTTTTAAGGAATGAACTCCAAGCAATAAATTTTCCTCTTAGAACTGCTTTCAATGTGTCCCATAGATTCTGATATGTTGTGTCTGTGTTTTCATTTATCTCTAAGAATTTTTTAATTTCCTCCTTGATGTCTTCTATAACCCATTGATCATTCAGTAACCTATTGTTCATTCTCCAAGTGATGCATGATTTTTCCTTCCTTCTTTTATCGTTAATTTTCAATTTCATTCCATTATGATCAGA
This sequence comes from Callospermophilus lateralis, assembly GCF_048772815.1. Lineage (NCBI taxonomy): Eukaryota > Metazoa > Chordata > Mammalia > Rodentia > Sciuridae > Callospermophilus > Callospermophilus lateralis. The sequence continues at coordinate 126,277,231 of NC_135305.1, read as the reverse complement.
TAAGATGCATGGTATTATCTCTACTCCTTTATATTGTCTAAGAGTTGCCCTGTGACATAATATATGATCTATTTTTGAGAAGGATCCATGTGCTGCTGAGAAAAAAGTGTAACTGCTTGATGTTGGGTGGTATATTCTATATATGTCAATTAAGTCTAGGTTATTAATTGTGTTATTGAGCTCTATAGTTTCCTTATTCAACTTTTGTTTGGAAGATCTGTCCAGTGGTGAGAGAGGTGTGTTGAAGTCTCCCATGATTATTGTATGGTGATCTATTAGACTCTTGAACTTGAGAAGAGTTTGTTTGATGAACATAGCTGCACCATTGTTTGGGGCATATATATTTATGATTGTTATGTCTTGTTGGTGTATGGTTCCCTTGAGAAGTATGTAGTGTCCCTCTTCATCCCTTTTGATTAACTTTGGCTTGAAATCTATTTTATTTGATATGAGTATGGACACTCCTGCTTGTTTCCGAAGTCCATATGAGTGATATGATTTTTCCCAACCTTTCACCTTCAGTCTATGTATGTCTTTTCCTATCAAATGCGTCTCCTGAAGGCAGCATATTGTTGGGTCTTGTTTTGTGATCCATTCTACTAGCCTGTGTCTCTTAATTGGTGAGTTTAAGCCATTAACATTTAGGGTTATTATTGAGATATGGGTTGTTCTTCCAGCCATATTTGTTTATTTATGTTACTAAACATGGTTTGTTTTCCTCTTTGATTATTCCCCCCCCTTTTACTGTACTACCTCCCGCTGTTGGTTTTCATTGATATTTTCCATTTCCTCTTCCTGCAATATTTTGCCGAGGATGTTTTGAAGAGATGGTTTTCTAGCTGCAAATTCTTTTAACTTTTGTTTATCATGGAAGGTTTTAATTTCATCTTCCATCCTGAAGCTTAATTTCGTGGGATACACAATTCTTGGTTGGAACCCATTTTCTTTCAGTGTATGAAATATGTTATTCCAGGATCTTCTAGCTTTCAGAGTCTGTGTTGAAAGATCAGCTGTTATCCTGATTGGTTTACCCCTAAATGTAATCTGCTTCCTTTCTCTTGTAGCTTTTAAAATTCTCTCCTTATTCTGTATGTTGGGCATCTTCATTATAATGTGTCTAGGTGTGGATCTCTTATGATTTTGCACATTCGGCGTCCTGTAGGCTTCTAGGATTTGGGATTCTGTCTCATTCTTCAAGTCTGGGAAGTTTTCTCGTATTATTTCGTTGAATAGATTGCTCATTCCTTTGGTTTGGACCTCAATACCTTCCTGTATCCCAATGACTCTTAAGTTTGGTCTCTTTATGTTATCCCATATTTCTTGAATGTTCTGCTCATGGTTTCTTAACAGCTTTGCTGAGCTGTCTATGTTCTTCTCCAGTTGAAATACTTTGTCTTCATTGTCTGATGTTCTATCTTCTAAGTGTTCCACTCTGCTGGTAGTATTCTCAATTGAGTGTTTAAGTTGGTTTATTGTTTCCTGCATTTCCAAGATTTCTGTTTGTTTGTTTTTTATAACCTCTATCTCCCTGTATAATTGATCTTTTGCTTCTTGGATTTGTTTATGTAATTCATTGTCGAAGTGGTCTTTCATTGTCTGATTTTGCTGTCTAATGTCTTCCTTAAGACTCCAGATCATCTGAAGCATGTATATCCTGAATTCTTTATCTGACATTCCATCTGCTGCAGATATTACCTCTTCTAAAGTTGAATTGACCTGCATTGCTTGTGGTCCTTTCTTTCCTTGTCTTTTCATACTGATCGCGTTTCTTTGTGCTTGGTGAAACTGTTGTGTTATTGATTTTTCCCCCTATATATTTATATTGCTCTTGTATAGCTGCAACATCTCCCTTGCAGGCTTTGGCGGTGGTTCTGCCCCTCCTTCAATTGAGGCAATGTGCCTACCATGCTGGGAGGCCGCTGTGCCTGTACTTTCGATGGGCCTGTTCTTTCGGTGGTCACAGGTCAGCCTACCTTGCAGGCGTGAGCAGCGGCTTTGCCCCTCCGCTGGCCACTAGGCCTATTCTGTCGGTTGCAGGTCTGCTACCTAAAAGGCGCTGGTGGCGGCTCTGCCCCTCCCCCAACCGGGGTGATGTATCTGGCGGGCCACTGGGCCTATTTTGTCGGTGGTCACGGTTCCGCCTACCTTGCACGCGCGTGGAGCAGCTGTGTCCCTCCGAGAGTTGCTGGGCCTGACCTGCCGGTGGGTGGCAAGTGCGCCTACCTTGCAGGCGCAGGGGTGGCTCTGCCACTCCGCGGGTCACTGGGCCTGATCTGCTGGTGAGTCGCAGGTCTGCCTAATTTGCAGGCGCCCGGCGGCTCTGCCCCTCCCCCAACCGGGGCAGGGCGATGTGTCTGGCCGGCCGCTGGGCCTGTTCTGTTGGTGGTCACGGTTCAGCCTACCTAGCAGGCACGTGGGGCAGCTGTGTCCCTCCGCAGGTTTTTGGGCCTGACCTGCCGGTGGGTCGCAGGTCTGCCTACCTTGTAGGCTCGGGGGGTGGCTCTGCCGCTCTGTGGATTGCTGTGCCTGTTCTGCTGGTGGGTAGTGGGTCCGCCTACCTTGCAGGCGCCCGGCGGCTCTGCCCCTCCCCCAACCGGAGCGATGTGTCTGGCGGTCCACTGGGCCTGTTTTGTCAGTGTTCACAGTTCTGCCTACCTTGCACACGCGTGGAGCAGCTGTTTCATTAGTGCCTGGGCACACTCTCCTTGTTTGCCTCCCTCAGGCCCTAAGTTTGTAGAGCTTGGGGCTGAGAACCCCCAGCCAATTTGCTTACCTTCTGGTAGCCACGCCCCCGTATCTGGTGCAAGAGACCTCAGTTGTCAGCACTGGAGGGAGCGGTAGCTGTGAGTCCCACGCTGAGGCGAGTCGGTGCAAGAGACCTCAGTTGTCAGCACTGGTGGGAGCGGTAGCTGGGAGTCCTGCGCCGCGCGGCTCCCGCCGGCTCCTGCGCCAGCGCTGCCTCCGGGGTTTCTTGACTACCACGCCAGCAGGTCGCTGGACCTGTTCCGGGCGCGGGCGGCGGCTCTGTTCGGCCCCCGCTCTAGCCGGGGCGACGCAACACCACGCCGGCGGGTCGCTGGGCCTGTTCCGGGCTTCGGCGGCGGCTCTGCTCCGCCCCTCTGGCCTCCACAGTATTCAGCAGGACCCGGACCGAGAAACAGTTTCCGCGGGTTCTTTATCCCTGGGCCAGAGCAGTTCCGGGAGCCAGAATTCGGCCTCTCTGGACTTGGTTCATGCTCCGACAGGAGCAGGCTCCAAGAAGCAGTTTCCGCGGGTTCTATAGCCCTGGGCCAGAGCAGCTCCGGGAGCCGGAACTCCGCCACTCCGGGCTCGGTGCGTGTTCTGATAGGAGCAGGCTCCAAGAAGCAGTTTCCGCGGGTTATTTAGCACTAAGTCTGAGCAATTTGTCTGGGAGACGCAGACAATTGTCAGCCTGAAATTACCTGTTCTATAGCTGAAAGAGCTGCAATCAGTCGAAAACAAGGATGGTGACATCAGCTCTCCAAGATGGTGGCCGCTGGCTTCCTCCGTGGTCTGACCGGTGTGGAGAACCGAACTGGACCGTTTCCTTCCCCCGTCTCCAACCCAGAATTCAGCTCCGAGCTCAGCAAATGCCTAGCTGGCAGGAGCCCGCAGAATCAGCATCGCTGTATCTCTGCGCCACCAGCCTGTCGTTTCCCAGTGTGCGCCGCAGACTCCAGCCGTGGGGTGATCTGCCGAACAAGCAGTGCTCCATATGGACAGATCGCTCACGTTTGAGCCCCTGAAGCTGATCCTCGTGCGATGAAAATCCTTCCACTAGGTTTTGGAGCACCCCAATTTTGCTGGAAATTCCTAACAAGATAGCTTTTAGCCGTTCTAACTCATCATTTTCCCTCACAGTGACGCAGTACACGGAGTTACTGCACTCCCTTCATGGCCATCTTGCCTCTTTTTTCTTCTCTTTGTATTTGACAAGAAATATTGATTTACCACATTTCACATTCAAAGAATTTTTCTCCAGAAAATTTACTACATGTTAATGAGTGAAACATAATATTAACAGAAGAATTTGCCAATTGTTTTCATGAGTATGATTTCTCTGCACTGTGGGTTCCTTCATGTAAGTGAAACTGAGCAGATGTAACAAAGGCTTTTCCACATTGTTTACAATCATAGAGCTTCTCTCTGGTATGTGTTCTTCCATGTCTTTGAAGGTCACCGGAACTAGGAAGGGCTTTGCCACAAAGCTTACATTCATAGGGCTTCTATCCAGTATGATTTTTTCATGTGAGTGAAGGTCAGAGGGCTGAGTGAATGCTTTTCCACACTGCTTACACTCATAGGACTTTTCTCCAGTATGGATTTTTCCATGAATCTGAAGGCCACTGGATCTAGCAAAGGCTTTGTCACACTGCTTACATTCATAGGGCTTCTCTCCAGTATGCATTCTTCCATGAATGTGAAGGTGACTGGAAGTAGCAAAAGCTTTTCCACACTGCTTACATTCATAAGGCTTCTCTCCAGTGTGTGCTCTTCCATGAATCTGAAGAGAACTGGATGTAGCAAAGGCGTTGCCACATTGCTTACATTCATGGTGTTTTTCTCTAGTATAAATTTTTTTCATGTGACTGAAGGCCAGAGGACCTAGTGAAGGCTTTTCACACTGCTTACACTCATAAGGTTTCTCTCCAGTATGCATTCTTCCATGAATCCGAAGGTTAGTGGATGTAGCAAAGGCTTTGCCACATTGCTTACACTCATTGGGCTTCTCTCCAGTATGTGTTCTTCCATGAATCTGAAGGTCACTGGATCTAGCAAAGGCTTTGCTGCACTGCTTACATTCATAGGGCTTTTCTCCAGTATGAATTTTTTTCATGTGAGTAAAGGAGACTGGATGTAGCAAAGGCTTTGCCACACTGCTTACATTCATAGGGTTTTTCTCCAGTATGAAGTTTTTTATGTGAGTGAAGACTTTTCCACACTGTGTACACTCATAGGGCTTTTCCCCAGTATGTATTCTTCCATGTCTGTGAAGGTTAGCAGAACTAGCAAAGACTTTTCCACATTGCTTATACTCTTAGGGCTTTTCTCCAGTATGAATTTTTTCATGTGAGTGAAGGCCATAGGACTGAGTAAAGGCTTTTTCACATTGCTTACATTCATAGGGCTTCTCTCCAGTATGTGTTCTTCCATGTCTGTTAAAGTCACTGGAACTACCAAAAGCTTTTTCACACTGCTTACATTCTTAGGGCTTCTCTCCAGTATGTGTTCTCTGATGTATTCTAAGTAAACTGGGATGAGCACGGTCTTTCCCACATGCCTTATGTGCATTCCCTGTGTGTGTGATCCTGTACATTTGAAGACTTGTGTGTGAAATAAAGGTTTGACCACCTTGTTTACATTTACAGTTTCTCTCCAGAATGAGTTCTTTCATGTCTTCTAAATAAAGAGGAGAAATGAAAGGCTTTCTCACGTACCTCACATTGAAAAAATTGACCTCCACTGTGTGTTCTCATGTGTCTTTGAATACCTGTGGGAGTAGAAGAGGCTTCATCACATTATTGATATTCATAGGGTTGCCACCCAGTATGAGTGTCTTCATGCCTTTGAATGTCACTGGAACAAATGAAGACTTTCCCACGTACTGTACTTTCATATGGTCCATCTACAGTTTGTGTTAACATTTGTGTGTGAACAGTTTTGAGAGAATCCAGGGATTGCCTGTACTGTTTAAGTTCACGTGGCTTTTCTTCACATTCCTCATGCTTGTAGCATTTATGTCCAGAGTAAGATGTGATGTGCCTTAGAATGCTCTCAGAACTTTCAATCTCATCTTCAATGTTCTCTTCATCCCATTTGTTCCTATAAAAGCCAGGTTTCTGAGGACTTCCAGCATCACATCTCTGTAAAGGTTCTTTTGGGAAAGATCCAATAAAGCCCATTCCTCCTGGGTGAAGTTCACAGCCACATCCTCAAAGGTCACTGAGACCATTTTTTCTTCCTTGGTGACCCTGTGATTTCTCGAGGAACCTCCAGGCACCACAGATCTCAGGGACACAGGCTGCTCAGAAGCACCTAGGCTTTTCACACAGAGGATTTTTAAATGAAAGAGTCTGCAACTGGCAAGAGAACACTAAATAAACTTGTAGCAGTAATTCACTTGCAGGTCAGCATGGGAAAAGAAAGAAGAAGAAGAAGCATAGCAAGCGAAGCAGCAGCAGAAAAAAAGTCCTTTATTGTGTACAAGCAATCTTTTTATAGTATTGTGAACAAAGAAGGCAGCCTTCCAACATCAATAAATCAGGTCTTTCAGCTAATTAAACATAGCATACAGAAGTTTTACTTTCTAATCAGAAGTGACCCGCTTCTCATGGCTAATCTACTTTTGGCCTGGAGTATGTTGAGCTCTGCTCTTTGTTAAGAACAGATAATAAAATTTTTTCTCAGCGCCCTCCTAGCCCACTTGGCAGAACATCCCGTTTGCAGGCAAGTCCTCCCAAGGACAGCAAACACCTCGTTTTCAAGCATGTCCGCTGTTACCTTATCTAAACCTTGAAGGAGCCTCTCGTTTGTGAGCAGGCATGTCCGCTGTTACCTATCTATACCTTGACAGAATATCCCGTTTGCAGGCATACTCCATCAAGGACAGTAATAGTAACACAGTCACATCTGATTCTCTACATAAACTAGTGTTTTTGAGAAGAGGAGGTAGGGGCACAAGGTACTGCATTTGATAACTAGCTGAGTCCTTGTGGCCAGAGAGTCAGAAGGCTAGGAAGGAGGCTGGAGCTCTGGTCTGTGGGCCTGCATTTATGGTTGCACCAGATCAGGTGGAAGGGAAGACTCTTGGTTTTTCTTGGGAGGGGTGTTTAGATTTCTGGTGGCAATTGCTGGTGGGTAGGTGTGCATCTCAAGAGAAAGTTCCACTTTCTCAAGAGAAAGTTCCACTGATCGCTCAGGGAGAACAGTGCTTAGGGCAATAGCAAGGGAAGGCAAGGAAAGAGGGGTGGAGATGAGACAGAGCCCAAGAGAAGTATGAGAGAATAAGGAGAGACTTGTGTTCCAGTGTTAAAAAAAGGGAAGCCTGAAAAAATGGTTGCTGCCCTGAGCTGCCCCAGGGAAATCGAGTAATATTAGATCATTATCTTGGTCTATTGTGCTGTTATAGCAAAATGCCTCAGACTGGGTAATTTATAGAGAACAGAAATAAATTTTGTCATGATTCTAGAGGCTGGAAAGACCAAGATCCTGGTGCCAGTAGTTCAGTGTCTGCTGAGGGCTGTTCCCTATTTCCAAGGTGGTGCAGCCTTAATGTGTCCTCATGTGGTGCAGATGGTAAAAAGGGCTGCGTGTGCCCTTGCCTGGCAGGAGAGGTGGAAGGGTAGGAAGCTTTCTGAAGGCTCTCTTACAGGGCATTAGTTCCACTCATGAGGGCAGAGCTCTTGTGACCTGATCCTTTCCCAGAAGGCTTCACCTCTTAGTCCACCTCAGTAAGGATTAAGTTTCACCATCAAACTTGGAGGAACACAAACATTTAAACCACAGTAGTCATGGAATCCTAAATTGCATTTAGTGGTGATGGATGGTGGTGTTTCTAGTAATATTTCTAGAAAAGAATGCAGGTGTGTGTGCATGATAGGTGGGGAAGGTGATGAAAGTGTGAAGGGGGGAGCACACTTGGGTGCAGAAATGGAATTTGGGGCAGTGGAGACGGTGGCGTAGACTTGGTTAAGATGCTCTGCAGTGATGGGACGAAACAGCTTGTGGGGAACCACCAGGATCTTGGGTTTCATACCAAGATGGTATGAAATCAATTGATTTACTCTTTGCAAATGGTATTTATTCAGAAAGTATATGAAAGAAGTTATGTTACTTGCCTTTGAAATAAAAGGATAAAATTGAATTCAATTTAAGATGTGTAGAGGACTTAGATAAAGAGAGCTTTACAATGTTAGTATGCTAATCAACATATATATAGTGTAAGGTCAAAGCACTCTTGGCAGGGGGTGGTACTACTGCAGATTGAACCCAGGGCCTCCCAGATGCTAGGCAAGTTCTTTACCTTTGATCTACTTTGCCAGCCCCCTTCTGTCGGAGTCCAGCTCCAACAGGGGTTCTCAGGAGATGAATGGATGGATGGTGAGGAGTCGGCGAAAGCGGGTGGAGAAACAACACAGACACAAAAGTGAAGATGCTGAATCCCAATCTTTACTTGTGAAGTTAATCATATATACTTTTCATTTTGGCAGGCTCACAGTACTTTGTGGTTGCAAAACAGGAATCATTATTCAAAGAAACAAAATATTACGTAGCTACAATTAGATAAGAAGAATGAATCTTGGCTTATGCATAAGCAAGCATTTTTACTTTCAGTTCGCATTTTGCTTTGAGCTGTTTCTGCTTAGTTAGCTTTTTTTTTAAAGAAAGAGTGAGAGAAAGGAGAGAGAGAGAATTTTAATATTTATTTTAGTATTTGGCAGACACAACATCTTTGTCTGTATGTGGTGCTGAGGATCGAACCCGGGCCGCACACATGCCAGGCGAGCGTGCTACCGCTTGAGCCACATCTCCAGCCCCTTAGTTAGCTTTTAATAATAGTTAAAAATGTCCCAGACTATTGGCCTATACCTTGACTATTCTTTCTTGACTTACTGACTAGAGTCGGTGCCACGGTTATTGCAAGTGGTTAACTTGAAAAGAGAGGCTAATAATTTTAATCAAACGAGCAAGAGCACAAACCATTGTGCACAGGAACAAGAACAAGTTGCCCAGTACTAAGCACTAATCTGTCTTCTTAACATTAATTCTTCTTCTCTAGATTTTAATTTAATTTCTCAAAAACTTCCTTGACTATTTTTCCTACAGGGGGTTTTTCATTAAACATTAACAATTTATGTTCCACAGCTAAATCATTGCATTTAGAGTAAACAGAGTTATTCTTTAGAAGTAGTTGCATTAATTGGGAAAGTCATGTTTTTTCCTTCATACTTAATGGTCATATGAGAAGTCGCAACTATACTTATTAAAGGAATACCAAAGCAAACCAGCCCATTACCAGAAACATACTGCACTCCTCCAGAGGATGGATGCCTTACACCATCCACCTCAGTTGGGCCTTGCCATTGCCTGAGTCAGGGGAGGGGCGTAGCACCCTTCCTTGTTTTTGTGCAGGAAATCAAACCCAGGGTTTCTTGCATGCTAGGCATGCACTGAACTACCACTGAACTAAATGGTAAGCCTTTCTTGATAAGCTGCCCAGGCTTACCTGGAACTTGGACCCTCCTGCCTCAGCCTTTCAAGTAGCTGGGAGCACAGGTGTGGCCTCTTTACCTGGCCAGGTCTGAGCACTTTACACATATTAGCTTTAATCCTCGCAGCAGCCTCATGAGGAAGGTACTAATGCTAACTGCTCTTACAGATGAGGAAATTTCAACAAAGATGGGTAAAGTGGTTTGCTATGTTCACAGCATGTAGGTTGCCATAGGCAGTTAGACTCCAGACACCGAGTTCTCAATACTAGAGTCCATATACTTGGAAGTTAAAGTGCACCCTAATGCTGGCACTGTGGGCATGCCTGCTTAGGAGTCTGAGGCAGAGGATCTCAAGTTGGAGGCCAGTCTAGGCAACTTAGCCAAACACTGTCTCAAAAATTTAAAAAAGGGGGAGTGCAGGGGGCTCAGTGGTAGAGCTCCCAAGATGGCAAAAGAAAAACAGCAGCAATAACAAAACAAACCAACCTGTGAACAGTCTTTGTAGAAGTCATTTTCATTGCTTCTCTGGATGGTTTTACTCTGTCCTTACTTCTTTAGGCTTTCTTCATTTTCACCTTTGCTGCCCTCTGGTTTCTGCAGGATTTTTTCCCCCTTTTTCTTTTTTTTCTTAATTTTTTTTAGTTGTAGATGGACACAACTCTTTATTTATTTATTTATTTATTTTTATGTGGTGCTGAGGATCAAACCCAGTGTCTCACACATGTGAGGCAAGTGCTCTACCACTGAGCCACAACCCCAGCCCAACTTTGTTCTTCCTAATTTGATCTTAGTTTCTCATTTTTTTCCCATTTCTTAGTTCTCATATTTCTTATTTCACATTCTTCATCTGCCTTCTAGGTCCTTTATTTATGATTGTCCTTTCTGATTTTTGTTTTCCTAATTTTAACTTCTGAAACACTAGGTTACAATTTATGTGCATGTGCAAAAGGGTCAAATATTTTGGATGTGTTTTTCCTGTCTATGAGCCTTCTTTGGTTCTTTTAAAACCAAAGAAGTTTAAATAAGGTGCTTTTTGGCTGTTCTTTTGGGGTCTGGAATGGGCCAGATCTTGCTTCACTACCAGAGGCTCCTGCCTCTGTCTGTACCACGAAGGCTGGCCTCACCAGGAGGCTTTTTCCTGCCTTGATCCTGTCTCTCATGGGGCTGGACATGCCTTGTGTTCTGGTGCATTTTCTCTCATGTTCACATGCTGTGTGTTGTTCAGATTGTTTCTGGGTAAGCCTCCGCTGGATCCTCTCTCTCCATCTAAATCCTGTCTCTCCCTTCTCTCCTGTGCCCCACTCTGAGCCCCCTCCACTCTTCCCTCCCTCCCCTGAGTCTATTTTTCTCTCTTGGGTCTCTGTTTCATTTTGGTCTCTGTTTCCAGTAACTTTCCCTTAGACTGAGGATCTGTGCTCTGGAAGTGACTGCTTATCAATTTCTCAGCTCCCTGTGGTCTCAGATGATCAGATCCTTAGCACCATATATAAATAAAGACATGCTCTCCACCTGCAACTACCAAAAACAAAACAAAACAAAAATAAACAAAAAACCCCCATAAATACATAAATAAAAACAAAAAACAAACCAAACCCCCCAAAACCTCAAGAAGTGAACTGTTACAGCATTAGATGGTGGGAGGGGCTGGCCATGACTGACACGTGTGGTCCAGAACACCTTGTGGGATGCCCCTGAGAATTTGGCAGCCATGCTCATTGACCTTGCTGCCTAGCAGTCCTGTAAATATCCAGTGAACCTGGTGGTTTGTTGCACTTCCAGGGCTCCAGGCTGTGTGGGAGCTGGTGGAACTGCCATCAGTGTGCTGGGCTCCAGATATGCATTCTGGTTCTTGCCCTGCTTCTGCCAACTACTGTGCACAGAACCCCAGCCTCCCCTCCATGTGGGCAGGAGTTACCAGCTGGAGATTGAGGTGGGGCTGGAAGGAAACTTTTGCTGAAGTGAGCTTCTCTTGAGCCCACAGGTTCCTCCTCTCCAGGAAGGAGACCACTCATGTGATGGGATCAGAGAGCATCAAGGTCAGGAGCCTGTTGTCCAAGGGACCCCCGACCAGAGGCCTCTCCTGGGAGCAGCTGGGCAGAGGTAGAAGAGCCCCAGGACAGAGCAGGTCCTAGAGTGGCTGTTTATTTCCCAGGAACAGCTAGAAACCACCAAGTCCTGGGTGAGTTGCTTGCTTGTCTATTCCATTTCCTCCCTTTATATATATATATTTTTTTCCATGGAGGAGGCCTGGGGATCCTTAGGTCAGTGGGCTGAGTCGATTGCCTTTTTTTTTTTTTTGGTGGGGGGAGTACCAGGGATTGAACTCAGGGGCACTTGACCTCTGGGCCACATTCTCCGCCCTATTTTGTATTATATTTAGAGGCAGGATCTCACTGAGTTGCTTAGTGCCTTGCTTTTGCTGAGGCTGGCTTTGAACACTACCATGCCTGGCCTCAGTCACTTTTTGGTTGGTACCTTTTACATATCATGTGGCCTTTGTGCACTCATACCTTTTTTATACCTTTATTCATACATTCACTTATGTCTGCATACCTGATTGCTGCCTCCTTCCAAACCTTGAAATTATTCTGTTTTAGAGTATGCTTTTGTTTATGTGTGTTTACAAGGTGTGTGTTGTTCTGGAAGCTGTTAGAAATGCAGAATCTCAGACTACACCCCCATTCTTAATTTTAGAGTCTTCATATTTACAATGACTAATATCAGACTCTTCTCAGGGCATGATGGAGCATGCCTGTCATCCCAGTGACTCTGGAGGCTGAAGCAGGAGGATTGCAAGTTTGAGACCAGCCTGGACAATTTAGGGAGACCCTGTCTTAAAATAAAAAATGAAAAGGGCTGGGGATGTGGCTCTGTGGTAGAGCACCCCTGGGTTCAATCTGAGGAAAGGGAAAAAAATCAGACTCTTCATCTCTATGGGAGTCTTTGATTCATGTATAGTAAAGTTTACATCAAACTTGATACAAGTCCATATTCATATTTTACTGGGGTAGTGCTTTTTTATCATCAACATTTTTTGTTAGGAAGAATTTTAAATGCAGGCTAGAATTGAATGGCTGTTTCCAGTGAGCACATGCTTGTCTGGCACTTCAGATTCACCAGTAGCATTAGTGTTCAGTGTCTGTTCAGTTTTTTTTTTCTGGCTTGGACTCTTCACTTTGTTAATGTCCTCCCACCCCATCTGATTGGATGGCTAGGGCCCTCTCTCCTTCATGGACATGTTTGTGTATTTCTCCTGGGAGGAGTGGCAGCTGTTGGATCCAGTGCAAAAGTGCCTGTACTGGAGCATGATGTTGGAGAACTACTGCAACCTGGTGTCCCTGGGTAGGTGCCACTTCCTGAGGGGAGTGAGTATAGACCTGAGGCCACCTCTCCTACTGATCTGCGGAACTCTTTGTGTTGTTGGCTTCACTTAGAGCTTTCCTTAGTCAGTCTCAGTTTATTGGTTGAATGATCTTTGCCTGAGTGCATGAGTTTCTCTTCACAGGGTATTCACACTCTCCACCTGGTGTTGTCTTCAGGTTAGAACAAAGGGCAGAGCTGTGTGTGGTGCAGACCCAGAGCCTGAGTTGAGGCCACCCAGGTCAGTGATAGAGGTGATGTGCTCTCTCTTCTCTCTCAGAGTTGGTGTGAGTCTCCATGTGACTCACCCTCTTGTCTATACAGTTTTGGTCTCCTTCACAGTCATGCTCTTAATTAATCTCCTCCTTCGCATCCTCCATTCCCTTCTTGCTTGATTGATGATATTCTTGCTTTATTACTCATGTAAGCAAGGGTTCCTCTCCCCCGCTCACTGGCATGGCTTCCTCTCTGTCCATTATACATGCATGCATACTTGTGTATATATATATATGCACACACAGTTTATGCTTAAATTCAACAGGTGCAGTTCCAACTTTTTCTCTTTGTAAACTGTTGGGGAATCTTCGCCTTCTAGCTTGGCCTTGCTGGTTGCCTTAACATGCTCCTTTCACCCTCTAAACACATCTAGCATCATATAAAGCCTGTCCCCTTCCCCACTTCAGTCCCCCATCCCATGGAGCCTGTCTTCATGCTGTTCCTCCAAGTCCTCGTTCCCCTCAGGTCTTCTCTTGCTGTTTCCTCTATGTCTGTGGGGGTCTTTGAGTATTCTTTTTTCTTTTCTTTTTTTTTTAAATTTTTTGTTTTTGGTTGTAGATGGACACAATACCTTTATTTTATTTATTTATTTTTGTGTGATGCTGAGGCTCGAACCCAGGGCCTCACACATGCTAGGCAAGCGCTCCACTTCTGAGGCACAACTCCAGCCCCTCCTTTATTCTTGTATGTTGTAACTCTGAGGTGTGTGTGTGTGTGTGTGTGTGTGTGTGTGTGTGTATGTGTGTTGTACGTACTGCTGGGGATGGAGCCCAGGACCTTGTGCATGGTAGGCAAGTGCTCCACCACTGAGCAACTCCCCTGCTCATGTGTTGTAACTTTTAAAACCTTCTTAGTCCATTTTGGGTTCATATTAACTATACATAACATTGGGGTTAATTTTGACCAAATAATAAAAGCAAGGAATATATTTTGCTATAACTCACTGCCAAGTATTTACCCTTTTGTGGGGAGCCACTCTGAATGACTCATGCCTTCTGACCAATCACTTCATTTCTTGGTGACTTGGGCGTTGTCCCAGATCAAAAAGTAGAAGGTGTGTCTTCAGATGTAGGTGTCACCCCTGAGGTTGAATTACACTAACCTGTTCCTTGTAACCCTGCCCCTTCTGGCCTTTTTTGGATAGAACTTTCAAAGAACAAGAGTTCCCCCAATAAAAGCCCACTTCTGAACGTTCTCTCTCTCTCTCTCTCTCTCTCTCTCTCTCACCAGCCTCTCATGACTTTCTCTTGCTTTCCCATTTGGGGAGCCTGAGGCAGAGAGCGGAGAAGCCATCCAGAAGCTTGTTTTAAGGTAAAATGTGTGTCTGTGTTTTATTTGGTGTACCTAGAAATTCACACAGGCGACCTTAACTTCAGCTCCCCGTGCAGGTCGGGGGCAGCATCCTTTCCCTCTCCCTTTCCCTTTGCTCTAGTCTACTGATTTGTCTGCTCTTTGTTCACAGTTTATTTTTAAATTAGTGTTTTGTGGATGTACATAATGGTGAGTCACTGTAATGTATTCATAAATATGCATAGGAAGGTTAGATCAGATTTATTCCATTGTCCCTTATCTCATTTTTTCTCCCTCTCCCTCAACCCTTCAATCCCCTTCTTCTATGGTAGAGGTTCTTCTATTCCTTCATTACATTTATTCTCAGGTATTTCATATTATTTTTTAGGATATTGTGAATGAGATAGTTTTCCTAATTTCTTTTTCAGTCTTGCTATGTTACTGAGGCTGGTCCTTCTGATCCTCCTGCCTCAGTCTCCCCAGTTGCTGGAGTTATATACATGTGCCACATTGCCTGGCTTCTTGGTATATGTTATTGAAGCACTTCCTTCAGTAGCACTTCCTTCCTGAGAAAGGGTGCATGTGATAGACACTTTGAGCCTTGTGTATCTGACAATATTTTCACTCTCAGTATTGTCAATTGTTCTGTTTTCTGTCTTCAAACACTACTAATGAGAGGTCTGATGCCACTTTAATTTTTGGTCCATTGTATGAAACTTTGTTTTGTTGTTCCTCTGGGAGTCTTTAAGAACCGCTCCTTATCCTAAGTAGCTTCATGATGATGGTCCATGTGATCTAGGTGTTCTGTGGGACATTATTCCCAAAGGGATTATGAGCTAACTTGCAATGCTCTCTGCCATTTCTACAGAGCTTAGCACAATGTTTGGTACATAAAATGTATACAGTATTTGTTGAATGAAACTAATGCTTAAAGATCCCATACAACTTCTTTATATTATGCTCACTGTTCCTTGAGCGGATTTGTTTTTGTTACATTATACAAAACTTGGAATTCAAAACCATCTTTATTTGTTGTTAGTTTCTTATAGCAGTTGATCTCTCTTTTAAGATCTGATGTCTGAAACTAAAAATCTTATGACATGGTAATTTTAATACAGTTGTATACCATACCAGGATCATGTTGTTATTTATAACATGACTAATTATTTTCACTTCTAGACAAAATCTGGGAAATTAGTGATCATACAGAGAGGTAACAGGAGAACCAAGGCAAGGTGGGAAGCGTGGCAAAAAGCTTTGAATGTACTTCATTTGGAGAATTGTGTCTTCTCAGTACAAGTTATACTTAAAGACAATATTCATAACTGTGGCACACATGGAAAGATGTTGAACTATGATATACTAATTATGAACTATGATACTAATTATGCTGGAAATAATCCTAATGGGTTTCACATACAGAGGGAATTATTATTTTATTCTAAGCATGAGCAAACTGTTACTGGAATTACATAATATGAAAATAACAAATCAGGAAAACTGAACAAGAAGTCACCACTTATTTGCCAGCAGGTGCATCATGGGGAGAAAGCCTATAGCAGCAGGTCATACTTTGTAGTGCATCAGCAAACTCCTGTGGAAGGGAAAATCTGTGAATGCAGTGGATGTGGGAAGGACTTCAGTAGTAAGGCATACTTCATTGTATGCCATAAAACCTACATAGGAGAGAAACTATATGAAAGCTGTGAATATGGGAAAGCTTTTGGTTTCACTCCACAACATGTCACACATCAGAGGATTCATACAGGCAGCAATCCTCATGAATGTTGTGAATGTGGGAATATGTCTGCAAAAGAAAAGACTAGCTCATTCTACACCAGAGAAGTCATGCAGGACAGAAACCCTATGGGTGTGATGAATGTGGGAAAGCTTTTGGTTTGAAGTCACAGCTCATTATACATCAAAGAATTCACATAGGACAGAAACCATATGAATGCAGTGAATGTAAGAAAGCCTTCAATACAAAGTCAAATCTTATGGTATATCAGAAAACTCACACAGGAGAGAAGCCCTATGTCTGTACTGACTGTGGGAAAGCCTTCACATTCAAGTCACAGCTCATTGTACATAAGGGGGTACACACCGGAGTAAAGCCCTGTGGTTGTAATGAGTGTGGGAAAGTCTTCAGTTTGAAGTCACAGCTCATTGTGCATCAGAGAAGTTACACAGGAGTGAAACCATATGGATGTAATGAGTGTGGGAAGGCCTTTAGGAGAAAGTCCTACCTCATTATACACATGCGGACATACACAGGAGAGAAACTCCATGAGTGCAGTAGTTGTGGGAGGGCCTTCAGTTTTAATTCACAACTCATTATACACCAGGGGATTCACACAGGAGAGAGCCCCTATGAATGCCATGAATGTGGGAAAGCCTTCAGTTGGAAATACCAGCTCATTTTACACCAGAGAAGTCATGCAGGACAGAAACCCTATGGGTGTGATGAATGTGGGAAAGCTTTTGGTTTGAAGTCACAGCTCATTATACATCAAAAAACTCACACAGGGTCTGGGGATGTGGCTCAAGTGGTAGCATGCTTGCCTGGCATGCGTGTTGCCCGGGTTCGATCCTCAGCACCACATACAAACAAAGATGTTGTGTCTGCCAAAAACTAAAAAATAAATATTAAAATTTTCTCTCTCTCTCTCTCTCTAAAAAAAAAATAAAAAAAAAATTCACACAGGAGAGAAACCATATGAATGCAGTGAATGTCAGAAAGCCTTCAATATAAAGTCAAATCTTATGGTACATCAGAGAACTCACACAGGAGAGAAACCCATGTCTGTACTGACAGTGGGAAAGCCTTCACATTCAAGTCACAGCTCATTGTACATTAGGTGGTACACACTGGAGTAAAGCCCTATGGGTGTAATGAGCCTTCAGTTTGAAGTCACAGCTCATTGTGCATCAGAGAAGTCATACAGGAGTGAAACCTTATGTGTGCAATGAATGTAGCAAGGCTTTCAGGAGTAAGTCCTACCTCATTATACACACGCAGACACACACACAGGAGAGAAGCCACATGCCTGCACTGAATGTGGGAAGTCCTTTACTTTCCATTTATGGTTAATTTTGCATCATAGAATTCATACAGGAGAAAAACCCTTTGAATGCAGGGAATGTGGGAAAACTTTTAATAGGAAAGACCAGCTCATTGCACATCAGCAAACTCATGCAGGCGAAAAACCCTATGTATGTAGCAAATGTGGGAAAGCCTTCAGCAGCAGGTCATATCTCATTATACATATGCAGACTCATTCAGGAAAGAAACCATATGCATGTAGTGAATGTGGGAAAGCCTTCATTTGGAAGTCACTACTCCTTGTACATGAGTGAACTCATGTAGGGCAAAACCCTTATAAATGCAATCAGTGTAAGAAGTTCTTCAGTGGGAAATTACAGCTTGTCATACATCAGAGAATGCACATACGAGAGAAACCCTATGAGTGTAGTGAGTGTGATAAAGACTTCATTAGGCAATCTCAGCTTATTGTACATCAGAGAACTCACTCAGGAGAGAAGCCCAATGGATGCACTGAATGTGGAAAGACCTTCTCTCAGAAGTCAATTCTCAGTGCACACCAGAGACACATACAGGAGAGAAACCTTGCAAATGCTCTGAGTGTGGGAAAGCCTTTTGTTGGAAGTCACAACTTATTATGCATCAGAGAACTCATGCAGATGAGAAACATATTGATGCATTTCATATCAGAAAATTTCTCTCAAAAGTTAATTCACAGGGAATAGCAACAAAATCATATAAAAGAGAAACTCAATTTGAGTCATCTCATTATATGCCAGAAAACTCATTAAACAGAAATGTTTTCAATGGTTGGCATATGCCAGGAATCCACACAGTAATTACAAAACGCTGGTTTTTTTTTAAAAAAAATATTTTTATTAGTTGTTGATGAAAAAATTTACTTATTTGTATGTGGTGCCGAGAATCAAACCCAGTGCCTCACACTCTACCACTGAGCCCCAATCCCAGCCCTCCAAAAGCTGTTCTTTTTTTTAGAGCATATTTTTATTGATTGTTCAAAACATTACAAAGCTCATGACATATCACCTTTCATACATTTGATTCAAGTGAGTTATGATCTCCCATTTTTACCCCAAATACAAATTGCAGAATCACATCAGTTACACATTCACATTTTTACATAATGCCATATATGTGACTGTTGTATTCTGCTGCCTTTTCTATCCCCTACTATCCCCCCTCCCCTCCCCTCCCATCTTCCCTCTCTACCTCATCTGTTGTTGTTCAGTTCTCTCCCTTGTTTCCCCCCCACCCCTTTCCCCTCACAACCTCTTATATGTGATTTCATATAACATTGAGGATTTTCTACCATTTCCATGCAATTTCCCTCCCACCACTCGTCTGTTTAATGTTAATCTTTTCCTCATGTTCTTCCTCCCTGTTCAGTTCTTAGTTGCTCTCCTTAAATCAAAGAAGACATTTGGCCTTTGTTTTTTAAGGATTGGCTAGCTTCACTTAGTATAATCTGCTCTAATGCCATCCATTTCCCTGCAAATTCCATGATTTTGTCATTTTTTAGTGCTGCATAATACTCCATTGTGTATAAATGCCACATTTTTTTATCCATTTATCTATTGAAGGGCATCTAGGTTGGTTCCAGAGTCTAGCTATTGTGAATTGTGCTGCTATGATCATTGATGTGGCAGTATCCCTATAGTACGCTCTTTTAAGGTCTTCAGGGAATAGTCCGAGAAGGGCGATAGCTGGGTCAAATGGTGGTTCCATTCCCAGCTTTCCCAGGAATCTCCATACTGCTTTCCATATTGGCCACACCAATTTGCAGTCCCACCAGCAATGTACAAGTGTACCCTTTTCCCCACATCCTCGCCAACACTTATTGTTGTTTGACTTCATAATGGCTGCCAATCTTACTGGAGTGAGATGGTATCTTAGGGTGGTTTTGATTTGCATTTCTCTGACTGCTAGAGATGGTGAGCATTTTTTCATGTAATTATTGATTGATTGTATGTCCTCCTCTGAGAAGTGTCTGTTCAGGTCCTTGGCCCATTTGTTGATTGGGTTATTTGTTACCTTATTGTTTAATTTTTTGAGTTCTTTGTATATTCTGGAAATTAGGGCTCTATCTGAAGTGTGAGGAGTGAAGATTTGTTCCCAGGATGTAGGCTCCCTATTTACCTCTCTTATTGTTTCTCTTGCTGAGAAAAAACTTTTTAGTTTAAGTAAGTCCCATTTGTTGATTCTTGTTATTAACTCTTGGGCTATGGGCGTCCTATTAAGGAATTTGGAGGCCGACCCCACAATATGTAGATCGGAGCCAACTTTTTCTTCTGTCAGGTGCAGAGTCTCTGATTTGATATCAAACTCTTTGATCCATTTTGAGTTAACTTTTGTGCATGGCGAGAGAAAGGGGTTCAGCTTCATTTTGTTGCATATGGATTTCCAGTTTTCCCAGCACCATTTGTTGAAGATGCTATTCTTACTCCGTTGCATGCTTTTAGCCCATTTATCAAACATAAGAAAGTTGTAACTTTGTGGATTGGTCTCTGTGTCATCTATTCTGTACCATTGGTCTACCTGCCTGTTTTTGTACCAGTACCATGCTGTTTTTGTTACTATTGCTCTGTAGTACTGTTTGAAATCTGGTATCGCTATACCTCCAGATTCACACTTTCTGCTTAGAATTGCTTTTGCTATTCTGAGTCTTTTATTTTTTCATATGAATTTCATGATTGCTTTATCTATTTCTACAAGAAATGCCACTGGGATTTTGATTGGCATCGCATTAAACCTGTAGAGAACTTTGGGTAATATTGCCATTTTGATGATGTTAGTTCTGCCTATCCATGAACAGGGTATATTTTTCCATCTTCTAAGATCTTCTTCTATTTCTCTCTTTAGGGTTCTGTAGTTTTCATTGTATAAATCTTTCACCTCTTTTGCTAGGTTGATTCCCAAGTATTTTATTTTTTTTGAGGATATTGTGAGTGGGGTGGTTGTCCTCATTTCCAGTTCAGAAGATTTGTCGCTGATATACAGGAATGCCTTTGATTTATGCGTGTTGATTTTATATCCTGCCACTTTGCTGAATTCATTTATTAGCTCTAGTAGTTTCTTTGTAGACCCTTTTGTGTCTTCTAGGTATAGGATCATATCATCCGCAAATAATGATAATTTAAGTTCTTCTTTTCCTATCTTAATGCCTTTAATTTCTTTTGTCTGTCTAATTGCTCTGGCCAGTATTTCGAGAACTATATTGAATAGAAGTGGTGAGAGAGGGCATCCCTGTCTTGTTCCAGATTTTAGAGGGAATGCCTTCAGTTTTTTTCCATTTAGAATGATGCTAGCCTGAGGCTTAGCATATATAGCTTTTACAATTTTGAGGTAAGTTCCTGTTATCCCTAGTTTTTCTAATGTATTTGCTGCTGATTTGTTCTTCTTTTTCTAAGGCTTTGAGGTGTAGTATGAGGTCATTTATTTGTTGGCTTTTACTTCTTTTACGGAATGAACTCCATGAAATGAATTTTCCTCTTAGTGCTGCTTTCATAGTGTTCCAAGGATTTTGATATGTTGTGTCTGAGTTTTCGTTTACCTCTAAGAATTTTTAAATTTCCTCTTTGATGTCTTCTGTAACCCTTTGTTCATTCAGTAGCATATTGTTTAATCTCCATGTGATGTAGGGTTTTTCCTTTCTCATTTTATTATTGATTTCCAATTTCATTCCATTATGATCAGATAAAATGCATGGTAGTATCTCAACTCCTTTGTAATTGCTAAGATTTGCCCTGTGACATAATATATGGTCTATTTTTGAGAAGGATCCATGTGCTGCTGAGAAGAAAGTGTATCCGCTTGATGTTGGGTGGTATATTCTGTATATATCAATTAAGTTTAAGTTATTAATTGTATTATTGAGCTCTATGGTTTCTTTATTCAACTTTTGTTTGGAAGATCTGTCCATTGGTGAAAGAGATGTGTTAAAATCTCCCATGATAAAAAAAAAATCTCCCATGATTATTGTGTTGTGGTCTATTAGACTCTTGAACTTGAGAAGAGTTTGTTTGATGAACGTAGCTGCACCATTGTTTGGGGCATATACATTAATGATCGTCAAGTCTTGTTGGTGTATGGTTCCCTTGAGGAGTATGTAATGTCCTTGTTTATCCCTTTTGATTAACTTTGGCTTGAAGTCTATTTTATTTGATACAAGTATGGACACCCCTGCTTGCTTCTGGGGTCCGTATGAGTGATATGATTTTTCCCAACCTTTCACCTTCAGTCTGTGTATGTCTTTTCCTATCAGATGAATCTCCTGTAGGCAGCATATTGTTGGATCTTTTTTTTTAATCCATTCTACTAGCCTATGTCTTTTGATTGGTGCATTTAAGCCATTAACATTTAGGGTTACTATTAAGATATGGTTTGTATTTCCAGCCATATTTGGTTATGTACGATACTTAACATGATTTGTTTTTCCTCTATGCTTAGTTTTTCCTTTATTGTACTACCTCCCGCTGTTGGTTTTCATTGTTATTTTTCATTTCCTCTTCCTGTAATGTTTTGCCAAGGATGTTTTGAAGAGTTGGTTTTCTAGCTGCAAATTCTTTTAACTTTTGTTTATCGTGGAAGATTTTTATTTCATCTTCAATCCTGAAGCTTAATTTTGCTGGATACATGATTCTTGGTTGGAACCCTTTTTCTCTCAGCGTTTGAAATATGTTGTTCCAGGATCTTCTAGCTTTCAGAGTCTGTGTTGAAAGATCAGCAGTTATCCTGATTGGTTTACCCCTAAATGTAATCTGCTTCCTCTCTCTTGTGGCTTTTAAGATTCTCTCCTTATTCTGTATGTTGGGCATCTTCATTATTATGTGTCTTGGTGTGGATCGCTTATGATTTTGTATATTCGGTGTCCTGTAGGCTTCTAGTATTTGGATTTCTTTTTCATTCTTTAAGTCTGGGAAGGTTTCTAGTATTATTTCATTGAATAGATTGCTCATTCCCTTGGTTTGGACCTCTGTACCCTCTTGTATCCCAATAACTCTTAGGTTTGGTTTCTTGATGTTATCCCATAATTCTTGGATGTTCTGCTCATGATTTCTTAACATTCTCGCTGAGCTGTCTATGTTCTTTTCAAGTTGAAAAACTTTGTCTTCGTTGTCTGAAGTTCTATCTTCCAAGTGTTCTTCTCTGCTGGTAATACTCTCATTTGAGTTTTTAATTTGGTTTATTGTTTCCTGCATTTCCAGGATTTCTGTTTGTTTGTTTTTTATATCCTCTATCTCCCTATAGAGTTGATCTTTTGCTTCTTGGATTTGTTTATGTAATTCATTGTCAAAGTGATTTTTCATTGTCTGAATTTGATGAATAATGTCTTCCTTGAAACTCCAGGTCATCTGAAGCATGTATATCCTGAACTCTTTGTCTGACATTCCATCAGTCTTTCCATACTGCTCATGATTCTTTCTAGCTTTGTGAAACTGTTGTGCAAATGTTTTTCCCCTTATATATTTGTATTGTTCTTGTATAGCTCCAAAATCCCTCTTTTGTGGAGAAAGACAATGTTAACAGATCCCAATATCAACAGTACATTGTCTAAGCACAAGTTTTCATTATTAATACATTCATAGTTAGATTCTAAGACTATAGATATTGGTTTTAATTATTACTTAAGAATATATTTCTTAGTTTCATAAAAGGCATACCATATCTGGTGGCATATAGAAAACTTAATTTCAGACGAAGGATGTTATACTTAGAGGGAAAGGAGTGAGGGTATGAGGTTAAACTAACTTAGCACCTTTGGAGAACTCTAACCACTAGACTGGTAATTTATGGAAGAATGTATAGACTCAACCTCCTATTTAAATAGTTACCCTATGTATAGATAGCAAAAGTTAGGAGGTTGAAAGTGTGATAGAGAGAATACAAATTAAAAAAAAAGAAAAAAATAACAAGGAAGAAAAGAGAAATAATAGAAGGAAAAGGGAAGTAAGATAGAAATAAAGAAAAAAAATGGGGGGGGGAGGTGGGGTATATGCAATTCCTGTATATTATATTACTTTGGTAATTCAGTTGTTCATGCACAGTTCTTGGTTTCATATATGCTGAAGTTGTGGAAGAGAGAGAAGAAAAGAGAAAGAGAGGGAAAAAAAAAAAAAGTCTCTCAGAACACTGTTTTCCTTGCTTCCAGTAGGTGGCGTTGTCTATTCCTAGCTTGAGCCTCTGTATTCAGGGTGGTGGGTATAGCCAGTGTGAAAGGAAATGAGCTTCCACCTGTATCTTCCCTACTCTAGTCTCTGAGGTAGAAACCAGATGCCTGTACAGTTGTTGTTTTGCATTGATAGCTACAACCCCCAAAAGCTTGTGGGAAATATTTTGAGTTATCGCGGCTAAGGGTGGGGGAGTTGGAAACCTGGTACCTGGATCAGCCGCAGAATCGTGCTGGTAGCCACACCCGCTTTGATGGATTTTAAGGGTTGATGGGCTTTCTCCAGACTAGCACTTGGGGCGGGGCCGGACTTCCGCACCTGGCGTCTTCCTGCTCCGGTGTGGCTGGGCAGCTGGCGCGTCTTCCTGCTCCGGTGTCGCTCTAGGGAGGTCTTTTACACATAAGAAATTTACTGCCCATTTCAGTCACCTTTCTTGTGAGGATTGTACTTGGAAGACAGTTGTATGTTTGGAAAGTTTACAGTTAGAAGTCTTTTAATGTAATTAACCACACTACTATTTTTTTATGGCATTGGGGAAGGCAAAATTCTATCAAAAAGAATGCAAGTATGTTAACCATAAAGGAAGTACAATAAATAGATTTTGTTAAAATAAAGAAATCTGGGCTGGGGTTGTGGTTCAGTGGTAGAGCATTCACCTGACACAAGTGAGGAACTGGGTTCGATCCTCAGCACCACATAAAAAATGAATAAAATAGAGGTATTGTGTCCATCTACAACTAATATATATACATACACACATACCAAATTTGCCTCCAAGACATCTTTAAAGCTGGGAATATATATGGTTCCGTGAGCACTTGCCTGCCATGCACAAGGCCCTGAGTTCAATTCCCAGTACTGTATTAAAAAAAAAAAAAAGGACAAGCTTGGCTGGGGTGTTGCTTCATGGTAGGGTGTGTTTAGCATGCATGAGACCCTGGATTCCAGCTATAAGAAGGAAAGCAATAAAAGTAGAAATTAAGAAAAATCACAACCCAACATGAACCAGGAAAAGGATATGTGTAAAAACTCCACAGAAAGGAAAACCAAATCGACAATATGCATATGGAAATGTGCTTATGGGCACAATCCTTCAACAACACAGCATGGTGATGCACAAGTCCACCCTGCAAAGTGGATAAAACATCCCACAGTTTCCAATGCCATTAAGGATGTGGAGGAACTGGAACTCATGTGCTGAAAGGAGTATAAATTTGGATAGCTACTTTGGGAAATTGACAGTTTCTTCTGGAAACAAAGTTTCCCATCGTATAATTCAGCATTTTAACTGCTCACTATATCCCAAGAGAAATAAGTGCATGCCTGTGCTACCAAATATTAGGAGAATGTCCATACACTGCAGCCTTTTCACATATTAGTGTTTGAGTGCCCAATCATTTTGTGGCACATTAAGCCACAAACTTCTATACAGTAAGGAAAAGTAAAGATACTTGGAACAGCATAAGTGAATGAATCTCAGAATGCTGTTGAGCAGAAGCAGCCAGGCTCCAGAACATGCAGTATGATCATTCCCTTTATATGAAATTTAAGAAAAGACTATGGCAACAGAAGCCAAGAACAATGGTTGCCTTTGGGGTATGTTGCCAGCGAGGGGCACTAATGTATGGCTGTCAGGAGCTGTCTTGGTCTGAGTGCTAGCGATGACCCCACCCAGCTATGTACACATACAGTCCAGGGTCATGATTCTGAGGGCTAGTTATCACCCCACCTATCTAGCTACAGATACAGCCCATGGTCATGATTCCGAGTGCTAGTGACAACTCCACCCACCTAAGTACAGAAACAGTTCAGGGTCATGATTCTGAGTGTTAGTGACAACTCTGCCCACATAGGTATAGATACAGCCAAAGTCATGATTCTGAATGCTAGTGATGACTCCACCCACATAGGTACAGATACAGCCCAGGGTCATGGATGACTTAAGGTGGAGCAGTGGCTACTTGCGGGGGGTACAGAGTGGATGCGGACATGAGAGATTTAGGGTCCTGGAATTGGTGATCATGCATATACATACATGGAAAATCAGAGGTGTACACTAGACATGTGTACACCATCTAAGTTATAGCTCTTCAGGAATAATACAAAATCAGAATCTTTAACATTCAAGAAGCTCACAATGCAGCTGGGTATGGTGGCACAAGCCTGTAATCCCATTGGCTCCAGAGGCTGAGGCAGGAGGATCATGATTTCAAAGCCAGCTTCAGCAAAACCAAGGCGTTAAGCAACTGAGAGCTTGTCTCTAAATAAAATACAAAATAGGGCTGTGGATGTGATTCAGTGGTCAAGTGCCCCTGAGTTCAATATCCAGTACCAAAAAATAAAATAAAAAGAATTTCATAATGCACTTTGATTTTCTTGGGCTTATATTTCTTATCAACTTTTTGTATGCAATATGGAGCTAACAAGGTGCCGAATATTTGTTATTCAGATGCATCCAGTCATTCTTTCACAACAATGATAACTGTTTTCTCCTGCCCAATGTGAGGTAGGCAGCCAACAACTCCTTTTAAGAGATGCAGTTCTCTAGAGAAGGGACTCTGACTCACCTCTCATGTCACCTCTGAGGACAGCATTGTGAAAGGGCAGCGTGAAGACAGGTCAGGTTACAGCAAGATCCCTCTCCACATCAGTGCTACTGATACCAGGAGGACCTAGAGGTGGCCAGATGGGCTTCAAACCTGTCCTCTACCAGCCTCTGAATGGGAGATGATGGCAGAGCACTCATCTCACCTGGGAGTGCTGCATGGCCTGAGATACCATGGGGCACATTCCTCCAGTGGCTCCCAGCCAGAGGGAAAGAAGCCCCAGGGGTTGAGTTACCTTACCTGTCCTTGTAACCCCGCCCCTCTTGATCTTTTTTTGTATGAAAATTTCTAAAGAATGAGAGTCCCCCCAATAAAAGACCACTCCTGAATGGGCTGGCTCTCTCTCTTGCCAGCCTCTGGTGACATTCCTCACTCTCCCATTTGGGGAGCTTGAGGCCGAGGGCAGAGGAATCATCCCAGGGTTTAAATTAAAGGTAAATTGTGTGTCTGTGTTTTATTTGATACCTTGGGAAATTCACTCGAGTGACCCTTAGTTTAGCTACCTGCACTAGCTGGGGGCAGTATGACCACACAGTGAAGATGGTAAGAAACCATGAGCAGAATATTCAAACATTATGGGATAACATTAAAAGACCAAATTTAAAAATTATTGGGATTGAGGGAGGCATAGAGTTACAAACAAAGTAATGAAACAATATCATAAAGATTTCCCAACATGAAGAATGAATTGGAAAATCAAATGCAAGAGGCTTACAGGACATCAAATGACAAAATCAGAACAGATTACACCAAGTCACATTATAATGAAAATGCCTAGCATACCGAATAAGAAGACAATTTTAAAGGCCACAAGAGAAAGGAATCAGATTACATATAGGAGGAAAACAATTAGGGTCTCTGCAGACTTTTCAACCCACACCCTGAAAGCTAGAATTCCTGGAACAACATATACCAAGCTCTGAAAGAAAATGGATGCCATCCAAGAATCTTATATACAGCAAAATTAAGTTTTAGATTTGATGATGAAATAAAAATCTTCCATGATAAACAAAAGTTCAAAGAATTTACAACTGGAAAGCCTGCACTACAAAGCATACTTGGCAAAATATTCCATGAGGAGAAAATGAAAAACAACAATGAAAATCAGCAAAAAGGAGGCATTACACTAAAGGAAAAACAAATCAAGTACTATAAGGTGCCTTGTTAAAAAATAATGTGGACCTGTGTCCCCCATTGTCCCCACAGAAGACCTCCATTGTCCCCTCCCTTAGATCCTGAACTCCAGTTAATGACATTTTTTTCCCCTAGAATGTAGCTTCCCCTCTACAACCTTGGTTTTTAGGTTGCCTCAGAACTTAGGCCAGGGGTCATCTCATCAGGCCACAACAGACCCCTTGAGACAGCATAGCCCCTGGTCCCACCCCAGCACCTGGGTCCCACTGTGTAACCAAACTTGGTAGGCTTCCCCTCAGTCCCAACTGGTATTCCTGTAGTGGTTGTAGCTTCCCTCAGTGTCTGCCAGGAGGGCCCAGGAGGAGCTAGGTGGATAGTTGGGGCACAGAGCTGCTGAGGCTTCAGATTATCTGCTTTGAGGGCTGAATAAGAATGCTAGACTACACTACCCAGAATCCTTGGGGGCCTGAATCTTCCAGAAGTCATATGGTGGGGCCTGCATGGGCAGAACACTGTCCAGAATCCCTGGGTGTGCCCAGATGAATGTGCCTGAGTTTCCTAGGGGCCTCTGTGGTGAGGGTTATGTTGTTAGAGCACTGAAGTGTACTACCCAGGAACATTTGGGATGAGGGTGGGGGAGGAATTAGTGGGCAGAATGACAGAATATATTCTCCAGAATCCCTGGGTGCAGAGTCCAGGTGAGTGTGAGGCCTGCATTGGTAGAACACCAGAATACATTACCTGGAATCAGCAGGGGCAAGAGCTTCCAGAGGCCATCATGGTGAGGACTGCATGGACACTGAACTACCATTGCTACTATCCAGAATCTGTGGAGGTGCCTGGATGAATGTGCCCCTGTGGCTCCTAGAGGCCTCTGTTGTGAGGACTACATTGGTAGAGCACTGAGGCTTACTACCCAGCTTCCTTAGGGGTGCACAACTCCTCCGAGCCTTTGAGGTGAGGATGGGAGGAGGCATTAGTGGGCAGAACAGACTACACTCTCCATATCCTCTGGTGGGGCAGGGTCCAGGTGAATGTGAGGGCTGCATTGGTAGAACAACAGACTGCACTACCCAGAATCTCCAGGGACCCACAGCTCCCCAGAGCCTCTGCAGTGAAGGGGGTAGTGACAGGAGAACTGCATTACCCAGAAACCTCAGGGGGCTACAGATCCAAGGAGTCTTTGCAGTGAGGTGGGAGGCAGCCCCAGACAGGATGGAGTGTACTACCCAGAATCCCTGGGGCATGGGAAGGGAAGATGTGCAGCCTGCAGCTCCCAGAAGCTTCTGGGAGCTTCACTTCTGTGTGTAGATTCTCCTCACATTGAGAGTGGCCACTGTTGAATGGCCATAATCCTAAAATGGAGGCAGTCCTTGGCAAAGTAACTGTCTCAAAGACTACACTTCCCAGAGGCTTCTGTGGCATCTTCTGTTTTCTGCCTCCAACCCAGGCCTTGAACACAAAGATAGCAAGTCCATTGCACCCTGTGGACTGGTCACTCAGCCATGTGCACCTGCTGAATGTGGTTCCTCTGCCTCTGCTCCATGGGCTTCAGCTGTGCTTGGAGGGGCTGGTGCAGAGGATGGAGCTTAGGTGGTCCCCTTGACTCCTTTCTCTCCTCTTCTGAATGTTCACTTGCAATGATGTTACAGATAAATTCAACAAGACATCAGGTAAAGCAGTGGGAACAGATTTTATTAGGTAAACAATCATGGTAGAGGAAAGACCTGAGCTCCTTTATGATCTGTGCAGAGTTAATTTGGGTATTTTAAAGGGGAAGTGAGGGATGGGGAAAAGTATGAGCATAGGAGTCAGTGAAGTAAAAAATAGACTTGGTCATTGTAAATGCAATTAGGCCAATCATGTTTGTGACAGTTGTCTAAGAATTCTTTCTTCCCACAGAGACTGGGAGAGGGGCCTTTTCCTGCTAGATGATTACATTTCAAGGGAATGGCTCTCAGTTTCTGAGAGAGGCCCTTCTGTGTTGCAAGAGATGCATGTTGTCAATTGTAAACCCTTTCTAAATGATTGGAGAAAGGGAGGTTGAGGGCCTGTCATCAGATGTTGGTTAGGACATAGTAAGTTTTCCTGGAAGCCTTGAGCTTTCCTCAGGCAGTTGTTTTGATGGACATGGTGGAGGTGGTGGAGCTGGAGGTGGGGTTGTTTCACATAAGGCACAAACTATGCTGAGTCCCTGAGCTCAGGGGATTTACTTCCAGCAGGGTGTGTGGACTTGGGGGAACAACTATCTTCCTACCAGCCTCAGGAGGCCTGAGCTCATGCATCCCCCCCCACCAGGAAGCCCCCACCAGACTCAAGAGGGCAGAGGCAGTGACTGCTCCGCCTTCAACTGCTATGGGGAGTGCCAGCCCTCAGCCCTCCCAGGAAACATGCAGAGTCCTTAGCTATCCCTGTGTTGGCCTGTGGCCTCTTCTGCAGCCAGAAGGGCCTGGAGTTCCACAAAGGAGATGCCTATAAGGGAGGCACAGTTGGAGGCTTGGGCTGTGGGAGGACCTTTTGCTCCTCCTGTGCTGAACAGGGAGTATGCTAGTCCTAAAAGTCAGAATCCTGACTCAGCAAGCTGCATCATGTCCATTTTGGGGAAACAGACTAAAGTCCCTGGAGCTGACCCTTGAGTGGGACTAGGCCTTCTGAGAAGGAGGGTCTATGCAATTATCAGAGGCCCTGGATGGAGGCAGGAGGTCCCTCTTCAGCGCTTGCACTTAGCCTCTGTGGGGAGATATATTCATCCTCAGTGTCCTGACAACCAGCTCCTCCATTCCCTTCTCCCCTTTCTGTCTTGTTTGACCCCCAGGCTGTTCTACCCTCACCCTGCTCAGGCCCAGTGGACCCAGGTGAGATGCCTTGACCAGGTGGAACATCCTCTCCTTTGCCTCATGAGATTAAAAGGGACATTTTTGCTGTTACAAGCTATGGATGGCTGGGAGGTAGAGTTGAAGGACATGTAAAGGGTGGGATTTGTCTAGTTCTGTGCTTTCTGGGGTCCAGGTACAGCAAGATGGAGGCTCAGTGTCCAGTTCTAGGAAAGCTGACCTCTTACCACTCCTTTCCTCCACTGGCCACAGGAGGTTGAAAGCTGAGGCCAGAGTCCCCAGACAGGGAGGGAAGTGAACACCTGGCAGTGGTCATGGTCTGTGAAGTGCCCTGTTCCTGCCCCTTCTCTATGTGAGGTGAGCTTGGGGAGAGAAGTATCTGCAGAGAGTGGGGCAGAATGTGCCTGTATCATTGTCCTAGAGCTGCCTAGCAAAGCACTACAACCTGGATAGCTTAGACACACAGAGTCTTGTTGCCTCAGAGCTCTAAAGTTCAGAGCTCTGGAATTGAGGTGTTGGATGCATTCCCCGGGATGGTCACTGCAGCCTCTCTAGTTTCCTGGCTTTGTCAGCAGAGCTCCAGTCTCCACAAGCGTGTTTTTCCTGTGTGCATTTCTATGTCTGATTCCTCCTATTTATAAGACACAAGGCTATGTAGATTTTTTCTATAAATTTTATTATTTTGCATTTGAAAATTTAACTTTATGGATTATTTTGAGTAGCTTTTTGGATAATCCATAAAGATTGTGTTTATTATATTCCAAATGGGTTTGACATAGTTCATTTTTTTTTTCACGATTGTTCTGTAGCCTTTTGTGGTACAGACTTTTTCTCTCCGTCAAGTTGCCTTTGTCCCTTTGACAGGACCATTTGACTGGTTTTACATGGGTCTTTTTTGGGCTCATTATTCTGTTCCTTTTGTCTATTTCCAATTCCTTTTCCAATGCCACACCCTGGGATCACTGAAGTTTTATGATAAGTGCTTATAACCAGATGTGTAGAGTCTTGAACTATTTTTTAAAATATCTTTATTTTGTTTATTTTTATGTGGTGCTGAGTGAGGCAAGTACTCTGCCACTGAGCCACATTCCCAGCCCCCTTTTGAGCTATTTTCGTTCACTCCTATGTCAATGGTTGAATTGATCCTGAACAAGGAAAATCTCTGCATTTATTTATGTTTCTTTTTATTCCTTTCAACCATGTTTCAAAGTTTTCTGAATGCATACTCGTATATATTTTGTCAGAGTAATCCTTCAGTATTTCAATTTCAGGAATGCTATTTTTTTTAAAATTAAAATTCCAGTAATTCCTATGTTGCCTCATCAGTTTCCTTTTGTCCTCTAGCCATCTGCTTTGCCTCTCATCAGTTTCCTTTTGTCCTCTAGCCATCTGCTTTGCCTCTTGATATTTCCATCTGTCTTGGGCTATTTTCTGTTGCTATATCTTCTCAACTGAGACTGAGTCATTCATTAAAAAAACTATTTTTAGTGCCGGGGATATAGCTCAGTTGGTAGAGTGCTTGCCTTATAGGCTCTGGGTTCAATCCCCAGCACCAAAAGGAAAAAAAAATATTAATTTTAAGGTGTGTAGAGAATCCCAGGTCAGGGGGCTAAATCTGTTGAAGACCTTATTCTGGAGGGGACTCTGCAGTATCCTGAGACACTGCATGATGAGACCAGCTATGCCAGAGAGCTAGCTTTTGTAGCAAATCTGTTCCCTTGACAACTCATTGATCCACTAATTAATTAAATAATTAATTAATTTTTGTGGTGCTGGGGATTGGACCCAGGGTTGTGTATATGTGATGCAAGCCCTCTACCAACTGAGCTATATCTCAGCCCCTTGATCCATTAATTTATGAATGGATAAATACACTCAGGAGGGCAGAGTGTTCAGGGCCCAGTCAGTTCTCAGAGTACACCCTTACTGTTTCCACATAACTTTGGGGAATAAAATTTCATCATATGAATTCTGGATTACAAAAATTGAAACCAAAGCACCATCAAAGACAATCCAGGAACAGAATTTACTTGTGACTTTTCTTTTTTTCCATTTTTCTTTACTTTCATATTAATTCCTTCTCATTAAATGCCTGGCTATTGGCCCAATCCAGCAAGTATCCTCCATTACAAAGTCCCAGAAATGAGTCAGCTGGTCCCTGATAAATACAAGGCAAACAAATGACAACATGATTTAATATTGTTCAAAGGAGAGAAGAATCTCTCTTCTTGAACAAGAGGAGACTGACAAAGATCCTCTGCTTGGCCACACTTCTGTCAGACTCCTGAACCCTTTCCTGGGCTTGTTGCTGCCCTACCTTTTAAAATTCAGTGCTAGTAGAGCACCCTGCTCAGTCAGTTTAGCAAGGACACCCCCTCCTCCCCAGTATCTGATCAGGCTCCTCATCCTCTGCCATCCCTGGTGACATCTGGCTACCCTGTCTCCAGTAAGCACCCTGCTCGATCAGTTTAGCAAGGACACCCCTTTCCCAGCATATAGAGCCCTGATTAAACTCTCTTCCCTTGCTTTAATGGATAATTATTTCTCTAATGCTGCAAGACAGAAGATTGTCAGTGAACACCAGAAGCTGAAGAGACAAGGAAGGACCTTCCCAACAGCTTTCAGAGGGAGAATGGCCTTGCTGACACCCTCATTTGGGGATTCTGGCCTCCAGAATGGTGAGATAGCAGGTTTGTGTTTTAACTCACACTTATTTCTGTGCTCTGTTTTGTTGGTGCTGGGAAATGAACACACTGGCTCTCCCAGTACTAAAGATATTTTTTCCTCCCAGAGCACCTTGATAATCACCTCAACATTAAGGAAACTGTTCTGAATTTGAAGCTGAAGAGGAATCCTGGAGCAGTTTTGGTTTTGGTTAGGTGAGAGACCAAAGAAAGTGGCCAAGGCATTTGGAGGGCTGAGTTGAAAGACAACAGGGCAGGCGGGGCTTAGATAAGGTCAAGGGTATGTGGCAGGAAAGGAACTGTTTCAGTTTTGAGCCCCTCAATTCTATTCTGAGCTCAGGCCATTCACTGCTGTGCCTGGGAACATTCCTGTGTGAAAGTGCTGCTCTCAGCTCAGGGATGAGCATCAGATCCAAGACCAGCAACTTCTCTCTTCCTCCATGGGCAGCAAAGTCCATGCCCTGAGTGTCGGGCATTGATTCCTTCTAATCCTCTACTGCTCAACTTGTTCTTCTGAGGGAGACCTCAGCACATTCTAGTCATGTTTCTGCTGGAGTAGAGAGGCCTGATTCAGCCTCCTCCAGCAGCACAGGAAGGGGTGTAGTGACAGAGGGAGCGACACCCCTATCCAGTTGGCCTGCATGATCCCTCTGCCCTCCCTAAGCTGGGCTGGGCCTTGACCAAGTGTGTGAATTTTAATAAGAAATGCACCACTTCTTAATATTCTTAAAAGAAAAAGGTAGGGGGCTGAGGTTGTGGCTCAGAGGTAGAGTGCTCACGTACAATGCATGAGGCACCAGGTTCAATCCTCAGCACCACATAAAAATAAAATAAAGATATTTTAAAAAAAGAAAAAAAAAGGTAGGAAAGTGAGGATCTAACATTCCCCTGGTGGAGTGGGGTGCATCCCAAGTGGACACATAAACACACAAATACAAGTATACACATTTGTGTAGGTGCACACACATACACAACACCCTCACAGTCTTCCCCACCAACTCTGTTACACATACCCATGATACACCCATGCACCGCTGTGTGCCTATACATATGTGTATACACTCACATCCCTGTCTGGCTTGCACTTCTGAGGCTGCAGATTGGAGGAAACCAGGAGAGGAGCCAGGAGAAGCCAAGGGAGGAGCCTGGCAGCAGACAGAGGAAGCATCACTTTCCAGGAGACCAGGGCGTTCCCTTCCTGACCCAACTCTGTCTCAAACACTAGACTTCTCTGCAGAGCCAGGAATGTATTTTCCAGGCTTGGGCTTTTTCAGGGGTTGATTCCTATGGGGACCTGAGCTGACATGTGAGTTTTCTGGGTCCTCACTGTTCTGCCTTCAGTGAAAAGGGGGAAAAGGGGTCTATGCCTTGGGCTTTTGATTTATTAGCAGACAAAACAGAAGGCCAACAAACAAACACACAAACAAGGGATCAATGTGGGACACAGTGCAAGTGAGCTCCCCCGAACCCTTCAGGAGCCATCCCCTTTCCCCATATAGTAGTTGTGGTGCCACTGGAGATTGATGTGGTGTGCTCTCTTTGCAGAGTATGATATGTGGGATCAGGTGTTTCCTCTGAAGCCCCCAGCCCCCTCCACCATCTGGGCAGGGACATCCTCTGAACACCACCCCCACCTTGGGCAGGGACATCCTTTGAGGTATCTGGCTACTGTGAACCGAACTGCTATATGTAACTGCATGCTGTTACCTAGATGTGTTTTCGAGGCAGTTGTCTATGTTCTTAGGATCATGTGGTGACACCATGTCTAACTTTGGGGAAAATGGCCAGCTTTTTGATAGTAGTGAGCTGTAGTGTGCTTCACCAGCAATGCAGAGTACCTGTGGCTGCTCATCATCTTCAAGGTGGATGCTGCACTTAAGGAAAGACCTTAGCAGCTTAGTAGGTGTGCAGTGCATCTCAAGAGTTTTAGTCTGTGCTTTCTTCATGACAGGTGATGCTAAGAATCCTTTCTATGCTTCTTTGCTATCTCATACTTTCTTGTGGGTTGTCTGTTCAGATTTTACCCATTGGGTTGTCTTATTGCTGAGGGTATTATTATGTTTTGGACATAAGTTTATTTTAGACACATACTTTCCAATTGTTTCACCCAGTCTTTGACTTGTCTTTCCATTTCCTTAATATGATTTTTTACAGAGAAATTTAATGCAATCCACATTATCAGTTTTTATCTTTCATGGATTTGTTTGGGGGCTGTATTTAAAGCCTCATCATGAAACATATGGTCATACATGTCTTCTAGAGTTTTGCAGTTTTGCATTTTAAATGCAAGTCTATGGAGTATTTTGACAGGTTCTGGGGTCCAAATGTATGCCTTCTTGAGGTGTGTTCATATCCTAGGTTCAGAAACAGTTTGCTGGGAATTTCACTGGGAATGCACTGAATCTGTAGATCAGGTTTGAGATAATTTTATCTCAACTACATTGAGACCTGACAAGGAATATCTCTGAATTTATTTACATTGCATTTGATTTCTTTCTACTGTTTCAAGATTTTCTGAAAGCAGGTATTTCAGTTTTGGGGGGTGCTATTTTATTTTTAATTGATTTTTAAAAAATAAATGACAGCAGAATGTATAACAATTCTTATTACACATATATACCACAATTTTTTATATCTCTGGTTGTATATAAAGTATGTGGACACCCAATTTGTGTCTTCATACATGTACTTTGGATAATGATGTCTATCACATTCCACCATCCTTGATAATCCCCTGGCCCCTGCCTTTCCCTCCCACCCCTCTGCCCTATCTAGAATTCATCTATTCCTCCCATGCTCCCCCTCCCTACCCCACTATGAGTCAGACTGCTTGTATCAGAGAAAACATTCAGCATTTTTTTTTTTTTTAGCTAACTTCACTTTGCATTATCTTGTCAAGTGCCATCCATTTACCTAAAAATGCCATGATTTTATTCTTTTTATTGCGGAGTAAAATTCCATTGTGTGTATATGCCACATATTTTATCCATTTATCCACTGAAGGACAAGTAGGTTGGCTCCACAGTTTAGCTATTGTGAATTGTGCTGCTATACACATTGATGTGACTGTGTCCCTGTAGTATGCTGTTTTTAAGTCTTTTGGATATAGATCGAAGAGAGGGATAGCTGGGTCAAATGTGGTTCCATTCCCAGATTTCCAAAGGATCTCCATACTGCTTTCCATATTGGCTGCACCAATTTGCAGTCCCACTAGCAATGTATGAGTGTACCTTTCCCCCTACATCCTTGCCAACACTTATTGTTGTTTGTCTTCATAATAGCTGCCATTCTGACTGGAGTGAGCTGATATCTTAGAGTAGTTTTGATTTGCACTTCTCTAAGTGGAATTAAACCAGAGACTCTGCATCTAATAGAAGAAAAAGTAGGCCCTAATCTTCATCATGTGGGATTAGGCCCCAACTTCCCTAATAAGACTCCTATAGTGCAAGAATTAAAACCAAGAATCAATAAATAGTACAGAATCAAACTAAAAAGTTTTTTCTCAGCAAAATAAACAATCTGTTAGGTGAATAGATAGCATACATCTTGGGAGCAAATTTTTACCCCTCACACATCAGATAGAGCACTAATCTCTAGGGTATATAAAGAACTAAAAAAGATAAGCACCAAAAAAACCAAATAACCAAATCAACCAATGGGTGTGCTATTTTAAATGTTAATACATTTAGAATTCTCTTATTCCAGTTTACAAATTCCACTCTTTCCTCTACATGATTGCTGATATATAGGAAATCAATGGAATTTTTTCTAGGGGCCATGTACTTTGAAGCTTTCTATCTCCATCCATTCTGATCAAGACACAGGTTGGGCTATATATTTTTAAATTTTTGTATAGTTGTAGATGGACAGCATGCCTTTATTTTATTTATTTACTCAATGCAGTGCTGAGGATCAAGCCCAGTGCTTCACATATGCTAGGCAAGAGCTTTGCCACTAAGATAAAACACACCCTTCTATTTCTTTTTGATTTATAAAATCATAACCTGAAATAATCAGAACTATGAATTTCAGAGCTTCATTGTTGACTAGCACTAGGGTGTGCAGAGGCAGCTCTGAATGGTGAGCATTGGTATCCTGTGCTGCCCATGACAGCCATCAGAGAGCGCACATAACAACTTTCTCTGACCACCTGCTTTTGGGGGTCCTGTTCTGTGTCCTCTGCAAGTTTCCTTATCCTGGGGACACACATGGGAGATGCCACATCTGGGGACACCTGGGGACCCTAAGTTGAGGAGCAGAGGTTCATTATCCTGGGGACCCACTTGGGGAGACATCATGGCCTGGGGATTCCTGGGAACTGTGTCTATGGTGAGGACAAAAACTTCCTTTTCCTTGGGACCCACATGGAGAGACACTTTGGTCTGGGGATGCCTGGGGGATATATCTATGGTGAGAAGCAGAGCTTCCTTATCCTGGGGTCCCATGTAGAGAGACACCATGGCCTGGGGATGCCTGGGGAATATGTCTGTGGTGAGGACCAAGCTTCCTTCTCCTTGGCACCTACCCATGGAGACTCACTGTGCATTCAGGATGACAGAGGTCCATGTGAGGAAAACATGAGGAAGAAGCTTCCTGGGCACTGCCTGGTGTGCTGAGGAAGAAGTTCTGCCATATTCTTTACTTTCTCAGGTAATATTTTAGCAGAAATTCTTTTACAACAGTATTCCTTACAAAGGCTTTGGCTGCTCATCATTATGACATTTCAGTGTGTTTTGTTTGGTTTGAGTATATTTTTTTGGGAGAAATCCAAGGATGCAGAAGAAACACAGATGGCCCCTCAAGATGGTGCAGGGAGGGCCCATCACCTGGAGTCCCACTGCGGCCTGAGGGGAACGGCTAATGTGCACCTCATTGCTTGTGTTATAGTTAAAGCTTCATCCCAGGGTTTCATAAACTGACTTCCAGACCACTCATGTATAATTGAATCAAGCCTTTATTGAAGCACACTAGTGGCAACTAACCAGAACATAAAACTGTTCCCCTGATCAGCCCTGAACAATTGCAAGGGCACTTCTTATAAGCCTGAAAACCACAAAAGGGATGTTCGGGGGTCTAGCCAATGCAAGCAAGCCAGGTTACAGGAGTGGGAGAGTGCAGTCAAGCAGAGGGAAGTCTAACCAATCACAGTTAGCCCAGTCACCCCAGTTACAGAAACAGAGCCCCGTTACCCTAGTTACAGAAACAATGCCCCATTAGGGAGTTCCTGTTCTTAAAGGTTTCTGTAGCAAAAGGAAAAGAACATTTTGCCTTGGTCATGACCCTTCTACTTGGCATGGTTGTTTTACAGGATGAAGTCATAAAATAAAATGGAGTCACATTTGCTTCTACTCTCACACTTGCTCTTATTCATGTTTTAATGACTAATTTTTCTTATAGGTTTAAGTACTTGAGAAATATTGAGAAGTTGATGTGTTAAAATTCAAAGTTACCTTAATATTGTATTTGTGTCTGTTACAAGAAGAACCTTGTGGGTGGGGTTATAGATCAGGGGTGGAGTGCCTCCATCCCAGGCACTATGAGATAAAACAAAACAAAGAAGCAAAACACAGACTTTAAGATCTATAGTATAATTTAACCACAAGTAAAGGAGGACTTAAGATATATTAATCAAATACATTGCATGCTTCTATTAGAACCTGATTTGTTTTTGTCTAAAATTTATTTGAAATAGCTGGAGAAATTTGTGTATTAGTTGGGTATTATATATTAAAGAGTTATTATTTTCAACCATGGCTGTATTAAAGACTTCTTTCCATTACATGACTACAATTTTTTTTTAGAAGAAACCTGATGATGCTGGAGTTTGCTGGGTGAGTATGTTTCTAGTGAGGTGGGCCCTCTGACAAGTCCCACAGTGTTGATGGCTGTGTGGGCAGTTTATTGGCTGAAGTACTTATAATCCTTAGGATACCAGGGCCAGCATGTGGCCTGCAGCTCCTAAGGACCATACAGCTCTCAGGTCCTCTGTAGCAGGGGTTGCATGGGCAGAACACCAGATGACACCTATAGTGTGCCTGGGTCAGCACATGGTATGCAGCCCCCATGACCCTCTGTGGAAAGGGCTGTATAGGAAGAACACCAGATGACACTGCCAGGGGCCTCCAGGGGCCTGAACCAGCATGGGGCACATGATTTTCAGGTCCTTTGTGCCAAGGGCTATGTGGGCAGAACACAAGGTGACAATGCCAGGGTCCTCCAGGAGCCTGGACTAGCATGAGGCACACAATCCTCAGGTCCTCTGTGGCAAGGGCTGCAGAGAACCAGATGATACTGCAATGGTCCTCCAGGTGCCTGGACTAGCATGTGGCACACAGCTTTCAGATCCTCCTGTGTGGGCAGAACACCAGATTACAGTCAAAAATCCCTGGGAATTCTGAATGAAAGTGTAGCCTGCAGCTCCCAAGGGTATCCATGATTAGAGCTGAGTTTTCTAGAATGATTTAATTAGGATTAGTTAGAATGCCCCAAGGCAGGGGACTGAAGCCTGCATTCTCAGAATCACCAGAGAGTTTGATCTGAAGTCAAGTTCTCCTCACCTTAACAGTGGTCACCATGGGCTGAGATTCAATTCTTTTTTTTCCTACCAGGTATTGAACTCAGAGGTGCTTAACAACTGAGCCACAACCCAGCCCTTTTCAGTTTTTATATTGAGGTAGAGTCTTGCCAAGTTGCTTAGGGTCTAACTAAATTGCTGAGACTAACCTTGAACTTGCAATCCTCCTGCCTCAGCCTCCAGAGCCACTTGGATTACAGGTGTGTGCTACCACATCCAGCCTTAACTTCTTTTCTTAAAAACCATGATCCTAAAATGGGGCAGCCTCTGGCTAAGTCACTCTGTCTCAAAGACCACACTTCCCAGAGACCTCTGCGGTGGCCTGTTCCTGGGCTTCTGTTGGGCGCATGAGTGAATTTCCTGGCTCCTGCAGCTGCACATGTCTACACCTCTGCCCACCTGGCCCCTGGCTGCAGCAGCACTTGGCCTGGTGGAGTGCAGGGCTGGGTGAAGGTGTTAGGTAGTAGCTATCAATGAGCAGTGAAATGCAGGCAGATTTTGTATTCTCTCTTGAAAGTAAATTTATAGTTCAAATTTAAACTACTTCCAAAGTAGGTAAGAAAGAAAACCTGGTAGTTAATTTGTAGAAAATAAACAGAAGCAAAAGAGCTAATGGGAAGACATTAGTTTCATTAGTTAAGAAAAGGGAGTAATGGGACTCTTCGACTGTCCACTGAAGTTGGTGTGAAGCTATAAATTATGGCTAATGATGACTCCATTTGTCTGTAAAGGAAGTGTTGCAGGGCACAGACTAGGCAAGACACCAAACAGGAAGCAGATTTTATTTGGTAAAGCCAGGTTCAGGGGCACAGCTTTTGCTGTAATCAATCAATCCCCCTGAACCCTGAGTTCAGATAGTTTCAGAACCTTATACTCTTCATGTAAGGGGAGGGGTTCAGAAGTTCACAGTCTGCAGAAGTTCACACAAAAGCAGCTTTTTCTTTCACTGTTCTGAGCAAGTTAACACTTAAAGGACCATGACTGAGAAGGGGAGAGCTTTTTCTCCCCTATCTTCCCCCGACCCCCCTGCCAGCTCTTACCATGGAGCCCGATTGGTAACTTCTTTTATCTTAGGAATGTAGACATCTCAGTGAAGCTCCAGCTCAAGGACAGAGGCCTTCTTAAAGGATTTGTATTTTTTTTTAAAAATCACATTAAACAGTAAGAGTCATTAGTCAATAAAGACCTTCCTTAAAGGAAATAAACTTAACATTTTAATAGGTTTTTATTATGTCAGAATATGGACAAAATCTTAGCTCACATTAGCATAATAAAATTACGGAAATAGCCTAATATATTCTTGAATTAATCAGTTAAAATTTTTATAGTCAGTCCAGGACATATAAATCTTTTTTTAATTGTTTTAACTTTCTGTATCATCTGTCCAGATAATGATATAAAGATTTTCTGGTTTAGGAAAATACCTTTATCATTAAAATCTAGAATATAAAGATCTTGTTTCACTCAAAGATGTTTTCTTCTTCTTAGGACCTCCAATGTGTGCTTCCTCTCTGTTGAAGCATCTTTTCCTTTTAAAAGTTTTCCTGGCTATACTTTGGAATAATTTCTGAAAATCTTAGAATCTAAATAAATTTTGTACTTTTATAAGAAGAAATATCAATGAAAATATAGTTAAAGCCCTTGAATATTTCTGTAGATAGAATTATATTTTTTTATCATCTTATAAAAGTTTGTATGGGGGCTGGAGTTGTGGCTCAGTGGTAGAGAGCTTGCCTAGCATGTGTGGGGTGCTGGGTTTGATCTTCAGCACTACATAAAAATTAAAAAAAGAGGTGTTGTATCCAACTACAACTAAAACAAAAAAAAAATATATATATATTTTAAAAAGTTTGTATAATAACTGAGAATTAGAGATTGCTTGAAGGTTGTATTCTCTCTTGAAAGCAAATTTATAGTAAAATATATTTATCTAAAATATCTAACTAAAAGGCAAAGCATCAGATAAATGCATTTGTAAGAAAATCATTTACAGGAAAATCAACAGAAATGATGGGTTTTCTGTTGAAGAAAAGCAATTGGATAAATATATATTAACTAAACAATTAGATATATATGCTTATTATTTTATGGATTAATAACTATAGGTTATCCAAATACCTAGAAAAATATATATTAAGAATAAGGGCATAAGTTATAATTGTATTAACTTTATGTAGCCACGTGGTTTTTAAGATATTTGGATCCATTTCAATTTATTTTTAACTAGGAGTGCACTCTTATATGTGACATGATGTAGCTGAAATAAGATCCTTATGTATATTTTATTTATTTATTTATTGTAATTATTAGGAATGAGAATAAAGATTTTTTTTTTTTTTGTTAATCACGGGAACATTGCCAGCTTTTGTTCCTATGACAAGAAAATGCACCCTCGTAACCTTCAAAATTAAAAGCAAAATATAAAAAAGCATATGTTGAAAACCTCCCACCAATAGCATTATTTAGTAACAAAACCATAGAGAAAAGTCAGGTTATTTAATTCAAAAATAACTTATATTTAGGGCTGCATCATAGAAACCTATGGAATTAAATTTTGCCTGAAAAAGATATCTTTTGTTAGCATTTACAGGAGGGTATTCTTAAAAATGTAGGCTCTGGGTAGCTCCTGGTAGCAGGTCCAAAACAGGAAGTACAGGTTAGTGGCTGGAAGGCAGGACCAGAAGTCCTGTGTGAGTGACAGTGGAAGAACCAATGGGAAACCTGCAAAAATGCAGGAAGCAGGACCAGGAAGGTCACTCCAATGCTAGATTTTGGGCAGTTACCATGGTGATGGAAAAGGCATGGAGCCACCTGCCCATTGTCAGGGCAAAGGCTCCTGGAGCTTCCTTAGTCAGTTGCATTCCATTTGATTTGTCTGTATACCCACCCCCCTATCCCTGTCCAGCAGGATCCTACAGGCGGATAGCAGCTTGCTTTGTCTTTGAGACCTGCGC
This sequence comes from Callospermophilus lateralis, assembly GCF_048772815.1. NCBI lineage: Eukaryota > Metazoa > Chordata > Mammalia > Rodentia > Sciuridae > Callospermophilus > Callospermophilus lateralis. The sequence continues at coordinate 126,235,055 of NC_135305.1, read as the reverse complement.
TTGCAGCTTGTATTCTCCTGTATTTTGTACTTTCCCTTGCAGCATGTGAGACTTTAAAAGTGAGTTTTAATGGCAGACATCAGTCTTACTATCAGATTTTAAGGCAGTCTGCGTTTGGCACCCAGGCCAGGTTGCTTAAGGGTTAAAAGCAGTGCTGGTGGTGGGTCTAGTTACAGACACTATAGGGAAAAGTGGCTCAAGTCTTGTGTCTGCAGTAGCTGAGTTCCAGCTATTCTGATCCAGTAGGACAAGAATGTAGCAATGAGTTCAGTATAAGCATTCTGAGTATTTGCAAAAACAATAGGAAAATAAAATTCACTCCTCTACAGGTAAAGAATCCTTGTATTAAGTCTCATCACAAAATTTTCCTTCTCTTTTTCTCACTCTCCAAGCACAGACTTCTAGTATATAAACCCCCAAAATCTTTACCTAATATTTCAAAATATAAAGATTCACAAAACAATCCAAAAAAGTCCACAAAAGCACTTTTCCCATGGGAAAGGATCAAACTTAACAGCATATCCCACTAATCATCTTAATAATTCTTTACATTATTTTATAATTCTCTAGAATTATAAAAATATTTTTTTCTTTCTAAAGACAAACTATTCCCAAATATTAAAAAGTTTAGCGTCATAGATTTCTCTTCTGTCTAATTCACTTACTTTCTACAGTTCAGCCCACAATACTCTGCAATCCTAAGCATGTTTAACTTCTGAAGAAAAATTTCAAACCCACTAAATTTCTAAAAGTCATCCTGAGTCACTCTGTACAGGCCACAAATTGTCAGGTTTCTTATGACTAAAACACTCAGGGTTATTCCAGGTGAACTGGGCTGTACAAAATAATCACACAAGATGGGCTGGGGATGTGGCTCAAGCGGTAGCGCGCTCGCCTGGCATGCATGCGGCCCAGGTTCGATCCTCAGCACCACGTACAAAGATGTTGTATCCGCCGATAACTAAAAAATAGATATTAAAAATTCTCTCTCTCCTCTCTCACTCTCTCTTTAAAAAAAATAATCACACAAGAGACAGAAATCTTTTTCTTTGGGTCCTATGATGGCTCCTCTGACCTTAAGGGTCCACAGAAAGAGAGAGAGAGAGATCACTTGCTAAACCCTTTTATTGAGGAGAAGCCATTCAAATGAGGCAAGGGATCAGGTTTCAGGGGGTTGTGTCTAGCTTCTGCTGTCAGCAGGTTGACTGACATCTAGGAAGGCCACACCCAAAAGCAAAGCAAGAGAAGGGGATACACAAAGGGAGTTTTCATAGAACATTCTATCCTAAACAGGGCAAAGGGGCACTATTACAAAAGAATTGGTGAGTGTAGCTCAACCTCAGGGGTGACACCTACATCTGAAGACATGACTTTGACTTTCTGGGCTGGGACAACACCCAAGTCATCCCAAAATGTAGTGACAGGTCAGAGCCTCTTGCTTCAGGACTGGAAGGTGTGGGTCATTCAGAGTGGCTCCCCACACTTCTACAAACTACTATACTGGATAAATATTTGTGGAAAAACTAGTAAAGGGGCATTCAGCACCTGGAGTGATGATTTCTTCCAGGCCAGTGGCCAAGTAAAATAGAGAAACAGGAAAATAGGAAGTTTACATATATTGAACTCTCTTGTAGATAGAGACTCTTTTGCTGATAGTCCTAAAATCAATTATGGTGAAGATTTTTGGAGAAACTTAGTTAAGATTTTCTGTGGAGGAGGGGGTGCCATTACAGAAGATTCTTTTAGTAGCACAGTCACCATTAAGGTAACTTCTGACATGCAATTGATCCCAGCGCCCACATTAACATGGGACTGACTTGTAGATGAAGCCCCCTAAACAGGATGGCCACCATGACAGTTCTGGAGAGGACCAGCTAAGTTAAAAAACTCCACTGCACAACATGAATGAGAAATTGAATACCTGATTGCCAGAGTACAGAGTTGGTCCCCAGTTCTCTTGGTAAACATCAAACAGTAATGAAGTTTGGGGACAGCTTCATTTATAATTCAGGGACAGCCTCCTTTATAATTCTCTGCCTAGAGATGCCCACTATCCTCCTTGAGAGTGCTTTTGCTTAACCTCACTTTTCTTTTAGTTTATTTTCATCTCACTCTCACTTATAAGAAACCTCTCCTACATGACTTTTGGTGTCTGACTTTAAATTTTTCTTCATTGGAACACAAGAGCTGGGGTTTGGAGTTTCAGCTCCCTGCTTTCCTGTGAACAGGGAGGTGGGCTTCCTCTCCTAAGATTCCATTCCATGATGCCGCAGACAACACAGCCAGACCTCGTGACAGCTGTGGGAACAGGTTTTATACAGTAACTGCTGAGAGTGGAGAAAGGGCTGAGATTCACCAGGAACCCAGAAGCTGGCACTGCTTCTGAGCAGTGAGCAGCGTCCTGCAAGGTGTGGCCATCAGGGGCATGACCATAAGGGAACAGGGCCTCATCACATCTTTGATGCTGGTCTACCTCCTTCAAGATGAGAGGCCAGCTTTCTCCTCAGGACCAACACTGGAAAGCCTGGTTCCTAGACACTGTGGGTCACCCCTCAGGGAGGGAAAAACTCACTTTTCCTCAGAAAAGCTTCAGGGAGACACCTGGTTTGGGGACACTGTGGGTCATGTCTCTAGGGATGCCTGGAGCTCCCTTCTCAGTGCTGCCTGAGGGTGACACTTGGCTTGGGGACACTGTGGGTCATGTGTCTAGGGATCTCTGGAGCTCCCTTCTCTTCAGAACTGCCTCAGGGAGCCAATATGACCTCAGAACTGTGGGTCATATCTCTAGGGATGCCTGGAGCTCCCTTATTTTTAGAGCTACCTCAGGTGGACGCCTGGCTCAGCAACACTGTAGGTCATGTCTCTAGGGACACCTGGAGCTCCATTCTCCTCAGAGCTACCTCAGGGAGATGCCTGGCTTGGGGACATTGTGGGTCATGTCCCTAGGGAAGCCTGGAGTTCCCTTCTCCTCAGAGAAGCCTCTGGGAGACACCTGGCTTGAGGACACTGTGGATCATGTCTCTAGGGACACCTGGAGCTCCCTTCTCCTCAGAACTGCATGAGGATGACACCTGGCTTGGGGACAATGTGGGTTATGTGTCTAGGGACACCTGGAGCTCCCTTCTCTTCAGAGCTACCACAGGGAGGCACCTGGCTTGCAGAGACTGTGGGTCATATCTCTAGGGATGCCTGGAGCTCCCTTCTTCTCAGAGCTACTTCAGGTGGACACCTGGCTCTGGGACACTGTGGGTCATGTCTCTAGGGGTGCCTGGAGCTCCCTTTTCCTCAGAGCTACCTCAGGGAGAGGCCTGTCTTTGGGACACTGTGGATCATGTGTCTAGGAATGCCTGAAGCTTCCTTCTCCTTAGAATTGCCTGAGTGTGATGCCCCAGAAGCTTCTGGAGTGACCAGCAGCAGGTGTGGGAAATGTGGTATTGGTGAAGAAAGAGCTCCATCTTGGGACTGAGAGCTGAGGATAGCCTGGCTATGTGATCTGCTGCTTTACTATTTCTTTTAGGCTGGCTGTGCAGCAGGCCTTAGGTTTTGACCCTCCTAATCTTTTTTTAAATTTTACATTATGTATATTTTGCCATAATTTAAAAGAAAATTTAGTTGTAGTTGAACCTAATAACTTTACTTTATTTATTTATTTTTATGTGGTTCTGAGGATTGAACCCAGTGCCTTGCATATGCTTGGTGAGTGCTCTACCACTGAGCCACAACCCCAGCCCCCTCATCATCTTAATACAGTTACCCCAGATTGTTTCTGGAGAACCTGGATGGGATGAAGGAGGAATAATAAATTAGGGTTCTAAGCCCAGGAGGGACTCTATTACTTGTTTTTCTTATTGTTTATTTTTTTAAAAATTATTTTAGTTGCCAATGGATCTTGATTTTATTTATTAATATGTGGTGCTGAGAATCAAACCCAGTGCTTTCTACATCCTAGGCAAGTGCTCTGCCACTGAGCCACAACCCCAGTCCTCCTTATTGTTTTAATGGTTCTTTTTAATTTTTTTTTTGCAGTGTTAAAGTAGTAGAAAAGAGACTGGAGACTCAACATGGCAGTGGTCGTGGAGAGATCAAGTCTCTGACCTCTTCAGCTGCGTGGGCATAGGGAGTCTTAAACCGTCTAAATGCTGTTTGCTCAGGATCACTAGGCAATGCTGAGCTGATGTAGATCTGGGGAGAACAGTCTATGCCTCCCAGAACACACACCAAGCCTGGATCGGCTGAATTCAAGCTCCTGATCGCCTGTGTCTCACAGACAAACTGCTATGACTTAGCGCTAACCGATCCTGCTGAAACAACTGGTCGGCCCTTCTGAACCTGCAGGGGTTAATACCAACTGAGCCTTCATAGGCAGTGGCCACAGGATTGAGACGGGGCTTGGGAGAGCCAGTCAGGACACACCCGTTGCATTGGTCACCTGGCAAAGGGAACGAACTGTTGCCATTTGCATGGGATACCACCATGGCAGAGAACTGATGTCACCAGAATGCAGCGGAGGAGATAACTTCTTTGAAACTGGCGGTGGCAGGTATGTAGCTTCCTAGCCTTCCCTCTCCACACAGCGGGGAAACCTCAAGGGCCCCTCCGAGCTCTCCTGTGAGCACGATAGTCAGACCCAGGGAATCAGGAGTGGCGCGGGACCCCAGCTACTGCTCCCACCAGTGCTGACAACTGAGGTCTCTTGCACCAGCTACTGGGGGTGTGGCTACCGGAGGGCAAGCAAAATACGCTGAGGGTTCTCAGCCCCAAGCTCCACAAACTTAGGGTCTGAGGCAATGGCAAATAGGGAGAGTGTGCCCAGTCGTTCAAGAAAATAGGGCTCCCGGGAGCAGCAGACCTGGCGTGTAGCCAGTATTGTGGTGAGCGTCACTGGGGAGCGGGGCCTGGCTGGAGGAAAAATGGGGAACTGACTAGACACAAGAAAAGGCCCGAGGCACTCAGGATTGGAGACCTGCCCAGTCGGGGAGGAGGAGCTGCAGCACAGTGATTGATTCCTGCATATTGAGAGGAGAAGCTTGGCCTGGTGGGCACAGCTCCACCTACTGGAAGAGAAGTTAGTCAAACTCTAAGACTGCATTTATTAAATTTTTTAAAAATTATTTGGGTTTTTTTTATTTTTTATTTTTTAAAATATTTTTTCATTATTTTTAATTTTTATTTTTTTGATTATTTTTAAAAATATTTTTCTTTTCTATTTTTTCTTTTGTCTTTTCATTTCTTTTCAATTTCCTTATTCCCCCTTCCTTGAATTCTACCTGTTTACTCTCATTCTCTTTAGTGACTTCTTCCCTTCCCTTCTAATACCTTTCCTCCCAAGCATCAAATAAATTTATAGGAGTAAACAGTAACTCAACAGTCAAACAGAACAAGAAGTAACATGAGCAGCATGAAAAAGCAAGAAAGAAAAGGAGTACAAACAATGCAGGACAGCCTAAATATTCAGGAGGACCTAGAGGCATCAGAAAAATGATCAAATAAAGAACTCAAGGAATATCTTAGACAGATGGAATGGAATCTTAAAGAGGATATGAGACAGCAAATTCAAACAATGAAAGAACATATTGAAAATGAATTACATAAACAGATAAAAGAAGCAAATAAGCATCTTTATCAGGAGATAGAGATTACAAAAAAAATCAAACAATAATTCTAGAAATGAAGGAAACTATAAACCAAATTAAAAACTCAAATTAGAGTATCACTAACAGAGTGGAGCAAGTAGAAGCCAGAACGTCAGATACTGAAGACAAAATATATCATCTTGAAAAGAGTCTAGCCAACTCAGAAAGGCTGGTAAAAAAATCATGAGAAAAACATCCAAGAGATATGGGATAACATAAAAAAACCAAACTTAAGAGTCATTGGGATAGAGGAAGGTATAGAGGTTCAAACCAAGTGAATGAGCAACATGCTGAATGAAATAATTATAGAAAACGTTCCAGAAATAAAAAAGGAAACAGATGTACAAATTGTAGATGCATACAGGACACCAAGCATACAAAATCACAGTAGACCAATGCCAAGACACATTGTTATGAAGATATGCAATATACAGAACAAAGAGAAAATATTAAAAGCTACAAGAGAAAGGAGTCAGATTACATTCAGGGGTAAACCAATAAGGTTAACAACGGATTTTTCATCACAGACGCTGAAAGCAAGAAGATCCTGGAACAACGTATTTCAAACTCTGAAAGACAATAGATGCCAATCCAAGAATTTTGTGCCCAGCAAAATTAAGCTTCAGGTACGACAACAAAATTAAAATCTTTCATGATAAACAAAAGTTAAAAGAATTTGCAGCCAGAAAACCAGCATTGCAAAGCATCTTGAGCAAAACACTACACGAGGAAGAAATGAAAAACAATAACCAAAACCAACAGTGGGAAGTACCTCAGTAAAGCCAGAGGGTGGGGGGAAAGCTAATCACGGAGAAACAAACCAAATTAAAAAAACAAGATAAATAATAAATCATGGCTGGAAGTACAAACCATATATCAATAGTAACTCTAAACGTTAATGGTTTAAACTCACCAATAAAGCGACATAGGCTGGTAACATGGATTAAAAAAACAAATCCAACAATATGCAGCCTCCAGGAGACACATCTGATTGGGAAAGACATACACAGGCTGAAGGTGAAAGGTTGGGAAAAAATATACCACGCACATGGTCCTCATAAGCAAGCAGGGGTGGCCATCCTCATATCAAATAAAATCGACTTCAAGACTAAGTTAATCCAAAGGAATAAGGAAGGGCATTATATACTGTTAAAAGGAACCATTCACCAACAAGACATAACAATTATCAATATTTATGCACCAAATAATGGTGCTGTGACGTTCATAAAACAAACTCTCCTCAAGTTCAAGAATCAAATAGACCACAACACAATAATTATGGGTGACTTCAACATACCTCTCTCACCATTGGACAGATCCTCCAAACAAAAGTTGAATAAAGAAACTATAGAACTCAATATCACAATCAATAACCTAGACTTAACCGACATATATAGAATATATCAACCATCATCAAGTGGATATACGTTTTTCTCATTAGCACATGGATCCTTCTCAAAAATAGACCATATATTATGCCATAGGGCAACCCTCAGTAAATATAAAGGGGTGGAGATAATACCATGCATTTTATCTGATCATAATGGAATGAAACTGGAAATCAATGATAAAAGTAGGAAGGAAAAATCCTACATCACATGGAAAATGAACAACATGTTACTGAATGATCAATGGGTTACAGAAGACATAAAGGAGGAAATCAAAAAATTCTTAGAGATAAATGAAAATACAGACACATTATATCGGAATCTATGGGACACAATGAAAGCAGATTTAAGAGGGAAATTCATCGCCTGGAGGTCATTCCTCAAAAAAAGAAAAAAACAAACAAATAAATGACCTCACACTTCATCTCAAAACCCTAGAAAAGGAATAGCAAAACAACAGCAAATGTAGCAGAAGGCAAGAAATAATTAAAATCAGAGCGGAAATCAATGAAATTGAAACAAAAGAAACTATTGCAAAAATTGACAAAACTAAAAGTTGGTTCTTCGAAAACATAAATAAGATTGACAGACCCTTAGCCATGCTAATGAAGAGAAGAAGAGAGAGAACTCAAATTACTAACATACGGGATGAAAAAGGCAATATCACAACAGATGCTACAGAAATACAGAAGACAATTAGAAATTATTTTGAAACCCTATATTCCAATAAAATAGAAGATAGTGAAGACATCCATATGATTTGCCCAGACTGAGTCAGGAGGATACACACAATTTGAACAGACCAATATCAATGGATGAAATAGAAGAAGCAATCAAAAGACTACCAACCAAGAAAAGCCCAGGACCGGATGGGTATACAGCGGAGTTTTACAAAACCTTTAAAGAAGAATTAATACCAATACTTTTCAAGTTATTTCAGGAAATAGAAAAAGAGGGAGCTCTTTCAAATACATTCTATGAGGTCAACATCACCCTGATTTTGAAACCAGACAAAGACACCTCAAAGAAAGAAAACTACAGACCAATATCTCTAATGAACCTAGATGCAAAAATCCTCAATAAAATTTTGGTGAATTGGATACAAAAACACATCAAAAAAATTGTGCACCATGATCAAGTAGGATTCATTCCTGGGATGCAAGGATGGTTCAATATACGGAAATCAATAAATGTTATTCACCACATCAATAGACTTAAAGATAAGAACCATATGATCATCTTGATAGATGCAGAAAAAGCATTCGACAAAGTACAGCATCCCTTTATGTTAAAAACACTACAAAAACTAGGGATAACAGGAACTTACCTCAACATTGTAAAAGCTATCTACACTAAGCCTCAGGCTAGCATAATTCTGAATGGAGAAAAATTGAAGGCATTCCCTCTAGCATCTGGAACAAGACAGGGATGCCCTCTATCATCACTTCTATTCAATATAGTTCTCGAAACACTGGCCAGAGCAATTAGATAGATGAAAGAAATTAAAGGCATAAAAATAGAAAAGAAGAACTTAAATTATCACTATTTTCAGATGACATGATAATATATTTAACAGACCCAAAAGGGTCTACAAAGAAACTACTAGAACTAATAAATGAATTCAGCAAAGTGGCAGGATATAAAATCAACATGCATAAATCAAATGCATTTCTGTATATCAGCGACAAAACTTCTGAAATGGAAATGAGGAAAAACACCCCATTCACAATATCCTCAAAAAAAAAAAATACTTGGGAATCAACCTAACAAAAGAGGTGAAAGATTTATACAATGAAAACTACAGAACCCTAAAGAGAGAAATAGAAGAAGATCCTAGAAGATGGAAAAATATACCCTGTTCATGGATAGGCAGAACTAACATCATCAAAATGGCAATATTATCAAAAGTTCTCTATAGGTTTAATGCCATGCCAATCAAAATCCCAACGATATTTTTTGTAGATATCGATAAAGCAATCATGAAATTCATATGGAAAAATAAAAGACCCAGAATAGCAAAAGCAACTCTAAGCAGGAAGTGTGAATCAGGTGGCATAGTGATACCAGATTTCAAGCTATACTACAGAGCAATAGTAACAAAAACAGCATGGTACTGGTACCAAAACAGGCGGGTGGACCAATGGTACAGAATAGAGGACACAGAGACTAATCCACAAAGTTACAACTATCTTATATTTGATAAAGGAGCTAAAAGCATGCAATGGAGGAAGGATAGCATCTTCAACAAATGGTGCTGGGAAAACTGGAAATCCATATGCAACAAAATGAAACTGAATCCCCTTCTCTTACCATGCACAAAAGTTAACTCAAAATGGATCAAGGAGCTTGATATCAAATCAGAGGCTCTGCGTTTGATAGAAGAAAAGTTGGCTCCAATGTACATATTGTGGGGTCGGGCTCCAAATTCCTTAATAGGACACCTATACACAAGAGTTAATAACAAGAATCAACAAATGGGACTTACTTAAACTAAAAAGTTTTTTCTCAGCAAGAGAAACAATAAGAGAGGTAAATAGGGAGCCTACATCCTGGGAACAAATTTTTACTCCTCACACTTCAGATAGAGCCCTAATATCCAGAGTATACAAAGAACTCAAAAAATTAAACAATAAGATATCAAATAACCCAATCAACAAATGGGCCAAGGACCTGAACAGACACTTCTCAGAGGAGGACATACAATCAATCAACAAGTACATGAAAAAATGCTCACCATCTCTAGCAGTCAGAGAAATGCAAATCAAAACCACGCTAAGATACCATCTCACTCCAGTAAGATTGGCAGCCATTATGAAGTCAAACAACAACAAGTGCTGGCGATGATGTAGGGAAAAGGGTACACTTGTACATTGCTGATGGGACTGAAAATTGGTGTGGCCAACTTGGAAAGCAGTATGGAGATTTCTTGGAAAGCTGGGAATGGAACCACCATTTGACCCAGCTATTCCCCTTCTCGGACTATTCCCTGAAGACCTTAAAAGAGCGTACTACAGGGATATTGCCACATCGATGTTCACAGCAGCACAATTCACAATAGCTAGACTGTGGAACCAACCCAGATGCCCTTCAATAGATAAATGGATAAAAAAATGTGGCATTTATACACAATGGAGTATTATGGAGCACTAAAAAATGACAAAATCATGGCATTTGCAGGGAAATGGATGGCACTAGAGCAGATTATGCTAAGTGAAGCTAGCCAATCCCTAAAAAACAAATGCCAAATGTCCTCTTTGATATAATGAGAGCAACTAAGAACAGAGCAGGGAGGAAGAGCAGGAGAAAAAGATTAACATTAAACAGAGTCATGAGGTGGGAGGGAAAGGGAGAGAAAAGGGAAATTGTATGGAAATAGAAGGTGACCCTCATTTTATAAAAAATTACATATAAGAGGTTGTGAGGGGAATGGGAAAAAAAAACAAGGAGAGAAATGAATTACAGTAGATAGGGTAGAGAGAGAAGATGGGAGGAAAGGGGAGGGGAGGGGAGGGGGCATAGTAGAGGATAGGAAGGGCAGCAGAATACAATAGACACTAGTATGTCAGTATGTAAAAAAGTGGATGTGGAACTGATGTGAATCTGCAATATGTATTCGGGGTTAAACTGGCAGTTCATAATCTGCTTGAATCAAATGTATGAAATATGATATGTCAAGAGCTTTGTAATGTTTTGAACAACTAATAATAAAAAAAGAATTTTGATAAAAAAGTCCTATCAGATTTTACCTAAAGTATTTGGTATTCCATTGTTGGATGTACATATTAAAGATTGTTTTATCTTCTTGAAAAAAAATAAAGACTCTAAACTTACTGATGACACATTTGCATGTAGGAGGGTGAAAAATAAACCCAATAAAAATTCAGGGACTTCAATCAACAAATGGGCCAAGGATCTGAACAGACACTTCTCAGAAGAGGACATACAATCAATCAATAAGTATATGAAAAAATGCTCACCATCTCTAGCAGTCAGAGAAATGCAAATTAAAACCACCCTAAGATACCATCTTACTCCAGTAAGAATGGCAGCCATTATGAAGTCAAACAATAATAAGTGCTGAGGAGGATGTGGGGAAAAGGGTACACTTGTACATTGCTGGTGAGACTGCAAATTGGTGCAGCCAATTTGGAAGGTAGTATGGAGATTCCTTGGAAAGCTGGGAATGGAACCACCATTAGACCCAGCTATTCCCCTTCTTGGACTATTCCCAAAAGACCTTAAAAGAACATATTACAGGGACACAGCTACATCAATGTTCATAGCAGCACAATCCACAATAGCTAGACTGTGGAACCAACCCAGATGCCCTTCAGTAGATGAATGAATAAAAAAAATGTGGAATTTATACACAATGGAATATTACTCAGCACTAAAAAATTACAAAATCATGGCATTTGCAGGGAAATGGATGGCATTAGAGCAGATTATGCTGAGTGAAGCTAGCCAATCCCTAAGGAGCAAGTGCCAAATGTCTTCTTTGATATAAAGGGATGACTCAAAACAGAGCAGAGAGGAAGAGCATGAGAAGAATATTACCATTAAATAGGGATGAGAGATGCATGGGAATGGGAGAGAGAAGGGGAATCGCAGGGAAGATGGAAGGAGACCCTCATTTTTATGCAAAATTACATATAAGGTGGTGTGAGAAAGAAAAAAAGAGAGAGAGAGAAAAGTGTCATAGAGTGGGTAGAGAGAGGTGATGGGAGGGGAAGGGAGGGAAGAGGGGAATAGAAAGGGTAGCAGAATACAATAGACACTAATATGGCTGTATGTATAAATGTGGCTGTAAAACCAATGTGATCGTGCAATCTGTACAAGTGGAAAAAAAAAAGAATTCATACCCCACTTGAATCAAATATATAATATGTCAAGATCATTGTAATGTTTTGAGCAACTAAAAAAATTTTTTTTAAAAAGTAGAAAAGAATATGGAAAAAGAACATGTATTAACAGCCCACTACTTTATTTCAGTTTAACATATTATTTGTAACAAATTTATTTATTAAAACTGTATTCCAAGGATTGGGGCTATAGCTTTCTGGTAGAGTGCTTGCCTAGCATTTGTGAGGCACTGGGTTTGATCATCAGCACCACATAAAAATAAATAAAATAAAGGTATTTGTTTTATCTACACCTAAAAATATTAAGAAATTTTATTCTATGGCTTTCATGGGAACTAAACTCATGAACCACATTTTTCTTTGGTTGAGAAAATTTCAGTTTAATTGTCAGTATATGTGCATTTTCTCTCTTTTGAAAATGTTTTTATTAGTGCATTTTACTTATCCATAATAGTGGGGTCCATTTTGATATATGCAGACATGCATGGAATATAATTTGTTCAATTTCACCCCAGTATTTTTATTTTCCCTCTCCAGTTTCTTCCTTTTCCTCCCCTTTCTCTAGGGTATTCCTTCTATTTATTTATTGTTTTGTTAAATTGGTGGTTTATAGATATACACAGAGGTGGGATTCACTGTAATATAGTTGTATATGTACTTACGTCATTTGGTCAGTTTCCTTCTGCAGTTCTTCTCTTTTTCCCATCCCTCTTCTTTCCCCCTACATCCCCTTCTATTCCACTGACCTCCCTTCTATCTTCATGGGATTTCCCCCTTTTTATATTTCCTTATTTATCTCTAGTTTCTGTATATAAGATAAAACATTTGACCCTTGACTTTCTGAGTCTGGCTTATTTCAATTAGCATGATGTTCTCCAGTTCCATCTATTTAGCAGCAGATACAGTAATTTCATTCTTCTTTATGGCTGAGTAAACTTCTGTTGTGTGTATATACCATGCTTTCTTTATCTGTTCATCAGTTGTTGGATACCTGGGATGGTTCCATAGCTTGGCTATTGTGATTGTGCTGGCTTAAACATTGATATGTCTGTATTACTGTAGCATACTTATTTTTTCTTTTAGATAAATACCAAAAAAAGGTGGAGGGACAGCTGGATCTTGTGATGATTTTATTTCTAGTTTTTTTTTTTTGTTTGAGAAATCTCTGTACTGCTTTCCAGAGTGGTTGCACTAGTCTGCAGTCCCACCAACAACAGTGAGTGTAACTTTCTCCACATCCTCCCTAGTGTTTGTTATTTTTTTGTATTCTTGCCATTCTAACTGGAAATGAAATCTTAATGTAGATTTGATTTGCATTTCTCTAATTGCCAGGGATGTTGAACCTTTTTTTTTTCATGTTATTTTGGCCATTTATATTTCTTCTTTTGAGAAATGTCTGTTTAGTTCTTTCACTCATTTTTTTATTGAGCTATTCATTTTTCTGTTGTTAAGTGTTTTGAGTTATTTATATTTCTGGATATTAATCCCTTGTTGGCAGAGTAAATGGAAAAAAATTTCTCCCATTCTGAGGGGCTCTCTTTATGATCCTATTTCCTTTACTAGGCAGAGCATTTTAATATGAAGGCATCCCACTTATTGAGTCATGGTTTTATTTTTTGAACTATATGGGTCTTGTTGAGAAAGTCAGTGCCTGCACCCATATGTTGGAGAGTTAGGTTTCTGTGAGCACAATCTAGATTTTCCACTGACTTACATCTTTATTTTAGAATCATTTATCTTCAATTGATTTATCTATAATAAATAGCATCTTAAATTTTAGTTTTCAAGTGCTCTACAGATTCTGCCAAAATAGTTAATTCTCCATGAACATTTAATGCATTTAAATAATGATAAAGACAAATGTAGAATAAAAGGAATTGAATTTTATAATAACAGCATATCCCTCACCTAATATATATATATATTAGTACTGGAGTTTGAACTCAGGACTTCATGCATCCTATGTAAGTGCTCTACCACCTATAAGTGAGCAATACTCTCACTTCTTTTTTGAGACAGGATCTTGCTAAATTGCTCAGACTGGCTTCAAACTTAGGATTTTCCTTTCTCAGTTTCCATAGTAACTAGGATTATGGGTATATACTACCATGTCCCGCTCCTCTGGCAGTGGTGGTGGATGGCCCAGGGACTTTTGCCCCAGATTCAGGGAAGCTGCTGGTGCCCACTGTATAAGGTGGATGGTGGTGGGTCAGGCAGGCTGTCACTGCCTCCGCCCAGCTTAGGTCAGTTTCCCTGGGGTGAGTTGTTGGGATGAAAGTCTAGAGAAGGAGGGGCTCTGAGCTAGTGACCACCAAGGCCACTATTTTGTCACCACCTGTTGTCCCTCCTGTCTGCTTTGACCCTCTTTCAGAGGTCTCCTCCAGGCCCTGCCTCCCTTCTCCTGATCCCACCCCATCCTCCAGACCACACCCTCCACATGCTCTGCCCTACACCCCTCCCCCAAGGCCTTGTCCCTTCTCCAGGCTGGGTCTCTTTTCCAGATCCCTGCCCTGTCCTGACTGTGGCCCTCCTCCAGACTCTACCCTGTTTCTATACCCTACCCTTCTCCAGAACCCCCTCTCACAGCCACAGCTCAGTGCACTAATTGACAGTACATTTACAGTAGCACACAAAATAGCCTGTTGTATAAACATTGACATTCTACATTGGATGAAATAACCTGAGTATATCAGGCTTTGATGGATCATAAACTGAACTTAGAAAAGTCATATCTTTTCTCTAGATTATAAACATTTGAAATAAAATCAGAATTTGTGAAAGTCAGGTAATACTCAGCTTTGAGCCTTAATGATCCCAGGGTCTTTTCCAATGGGAGATCTCTAAGCAGCAGTCCAAACTTTTCTATGCTAATTGATTGAGTTTTCTTATTTTAGTTGTTTTGCAATCTCTGTATTTACTAGAAAACGCCCCATGTTTTCCATCTTCCAGGTTTCCAGTTCTATGCAGTAGGTTTCTCCTATTCAATTTTTAGTTTCTTCTCTTTTTAGTTTTCTACAGAATTCTTAATCCTGTGAACATCTGTTGTTTTTCATCAGCAATATTTTTTAAATATGCTTTTAGCTTTCTTGGTTTTTCATTGAGAGACTTGTCTTGTTTGAAAATTCTCATGATAATCTTAAATGATTTTAATTATTTTTCTGCTTATTGAAATGTCTTTGGGTATGCAGCTCAGTGACAGAGCACTTGCCTATCAATTGAGAGGCCTTGAGTTGCATTACAGCACCACACACACACACACACACATATATTTTTACATACTCACACACAATGTCGTTTGGCTGAACTTAAGCATCAGAGGTATCCAGAGATATGTTTAAAAACATTATGTATTTACATATATCTCTTCCAGATTTAAATGAAATTATTCTAAGAAAAAATTTCAATGTCAACTATTATATTGCATGACTTCTTTTTTTTTACTTTTATTTATTTTTATGTGGTTTTGAGGATTGAACTCAGGGCTTCACACATGCTAGGCAAGCACTCTACCACTGAGCCACAACCCCAAATTTTTTTTAATATTTATTTTTTAGTTGTACACAGTACCTTTATTTTATTTTATTTTTATGTGGTGCTGAGGATTGAACCCAGGGCCTTGCACATGATAGGCGAGTGCTCTACCTCTGAGCCACAACCCCAGTCCCCTGCATGATTCTTTTATTTTAAATATTTATTTTTTAGTTATAGATGGACACAATATCTTTATTTTATTTTTATGTGGTGCTGAGGATTGAACCCAGTGCCTCACACATGATAGGCGAGTGCTCTACCTCTGAGCCACAACCCCAGCCCCCCCTGCATGATTATTATTATTATTATTTTTTTTGAGAGAGAGAGAGAGAGAGAGAGAGAGAGAGAGAGAGAGAGAGGGAATTTTAATATTTATTTTTTAGTTTTCGGCAGACACAACATCTTTGTATGTGTGCTGAGGATTGAACCTGGGGCCGCACGCATGCCAGGTGAGCGTGCTACTGCTTGAGCCACATCCCCAGCCCTGCATGATTCTTAAAATCACTGTAGATGAAGTTTCCTTAGGACTCAACTCATTACAACGTGTAAGAGACAAGTCAATAGCTGAATTTTGTAATTAAAAAATATTTTTACTAAAAATAAACTTTTTAAACAGATATTTTCTTTTCT
The DNA here is from genome assembly GCF_048772815.1 of Callospermophilus lateralis. Lineage (NCBI taxonomy): Eukaryota > Metazoa > Chordata > Mammalia > Rodentia > Sciuridae > Callospermophilus > Callospermophilus lateralis. The sequence goes on along the minus strand of NC_135305.1, from coordinate 126,219,011 downwards.
ACTTTTCAATTTAGAAAGCATATCCCTATGTCTTATTAAAGTTCTACATTTGTTTATTTTTATGTTGTACTGAGAATTGAAGCCAGTGCCTCACGCATGCTAGGTAAGTGCTCTACCACTGAGCAACATCCCCAGCCCCTAAAGTTTTACATTTATAAAAAGTTAGTTCTTTTATTCATTGCAAGGGATTGGGTCTTCTGATTAGCATGATGCTTTGTATATTGCCAGAAATTCTTGTTGGAGAACTCTATTTGTGTTTTGTGTCTGTTCAAAGTATCATTTGTTAATATACCATTATGTTTTGAGTTCAGGAATTTGAATTTATTCTTTTGAGGTTATATGTTTATTATCACTTAGAGTTATTTCATGTGAAATGCCATAATTACATTTTATCCTAATGTTTGTGCCCCTATGTGCTTATAAGTCAGCTTTTAGAGCAGAGTTGAGTTTTTTGCATATCTGCTGGGTTTATTAGAAAAGTACATACACTTTTTATCATATTTAAAATGTTATCATATTTAAATTTGTAGAAGTAGAGGTTAGATATGTTAGTATTGTGAGCTGAACAAAGTGCAGGTTTACTTTAATTATTTTTGGGAGGTTGATATAATGACTTCTTCCCTGTTCTATTCCTGCAGTGGTTGTCTATGATCAGATGTGTGGCCTGGAGAATTTTTTTTCACACTGGGTGTTGAACTCAGGGCCTTCTATGTGCTTGATAAGCACTTAGCTACATACATCCCCAGTCCTTTTTAAAATTTAATTTTGAGACATGGTCTTGCTATATTGCCCAGATGGGCCTCAAATTGCCTTAGCCTCTTGCCTTAGCCTCCCAAGTAACTGGGATGACAGGCATGTGCCTGGCATGTCCTGGAGGAGTTTGATGCCATTATCATGTTTCCAATGTGTTAATAATTTCATAAGCTATATTATGTCCATTTTTCTTCTCAACAGTCAATAAAGCCTTTTTATTTTTTCAATGGTATGCTTTAACATGAACATGCTTTAAGATGTGTCCCTGCTGTTCATGATACTGTAGTTATGCAATTCACAGCAAGAGTATTTTGATTCTGATAGTCCCAATGGTGTTTCGCGGTCAACATATTTTCCTGGAAGCAGTGATCATTCATTTCCTATTTGATTACACAAATAAGATACAAATTCTGTCAGGGGCTAGAAGGAAATTCTCCTTCAAAGAATAGCCTGACAGCCCCCTGGGAGACATCCTGCCTGGGAGACATCCTGCAGCTACCTATCTCCCTGGAACATCCTGTGGTTATCAGGATCATCAGACATCTTGCAGCTGGCAGTTTTACCACCCACATCCAGCAATTGCTGATTAGAGAGCTTCCCCATCCCCAGCATATAAATACCCCTGTGTGAACAATAAAAATTTGCAGCTTGATCAGAACTCCTGTCTTGCTGTCATCTCTCTTGTCTCTTGTCCCTTCATTCCTCCCCACCTAGGTTCACTGCCCACGTTGATGTGTCCTGCCAGTCGGGACAAAATTCTTTTTTTTAATGGACCTCCTACATGTTGGGCAAACACTCTTCCACTGAACTGCATTGATAGCTCCATAGATCCTTCAGTTATGACTAGCTAGAGTGATAATAAAATTGTATAGAAGTTCTACTGAATTTGAAACATTAAAGAGTCTGGGCATCTAATAATTCTTTGTAATCTCTAAAGAGTAGAGTGTTTTTCCATCCATGCCTGATCTTAGCAGCATCTAAGATCAGGCATGGATGGAGCTGCCACCTATGCTCCTGTGTCTCACTATTTCCTTCAGAATGTCATGGAGGAAATAAACCTTTGTGTCTTTTTAAACTCTTCTGCTCACAAGGCAGATTGTTTTCCAATCTTATTTACCTTTTTCTTTTCATTTAAGAGTTTGGGCATCTGATAGTTCCTTATGATTTTTAGAAAGTAGAATATTTTCCCATAACACAGAGCATCTAAAGTCACTGTTGGGCTGACTACCATCTGTACTTTTCTGGGCTCACCACTTCTTGCAGAGCATCATGAAGATGAACACTGGTGTCCTCTTAAACTCTAATGCCGGAAGGTGTCACTCATCATCACTGCCAATGTTGTGGCAGTTTCCTTTTTCTTTTCTTTGACTATTTGTCCAGGGAAAATATTTTATTTTATTATTGCTAAAGTGTATGCATAGAAACAAAATAGAGACAAGGATTCTTTGGGATAACTAATCCAAAGTTGAAGTGAGTCAATTTGCCATTGGAACATGTATTTTTATAAAGTAGATCTTTTGATAAAATTCGGCCATGAGTTAAAATAGAATCTCATTTTTTTCTCTAAAGCGATGAAATTTTTAGAAGTACCTAGTGACAGCATAAAAATATAACAAGTTTACATGTGTTTTTACTTCAACACAGAATATAACAGAGGCACTTGTCTTGAATTAAATATTAGCTTGAGTTCTTTGATTTTTATGTTATAATAAATTTTATATTCATAATAAAATACAGAACTAGCTAATAGTGTCATTTACCAGTAACTAACTATACAAATAATTAAAAAAACAGGTGTTTCTGAAAATGTAGCTATGTTTATTTATTTATTTTTTAGTTTTAGTTGGATACAATATCTTTATTTTACATTTATGTGGTGCTGAGGATTGAACCCAATGCCTTGTGCATGCTAGGTGAGCTCTCTACCACAGAGCCACAACCCCAGCCTGGAAATGTCACCATGTTTAAAGTTTTATTTGAGTATCATTATCTTTATACAGAAATTTCAAAGAAAGTCTCAACCTGAGTTTTCCCTTGTGATGACTTATTTGCACCATCTCAGATGTATTAACATCTTAGACCATTTGTCATGAAGAATAAACACTAGTATGCTATTATTAACTGAAGTTGTATTTCCTTTGGATTCTCAGTTCTGCCTCTTCCTGTTCCAGGACCCTGTCCAGGACCCCAAATGACATCCTGTCAACATGTCTCTGTAGACTCCTCTTGGGGTGACAGTTTCTCTGAACTTCCTTGTTCCAGTGACCTCAGCACCATGGGGAGAACCTGTCAGGTATCTTTTAGATTGTTCTACTTTGGGGTTTACTTGTTTTTCCACACATTTAGACTTAAGCCATGTGTCTGGGGGAAGCAGTCACAGAGGTGGAGAGCTGCTCTGTCATCTCAAGCCCTCAAGGTGAATGTCATATTAGTACTGAGTGTGCTCAGCTGGCTGGGGGAGTGCCTTTCATGTTTCCTTGTTTTTCTCTTGTTTAGCCTGGGGCTGTGAGTCTTAGGGAAGCAGGTCACAGAGGTGGACAGCTACTTTGTCATTTCAGACCCTCAAGGTGAATGCCATGTTAGTACTTACTGTGCTCACCTGGCTGAGGTAGTGCCTTTCAAGTTTCTCTCTGTGGAGTTAATGTTCTATGCATGTCCACATTGTGTTTTCTGGATGAAGTCATTATACAGGGCCCACACTTAAGGATCAGGGAGTTAGCTTCACCTCCTCGATGGCTTTGTCTGCCTTAGTTATCTGGTATGCTTCTTCACAAGAGGCACAAGAGAATTGCATATTGTAAATAGTTATCTCAGTCTATAGCTTTTCTTTTTGCTCTCTCTTTCACAGAGTATAAAATTTATTTTTTTCATGTGATGCTGGGGATTGAACCCAGGGCCTCACATATGCCAGGAAAGTGCTCTACCACTGAGCTATACCCCATCCCTTTAAAAATCTCCCAGGATGGCCTCTAATTTGTAATCTCCCTGCCTCAGCCTTTTGAGTAGTTGGGATTCTTGGCATGCAACAGCACACTTGGTAAAAATTTAATTTCATAAAGTCCATGCTATCAATATTTTCTTCTGTCAATTTACTTTTAGTATTGTGTGTTAAAACTCATCACCAAGGGCTAAGGATGTAGCTGAGGTTTTATGTAGCTGAGGTTGTCTATCATGTGTGCGGCCCTGCATTTGATCTCCAGTTCCAGAATGAACACACACACACACACACACACACACACACACACTGTTACCACTCTCTAAGATTACATGAATTTTCTTCTGTTTCTGTTTAATTTTTTTTTTCAAATTTTAGTTATGAAGATTATGAGTCAATTTTTGTGGAAATTTTGGTTTGCATATACATTCATTTCACTGAATATAGTTTCCAAAAGCTTGTTCAATCACCACTTTTTGACAAATAGTGTTTAATGGGTTTCATTTCTGTTTGAATTTCCAAAATTGGTCTTGAATAATCTGGATACAGTACTGAAGTTCATCTATTTCCCAGGAACGCCAGGAGGGGACACGAGTGCACCTCTGAACTGCAGTGTCCTGAATTGAGTCCCAGCCGCCACCAGAGGGCGTGTCACCTTCCCAGACTTGGTGGTAACATGCTACTGATATGGCGATGTGATAGTGCTAACATGTTATTCAATTTATTTATTTATTTTAGAGAATTTTAAAAATATTTATTTTTTTTAGTTTTCGGCGGACACAACATCTTTGTTTATATGTGGTGCTGAGGATCGAACCCAGGCTGCACGCATGCCAGGCGAGCATGCTACCGCTTGAGCCACATCCCCAGCCCTAACATGTTATTTATATGCAGCCTCTAATGCTAATGCATTATCCATAGTGACTTTTAATACTAACATGTCCACATGTGGCCTCTGATAGTAATATAGTACCCATAGCTATATTGCATTCAGCCCTATCATCTTTAACATTAGCATAATGTCCATACTGTGGCCTCTAATATTAATGTAATATCCATACTATGACCTCTAACAGTAATATAATATTCATATGGTGGCCTTAGATGCTAATATAATATCAGAATCATACTCTCTAACAGTAATGAAATATGTACACTGTGCCCTCATAGCAATATAATGACTGCCCTGTGATTTTCAATATTAATGTAATGTCCAAACTGTGGCCTGTAATACTAATACAATATCTACATTGTGGCCTCTAACATTAATATAATATTAACACTTTTGTTAGTGAAATATCCATATTATAGCATCTAAGACTTATTTAATATCTGCCCAGTGGACTTTAGTGCTAAAAAATTTCCATAGTATAGCATCTAAACCTAATGTAATAGCTGTCCTGTGGTTTTTCATAATAATGTGGTATTTATAATATACAATCTGAAACTAATATAATAGCTGATCTTTGATGTTTAATACTAATATAATATACATGCTTGGCCTTAAACCACTATAACAGCTGCCCTGTGGACTTTAATACTAATGTAATATCTACATGATGAAATCTAATTCCAATATAACACCTGCCCTTTGACATTTACTACTAATGTAATATCCTTACTATAGCATATAAAGCTAATAAACTAGCAGCCCTCTAACCTATAACAATTATGATATTTACATCATAGCATGTAAAACTAGTGTAATAATTGCTCTGTAGCCTTTAACATTAATATAATATTAATACTGTGACCTCTTAAACTAATGTAATAGCTGTTCTTTGGCCTGCTAATACTAATATTGTATTCATACTATAGCATCAAAAACTGGCATAATAGCTGCCCTTTGGCCTTTAATAATATATAAAACCCATAATATAGCATGTAAAACTGATATTATAGCTGCCTTGTGGCATTTGATACTAATATAATATTTATACTGAGGCCTCTAAAATTAATATAATAGTTTCCTGTGGACTTCAATGCTAATATGATATGCACTATAGTACCTAAAATATTATAATAGATGCCTTGTGGTATTTAATAATAATAATATCTATACTATAGCATCTAAAACTAATACAATAGGTATCCAGTTGCTGTAGCTGAACTCAAGGTCACTCATGTGAATTTTCAGGGACACTAAATAAAATACAGACACACACTTTGCCTTTAAACAAGCTTCAGGACCTCTCCTCCACTCTTGGTCTCAAGATTCCCAAATAGGAGAGTAAGGAAAAGTCATGAGAGAGAGTGAGCACATTCAGAAGTGGGCTTTTATTGGGGGGACCCTTATTCTTAGAAAGTTCCATCCAGAAAAGTTCAGAAGGGGCAGGGTTACAAAGGACAGGTAAGTGTAATTTGACCCAAGGGGCTACAGGGTGACACACCTATGTCTGAAGACACATCCTCAAACTTCTGGGACCAGGGAAATATCCAGGTCACTATGAGATGCAGTGATGGTCAAGGCTTCTCCATTCTGGAATGGAAGATACGAATTATTCAGAGTGGTCTCCCATACCGAGTGTTTTTAATACTAAAGATATTTATACTATACCCTCTATAACTAATATAATGACATCCTTGTGGCTTTAAAACTATTATAATATCCATACTAAAGCATTGAAAATAATTATAATAGTTGCCCTGTGGTCTTTATATGAATATTATAGTTATACTATAGCATCCAATACTAATATAATAACTGCCTTGTGAACTTGTAATATATTATAATCGTAATATGATATCCATACCATTGCATCTAAAACTAATATAATATCTGAGCTGTGGCCTTTAATACTTATGTAATTTTCACACTCAAGCACATAAAACATATAGTAACTGCCCTGAAACCTTTAATATAACAGCTAATATATTAGCTGTCTTGTGGTCTTTCATATTAATATAATATCCAAAATATATCCAAAACAAATGTAATAGTTGACCTTTGGTCTCTAATGCTAATATAATATGCACACTATAGCATTTAGTTCTAATACAATAACTGCTTTTTGGTCTTTTACAGTAATGTGATATCTGTATCAAAACATCCCAGTCTAACATAGTAGCTGTCCGATAGCCTTTCACACTAATGTAACATACATACTGTCTCATCTAATATAATAGATCTCCTGTGTTTTTTATATCAATGTAATATCCACATATAGCATCTTAAACTAATTCATGTACTTTTGCCTCTAATACTAAAATGATGTTTATACTATAGCACCTAACGCTAATATAATAGCTGACCTCTTTAAATCAAATGTGCATCTATACAACAGCCTCTAAAACTGATAATAGCTGCACTGTGGCCTTTAATTTTAACATAAAATACATAATACAGCATCAGAAACTGATACTATAGTGACACTATGGCCTTACATACTAAGGTAATATCCATACAGTGGACTCTAAATCTAATATAATAGCTTTCTGTGGCCTTCAATACTAACATGTTATGCTCTCTGGTACTTAAAATATTATAATAGTTGCCCTGTGGTCTTTAATACTAATGACATCCATAGGATGGCATTTAAATCTAATAAAATAAGTGCTCTGTGACCTTTTATATTAACATAATATCCATAATTTAGCATCTAAAACTAATGTAATACATGCCTTGTGGCCTTTAAATTTTTTTTAGTTGTAGATGGACATGATACCTTTATTTTATTTATTTATGTATTTATTTATTTATTTTAGGTGGAACTGAGGATTGAACCCAGGGCCTCACATGTGTTAAGTGAGTGCTCTACTGCTGAGTCACAAACCCAGCCCATAATTTGTTTATTTTTGTGTGGTGCTGATGATCAAATCCCAGTGCCTCACATGTGTTAGGCAAGCACTCTACCACCAAGCCACAACCCCAGCCTGCCCTGTGGCCTTTTAAAAATATTTTTTAAAGTTATAGATGAACACATACTTTTATTTTTTAAATTTATTTTTATGTGATACTGAGGATCAAACCCATTGCATTATGCATGCCAGGCAAGTGCTCTACCACTGAGTCACAAACCCAGCCCCTGCCCTGTATCCTTTAATATTAATATGATGTAAAAATTATGGTCCCTGAAATTATTTTAAAAGCTGTCCTGTGGCCTTCCAATACAGATATTATATCCATCCTATAGCTTCCATCTGCCCTTTAATATTAATATAATTACCTTGTGATAACATGTAAAACTAATATAATAGCTTTCCTATAGACTTCACTATTTTTAAAAAATATTCTTTGATTGGCCTTTATTTATTTATATGTGGTGCTGAGACTCCAACTCAGTGCCTCATGCATGCCAGGCAAGTGCGCTACTGCTGAGCCATAACCGCCGCCCAGACTTCACTATTAATATATCATCTATATTATGACCTCTAAATCTAATATGATAGCTGTCCTGTGACCTTTGTTATTGATATGATCTCCATAATATGGCATGGAAAACTGATAAAATAGCTGCTCTATGGCATTTACTATTAATACAATTTTCATATTATAGCATCAAAAACAGATATCAGAGCCATTAGAGGCCTTTAATACTAATATGATATCCAAATTAATACCTAAAATGAATATAGTAGCTGGGCTGTGGCCTTTAAATCTAATGTGATATCTATACTGTGGCATCTAAAACTAATATAATAGCTCCCCTGTAGCTTTTAAAACTAATATGATATTCATATTATGGCCTCTAAAACCAATGTAAAAGATATCCTGTGACCTTTAATATGAATGTGACACATTTTCTACAACCTGTGAAAGCAATATAATACTCTCTGGCAGATTTTAATATTTAATATACATGATATAGAATCTGAAACTGATAAACAGGTACTCTGTGGCCTTTAACATTAGCATTCTAGCTGGGGTTGTGGCTCAGTGGTAGCGTGCTTGCCTAGCATGTGTGAGGCACTGGGTTTGATCTCATATAAACAAAAATAAATGAATAAAGGTCCACATATAAACAAATAAATGAATAAAGGTGCATCAATAACTAATAAAAAAATCTAAAAATATTAGCATGATATTTTTATTATAGTACATTAAGCTAGTATAATATCTGCTTTGTAGCCATTAAACTAATGATATTTATGCTATACTATTGAAATTAATATATCAACTGTCATGTTGACTTTAATACTAACATGTTATGCATATTTGAACATCTAAAAGTGACATAATTCTTAACCTGGGCCTTTAATACTAATAAGATATCCATGCTAGAACATCTAAAACTGATATAATGGCTGCTCTGAGATCTTAAAAACTAACAAAATATCCATCCTATAGTATCCAAAGCTAATATAAGAGCTGCCCTGTGGCCTTTAATAACATAATATATATATAATACTAATATGATATTTATATTATGTCATCTTAAGCTGATAAAATAGCTGCCCTGTGACCTTTAATATTAGTATGATATTATACTGTGATACTAACATGATATTCCTACCATAATATTCACAACTAATATCATAGTTTTCCTGTGATATTTACAATTTATATAATATAGATATTATAGATTTTAAAGCTAATGTAACAATTGCCCTGTGACCTTTAATTTTAACATAATATCTAAATTATACTATCTAAAACTAATATGATAGCTGCCCTATGATCTTTAATACCAACATGATATCTATACAATAGCATTAAAATTGATATGCTAGTGCTTTTAACATCAAATGCCACAAGGCAGCTATAATATCAGTTTTACATGCTATATTTGGGTTTTATATATTATTAAAGCCCAAAGGGCAGCTATTATGCCAGTTTTTGATGCTATAGTATGAATACAATATTAGTATTAGCAGGCCAAAGAACAGCTATTACATTAGTTTGAGAGGTCACAGTATTAATATTATATTAATATTAAAGGCTACAGAGTACTTAGTGAGTTTTCAATGCAATATTATGTTTAATTTAACATATGATACAAAAGGCCGCAGAACAGTTATATCAATTTTTGATACTCTAGGAAGGACATAATAATAGTATTAAACACAACAGGGCAGTATTATATTGCTTTTAGATGCTGCAATATAGATATCATATAAGCTATGAAGGCCACAGGGCAGATACTATATCAGTTCTATTTTTGTTTTTATTTTTTATTTTTTGGTACCAGGGATTGAACTCAGGGGGACATGACCACTGAGTCACATCCCAGCCCTATTTTATATTTTATTTAGAGACAGAGTCTCACTGAGTTGCTTAGCACCTCACTTTTGCTGAATGAAGCTGACTTTGACAGTACAGCTATAATATTAATTCAGATACCACATTAATGTAGCATCTTTAGTAGAGCATCTAATACTGATATAATAGCGGCCCTGTTAACTTTCATGTTAATATCATGTAGATACTATAGCAACTAAAACTAATTAAATCTCTGGCTTGTTTTCTTTATTATTAACATAATATCCAAATACATTTTCTATGGCCTTTAACATTAATATGATATCCACAGTGTGACCTCCAGAACCAATGTAATTGCTTCAATGTTGCTTTCATGCTAATATGATGCCCATAAAATAGCATCTACAACCATGGCATCTGAAATAAATAGAATACTTGGCCTGTGGCAAGTAATACTAATACAATCTTATTATATAGTATCTAAAGCTAATATAATAATTAATCCTGTGTCCTTTAATATTACTTTGATATCCTGCTAGAACATCTGAAACTAAATGATAGCTGCACTTTTCCTTTTATTTGTACTATCCATAGTGTAGCATCTGATACTAATATATTAATATTTATGTAACATTTTTATTAAGTATCTAAAATTAATACAATATCTGTCCTGTTGCTTTTAAAACTAATATGATATTAGTATCATAAACAGGTATTATAGCATCTAAAACTAATATGTATACTATATAATCTAAAACTGATATAATATTTGTCCAATGGCCTTTAATATTGATATACTATCCTTACTAAAGCATATACAACTGATGCCTTGTGGCTTGTTATTATATTCATAGCACAGTATCAAAACCTGATATTATAGCTATGCTGTGGCTTTTAATTCTAATGTAATATCCATACATAGCATCTAAAATGAATGTAGTAGCTGATCTGTGGCCTTATTATTAATATGATATCCATAGTGAGGCATGTAATACCAATAGTTGTCTTATTACCTTAATACTAACATTTCATCCACATGTAGCACATGAAATTAATAAAATAGCTATGTAGTTGTGCTAAAGACCAATCTGATGTTTATAGTATAGAATCTGTTACTAATAGATTAGCTGCCCTCTAGCCTTTAATATTATTATAATGTCTATACTATACTTTCTGTAATTTATACAATAGCTGCTCATTCACTTTTTATGTTACTGGAATATACATAGTATTGCATCTGAAACTAATTTAATATCTTCCATGTAGCCTTTAGCACTAATATTTTATCCACACTAGAGCATCCAAAATTAATATAATAGCTGTACTGTGGACTTCAATATTAATATTATAGCCATTCTTCAATCTCTAAAACTAATAAAATAACTGATTTGTGGCCTTTAATATTAGCATAATATCTATACTTTGTCCTCTAAAACTAACATAATATCTGCCATGTAGCCTTTAATATTAATAGAATATACAAACTGTGATATATAAACTTATATAATGGCTGCCCTGTGGCCTTTAATCCACCGTGCAACCAGCACGCTGGCTTCATACAAGAGGTTCGAAGCATAGAAGTTAACTAGTGAGATCAAAATAAACACACAAAACTCAATTTACCTTTTTCTTTGACCAGGTATGAGATGGCTCTCCCCTCTGGCTCCTGCCTCAAGCCACCCGGTGAGGCAGCGAGGTTTACACAGACTAGCAGGAGAGAGAGAGAGAGAGAGAGAGAGAGAGAGCATGCCAGGGACTGGCCTTTTACTGAGGAACAAGAAATTCAGGGGAAAATTCCATCCAATGAAGGTCAAGGGGGACAGCATTCCAAGGTCAGGGTCAGTGATTGGTCTCAGGGTCAATGGTCAGTCACACCCCTACACGGATGGGCTCTCGCACCTAGAGAGGGTGGGGATTAGTTCCAACACAGTTTAGCCAGAATGCCTCATACCCAATCAGGGAAGTGCCCAATCACATGTGAGAATGGTTTCCCACACTTTAATACTAGTATGACATCCACATGTCATATCCAAAACCAACAAAATATCTGCCCTCTTGTTTTAGTCAGCTTTTTCATTGCTGTAACTAAAAGCACAATTGTAGAAGAGGAAAGGGTCATTAGGAGGCTCACAGTTTCAGAGTTCTCAGGCCACAGACAGGTGGATTCATTCCATGGCACTGAGGATGAGGCAGGACATCATGGTGGAAGTGTGGTGGAGGGAAGCAGCTCTCATGATGATCACAGATCAGAGAGAGATTTCCATTTGACAGATACAAAAATATCCCCAAAGATATGTTTCCAATGCCCCACCTTCTCCAGCCACACCCAGCCTGCCTTCAGTTACCACTCAATTAATCCCATCAGGTGATTAATTTACTGATTGTATTAAGACTCCTGTAACCCAATCTCTGAAACTTCTTGCATTGTCTTACACATTAAAACCTCACATCCAGGGGCATTCTGCCCCTGGTTCCCCAAATCTCAAACTTGTCTTCATCTTGCAGAAGAAGAACAGCTGGAGGAATCAGACTACTCTTCAGCCAGGGTAATCAGGCAGTGCAGTGGGGAATTAGTGGACTCTATGAATAGGCCCCCTGCACACCCTGTCAGTTGACTTCAAGTTTATTCCCTTGGGAAAGGAAAGACTTTTCAATTAGTGTTAGTAGAACGAGTGGATCAAGGTTTGGAAAGATGAAAACTCTGATACTTCACCACATCACACATGAAAAACAGCTGCAGTGAATCATGGACCTGGAAATGAGAGTGAAACCTGTAAAGCAACTACACTGGGTGGTTCAGTGTGGTAGCTGCCAGCCATCCAGGGCTTGGGCACTCCCAGTGCTGCATTGATTAGGCAAAAGAATACAGTGCTTCCTTTAATGATTTTAATAGTTCATTCCGAAGAGTCCCCATAGTTTCAACAGTTCTAATATTGCTCAAAGTTCAAGTTCAAAGTCAAGGCAATATTGCATTTTGAGCTCCCATAAAATTAAAAGCAATTTACAAGTATTCAATATACAATGGTACAGAGCAAACATTTCCATTCAGAAAAATAGGGACATAGAAAGAAGGGATAAGAACAAACTAAGACTGAAATCCAGCTGGGAAAACAAGTTCTGCAGTTCTGTGGCTGGCATCTGGAGCACATGGCATCATGATGTTCTCTCCAAAGGGCTTGTGTAGATCTGCCCCTGTGGCCTTGTTTTTTGTAGCCAAGTGCTTTCTGTTGGCTTGTCTCTGCTTGATTCCTGCAGCTTTCCTAGGATGATGTCTCATGTTACTGGAATTTCTTAATTTTGGGGGTCTCCACTGCAACTTTGGCTTCCTCCTCACACCTCCACACTTTGCCCTCTCAGGGGCTGCCTGCATGGACTCTAACCCTGCTGCACTTTGCCTTGTCTCCCAGGCCTTCCTTTGAAATTTTGATGGAAACTTCCAAGACCCCCTAACTCCAGCATCCCATATTCCTTCAGAACCAGCCCCATGTGGTTGTTATCAATGTCTGTTTCCATCCCAAGCAGTAAGTGGTAAAGCCTTCAGGAATCCTGGCTGCAGCAGCCTCTAAATTTCTGGTGGTAAGCATGTTGAAAAAACTTTCTAGGCCCCCTTGTGCAAGAAGGATTCCCCAATTATCTCCCCTCAAGAGAATTTTCACTTTTACTCCCTTGAGCCTGAGTTGGGTGTGGTCTTTTCAGCCCCTGGGATGCCCTCAAGCCATCTTTCTTATTGTCTCTGGGCAAAGTCTTTTGCATTTCATTACTAATGGATAAGTCTTTAAAAACTGCAACTTCCTTAGACCCAGTTTTACTCCCACCTTTCAAGCCCATGTTTTTCAAATCTGTTCAGTTTTCTGCTCCTGAATATCACAATAAACTTGGGTAAAAGCCACCAACAATACCCATGCCACTGCCTGAATTCTATGTTGCCTAGACATTTCTTCTGCCAGGTTAAGATGTTCATCACTTTGAAAATCAGCCTCACAGAAAGTCTCAGGACATAAGCAAAATGCAGACAACTTCTCAGCTAGAACAAAACATTAATGGCCTCTAGTCCACTTACCAATAGTATCCTCCTCTGAACCCTCTCAAGCCACGTCTTTACTTCCCATGGTCCCATTGGCATTCTAGTCTTCTGAGCTCCCACCAGAACTGAAAATTAAGCTTTCTGCTTATAACAGTATAAACCATTTTCAGCTTGTACTGTTGAGCATCTCAAAATTCCTTGCAGCAATTTCAAAAAAGCTCCAAAAGCTTCTGAACCGTGAGGTTAGTCACAGCAATGACTCCACTTTTTGGTACTAATTTAATTTATTCAGATTTTTCACTGCTCTGACTAAAAGACCCAACCAGCACAATTATAGAGGAGGGAAGGTTATTTGGGGGCTCATAGTTTTTGGAGGTCTCAGTCCACAGATTACTGGTTCCATTCCTTGGAGCTCAAGGTGAAGAAGGACATGTGGTGAGAGAGTGTGGCAGAGGGAAGCAGCTCTCATGATTATCAGAAAGGAGATAGCTAGCTAGCTCACTAGCTAACTAGATCTCCAATTGACAGATACAAATATATATTAGTAATGATAAAATATGTAAGTAATAATAAAGTCTTTAAAAATTGCAACTTCCTTAGACCCAGTTTTACTCCCACCTTTCAAGTCCATGTTTTTCAAATCTGTTCAGCTTTCTGCTCCTGAATATCACAATAAACTTGGGTAAAAGCCACCAACAATACCCATGCCACTTTCTGAAAGTAAATCCTCAAAGGCTTACCCCCAATGCCCCATTTCCTCCAGTCACACCCCACCTGCCTCCAGTTACCACTCAATTAATCCAATGAGGTGATTAATTTACTGATTGGGTTAAGGCTCTTATAGCCCAATAATTTCTTCTCTGAACCTTCTTGCATTGTCTCACACATGAACTTTGGGAGACACCTTGAAGCCAGATTTAAAGATAGATAGTCAGTGTAGTTAGGTAAATCAGGTCTAATATTGAGTAAAATCCAAAATGAAGGCGATGTTGAGAATAAAGTCTGTGAAAAGCAGAACAACTCTTGGAATGTTAATGTCTCCAAGGCCCAGAGCCCATCCAAAGAAGTGTTAATGAAACAGCTCCCAGCAAACACGGATATGCTAACCCAAATGTCCTTCCTGCCCAGATTACTTCTTTGGCTCACCTGTGCCCCACACTTAACAGAACAAAGGACAGGAATGTGACAGGAATGCGGGAAAACTAAAAGAAGACCTTAGCTATAAAAAGGGGAGACGACAGCACTTCCACGGATTCCACCTCTTGGGTCCCCTTCTTCCTCCAGGAGAAGTCTTTTCTGCTGTCCTTTAATAAAACCTCTACTTTCCACTCTAACCTTGCCTCAGCGTGCTTCTCTGGTGTTATACGTCAACATTTGGGAAGCAAGGACTCGTCACCAGTAAACAATGGTAACAACCTCACTTCCAAACCATAACACCTGTGGTGATTATAATTAATATATTATCCTATTATAGATTCTAAAACTAATATAAGTGCTGCCCTATGGCCTTTGATAATAACAAGATCTCTATTCTATGTAGTCTACACTAATATAATAGCTACCCTGTGACCTTTAATAATAATATAATATCCGTACTATATTGTTCATATTATAGCTTCTAAAACTAATACAATTTCTGCCCTGTGGCCTTTAATACTAATATGATTTCCATAGTATACAGTCTAAAACTAATATAATAGCTGGCCTGTGACATTGAATACTAATATGATATCTGTATGATAGCACCTAAAAATAATAAAATTAATAAAATGTGACTAGTTCCTCTTATCTAATGATATCCATATAAATATAACAAAGTGACTCTCCTGTGGTCTTTAATAATAACGTAATATTCATACTATATCATCTAAAACAGAAGA
The DNA here is from genome assembly GCF_048772815.1 of Callospermophilus lateralis. Classification (NCBI taxonomy): domain Eukaryota; kingdom Metazoa; phylum Chordata; class Mammalia; order Rodentia; family Sciuridae; genus Callospermophilus; species Callospermophilus lateralis. The sequence continues at coordinate 126,203,280 of NC_135305.1, read as the reverse complement.
GCTGTTCTATGGTTTTTAATGCTAATATAATATACATTTTAAAGATAATAGAATAACTGTTTATTGGCCTATAGTAATCTAAGTGTAACCATAGCACAGCCTCTAAAACTAGTATAATAACTGCCTTGTGGCTTTTAATGCTAATATTATGTGCATACTATTGCATGTAAAGCTAATATAATAGCTGCACTATAGCCTTCATTATCAATTTAATATCAATACTATAGCATATTAAACTAATATAGTAGCTGCCCTATGGCATTATTATTAATGTGATAGCTATACTGTAGCATCTAATTCCAACATAATGGCTGATTTGTGAACTTATAAACTATCAATAATACAGCACTTAAATAAATATAATAGCTGCCCTGCAGCCTTTAATGTTGATGTAATATCCATGCTATAGCATCATATACTAATATATTAGCTTTCTGTAATCTTTCATACTAATGATATTCAACATATAATATCTAAAATATAATAGCTGCCATGTGGTTTAAAAATGTTATAGTACCAATAATATAGAATCTAAAATTTATATAATATCTGCCATGTGGCCTGTATATTTATATGATATCCATACTATATCATCTGATACTAAAGTAATAGCTGCCTTGTAGTCTTTTACAGTAATATGATATTCATACTATAGTCTCTCAATCTAACAGAATAGCTATCCTGTGGCCTTTAATACCAATGTAATATACATACTGTCTTATGTAATCTAACTTAAAAATAATAATCTAATATATATTCCCTGTGTCCTTTAATATTAAAGTAATATTCATATATAGCGTCTTAAACTAACATATGTCCCTGGGCTTCTAATACTAACACAATGTCCATACTACAGCACCTAATACTAATATAATAGATGACCTGTGTTCTTTAATACTACTGTGATATCTATATTATAGACTCTAAAACTGACACAAGAGCTGCCATGTGACCTTTAATATTGATGTACTATTATACTATAGAATTCTGTACTAATATATTAGCTGCCTATAATTTTTTATAATAATATATTCATTCTATCACATCTCAAGCTTATAACAGATGCCCTGCATTTTTTAATATTAATGTAATAATCATATGGTACCATTTCTAACTAATATAATAGGTGTCTTGTTGTCAGGGACAGTTCCTGTGGCCAAGGGCTGTCCCCTGCCCAAGGAAAGATGGGGCTTGGTTTTGGGCCAAATCAGCCGCCTTTTGCATAAACAAGTTTGTGTCTGTACCAGGAAGTCCACCCCATTGGCCGGTAGAAACCACAAGAGCTCGGGCCCAGTAAATGCTTCCTGTCTTCCTATTATGTGTCCACAAGGTTGAGATGTGACCTCTGTGATTGGCTCCTATGTCCTATATATACTATGCACTTTCTTGGTACTGGGTTCCTCTTGTTGCGCCTTCAATAAAACCTGTCACAGTTCCGCCGGGTCCTTGTCTTTCTTTTGTTCGACTCTGCTGGTCGGAGTCGGCATCTTGTGACCTTAAAAATTAATATCATAATAATGAATATAATATTGATGTTATATTAATACATGTCCTGTGCCCTTAGTAATAATCACATATGATCTGACACTAGTATACTAGATACCTTATGTTCTTTAATACTAATATGGTATTCATAGTATAGCATCTAAACCTAATATAATAGCTGTCTGGGTTCTTTAATATTAATATAATAAACATATTGTACCTTTAGTTTTGAATATATAATAGCTGCTCTGTGTCCTTTAATACTAAAATAATATCTACATGATAGCATCTTAAATAACAGATGTACTTTTGCTTTCATATCAACATAATATTCATAATATATAACCTAAAACTAATATAATGGCTTTCTTATGGCCTTTAATAGTTATATCCATACAGTGGCATCTGAAAGTGATGCAACAGCTTCTCTATGGCCTTCAATACTAATGATATGCATAGTGCATTATCTAAAACTAATATAATGCCTGCTTTTACTGGCCTTTACCACTAAAATAATATATAAAGTATAGCATTTAAAACTAATATGATAGTTACCATGTGGACTTTGATACTAATATAACATTCATAATATACTATTTGAAATAAATCTAATAGCTGTGCTTTGGCCTTTAATATGATATAATATTTGTACTATAGCATCTAAAGCTCATATAATAGCTGCCCTGAATCTTTAATACTATGAAATTCATAAGGAAGCACATAATATTAATAGTTGCTTTTGTAGCTGTTAGTAGTAGTTTAATATCCATGCTATATTATCCAAAATGTCATAATTGCCCTGTAGGCTTTTTTTTAGCAAAATGATATTCATACTCTACCATCTCAAGCTAATATAATAGCTGCCCTCTGGTAATCAAAACTAATATAGTATTCATATTATTGCATCTTAAACTGATGTAATAGATATTCTGGACCTTTAACATTAATATACTATTTATGCTAGAATCTAAAACTAACATAAAATGTAATCTATGTTCTTTAATCTAACATAATATCCACTCTAAAACATTTTAAACTAATGTAATATAAGTCTTTGATCTTTAATACTAATGTGATATTCATATTATAGCATTCAATACTAATAGCTTCCCTTTGGCCATTAATATTAATATAACATTTATACTATGCCATCTTTTAAAAAAATATTTATCTTTTTAGTTATAGTTGGACATAATATCTTTATTTTTATGTGGTGTTGAGAATCGAACCCAGTGTCTCATGCATGATAGGCAATTGCTCTACCTCTGAGCCACAACCCCAGCCCTATACTATTCCATCTTAAAATCATACAATATCTGTTCTGTGACCTTTATTATTGTACTAATATAAATCCTTAATACAGTATCTAAAACTATTATAATAGTGCCCTGTGGCATTTAATATCAATAGGATATCCCTACTGAGTCCTCTAAAACTAGCTTAATAGCTTCCCTATGTCTTTTGTTACTAATATACTATCTACCCTGTAGCATCTAAAACTAAAAAGACAGCTGCTTTGTAGCCTTTTATATTCATATAATATCCATAGCAACATCTAAAACTGATATAATAGCTATGGTGTATCTTTTAATATTAACATGTTTTTCACATTATAACATCAAAAATGATATAGCTTTCCTGAGGCCTTTAATACTAATATGATATCCACATTTTAGCATCTAAAACTGATATAATAGTTGCTCTGTGGCCTTTCATTTAATATGATGTCCCTACAGAGTCTTCTAAAACTCATCAGTTAGCTTCCCTATGTCTTTTGTTACTAATATAATATCCATCCTCTAGAATCTCAAACTAAAAGAATAGTTGTCTTGTAGCAACTATTGCCTTATATTAATATAATATCTAAAATTGATAAAATATCTGCCCTCTGGCCTTAAATGATATTCTATAGAAACTATAGATGCTAACACTACTATAACAGTTGCCTTGTGGTCTCTGAAACCAAATGATGTCCACACTATAACATCTATAACTAATATAATATCGGCCATGTGTCCTTTAATACTATGGATATATCCATGCTCTAGCATCCTAAAGTAATAGCTTCTCTGTGGCTTTCTTTTTTTTTATTGGTTGTTCAAAACCTTACAAAGCTCTTAACATATCATATTTCATACATTAGCTTCAAGTGAGTTAGGAACTCCCATTTTTACCACAAATACAGATTACAGAATCACATCGGTTACACATCCACATTTTTACATAATGCCATACTAGTAACTGTTGTATTCTGCTACCTTTCCTATCCTCTACTATCCCCCTCCCCTCCCCTCCCATCTTCTCTCTCTATCCAATCTACTGTAATTCATTTCTCTCCCTGTTTATTTTTCCATTCTCCTCACAACCTCTTATATGTAATTTTGTATAACAATGAGGGTCTCCCTCCATTTCCATGCACTTCCCCTTTTCTTTCCCTTTCCCTCCCACCTCATGTCTCTGTTTAATGTTAATTTTTTCTTCCTGCTCTTCCTCCCTGCTCCATTCTTTGTTGCTCTCATTATATCAAAGAAGACATTTGGTATTTGTTTTTTAGGGATTGGCTAGCTTCACTAAGCATAATCTGCTCTAGTGCCATCCATTTCCCTGCGAATTCCATGATTTTGTCATTTTTTAGTGCTGCGTAATACTCCATGGTGTATAGATGCCACATTTTTTTGATCCATTCATCCATTGAAGGGCATCTGTGTTGGTTCCACAGTCTAGCTATTGTGAATTGTGCTGCTGTGAACATCGATGTGGCAGTATCCCTGTAGTACGCTCTTTCAAGGTCTTCAGGGAATAGTCCGAGAAGGGCAATGGCTGGGTCAAATGGTGGTTCCATTCCCAGCTTTCCCAGGAATCTCCATACTGCTTTCCAAATTGGCCGAACCAATTTGCAGTCCCACCAGCAATGTACAAGAGTACCCTTTTCCCCACATCCTCTCCAGCACTTGTTGTTGTTTGACTTCATAATGGCTGCCAATCTTACTGGAGTGAGATGGTATCTTAGGGTGGTTTTGATTTGCATTTCTCTGACTGCTAGAGATGGTGAGCATTTTTTCATGTACTTGTTGATTGATTGTATGTCCTCCTCTGAGAAGTGTCTGTTCAGGTCCTTGGCCCATTTGTTGATTGGGTTATTTGTTATCTTATTGTCTAATTTTTTGAGTTCCTTGTATATTCTGGATATTAGGGCTCTATCTGAAGTGTGAGGAGTAAAAATTTGTTCCCATGATGTAGGCTCCCTATTTACCTCTCTTATTGTTTCTCTTGCTGTAAAAAACTTTTTAGTTTAAGTAAGTCCCATTTGTTGATTCTTGCTATTAGCTCTTGTGCTATGGGTGTCCTATTAAGGAAGTTGAAGCCCGACCCCACAATATGTACATTGGAGCCAACTTTTTCTTCTATCAGACGCAGAGTCTCTGATTTGATACCAAGGCCCTTGATCCATTTTGAGTTAACTTTTGTGCATGGTGAGAGGAGGGGGTTCAGTTTCATTTTGTTGCATATGCATTTCCAGTTTTCCCAACACCATTTGTTGAAGATGCTATCCTTCCTCCATTGCATGCTTTTAGCTCCTTTATCAAATATAAGATAGTTGTAACTTTGTGGATTAGTCTCTGTGTCCTCTATTCTGTACCATTGGTCCACCCGCCTGTTTTGGTACCAGTACTGTGCTGTTTTTGTTACTATTGCTCTGTAATATAGTTTGAAATCTGGTATCGCTATACCGCCTGATTCACACTTCCTGCTTAGAATTGCTTTTGCTATTCTGGGTCTTTTATTTTTCCATATGAATTTCATGATTGCTTTATCTATTTTTACAAGCAATGCCATTGGGATTTTGATTGGCATTGCATTAAACCTATAGAGAACTTTTGGTAATATCGCCATTTTGATGATGTTAATTCTGCCTATCCATGAACAGGGTATGTTTTTCCATCTTCTAAGATCTTCTTCTATTTCTCTCTTTAGGGTTCTGTAGTTTTCATTGTATAAGTCTTTCACCTCTTTTGTTAGGTTGATTCCCAAGTATTTTATTTTTTTTGAGGATATTGTGAATGGGGTGTTTTTCCTCATTTCCGATTCAGAAGTTTTGTCGCTGATATACAGAAATGCCTTTGATTTATGCGTGTTGATTTTATATCCTGCCACTTTGCTGAATTCATTTATTAGTTCTAGTAGTTTTTTTGTAGACCCTTTTGGGTCTTCTAGGTATAGAATCATGTCATCCGCAAACAGTGATAATTTAAGTTCTTCTTTTCCTATTTTTATGCCTTTAATTTCTTTCATCTGTCTAATTGCTCTGGCCAGTGTTTCGAGAACTATATTGAATAGAAGTGGTGATAGAGGGCATCCCTGTCTTGTTCCTGATTTTAGAGGGAATGCCTTCAATTTTTCTCCATTCAGAATGATGCTAGCCTGAGGCTTAGCATAGATAGCTTTTACAATGTCGAGGAAAGTTCCTGTTATCCCTAGTTTTTCTAATGTTTTGAACATAAAGGGATGCTGTACTTTGTCAAATGCTTTTTCTGCATCTATCGAGATGATCATATGGTTCTTATCTTTAAGTCTATTTATGTGGTGAATAACATTTATTGATTTCCGTATATTGAACCAGCCTTGCATCCCAGGGATGAATCCTACTTGATCATGGTGCACAATTTTTTTGATGTGCCTTTGTATCCGATTCGCCAGAATTTTATTGAGGATTTTTGCTTCTAGGTTCATCAGAGATATTGGTCTGTAGTTTTCTTTCTTTGAAGTGTCTTTGTCTGGTTTCGGAATCAGGGTGATGTTGGCCTCATAGAATGAATTTGGAAGAGCTCCCTCTTTTTCTATTTCCTGAAATAACTTGAAAAGTATTGGTATTAATTCTTCTTTAAAGGTTTTGTAAAACTCTGCTGTATACCCATCCGGTCCTGGACTTTTTTTGGTTGGTAGTCTTTTGATTGCTTCTTCAATCTCATCCATTGATATTGGTCTGTTCAAACTGTGTGTATCCTCCTGACTCAGTCTGGGCAAATCATAGGATTTAAGAAATTTATCGATGTCTTCATTCTCTTCTATTTTATTGGAATATAGATTTTCAAAATAATTCTAATTGTCTTCTGTATTTCTGTAGCATCTGTTGTGATCTTGCCTTTTTCATCCCATATGTTAGTAATTTGAGTTCTCTCTCTTCTTCTCTTTGTTAGCATGGCTAAGGGTCTGTCGATCTTATTTATTTTTTCAAAGAACCAACTTTTAGTTTTGTTATTTTTTTCAATAGTTTCTTTTGTTTCAATTTCGTTGATTTCTGCTCTGATTTTAATTATTTCTTATTTAATTATTATTTAATTATTTATTATTATTATTATTATTATTTAATTATTTATTATTTAATTAATTATTTCTTATTTAATTATTTCTTGCCTTCTGCTACATTTGCTGTTGTTTTGCTCTTCCTTTTCTAGGGCTTTGAGATGAAGTGTGAGATCATTTATTTGTTGGTTTTTCCTTTTTTTGAGGAATGACCTCCAGGCGATGAATTTCCCTCTTAAAACTGCTTTCATTGTGTCCCATAGATTCCTATATGTTGTATCTGTATTTTCATTTATCTCTAAGAATTTTTTGATTTCCTCCTTTATGTCTTTTGTAACCCATTGATCATTCAGTAACATATTGTTCATTTTCCATGTGATGTAGGATGTTTCCTTCCTTCTTTTATCATTGATTTCCAGTTTCATTCCATTATGATCAGATAAAATACATGGTATTATCTCCATCCCTTTATATTTACTGAGTGTTGCCCTATGGCATAATATATGGTCTATTTTTGAGAAGGATCCATGTGCTGCTGAGAAAAAAGTATAATCCTTAAAGTGCAGGTAAGGAAGAGGGAGTTCCCCAAAGCAAAATGGCTTTGGCAGCTGCTGGGAGTCTCTTAGTCCCACCTTTTACTTACAGGATTAGTTCCTCTGGTTTGGTCTGACCCCAGGCACCAGGCATTTTCCACATCTCCTAACTTTTCAGCAGTCAGCTCCCAAAAAGTTCATCCTCTGCTTGCAGTTGTTTTGAGTGCTAGGCTTCCCCAAGAAGGCAGAGTGGGGACTCCTCTAAAGTCCCCTCTGGGGTGCCAAGATTTATGACTGAAAGTTTGATTCCCATCCCCGAAGCCAATGAATGCCAATTTAATAATGAGGACAGGGTTTTGAGAAAAGTTAAAGCGAGATATCAAAGTTCTTAGATCCCCAGCAGGCCTTTCCCTCTACAGTGGGTGCACTCAAGCCAACTACGGGAAGAAAAAAAAACACCGCTTCCCTAATCTCGAACAAAGGGGAGTAAAGTTTATTACAGTTCTTTAAAAACACAGCTAAAAGGGGTGTAAAAGGTGAGAACAGAAAAGCTGGCAGTTCTATTGACTTTTGGTCCCTTACAGGAGAAGCATGCTAGGGACAATTTAGGCTAAAATTTAGCTAAAGTTGACTCAGGGAGAATGGGGGAAAGAAGGGGAGGAGCAGAGGGTTTGAGTGATAGGATCATGGGGGAAGGGGTAGGAGTGGGGGCAGGGACAAGGAAAGGCTTTACCCATGCAGGAGGAGATTCGAAGAGGTCCTGAAAGGTTAAGATATATGACTGTTAATCTGGGTGGCCACATGGCCTTGGATGAAAGACAATATTTCTGACTTTTCGGATTAGAGGGAAGTGGAAGGATCCTTCTGGGGGCCATCTGACTCCGAGGGTGGGCCATTCTGAAGTACAGAGAGTCTGCCAGGTCCGGCGTTTTACTAAAAGAGAAAGATTCTGGGCCCTTGAGCGGACTTCAGTCCAATAATCAAGGGTTAGGGACAGAGGCATGGAAGTGCTTTGTCCCATAATGGGGGATACTCAAACAGGGACAGTACTGACACAAACACGACAAGACAATAAAGACAGACAGTAAACGTTTGACACGAGTCCAAGACAAAAATTAAATCTGAGTAACTAGCAAAACCTGATGGACTAGGCAAAAAAGACAGACAGTAAACTTAACAGAAGTCCAAGACAAAGAACAGAACTGAGTAGCCGGCAAAACCTGATGGGCTGGCAAACCGAAGCAGAATACTGCCAAGTCGAGGTAACTACTGTTCCTTGATTTCCCGAGTCCTCTGGAGTGTCCCCCAGGGACGTGGCCTGTGGCTCTGTGACACATCTGTCAGCCACTGTCGGAGAGAGCTCACGCTCTTCACCAACAGCCACTTTGCCAAGCCCTAACCTGAAACCCAAAACCAGAAAGAGGCGCCTTACTTACCCCGAGAGGAGTCCGTTGGGGTCTTTCGTCCGCTGCTGCCGGATATCTCAGCTGGGGGCTCCAGATGTAAAGGTTGGGCGAACATCGGAGGAAAAGACCACCAAGAGACTGTCTCATGCAACAGCAAAGGGTATATTGGGGGTCCAGCATGCTGGGGCTCTGAGCTCACTTCAGAGAAGCAAAGAACAAAGAGCCCCGAGAACAACTTGAGCAGAGTTTATATACATTCTTTAGAGAGGGCATGGACTTTACATACATCATAGCATCCTTTAGCAAATCATCACATATCACGGGAAAATCAAATAACAACTCTAAAACATGATTAGCACATTCATTGGCGGGAACAGGTTAGGTGGGAGTGATTGGTCAGTACTAAGATAGGTATACATTCAAACTGATTGGTTTAAGCCCTGAGGTGTATACGTGCGGTACTGCACGGCTTCTGAGGAAAGGTGGTTGTTCTCATTGAGCAACTAGGTGGTCAGGAGAGATTTCGACACACATCTAATGGGCAGTTCTGGGAATTGTTTTACTGCCACATGAATTTCAGGTTCCGAATGCAACTTAAAAACTTTTCAGGACAAACCTTATCCTTTCAATACAATATAATTAATAATTTTAAGTTGTGTTGAGGATCTAAAGCAGTGCCTCACAGAGTTGAGGCAAGTTCTTTAGCACTGAGAAACACATGCAGTCCATGCAAGGCAATTCCTCAAGTAATTCTCTGAGGCTTAACAAAAGAAAGCCCTGAGGCAAAGAACACCTTCAACTGGGGAGAGCAGAAATAATAGCAAAAAAAAAAAAAAAATTATCTGAAGGGTTTTATACAAGACCCCAGCTTGAGCAATGAATTTCTGCTATTGCTCATTCTGGTTGAATATTGATGTGTCCAGGCAGGTTTTTTTTTTTCACTGAAAACTGTTAGGGTCTGTAAAAAAGTCAAGATGGTGCCTGGCATTTAGCCAGAGGGAGTGGTTTGTGAAGTAATGCCAGCGAGCCATTAAGTGTGGAGATTCCTTATTGGTTGACTGCTGTATCTAGTTTATGTTAATTAAGGTAAGCTGTGTGAAATGTATATATACCCCTCCTGTCCTACAATAAATGGCTCCCACTCCTGCTGTGTCAATGTACACAAGTTGTTCATCACCCCCCAGTTATTCTGCCGCAGTCCAGCTGCAGCAAAATAACTGGGGGGTGACAAACAACTTATGTAGGAATACAAAAACAAATATACATTGTAGGTCTTATCAATCCACAAGATAAGCAGCTGTCTATTCATTCATTGGCATGATTGAGTGCTGGGAATTTCATTAGGAAGGATAAATCCTTTGCAGCCTAACTCAAAGCTTTTGGTACCTGAATTTGATGTTGGTTTGAGGAGCATTGGTCGTCTTTAAAGAAACCTCACCAAAGCTGGATCTTATTTATTGGAGATCTAAAAGACATTGTTTTCTATTTCCAATGTGCCTGAGGCAGCACAGCTGAATCTTCTTCCTGGAAGTGTACTATGGGGATAGTTGGTCTGAATGTCTCAAGAACAGTGTGTACCCAATGAGCTATCCTCTGGGTTTTATTGTGGTTCTATCTCTACCACAGCACACTTAGCATTTGCTTTAAAAACATGTGAAGGTAAACTAGAACATGGTCCTGAGAGAGAACATTACAGGTGGTGAATCAAGCTCTTCAAGAAAAAAACACCAACTGATGACTATGACATACATTTTTCTCCTTTCATACCACAAACATGATTCTTACCAAAGCTCCCAAACAATACACATACTAGGATGTCATGATATACAACAGTCTACTAGTTGCATGATGTCACGAACATGGTGTTTGAAAGTCAATGCCAGAATACATGGTCTTGTCATATATTTCTTGGCTAACACCTTCATTATTCAATCCTAAATTTGTCATCTACATGCTCAAACTTACTGTAGCCATTGTACTCAGCATTTTTGTGAGTTATGGTCAATGAAGTCTGAGTTTGATTTGGTGGTTAGGAGCAGAAAGTTCCTAAGGTGCTCCAGAGTTTCCAGGTCATTGAAATTAGATCATTGAGAGGCTATTGGCCTAGATATATTTCAACCATAAAACCAAAGGCTCGCTAATGTTTGGATTGAGACAGGAGCCAAGAATTGAGATCAATCTCCTTTAGTTGTAACATCTATAGAACTCTAAGAAGGGAAGGCTTTTTACATCATATCAACAAGGCCAAATGCATTACGTCCAATTGGTCTAAGGAGGGAGGAATATTTCTACTTCAGTCTCTCACTTTAATGCAAAAGGTTGAATAGCAAATAATGTTTGAAATTATCCTGAAATTACTAATGTGGTGAACAAATCCACACTGGGCTGTGCTCTCATTTTCCAAAGACACTTTTGATCCTGGGGTATGTAAAATACAACAAAATTCATTGCAATATTTCTTGAGCAAGGTTCAAGTCAGATCTTTTCAGACGTTTATACCATACATACTTCTGAGGTTTCCCAAGTTATCTCTTTCAACCACCTAAAAATCACAATTGATACAAGAACCCTTTCTCATATCTCAAGTCCCCACATCTTCGTCCTTCTAAGCAATAATCCGAAAACCACGGATGAGGTTATACTTCCTACATAAGTACAAGATTCTTTCAAACAAATGTACCCTTGCATCTTATTTGACTAAAGTCATGGTGGGAAATGGGAGAGATGCCCTTCCTATGGACCAGGGAGTTTAAAGTGCCAAGAGTTAATACTGTCTTTCAAAACAAAGTAAATGCTTAGTGTCTGCCAATGTTGGTTTTATTTATTTATTTATTTATTTATCTACCCATTAATTTATTTATTTTTGTATTGTTTTGTGAATATGAGCTAGAAAAAACTTCTAAGACCTTCTTCCTGTCTGTCTACTTAAGGTTAAAAAAATCACACATTGAACTTTAAGACTCATTGTTCTAATTTCATGAATGTCTGGAATATTACAGGATGAAATGAGGATTCTCCACCTAATTTTTAAAAAATATTACTTTTGTTGGATATAAAATATACTTAATGATTTTAAGTTGTGTTGAGGATCTGAAGCAGTGCCTCACACATGTGAGTCAAGTGCTTTAGCATTGAGGAACACATGCAGCCCATTCAAGCAAATTTCTAAAATGATTCTCCTGAGGCTTCACAAAAGAGAGCCCTGAGGCAGAGAATGCTTTCAAGTGAAGAGTGCAGAACAATAGCAAATAACAAAACCTCTGAAGGTTTCTTTACAGGACCAAAGCTAGGACAATTTTTTTTATTGCTCATCCTGCTTGGATATTGATGTATGCAGGCAGGGTTCTCCTCTGAAAATCCAAACTTCCAGAGTGAAACCTGAGATTTCAAGTGGTGTTCATGAGTCTCTTCATGAAGTCATTAGATTTCTATTTTATAGTTCTTAGAGCTGGTAAGTATCTTTTTCAAAAATCCACCAAAACCTTCTCAGCAGTGACCAAATTTCAGGAGGAATACCAAAACAAATATCCACCATGGATCTTCCTCATTCAGAAAAAAAACAGCTGTGCATTCATTCATCTTCCAGTATGAGTCCTGAGAATCTTTCCTTAGTCAAGACACATCCTTTGGAGCCTGGCTCTAAGTTTTTGTTACTTAAAATTGATGTTGGTATGAGGAGCATTGTTCTTTTTTGAAGAAACCCCAAGACAGCTGGATCTCTTTTATTGTGAACTGGAAGACATTTTTTTTTCTATTTTCATTGTGCCTGAGGTATCACAGGTGAATCTTTTCCCTAGAAGTGTACTATGGCACAGATATGGCTGTATATCTCCTTGTACATTTGTAGCCTTTGAGATATCCTCTGGTTTTTCTGTAGATCAAACTCCATAACAGGCCATTTGGTATTTGCTTTAAATAATATGAATTTCAACTAAGATAAATTTCTAGAGGTAGTGATGTCTCAGATGTTAAAACAAGATGTGTAGAAGAAAACATGGACCTGAGAATGATGACATACATCTTTTTTCTTTCAGTCTAGAAACATGATTCTCAGCATAGATCCCAAACAATGCCCATAATACAATGCATGATATACAAAAGTCTACTAGCTGCATGATGTCAGGAACATGATGTTTAAAAGCCAATGCCAGAGATACATGGCCTTGTCATACATTTCTTGGAAAATATTCTCTTTTTAACATAGGTCCTTTATTCATAGGCTCAAAATTACTGGAGCTATTATCGCCAGCATTTTTGTGAGTTGCGCTCAATGAGTTCTGAGTCTGATTCAGCAGTGAGGAGCAATGGGAATTCCTAAGGTGCTTCAGACATACCAGATCATGGAAATTGGATAATTTCAAGTCTGGTCACCTAGAAGTATAATACAGCATATTTCAACAATGAAATAAAAGGCTAGGTAGGGTTTGGGTTCAGACAGTGGCCAAGAAGTTTGGAGCAAACTCTTTTAGTTGTAACATCTATAGAACTAATGTAGGGAGGGCTGTCTACATAATATCAACAATGCAGTTTGTCCAATTGGTCCAAAGTGGGAAGAACATTTGTTCTTCAAGCTCTCACTTTGGTGCAAAAGGCTCTATAGCAAATAATGTGTGAAATTATAACTGAGATTCCTAATGTGGTAAACAAACCCACACTTGGCCATGCTCTTATTTCTCAAGGACACTTCTGATGCTGGGGTACCTAAAATGTCAATGCAATTCATTGCAACATTTCTTGAGTAAACTTCCAATCACAGAATCTTCTGACATTAACATGACTCTTAATTCTGAGGTTTCCCAAAGGATATCTTTCAATGACCTACAAATCATAATTTATAGAGGAACCCTTCCCCAAAGCACAAGTCCTCACATATTTTTTTTTTTCTAAGCAATCATCCTAAAAACCTCGGGGAAAGTATTCAACCTACTGTTCTCCAGGAAGCTTTGAAATGGAAGTACTCATGCTTCTCATTTAAGTAAAGTCATGTTGGGAAGTGGGCTTCATGCCTTTCCTAAAAAAAAGGAAGTTGAAAGAAACCAGAGTTAATACTGTACTTCAAAACATTCGATGACTAGTCTCTTCCAATGTTGAATTGATGGATTTATTTATTTACTTACTTATTAATTTTTGTATTGTTTTTTGAAGTTGAGCAAAACAAAATTTCACACATCTCCATCATATCTACTTAAGAGTAAAGAATAAAACATTGAACCTAAATGGTCAACTGTTCTACTTTCATTAATGTCTGGAATCTGACAGGTTGCAATGAACATTCTCCACCTAATTTCTTAAACAATATTAATTTTCATTGGATATATGTTATAATTAATAATTTTAAAATGTGTTGAGTATCTGAAGCAGTGCCTCACAGATTTGAGGCAAGTGCTTAAGCACTGAGAAACACATGTAACCCATTTAGTCCAATTCCTAAATTTATTCTCCTGAGGCATCACAAAAGAGAGCCCTGAGGTAGAGAACACCTTCAACTGAATAGAGCAAAATAATAGCAAATAACAGCTCTGAAGTGTTTTATAAATTACCTGAGCTTGGGCAATGAATTCCTGTTATTGCTCACCCTGATTGAATATTGGTGTATCCAGGCAGTGTTCTCCACTGAAAACTTCACCTTTCACAGTGATATCTGTGAATAAATTGGGAGCTCATGAGTCTTCTCATGAAGTCATTAGATACCCATTTCAAAGGGCTTAAAGCTGGTAAATGTCTTTTACAATTATCCACCAGTACCCTCTCAGTAGTGGTCAAATTTTAGTAGGATTACAAAAACAAATATACATAGTAGGTCTTCTCAATCCACAAGATAAGTAGCTGTCCATTTATTCATTGGCCAGAATGATTGCTGGGAATGTTTCATTACTCAGGACATATCCTTTACAGCCTGCCTTGAAGTTTTTGGTACTTGAACTTGATGTTGGTATGAGGAGAATTGGTCTTCTTGGAAGAAACACCACCACAAGTCTATATCTCTTATTGTGATCTAAATGACACTTTTTTCTATTTCTAATGTGCCTGAGACAGCACAGCTAAATCTTCTTCATAGAAGTGTACTATGGGCACAGGTGGCCTGAATGTGTCCTTGTGAAGTGTGTAGACATAGCTGTATCCTCTGGTTTTTGCTGTTGTTCAAGCTTTACTACAGTGCATTTGGTATTTGGTTTAAAAACATATGAAGGTCAACTGGGACATGGTACTGGATGGAGAACATAAGAGGTGTTGAATCAATCTGTGAAGGAAAAAAATACTGATAACTATGACATATATCTTTCTCATTTAAGACTAGAAATCTGATCCTCAGCCTAGCTCCTAAACAATACCAATAACAGGATGCCATGATCTATAGCAGTCTACCAGCTGCATGCTGTCATGAACATGCTGTTTGGAAGCCAATGACAGAATACACAGCCTTGTCATATATTTCTTGGCCAACACCTTGTCTATTCAAAATTCTAGGCTCGTCATCCACAGGCTCAAACTTACTCCAGCTGTTACTCCATGCATTTCGTGAGTTGTGGTCTATGAAGTGCAAGTCTGATTCTGTGGTGAGGATCAATGAGAGTTCTTAAGTTTCTCCAGAGGTTCCAGATCATGGAAATTAGATAATTGTGAGAGTGTTGACCTAGCAGTATTTAAAGAATAAAAGTGGAGGCTAGGTAAGATTTGGATTGAGACAGGGGACAAGAAGTTGGGAGCAATCTCCTTTTGTTACAACATCTATAGAAGTCATGCATGGAGGGGTTTCAACATCATATCCACCAGGCCATATGCAGTAGGTCCAATTGGTCCAATGTGGGAGGAACATTTGTGCTTCAGGCTCTCACTTTGGCATAAAACTCTATAACAAATAATGTGTGAAAACATAACTGAAATTCTGAATGTGGTAAACAAATCCACCCTGGGCCATGCTCTCATTACACAAAGACCATTCTGATCCTGGAGTATGTAAAATGTCAACACAATTCACAATGAAACTAGGGGCTAGGTATGGTTTGTATTCAGACAGTAGCCAAGAAGTTTGGAGAAATCTCTTTGAGTTTGTAACATCTATAGAACTCATGCAGGGAGGCCTTTGCACATCATATACACAAGGCCACATTCAGTTGGTCTAATTGGTCCAAAGTGGAAGGAGCATTTGTGCTTCAGTCTCTCCCCTTGGCACAAAAGGCTCTAAAGAAAATAATTTGTAAAATTATCACTGAGATTACTATTGTGGTAAACAAATCCACACTTGGCCATGTTCCATTTCTCAATGACACTTCTGACACAGGGGTACCTCAAATGTCAACACAATTCACTCAACATTTCTTGAGGAAGCTTCAAGTCACAGATCTCTTCTGATGTTAACATGACTCTTACATCTGAGGGTTCCCAAGCTATCTCTTTCAACCACCTACAAATAACAATTTATACAGGAACCCTTCATAAAAGCCCAAGTCCTCACATATTTTTTCCCTAAGAAATCATTCTAAAAAGCTGGGAGAAAGTATTTATTACCTACTAAACCACAAGATTATTTGCAATGAAAGTACTCATGTGTTGGGACCTTTTACCTCCCTTGGAACTGTGGCCATTATTGGGTGTTGGCTGAGGCGGCCTCATGGGTTAGCATTTCCATATATGTGACCTGGCTGGATTGGCGTTCGGGGGCTTTTAGCCCGTGTGCGGGCTTTTGACTTTAGTCCCGCCTAATGGTTTAATCTGAAATCTGCCTAGGCCCCTTAGTGACAGTGACGTAATTGCTCCTTATTGGTTCTTGCTACTGTCTCTTACTCCCTCCTTCTATCACTATATAACCTTGTCCCTGACACAATAAAGTTGAGATTATTGCACCTTCAAGGTTGACTCATCTCCCGACTCAGTGTGAGTGTGTGGGCCAGGTTGGGTGGCAGGCCGGGTCGTGATACTTACACTCTCGCTCAGCCCAGGAGACACTAGCTGGTCCAGTGTGCTTCACTACCTCTGTCAGAGGGCGGTTTCGACAGCTGGTGCTTTGAAGACAACAGGCTAGTCTCCCACGTACCCTTGTCATGGGGGGTGACACCCATGCTTCTCATTTGACTAAACTCCTGGTGGACAGTGGGCTTGATGATCTTCCTAAAAATGGTGAAGTTGAATGTGCCCAGAGTTTATCCTGTTGTTCAAAACATTAGATGCCTCTTCTCTACCAATGTTGGATTGATGGATTTATTGATTTACTTACTTGTTTATTGTTGGAATAACTTTATGTTTACAGCTTTCAGTTAGCAGCTATGAGTAGCTCAGAGTGCTTAAAGAATTTACACTTGTTTAGTCCTGATAGGAATGCTTGCAGGATTGGATGCTCTGCTCTAGCGAGCCATTAGTGAAACCACCTTCTTAGCATTTGTGGTTAGCAATGCCAAGCTGCAAGGCCAGGAAACTGATAGCCAGAAGCTTCAGGAAAGGAAGTTCTAACTTAGAAACCCCTTCCCCTAGGGACAAAGTCCCTTCCTGATGATAACAATATTTAGAAAATCCTCATAGTGTGGTTACATTAGGCTTAAGATGATTGGCTTATGGATACTATCTTGCTTGCATATGATTGATGGGTATGTCCAACTTGAACTGTATAACAATTGTATTCATTCCAGCTATTGGACGATGACCTAAGGTGGTTCTCCAGCTGTTCTCTCACTAGCTCCCAGAGTCTGGGTGTTGATTTTGCATCTCTACCCCTCATGACAAGGTAGCCAAGCAGTTAGTTGACCAGAACCACAATTTATATATTTATTTATTTATTTGTGTATTGTTTTGTGAATTTGAGCATATCTACTTAAGCATACAGAATAAGACTTTGAACCTAAAGGGTCACTGTTTAATTTTATGAATATATTGAATATTCTCCACCTAATTTATTAAACAATATTATTTTTATTGTACATACAATATAATTAATAATTTTAAGTGGTGTTGAAATCTGAAGCAGTGTCTCACAAAGTTGAGGCAAGTGCTTTAGCACTGAGAAACACAAGCAGCCCATTCAAGCCAATTCCTAAAGTGATTGTGCTGTGTCCACAAAAAAGGAAGCCCTGAGGCAAAGAGCACCTTCAACTAAATAGTGAACAACAATAGCTAATAACTAATTCTCTGAAGGGTTTTATACAGGACCACAGCTTGGGCAATGAATTTCTCTTATTGCTCATCCTTCTTGAATATTAATGTATCCAGGCAGGGTTCTCCACTAAAAACCTCAGCATTCACAGTGATATCTGAGATTAAATGGGGTTCTCATGAGTCTCTTCATGAAGTCATTAGAAGGCCATTTCCACAGTGATATCTGAGATTAAATGTGGTGCTCATGAGTCTCATTATGAAGTCATTAGAAGGCAATTTCATAGTGCTTAGAGCTGGTACATACATTTTACAAATATTCATCAGCACCATATCAGTAGTGGCCAACTTTTAGTAAGAAAACAAAAACAAATATAATTGTAGGTCTTCTCAATCCACAAGATAAACAGCTGTCAATTCATTCATTGATAAGAACGAGTGCTGGTAATGTTTTCATTAGGAAGGATAAATCTGTTGCAGCCTGCCTTGAAGCTTGTGGTACCTGAATTTGATGTTCATATGAAAAGCATTGGTCTTCTATGAAGAAACCCTACCACAGCTGGATCTTTTTATTGGGATCTAAAAGACATTGTTTTCATTTCCAATGTATCTGAGGCAGCTTGGCTGAATCTTCTTCCTAGAAGTATACTATGGGCACAGGTGGGCTGAATGTCTCCTTGTGCAGTGTGTAGGCATTGAGCTATCCCATGGATTTTGCTTTGGTTTAAACTCAATCAAAGCACATCTGGTATTTGCTTAAAACATAAAAATGTCAACTGGGACATGGTGCTGGAGGGAGAACATCACAGGAAGTGAATCAAGTTGTGTAGGGAAAAAAAACACCAACTGATAACTATGACATACATCTTTCTTATTTCAGACAAGAAACCTGAATCTCAGCATAGGTCCCAAACAATACCCGTAACTGGATATCATGATACACAACGGTCTACTAGCTACATAATATCACGAACATGCTGTTTGGAAGCCAATGCCAGAACACATGCCCATGCCATATATTTCTTTGCCAACACCTTCTCTATTCAATCCTAGGTTCGTCATCCACAGGCTCAAAATTACTTTAGTTGTCATCCCCAGCATTTTCATGAGTGGTGGTCAAGGAAGTCCGAATCTGATTCTGTGGTGAGGAGCAAGGAGAGTTCCTTTGGTGCTCCAGACTTTTAGGTCATGAAAATTAGATAATTGTGAAGCTGTTGGCCTAGCCATATTTCAAAAATGAAACTGGAGGCCAGGTAAGGTTTTGGTTGATACAGGGACCAAGAAATTGGGAGCAATCTCCTTTAATTTTAACATCTATAGAACTCATGCAGGGAGAGCTTTCCATATCATATCCACAAGGCCACATGCAGTAAGTCCAATTAGTCCAATTTGGAAGCCACATTTGTGCTTCAATCTCTCACTTGGCACAAAAAGTTCTTAGTAAATATTGTGTGAAATTATCGCTGTAATTCCTAATGTAGTAAACACATCCACACTGGGCCATGCTCTCATTTCCATAAGACATTTCTGATCCTGGGGTACGTAAAATGTCAACGCAATTAACTGCAACATTTCTTGAGGAACCTTCAAGTCACAGATCTCTTCTTACTTTAACACAACTCTTACATCTGAGGTTTCCAAATCTCTCTCTTTATACCGCCTTCAAATCCCTATTTATACAACAACCCTTCCTCAATATATTATTTTTCTAAGCAATCATCCTAAAAACCTGGGGGAAATTATACTTTACCTACTAAACTCCAGGATACTTTGCAATGGTAATACCCCTGCTTCTTTTTTGTATAAAGTCATGGTGGACAGTGGGCTAGATGGCCTTCCTAAATACCAGGGAATTTGAAAGTGCCCAGAGTTAATATTCCACTTCAAAAACATTAGATGCCTTTTCTCTGCCATTGTTGGATTGGTTTATTTATTTATTTATTTACTTACTTATCTATTAATTTATTAATTTTTGTATTGATTTGTGAATTTGAGCAAAAAAAATTTACACCACTACATCATACGTACTTAAGAGTAAAGAATAAGAAATTGAATCTAAAGGGTCACTGTTTTACTTTCATGAATGTCTGGAATCCTCAAGATTCAATGATGGTTCTCCATCTTATATTTTAAACAATATTATGTTTCATTGGATATACAATGTAATTAATAATTTTAAGTGGTGCTGACGATCTGAAGCACTGCCTCACAGATTTGAGGCAAGTGCTTTAGTACTGAGAAACACATGCAGCCCATTCAAGACAATTCCTAAAGTGATTCTCCTGAGGCTTCACACAAAGAGCATTGAAGCGAAGAACACATTCAACCAGGACAGTCAAATAATAGCAAATAACCGATGCTCTGAAGGGTTCATAGAGGAACACAGCTTGGGCAATGAATATCTTTATTGCTTATCCTGCTTGAATATTTTCGTATCCTGGCATGGTTCTCCTCTGAAAACCACAACTTCCACAGTGATGTCTGAGATTCAACGTGGTGCTCATGAGTCTCTTTATGAAGTCATTAGAAGGCAATTTCATAGTGCTTAGAGCTGGCACATAACTTTTACAAATATCCCCCAGCACCCTCTCAGTAGTGGACAAATTTTAGTAGAAATACAAAAACAAATATACATTGTAGGTCTTCTTAATCCACAAGATAAGCAGCTGTATATTCATTAATTGGCAAGAATGCGTGCTGGAATGCTTTCATTAGGAAGGATAAATCTGTTGCAGCCTGCCTTGAAGCTTGTGGTACCTGAATTTGATGTTGGTATGAAAAGCATTGGTCTCCTTGGAAGAAAACCCACCACAGCTGGATCTCTTTATTGGGATCTAAAAGAAATTGTTTTCATTTCCAATGTGACTGAGGCAGCACAGATGAATCTTCTTCCTAAAAGTATACTATGGGCACAGGTGGGCTGAATATTTCCATGTACATTGTGTAGACATTTAGCTATTCCCTGGATTTTGGTGTGGTTCAAACTCTACCAAAGCACATTTGGTATTTGCTTAAAAAATATGAATATCAACTGGGACTTGTTGCTGGAGGGTGGACATCACAGGAGGTGAATCAAGCTGTTCAGGGAAAAAAAACTAACTGATAAATAGGACATACATCTTTCTCATTTCAGACAAGAAATATGAATCTCAGCATTGGTCCCAAACAATACTTGTAACTGAATGCTATGATATACAACAGTCTACTAGCTGCATAATATCACAAACATGTTGTTTGGAATCCAATGCTAGAACACACACCCATGGCCTATATTTCTTTGCCAACACCTTCTCTATTCAATCCTAGGTTTGTCATCCACTGGCTCAAAATTACTTTAGCTGTCATCCCCAGAATTTTTGTGAGTGGTGGTCAAGGAAGTCTGAATCTGATACTGTGGTGAGCAGCAAGAACTGTTCCTATGGTGCTCCAGAATTTTAGGTCATGGAAATTAGATAATTTTGAGATTGTTGGCCTAGCCATATTTTAAAAATGAAACCAGAGGCTAGCTAAAGTTTGGATTGAAACAGGGGCCAAGAAGTTGGGAGCAATCTCTTTTAGTTTTAATATCTATAGAACTTATGCAGAAAGAGCTTTCCACATCATATCTGCAAGGCCACATGCAGTAAATCCAATTCGTCCAACATGGGAGCAATATTTGTGCTTCAATCTTTCTCTTTGGCACAAAAGACTCTAATAATGTGTGAAATTATCACTGAAATTCCTAATGTGGTAAACACAACCACTCTGGGCCATGCTGTCATTTCCCAAAGACACTTCTAATCCTGGGGTATGTAAAATGTCAATGCAATTCACTTCAACAGTTCTTGAGCAAGCTTCAAGTCAAAGATCTTTTCTGATGTTAACAGGAGTCTTACCTCTGAGGTTTCCCAATATATTTCTTAAAACCACCTACAAATCACAATTTATACAGAAATCCTTCCTCAAAGCTCAATTCCCCACATATTATTTTTCTAAGCAATCATCATAAAAATCTGTGGGAAAGTATACATTACCTACTGAACTCCAGGATTCTTTGCAAAGGAAAATAAAGTCATGGTGGGCAGTGGGATAGATGCCCTTCCTAAATACCAAGGAATTTAAAAGTGCTCAGAGTTAATATTCCACTTCAAAAACATTAGATGCCTTTTCTCTGCCAATGTTGAATTGATGGATGTATTTATAATTTATTTATTTACTTATTTATTCATTTTTGTATTGATTTGTGAGTTTGAGCAATAAAATTTTTACACCACTACATCATATGTACTTAAGAGTAAAGAATAAGAAATTGAATCTAAAGGGTCACTGTTTTACTTCCATGAATATCTAGAATCTTCAGGATGCAATGATGATTCTCCGTGTAATGTTTTAAAAATATTACTTTTCATTGGATATACAATGTAATTAATAATTTTAAGTGGTGCTGATGATTTGAAACAGTGCTTCACAGACTTGAGGCAAGTGCTTTAGCACTGAGAAACACATGCAGCCCATTCAAGACAATTTTTAAAATGATTCTCCTGAGACTTCACAAAAAGAGCACTGAGGTGTAGAACACCTTCAAGCAGGAGAGCCAAACAATAGCAAATAACAAATGCTCTGAAGGGTTTCATAGAGGAACACAGATTGGGCAATTGCTGTTATTGTTATCTGTTATTGCTCATTCTGCTTGAATATTTTCATATCCTGGCATGGTTCTCTTTTGAAAACCTCAACTTCCACAATGATATCTGAGATTCAATGTGGTGCTCATGAATCTCTTTATGAAGTCATTACAAGGCAATTTCATAGTGCTTTTAGCTGGTACATATCTTTTACAAATATCCACTAGCATCCTCTCAGTAGATGCCAAATTTTAATAGGAATACAAAAACAAATATACATTGTAGGTCTTCTCAGTCCACAAGATAAGCAGCTGTCTACTAATTCATTGGTAAGAATGAGTGCTGGGAACATTTTCATTAGGAAGGATAAATCTTTTGCAGTCTGCCTCAAAGCTTTGGTACCTGAATTTGATGTTGGTATGAAAAGCATTGGTCTCCTTGGAAGAACTCCACCACAGCTGGATTTCTCTTATTGGGATCTAAAAGATATTGTTTTCTATTTTCAAAGTGCCTGAGGCAGCAGAGTTTATCTTCTTCCTAGAAGTGTACTATGGAACATGTGCAGTGAATTTCTCCTTTTGCAATTTGTAGCCATTTAGCTATCCTCTGGTTTGGCTGTGGTTCACAGTCTACCACAGCACATTTGGTATTTGCTTTAAAAATATGATGGTCAAGTGGGACATGGTTTTGGAGGTACAACATCACAGGTGGTGAATCAAGCTGTTCAGGAAAAAAAAACACCAACTGATAACTATGATATACATCTTATTCATTTCAGAATAGAAATCTGATTCTCAGCATAGCTTTCAAACAATGCTGAGATGCCATGATATACAACAGTCTACTTGTTGCATGATGTCACAAACAGGCTTTTTGGAAGCCAGTGCCAGAATACAAGGCCTTGTTGTATATATTTTTGGCCAACAATTGCTCTGTTCAATCCTAGGTTCATCTTCCTCAGGCTCAAACCTACCGTACCTATTGTACCCAGCATTTTCATGAGTTGTGGTCAATGAAGTCTGAGTGTGATTCTGTTGTCAAAAGCAAAGAGATTTCCTAAGGTGCCTGAGATTTTTCAGGTAATGAAAATTGGATAATTCTGATGCTGTTGGCCTAGCCATATTTCAAAAAATAAAACAAAATGCAAGGTAAATTTGGATTGCGACAGGGGCTAAAAGTTGGGAGCAAACTTCTTTATTTGTAACATCTATAGCACTCATGCAGGGAGAATATTCCACATCGTATCTAAAAGGCCACATGCAGTAGGTAAAACTTGTCCAAGGTGAGAGGAACATTTCTGCTTCAGGCTCTCACATTGGCCCAAAAGGCTTTATAGCAAACAATGTGTGAAAGTGTCACAGAAATTTCTAATGTGGAAAACAAACCCACACTGGGCCATGCTCTCATTTCCCAAAGACATTTTTCATCCTCAGGTATGTAAAATATCAATGCAATTCACTGCATCTTTTTTTGAGTGAGCTTCAAGTCACAGATATTTTCTGACATTCACATGACAGTTACATCTGAGGATTCCCAAGTTATCTCTTTCAACCACCTAGAAATCACAATTGATACGGGAACCCTTTCTCATGTTCCATGTTCGCACATCTTCTTCCTTCTAAGTAATCTTCCTAAAAACCTTGGTGTATGTTATGTTACCTACACACATCCAAGAATATTTCAAAGAACTGTACCCCAGCATCTCTTTTGACCAAAATCATGGTGCGCAGTGGGCTAGATTCCCTTCCTATGGACCAGGGAAGTTGAAAGTGCCCAGAGTTAATACTACCCTTCAAAACAAATTAGATGCTTAGCATCTGCCAATGTTGGTTTTATTTATTTATTGAGTGATCTATCTATCTATTTATTTATTTTGTATTTTTTTGTAAATATATGGTAGAAAAAACTTCAACACCTTTGTCATGTCTGCTTAAGGGTAAAAAAATAACACATTGATCCTTGAGGGTCATTGTTCTAATTTCATGAATTTCTGGAATATTACAGGATGCAATGATGATTCTCAACCTAATTTTTAAGACAGCATTACTTTTAGTTGCATATAAAATATATTTAATGAGTTTAAGTTCCATTGAGTATCTGAAGCAGTGCCTCACACAGGTGAGGCAAATGCTTTAGCACTGAGAAACACATGCAACCCATTCAAGCACATTTCTGAAGTCATTCTCCAGAGGCTTCACAAAAGAAAGCCCTGAGGCAGAGAATGCCTTCAGAAGAGGAGGGCAGAAAAATAGCAAATAACAAAAGCTCTGAAGGTTTCCTTACAGAACCAAAGATAGGGCAATGATTTTTTTCTATTGCTCATCCTGCTTTGATATTTATGTATACAGGCAGGGTTCTCCTCTGAAAAGTTTACATCCCACAGTGATACCTCAGTTTCAATGTGGTGATCATGAGTTTCCTCATGAAGTCATTGGATGGCCATTTCATAGATCTTAGAGCTGGTAAACACCTTTTTCAAAAATCTACCAACACCTACTCAGGAGTGAACAAATTTCAGGAGGAATGCCCAAACAAATACCCATGATAGGTCTTCCTCATACAGGAAAGAAGCAGCTCTCCATTCATTCATCTTCCAGAATGAGTCCAGATAATGATTACGTTAGTCAAGACACATCTTTTAGAGCCTGCCTCTAAGTTTTGGGTACTTGCTCTTCATGTTGTTATGAGAGGCACTGTTCTTCTTTGAAGAAACCTCACCACAGCTGGATCTCTTTTATTGTTATCTGGAGCATTTTTTTTCTATTTCCATTGTGCCTGAGGTAGAACAGCTGAATAATCTTCTTAGAAGTGTACTCTAGGCACAGGTGGGCTGAATGTGTGCTTGCACTTTCTGTAGACATTGAGTTATCCTCTGGTGTTTTTATGGTTCACACTCCACCACAGGGCATTTGGTATTTTCTTTAAATAATATGAAGAACAACGGAGACATATTGCTAGGGGGAGTGATATCACAAGTGGAAATCAAGATGTGCAGGAAAAAACACCTAAATAACAATTACGACATACATCTTTCTTATTTCAGACTAGAAACTTGATTCTCAACGTAGCTCCCAAACAATACACATAATTGGATGCCATGATATACAAAAGTCTACTAGCTGAATGATATCAGGAACATGATGTTTAAAATCCAATGCCAGAGATACATGGCCTTGTCATATATTTTTTGGAAACATCTTCTTTATTCAATAATAGGTCTTTGATTCATAGGCTCAAACTTACTGGAGCTGTTATTGCCAGCATGTTTGTGAGTTGCTGTCAATGAAGTCCTAGTCTGACTCAGTGGTGATGAACAATGGGAGTTCCTAAGATTCTCCAGAAGTACCAGGTTATGGAAATGAGATAATTTCAAGTCTGTTGGCCTAGAGTGTACTATGGCATATTTATACAATGAAACAGGAGGCTAGGTAGGTTTTTTAGACAGTGGCCAGGAAGTTTGGAGCAATTACTTTGAGTTGTAACATCTATAGAACTCATGCAGAGAGGGCTTTCCATATCATATCCACAAGGCCACATTCAGTTGGTCCAATTGGTCCAAAGTGGGAGGAACATTTGTGATTGAGGCTCTCCCATTGGATCAAAAGTTTCTATAGCAATTAATTTGTGAAATTATCACTGAGATTTCTAATGTGATAAACAAATCCACACTCGGGCATGCTCTCATCTCTCAAGAACATTTCTGATGCTGTGGTACCCAAAATGTCAGTGCAATTCACTGCAACTTTCTTGAGTAAGCTTCAAGACACAGATTGCTTCTGACATTAACACTACTCTTATATATTAGGGTTCCCAAGCTATCTCTTTCAACCACCTACAAATAACAATTCATACAAAAACCCTTCCTCAAACTGGAAGTCCTCATTTTTTTTTCTCAGCAATCATCCTCAAAACCTGGGGGAAAATATTCAATACATATTGAACTGCAGGATTCTTTGCAATGAATGTACCCCTGCTTCTCATTTGACTAAAGTCATGGTGGGCATTGGGTTAGATGCCCTTCATAAAAACCAAGGAGGTTTAAAGAGCCAAGAGTTAATACTGCAGTTCAAAATTATTAAATGCCTAGTCTCTGCCAATGTTGGATTGATGGTTTTATTTATTTATTTAATAACATTTATTTATTTATTTATTTTGTTTTGTGAATTTGAGTGAAAAATTTTGAAAAACCTACATAATATCTTCTTAAGAGTAAAGAAGAAAACATTGAAACTAAAGAGTCACTGTACTACTTTTATAAGTGTCTGGAATCTTACAGGTTGCAATGAAGATTCTCCACCTAATTCTTGGAACAGTATCACTTTTCATTTGATATACAATGTAATTAATAATTTTAAGTGTTGTTGAGTATCTGAAAGAGTTCCTCATAGAGTTGAGGAAAATGCTTTAAAACTGAGAAACACATGCAGCCCATTCTAGCCAATTCCTAAAGTGATTTTCCTGAGGCTTCACAAAAGAGCCCTGAGGCAAAGAATACCTTCAACTGAGGAGAGCAGAACAATAGCAAATAACAAATGCCCTGAAGGGTTTTATACATCACCACAACATGGGCAATGAATTTGCTTCTTCCTTGAAAATTGATGTATCAAGTCAGGGTTCTCCACTCAAATCCTCACCTTCCACAGTGATATCTGAGATTAAATGGGGTGCTCATGATTCTTTTCATGCATCATTAGATGGCTATTTCATAGCACTTAGAGCTGGTAAATATCTTTTAAAATATCCACCTACATAAGCACCTTCTCTGTAGGGCCAAATATTAGTAGGAAGACAAGAATAAATATACACCAGAGGTCTTCTCCATCCACAAGATAAGCAGCTGTCCATTTATTAATTGACCAGAATGAGTGCTGGGATAGTTTTAAGTCAGCAAACATCCTTTACAGCCTGCCTCAAAGCATTTGGTACTTGAAATTGATGTTAGTATGAGGAGCATCGGTCTTCTTTGATGAAACCCCACCACAGCTGGATCTTTTTTATTGGGATCTTAAAGACATTGTTTTCTATTCACAATGTGTCTGAGGCATCACATCTGAATCTTCTTCCTAAAACTGTACTATAGGTACATGTGAGCTGAATGTCTTCTTGTGCAGCATGTAGCTGTTGACATATCCTCTGGTTTTTGCTGTGGTTCAAAGTCTACCACAGCACATTTGGTATTTGCCTTAAAAATATGAAGGTCAACTGAGACATGCTGATGGAAGGAGTACATCACAGGTGGTGAATCAAACTGTGCAGGAAAAAAAACACCAAATGATAACTATGACATACTTCTTTCTCATTTCAGACCAGAAACCTGATTCTCAGCATAGCTCCCCCAAAATACCCATAACAGGATGCTGTGATTTACAAAAATCTACTAGCTGCATGATGTCATGATCATGCTTTTTAGATGTCAATGGCCTTGTCATATATTTCTATGCCAAGATATTATCTTTTCAATCCTAAATTCATAATCCACAGGATTAAACTTACTGTAGCTGTGATCCCCAACATTTTCTTGAGTTGTATTCAATGAAGTCTGAGTCTGATTCTGTGGTGAAAAGCAACGGGAGGTCTTAAGGTACTCCAGAGGGTTCAGGTAATGGAAATTAGAAAATGGGAGGCTGTTGTCCTAACCATATTTCCAGAATAAAACTGAAGGCTAGGTAAGGTTTGGGTTAAGACAGAGGAGAAGTGGAGAGCAATCTCCTTTAGTTGTAACAACTATAGACCTCATGCAGGGAGGGATTTCCATATGATATTAACAAGGCCATATGCAGTCAGTCTAATTTGTTCAATGTGGAAGGAACACTTGTGCCTCAGGCTCTCACATTGGTGCAAAAGGCTCTATAGCAAACAATGTGTGAAAGTATCACAGAAATTTCTAATGTGGTAAAGAAACCCACACTGGGCCATGCTCTCATTTCCCAAAGACATTTCTCATCCTCAGGTATGTAAAATATCAACACAATTCACTGCAACATTTTTTTGAGTAAGCTTCAAGTCACAGATCTTTTCTGACATTCACATGACACTTGCATCTGAGAATTCCCAAGATATCTCTTTCAACCACATAAAAATCCCAAATGATACAGGAACTCTTTGTCATATTCCAAGTCCCCACATCTTCTTCCTTCTAAGCAATCATCCTAAAAACCTCGGTGGAAGTTATATTACCTACACAAGTCCAACATTCTTTCAAAGAACTGTACCCCTGCATCTCATTTCACTAAAGTCATGATGGGAAGTGGGCTAGATTCCCTTCCTATGGACCAGGGAAGTTGAAAGTGCCCAGAATTAATACTACACTTCAAAACATATTAGATGCTTAGTGTCTGCCAATGTTGGTTTTATTTTTTTATTTAGAGATTTATATATTTATTTATGTATTTTGTATTGTTTTCTAAATATGAGCTAAAAAAACCCTCAAAGATCTTCATCCTGTCTGCTTAAGGGTTAAAAATATCACATTCAACCTTTCATTGTTTTAATTTCAGGAATGTCTGGAATATTACAGGATGCAATGATGATTCTCCAACTAATTTTCTAGACAATATTACTTTTAGTTGTATATAAAATATAATTAATGTGTTTAAGTGGTGTTGAGTATCTGAATCATTACCTCAGACAGGTAAGACAAGTGCTTTGTCACTGAGAAACACATCCAGTCAATTCAAGTGCATTTGTGAAGTTATTCTCCTGAGTCTTCACAAAAGAAAGCCCTGATGCAGAGAATGCTTTCAGAGAAAGAGAGCCATAAAATAGCAAATAACAAAAGCTCTGAAGGGTTCTTTATAGTACCAAAGCTAGGGCAATGAATTTTTTCTATTGCTCATCCTGATTGGATATTTAAGTATGCATGAAGGGGTCTCCTCTGAGAACTTTGAGACATAATGATACCTGAGATTTAAAGTGGTGCTCATGAGTCATTTCATGAAGGTATTAGATGGACATTTCATAGCTCCTAGAGCTGGTAAACATATTTTTCAAAAATCTACCAATAGCCTGGCCAAATATCAGGAGGAATACCCAAACAAATATCCATGATAGGTCTTCCTCATCTAGGAAAGAAGCATCTGGCCATTCATTCATCTTCCAGGATGAGTTCAGAAAATGATTACCTTAGTCAAGACACATCCTTTAGAGCCTGCCTCTAAGTTTTTGTCACTTGCTCTTGATATTGTTATGAGAGGCACTGTTCTTCTTTGAAGAAACACCACCACAGCTGGATCTCTTTTATTGTAATCTGGAAGCTTTTTTTTTCTATTTCCATTGTGCCTGAGGTAGCACAGCTGAATCTTTTTCCTAGAAGTGTACTCTGGGCACAGGTCAACTGAATGTCTTCTTGTGCTTTGTGTTGCCATTGAGTTATCCTCTGGTTTTTCTGTGGTTCAAACTCCACCAAGGGGCATTTATTATTTTCTTAGAATATATGAAAGTCAACTGAGACATATTGCTAGGGGGAGTGACATTACAAGTGGAAAATCAAGATGTGCAGGAAAAAACACCAAAATGACAATTATGACATACATCTTTTTTTTTCAGACTAGAAACCTGATTCTCAACATAGCTCCCCCAAAATACCCATAATTGGATGCCATGATATATAATAGTCTACTAACTGTATGATGTCAGGAACATGCTCTTTAAAATCCAGTGCCAGAGATACATGGCCTTGCCATATATTTTTTGGAAACATCTTCTTTATTCAACCATAGGTCCTTGATTCATAGGCTCTAACTTACTGGAGCTGTTATTGTCAGCATTTTCGTGAGTTGCAGTCAATGAAGTCCAAGTGTGATTCAGTGGTGAGGAGCAACGGGAGATTCTAAGATGCTCCAGAAGTTCTAGGTTGTGGAAATGAGATAATTTCAAGTTCCTTGGCCTAGAAGTGTATGTAGTATGGCATATTTAAACAATGAAACAGGAGGCTAAGTAGGGTTGGATTCAGACAGTGGCCAAGAAGTTTGGAGAAATCTTTTTGAGTTGTAACATCTATAGAACTCATGAAGGGAGGGCTTTCCACATCATATCCACAAGGCCATATGCAGTCAGTCCAAGTGATCCAAAGTGGGAGGAACATTTGTGCTTCAGATTCTCACTTTGGTTCGAAAGGTTCTATAGCAAATAATGTGTGAAATTATCACTGAGATTCCTAATGTTGTAAACAAATCCACACTTGGTCATGCTTTCATTTCCCAAGGACACTTCTGATGCTGTGGTACCTAAAATATCAATGCATTTCACTGCAACTTTTCTTGAGTAAGCTTCAAGCCACAGATCTCTTCTGATGATAACACTACTCTTACATCTTAGGTTTCCAAGCTATCTCTTTCAACCACATACAAATCACAATTCATACAGTAATCCTTCCTCAACCCGAAGAACTCACTTTTTTTCTAAGCAATCATCCTCAAAACCTGGGGAAAAGTATTAATTACATACTGAACTGCAGTATTCTTTGCCATGGAAGTACCCCAGCTTCTCATTTGAGTATAATCATGGTGGGCATTGGGTTAGATGCCATTACTAAAAACAAAGTAAGTTGAAAGAGATCATAATCTATACTGCACTTCAAAAAGTTTATATGCCTAATCTCTGACAATGTTGGATTGAGGGCTTCATATAGTTATTTATTTTTTTATCACTTATTTATTTATTTTTGTATTGTATTGTGAATTTGAGCTAAAAATTTTTGAAACATCTACATCAATATTTTAGTCAAGACACATTGAACCTAAAGAGTCACTGTTCTACTTTTATGAATATCTGGAATCTTACAGTTTGCAATGAAGATTCTCCACCTAATTTTTGGAAGAATATTACTTTTCATTTGATATACAATGTAATTAATAATTTTAACTGGTGTTGAGTATCTGAAACAGTGCCTCACAGAGTTAAGGCAAGTGCTTTAGCACTGTGAAACATGCAGCCCATTCAAGCCAATTCCTAAAGTGATTCTCCTGAGGCTTCACAAAAGACAGCACTGAGGTAAGTAATACCTTCAACTGAGGAGAGCATAGTAATAGCAAATAACAAATGCTCTGAAGGGTTTTCTACATGGCCACAGCTTGGGCAATGAATTTGTCACTGCTTCTTTTTTGAAAATTGATGCATCAAGGCAGAGTTCTCCACTGAAATCCTCAACTTCATCAGGATATCTGAGATTAAATGGGGTGATCAAAATTCTTTTCATGCCTCATTAGATGGCCATTTCATAGCGTTTAGAGCTGGTAAATATCTTTTAAAATATCCACCCACACAAGCACCTTCTCAGTATTGCCCAAATTTTAATAGGAAGAAAAAATAAATTTACAACTTAGTTCTTCTCCATCCACAAGGTCAGGAGCTGTCCATTTATTCATTGGCCAGAATGAGTGCTGGGATAGTTTCAAGTCAGCAAACATCCTTTACAGCCAGCCTCAAATGACTTGGTACTTGAAATTAATGTTGGTATGAGGAGCATTGGTCTTCTTCAATGAAACCCCACCACAGCTGGATCTTTTTTATTGGGATCTAAAAGACATTGCTTTCTATTCTCAATGTGCCTGAGGAAGCACATCTGAATCTTCTTCTTAAAAAAGTGTTCTATGAGTACATGTGGGCTGAATGTTTCCTTGTGCAGCATGTAGCCATTGACATATCCTCTGTTTTTGCTGTGGTTCAAAGTCTACCACGGTGCATTTGGTATATTTGCTTTAAAAATATGAAGGTCAACTGAGACATGGTGATGGAGGGAGAACATCACAGTTGGTGAATCAAGAAAAAAACACCAATTGATAACTATGACATACTCTTTCTCATATCAGACTAGAAACTGGATTCTTAGCATAGCTCCCAAACAATACCCATAAGGGGATGCCATGATTTACAAAAGTCTACTAGCTGCATGAGGTCACAAACATTCTGTTTGGATGCCAATGCCAGAATACACGGCTTTGTCATATATTTCTATGCCAACACATTCTCTATTCAATCCTAAGTTCATCATCCACAGGCTCAAACTTACTGTAGCTGTGATTCCCAACATTTTCTTCAGTTGTGTTCAATGAAGTCTGAGTCTGATTCTGTGGTGAGAAGCAACACAAGTTCTTAAAGTTCTGCAGAGTTTCCAGGTAATGGAAATTAGGAAATGGTGAGGCTGTTGTCCTAGCCATATTTCCAGAATAAAACAGAAGGCTATGTAAGGTTTGGATTGAGACACAGGCCAAGAAGTTGGGAGCAATCTTCTTTAGTTGTAACATCTATAGAACTTATGCTGAGTGGGCTTTCCACATGATATTTACAAGGTTGTATGCGGTCAGTCTAATTTTTCCAATGTGGAAGGAACACTTGTGCTTCAGGCTCTCACTTTGGTGCAAAAGGCTCTATAGCAAACAATGTGTGAAAGTGTCACAGAAATTTCTAATGTGGTTAAAAAAAACCCACACTGGGCCATGCTCTCATTTCCCAAAGAAGACATTTCTCATCCTCAGGTATGTAAAATTTCAATGTAATTCACTGCAACTTTTTTGAGTAAGCTTCAAGTCACAGATCTTTTCTGACATTTACATGACACTTACTTCTGAGGATTCCCAAGCTATCTCTTTCAAAACCTAGAAATCACAATTGATACAGGAAACCTTTCTCATATTCCAGGTCCCCACATCTTCTTCCTTCTAAGCAATCATCCTAACAAACCTTGGTGGAGGTTATATTACCTACACAAGTCCAAGATTCTTTCAAATAACTGTACCCCAGCATCTCATTTGACTAAAGTCATGGTGGGCAGTGGGAAAGATGATCTTCCTATGGACCAGGGAAATTGAAAGTGCCCAGATTTAACGCTGCCCTTCAAAACAAATTAGATGCTTAGTGTCTGCCAAGGTTGGTTTTATTTATTGAGCGAGTAATCTATCTATTGATTTATTTATTTTGTATTGTTTTTAAATATGAGCTATAAAAAAACTTCAAAGATTTTCCTCCTGTCTGCTTAAGGGTAAAAAATAACAGCAACCCCTTCTCTATTCAAACCTAGGTTCATCATCCACAGGCTCAAACTTACTTTAGCTGTTATCTCCAGAATTTTTGTGAGTTGTGGTCAATGAAGTCCGAGTCTGATTCTGTGGTGAGGAGTAAAGAGAATTCCTAATATGCTCCAGAGCTTCCAGGTCGTGAAAATTAGATAATTGTGAGGCTGTTGGTCCAGCCATATTTCAACAATCAATCCAAAGTTTAGGTAAGGTTTGGATTGAGTTAGGGGAAGGAAAGTTGGGAGTAATCTCCTTTAATTGTAAAATCTATAGAACTGATGTAGAGAGGTCTTTCCACATAATATACACAAGGACATATGCAGTAGATCCAGTTGGTCCTACGTGGGAGAAACATATTTACTTTGTCTCTCACTTTGGTGCAAAAGGCTCTTGTAGCAAATAATGTGTGAATGTATCATTGAAATTTCTAATTTGGTACATAAATCCACACTGGGCCATGATCTCATTTTCCAAAGTAATTTCTGATCCTGGTGTACATAAAATATCAATGCAATTCACTGCAACATTTACTGAGTAAGCTTCCAGCCACAGATCTTTTCTGACATTCACACCATACATACTTCTGAGGTTTCCCAAGCTATCTCATTCAACCACCTAGAAATCACAACTGATACAGGAACCCTTTCTTACATCCAAAGTCCCCACATCATCTGTATTCTAAGCAATCATTCTAAAAACCTCAGTGGAGGTTATATTACCTACACAAGTCCAAGTAAATGTATGCCTGCATCTCATTTGATTATGGTCATAGTGGAAGTGGGTTAGATGTCCTTCTTATAGAAGAGGGAAGTTGAAAGTGCCCAGAGTTAATACTGCCCTGCAAAGCAAATTAGATGCTCAGCGTCTGCCAGTGTTAGATTCATTTATCTATCTATCTGTCTATCTATCTATCTATCTATTATCTATCTATCTATTTATTTATTTTTTATTGTTTTGTGAATATGAGCTGGAAAAAACTTCAAAGAATTTTGTCCTGTCTACTTAAGGGTAAAAAACTGCACATTGAACATATAGGGTCCTTATTATAATTTCATGAATGTCTGAAAACTTACAGAATGTAATGATGATTCTCCAGCTAATTTTTTAACAATATTAGTTTTCATTGGATATAAAATATAGTTAATGATTTTAAATGGTGTTGAGCATTTGAAGCAGTGCCTCACAGATGGAGGCAAGTGCTTTAGAACTGAGAAATACATGCAGCCCAATCAAGCCAATTTCTACAGTGATACTCCTTGGGCTTCACAAAGGAGAGTCCTGAGACAGAGAATGCCTCATCTGAGAAGAGCAGAACAATAGAAAAGAACAAATGCTGTGAAGGGTTCTTTACAAAATCAAAGCTAGGGCAATGGATTTCTTCTCTTGCTCATCCTGCTTGAATATTTATGTATGCAGGCAATGTTCTTCTTTGAAAACCTTACCTACACAGTGTTACCTGAGATTTAAAGTGGTCCTCATGAGTCTCTTCATGAAGTCATTAGATGGCTATTTCAAAGCTCTTAGAGCTTGTAAATATTATCTTTTTCAAAAATCTACCAACAGGGGTTGGTATTGTGGCTCAGTGGTAGGGCACTCCTCTATCATGGGCAGGACCAGGATAGATCCTCAGCACCACATAAAAAATAAAATACATTGTGTTGTGTCCATCTACACCAAAAAATAAACATTAAAATATATCCACCAACACCTTGTCAGTAGTGGCCAAATTTCAGGAGGAATACCCAAATGTCCAGGATAGGTCTTCCACATCCAGAAAAGAAGCAGCTGTCCATTCATTCATCTTCCAGTATGAGTCCTGAGAATGTTTTCTTTCATCAAGACACATTATTTAGAATCTGACACTCAGTATTTGGTACTTGAAATTGATGTTGTTATGAGGAGCATTGTTCTTCTTTGAAGAAACCCCATAACAGCTGGATCTGTTTTATTAGGATCAGGAAGACATTTTTTTCTATATCAATTGTGCCTAAGGTACCACAGTTGAATCTTCTAGAATGTGTGCTCTGAGCACAGCTGGGCTGAATGTCTCCTTTTACTTTGTGTAGCCATTGTGGTATCCACTGTTTTTTCTGTGGTTCAAACTTCATCACATGGCATTTGGTATTTGCTTTAAAAAATATTAAGGCCAACTGAGACATATTGCTTTAGGGAGTGATGACACAGATGGTAAATCAAGATGTGCAGGAAAAAACAGCAACCTGACAACTATGACATACATCTTTCTTATTTCAGACTATAAACCTGATCCTCAGCATAGGTTCCAAACAATACACAATAGGATGCCATGATATACAACAGTCTACTAGCTGCATGATATGAGGAACCTGCTGTTGAAAATCTAATCCCAGAGATACATGGCCTTGTCATATATTTCTTGGAATCACCTTCTCTTTTCTATCATAGGTTTTTTATTCATAGGATCAAACTTACTGAAGCTGTTACTGCTAGCATTTTCATGAGTTGTGGTCAAATAAGTCCAAGTCTGATTCAGATGTGAGAAGCAATGGAAATTCCTAAGGTCCTCCTGAGGTACCTGGTCATGGAAATTAGACAATTTTGAATCTGCTTGCCTAGAAGTGTACAATGGCATATTTCAACAATAAATAGGAGGCTAAGTAGGGTTTGCATTCAGACAGTGGCCAAGAAGTTTGGAACAATCTCTTTGAGTTGTAATATCTATATAACTCATGCAAGGAGGGCTTTCCACTTCATATCCATGAGGCCACATGTAGTCAGTACTATTGGACCAAAACCGTGAGAAACATTTGTGCTTCAGGATCTGACTTTGGTGCAAAAAGGCTCGATATCAAATAATGTCTGAAATTATCACTAAGATTCCTAATGTGGTAATTAAATTGACCCACTCAACCATGCTGTCATTTCTCAAGGACACTTCTGATGCTAGGTTACCTAATATGTCAACGCAATTCACTGCAACATTTCTTGAGTAAGCTTCAAGTCACAGATCTCTTCTGATGTTAACATGACTCTTACATCTGAGGTTTCCCAAGCTATCTCTTTCAACCACCAACAAATCACAATTTATACAGGAACCCTTCCTCAAACCCAAGTCCTCAAATATTTTTTTTTCTAAGCAATCATCCAAAAAACTTGGAGAAAGTATTCATTACCTACTAAACTCCAGGATTTTTTGCAATGTAAGTACCCCTGCTTCTCATTTGACTAAAGTTATCATGGGCCATAGGCTAGATTTCATTCCTAAAATCCAGGAAAGTTGAAAGTGCCCTGAGTTAATACAGCACTTCAAAAAACTTTAGATAGCTAGTCCCTGCCAAAGTTGTACTGATAGATTTATATATTTATTTACTTACTTACTTACATTATAATATATTTTTTATTTATTTTTGTACTGCTTTGTGGTTTGAGCTACAAAATTTGAAAAACCTACGTCTTATCTACTTAAAAGTAAAGAATAAGACATTGAACCTAAAGGGTCACTGCTATACTTTCATGAATGTCTGGTTTCTTACAGGAGGCAATGATGATTCTCCACCTAATTTTTAAAACATATTTATTTTCTTGGATATAAAATAGAATTAATGATTTTGCAAGGTGTTGAGTATATGAAGCAGTGCCTCACACAGGTGAGGCAAGTGCTTTAGCACTGAAAACACATGCAACCCATTCAAGACAATTCTGAAAGTGATTCTTTTGAGGCTTCACAAAAGATAGCCTTGAGGCAAGGAACACCTTCAGCTGAGGAGAGTTAGAACAATAGAAAATAACAAATGCTCTGAAAGGTTTTATACAGGACCACAGCTTGGGCAATGAATTTCTCTTATTGCTCATTCTGCTTGAATATCGATGTATCCAGGCAAGGTTCTCCACTGAAAACCTCACCTTCCACAGTAATATCTGAGATTAAATGAAGTGCTTATTAGTCTCTTCATGAAGTCATTAGATGGCCATTTTATAGGGCTTAGAGCTGGTCAATATATTTTACAAATATTCACTAGCACCATCTCAGTGTTGGCCAAATTTTATTAGGAATAAAAAAATTTAAAATACTAGGTAGGTCTTCTTTATAAAATAGATACACAAATGTCCGTTTATTCATTGGCCAGAATGAGTGCTGGAAATGTTTTTCATTAGTCAGGACGCAACCTTTACAGCCTGCCTCTAAGCTTTTGGTACTTGAACTTGATGTTGGTATGAGGAGCATTGGTCTTCTTGGAAGAAACCCCAACACAGTTGGATCTCTTTTATTGGGATCTAATGACTGTGTTTTCTGTTTTCAATGTGCCTGAAGAAGCACAGCTGAATCTTCTTCCTAGATGTGTACTATGAGCACAGGGGAGCTTAATGTCTCCTTGTGCAATGTGTAGCCATTGAGCTATCCTCTGATTTTGCTGTGGTTTATACTCTACCACAATGCATATGATACTTGCTTCAGAAAAATATGAAGGTCAATTCGGACATGGGACTAGAGGGAGATTATCACAGTTGGTGAATAAAGCTGTGCAGGGAAGAACAGCAACTGATAACTATGACATACCTCTTTCTCATTTCAGACTAGAAACCTGATTCTCTGCATAGCTCCCAAACAATACCTGTAACAGGATGCCATGTTATGCAACAGTCTACTAGTTGAATGGTGAGAGGAACATGCTGTTTGGAAGCCAATGCCAGAATATAAGGCATTGTCATATATATATTGGCCAACACCATCTCTGTTTAATCCATGTTTGTCAATCACAGGCTCAAATATACTGTAGCTGTTATCCCCAGCATTTTCGTGAGTTGAGGTCAATAAAATCTGAATCTGATTCTGTGGTGAGGAGAAACAAGAGGTGCTCCGGAGGTTCCAGGTCATGGAAATTAGATAATTGTGAGGCTTTTGGCCTAGCCATATTTCAACTATAATACTGAAAGCTAGGTAAGATTTGGATTGAGACTGAGGCCAAGAAGTTGGGAGCAATCTGCTTTAGTTGTAACATCTATAGAACTCATGCAGGGAGGGCTTTCCCCAACATATCCACAAGGTCACATGCAATAGGTCCAATTGTTCCAACATGGGAAGAACATTTATGCTTCAGTCTCCCACTTTGTTGAAAAAAGGCTCTGTAGCAAATAATGTGTGAAATTATCTCTGACATTCTTATTGTGGTAAAACAATCCACATTGGGCCATGCTTTCATTTCCCCAAGACACTTCTGATCCTGTGGTACATGAAATGTAAATGAAATTCACTGAAACACTTCTTGAGAAAGCTTCAAGTCACATATCTTTTTTGAAATTCACACCATACTTACTTCTGATGTTTCCCAAGCCATCTCTTTCAACCAACTAGAAATTACAATTGATACAGGAATTCTTTCTCATCTCCCAAATCCTCACATCTTCTTCCTTCAAAGAAATCATTCTAAATACATCAGTAGGGGTTATATTACCCACACAAGTCCAAGATTTTTTCAAATAAATGTATCACTGCATCTCATTTGACTAAATTATTGTGGGTAGTAGTCTAGATACCCTTCCTGCTAACCAGTGAAGTTGAAAGTGCCCAGAGTTAATACTGCCCTTCAAAAGAAATTAGAGGCTTATTTTCTGCCTTTATTGGCTATATTTACTTATTTATTTATCTATCTATCTATTTTTTATTGTTTTGTGACTATGAGCTAGAAAAATAACTTCAAAGTCCTTTCTCCTGACTACTTCAGGATAAAAAATAACACATTAAACCTAAAAAGTCATTGTTCTAATTTCATGAATGTTTCAAATCTTAAAAGGTGCAATGACAATTCTACACTTAATTTGTTAAACAATATTAATTTTAGCTGGATATAAAAACAATTAAGGATTTTTAGTGGTGTTGAGCATCTGAAGCAGTGCCTCACACAGGTGCGGCAATTGCTTTATCACTGAGAAAAACATGCAGCACTTTCAAGCAAATTTTTAAAGTGATTCTTCTGAGGCTTCTCAAAAGAGAGCTCTGAGGCAGAGAATGTCTTTTTCTTAGGAGAGCAGAAGAGTAGAAAATAACAAAAGATCTGAATGGTTCATTACAGGATCAAAGCTATGGCAATGAATTTCTTCTACTGCTCATCCTGATTGAATATTTTTGTATGCAGGCAGGGTTCTCCTCTGAAAGCCTTAAGTTACACAATGATACCTGAGATTCAAAGTGGTGCTCATGTGTCTCTTCATAAAGTCATTAGATGGCCATTTCATAGCTCTTAGAGCTGGTAAATATCTTTTTCAAAAATCCACCAACACCTTTTCAGAGGTGGCCAAATTTCAGGAGGAATACCCAAACAAATATACACCATAGGTCTTCCTCATCCAGAAAAAAAGCAGCTGTCCATTCATTCATCTTCCAGTATGAGTCCTGAGAATGTTTTCCTTAGTTAAGACACATCCTTTAAAGCCTGCCTCTAAATTTTTGGTGCTTGAAATTGATGTTGGTATGAGGAGCATTTTTCTTCTTTGAAGAAACCCCACCACAGCTGGATTTCTTGTATAATGATCTGGAAGACTTTTTTTTCCTATTGTGGCAGAGGTAGCACAGCTGACTCTTCTTCCTATGGGTACAGCTGGCCTGAATGTCTTTTTATACTTTGGGTAGCCATTAAGCTATCCACTGTTTTTTCAGTGGTTGGAACTCCACCACAGGGCATTTGGTATTTGATTTAAAAAATATAAAGGTCAACTGAGACATATTATAAAGGGACTGACATCACAGGTGGTAAATCAAGATGTGCATGAAAAAACACAAACCTGACAACAATGACATACAAATTTCTTATTTCAGACTAGATACCTAATTGTTACCATAGGTCCCACACAATATCCATAATAGGATGCTGTGATATACCACACTCTACCTGCTGCATGATGTGAGGAATATGTTATTTAAAAGCCAATGCCAGAGATACATGTCTTTGTCGTATATTTCTTGGAAACACCTTCTGTTTTCAATCATAGGTCCTTGATTCATAGGCTCGAACTTACTGGAGCTGTTATTCCCAGAATTTTTGTGAGTTGCTGTGAGTGAAGTCAGAATCTGATTCAGTGATGAGGAGTAATGGAAGTTTCTAAGGTGCTCCAGACATACCAGGTACTGAAAATTGGATAATTTCAAGTCTTGGGGCCTAGGCATATTTCTTCATTGAAACAGGAGTCTAGGTAGGGTTTGAATTCAGACAGTGGCCAAGAAGTTTAGAGCAATCTCTTTGAGTTTAACATATATAGAACTCATGCAGGGAGGGCTGTCCATATTGTATCCACAAGGCCACATGCAGTAGGTCCAATTGGTTAAAAGTGGGAGGAACAATTGTGCTTAAGGCTCTCACTTTGGTGCAAAAGGTTCTATAGCAAATGATATGTGAAATTATCACTGAGATTCCTAATGTGGCAAACAAATCCACACTCACCATGCTTTCATTTCTCAGTGACACTTAGGATGCTGGGGTACCTAAAATGTCAATCTCTTCTGATGTTAACATGACTCTTACATCTGAGGTTTCCCAAGCTATTCCTTTCAACAACCTATACAATTTATACAGGAACCCTTCCTCAAACCCCAAGTCCTCATGTATTATTTTTCTAAGCAATCATTCTAAAAACCTGGGGGAATGTATTGATTACCTACTGAACTCAAGGATTCTTTGCAATGGAAGTAGCCCTGCTTCTCATTTGACTAAATTAATGGTAGGCAGTTGGTTAGATGCCATTCATAAAAACCAGGGAAGTTGAAAGTGCCCATAGTTAGTACTGCACTTGAAATCATTAAATGCCTAGTCTCTACAAATTTTGGATTGATGGATTTATTTATTTATTTTTGTACTTACTTATATATTTATTTATTTTTCTATTGTTTTGTGAATTTTAGCTAAAATTTTTTGAAACACCTACGTCATATCTACTTAAGAGTAAAGAATAAGACATTTAACCTAAAGGGTCATTGTTCTACTTTCATGAATCTCTGGAATCTTACAGGATCTAATGATGATTGTCCACCTAATTTTCTAAACATATTACTTTTTGTTGGATATTTTATGTAATCAATAATTTTAAATCCTTGTGAGGATCAGATACTCTGCCTCACAGAGTTCAGGCAAGTGCTTTAGCACTGAGAAACTTATGCAGTTCATGCAATACAATTCCTAATGTAAGTCTCTTGAGGCTTCACAAAATAGATCCCTGAGGTAAAGAACACCTTTAACTGAAAAGAGCAGAACAATAGCAAATAACAAATGCTTTGTAGGGTTTCATACAAGTAAACAACTTGGGTAATGAATTTGTTATTGCTCATCCTGGTTGGATATTGATGTATCCAGGCAGGGTTCCCCACAGAAAACCTCACCATTCACAGTGATTCTGAGATTAAATGGGGTGCTCATGAGTCTCTGCATGATGCCATTTCTTAGCACTTAGAGCTGGTAAAATTATTTTATAAATATCCACCAGCACCCTCTTTGTAGTGGCCAAATTTTAGTAGGAAAACTAAAACAAATATACATGTTAGGTCTTCTCCATCCACAAGATAAGCATCTATCCATTCATTCATTGGCCAGAATGAGTGCTGAGAATATCTTCATTAGTCAGGATACATCCTTTACAGCCTGCCTTGAAGGTTTTGGTACTTGAACTTATGTTGGTTTGAGGAGAATTGGTCTTCTTGGGAGAAATCTCTTTTATTAGGATCTAAAATACAGTGTTTTCTATTTCCATTTAGTCTGAGGCTGCATAGCTGAAACTTCTTCCTAGAAGTATATTATGGGCACATTTGAGATGAATATCTCCTTGTTCCTTGTGTAGCCATTGATCTATCCTCTAGTTTTTCTTTGGTTCAAAGTTCACCACAGTGCATTTGGCATTTTCTTTAAAATAATATGAAGGTCAACTGGGACATGGTGCTAGAGGGAGAAAAATCACAAGATGTAAATCAAAATATTAAGGAAAAACACCAACTGATAACTATTACATACATCTTTATCATTTCAGACTAGAAACCTGATCCTCAGCATAGCTCTGAAACAATATCCTAACAGGATGCTGTGATCTCCAGAAGTCTACTAGCTGTATGATATCACAAACATGCTGTTTGAAAGCCAATGCCAGAATACACAGCCTTGTCATATATTTCTTTGCCAACATGTTCTTTATTCAATCTTAGGTTTGTAATCTACAGGCTAATCTCTTATACCCAGCATTTTTGTAGTTGCAGTCAATGAAAACTGAGTATGATATGGAGTGAGGAGGAATGAATGTTCCTAAGGTGCTCAAGAATTTCCAGGTCATGAAAATTAGACAATAGTGAGGCTGTTGACCTTGCCATATTTCAACAGTAGAACCAAAGGCTAGGTAAGGTTTGGATTGAGACAGGGGCCAAGTAGTTGGGAGCAATCTCCTTTATTTGTAACATCTATAGAACTCATGCAGGGAGGGCTTTCCACATCATATTTACAAGGCCACATGCAGTAGGTCCAATTGGTCTAATGAATGCTTCAGTCTCTCACATTAATCACAAATAATGTGTGAAGTTATCACTGAAATTCCTAATGTGGTCAACAAATCCACAGTGGGCACTGATCTCATTTTCCAAAGACACTTCTGATTCGGGGTACGTAAAAAGTCAACACAATTCACTGCAACATTTCATGAGTAAACTTTAAATCACAGATCTTTTTGACTTTCACATGACTCTTACATCTTAGGTTTCCCAAGCTATCACATTCAACCACCTAGAAATCACAATTGATACAGGAAAACTTTCTCATAT
This sequence comes from Callospermophilus lateralis, assembly GCF_048772815.1. Classification (NCBI taxonomy): domain Eukaryota; kingdom Metazoa; phylum Chordata; class Mammalia; order Rodentia; family Sciuridae; genus Callospermophilus; species Callospermophilus lateralis. The sequence goes on along the minus strand of NC_135305.1, from coordinate 126,160,086 downwards.
CCCTAGACCCCACATCTCCTTCCTTCTAAGCAATCATCCTAAAAAACCTCAGTTGATGTTATATTGCCTACAAAAGTCCAAGATACTTTCAAATACATGTACCCCTGTGTCTCATTTAACTGAAGTCATAATGGGCAGTGAGCTAGATGTCCTTCCTATGGACCAGGGAAATTGAAAGGGACCAAAGTTAATATGCCCTTCAAAACAAATTAGATGTTTAGTGTCTTCCAATGTTGGTTTTATTGATTGACTGATTGATTGATCTATTTATTTCTTTATTTTTGTATTATTTTTGTGAATATGAGCTAGAAAAAACTTATAATACCTTCATCCTATCTACTTAAGTGTAAAAAATAATACATTGAACCTGAAGGGTCATTGTTCTAATTTCATGAATGTCTTGCATCTTACAGGATGCAATGATGATTCTCCATCAATTTTTTAAAAATATTACTTTTAGTTGGATATAAAATCAAATTGATGATTTTAAGTGATGTTGAGGATCTGAAGCAGTGCCTCACACAGGTGAGCCAAGTGCTTTAACACTGAGGAAACACATGCAGGCCATTCAAGCAAATTTCTAACATGATTCTCCTGTGACTTCCCAAAAGAGAGACCAGAGGCGGAGAATGCCTTCAACTGAGGAGAGAAGAACAATAGAAAAACAAAAGCTCTGAAGTGTTCTTTACAGGACCAAAAATAGGACAATGAATTTCTTCTGTTGCTCAACCTGATTGAATATTTATGTATGCAAATTTACTTTCCACAGTGATACCTGAGATTTAAAGCTGTGCTCATGAGTCTCTTCATGAAGTCATTCAATGGCCATTTCATAGCTCATAGGGCTTGTGAATATCTTTTTAAAAATCCACCAACACCTTCTCAGGAGTGGCCAAATTTCAGGAGGAATACTGAAACAAATATCCACAATGGATCTTTGTCATCCAGAAAAGAAACAGCTGTCCATTGATTCATCTTCAAGTATGAGTACTGAGAATGTTTTCCTTAGTCAAGACACATCCTTTAGAGACTGCATCTAAGTTTTTGGTACTTGAAATTGATGTTGGTATGAGGAGCATTGTTTTTCTATGAAGAAACCCCATCACAGTTGGATCTCTTTTATTGTGATCAGGAAGACAATTTTTTTTCTATTTCCATTATGCCTGAGGTAGCCCAGCTGAATATTCTTCCTAAAAGTGTAATATGGGCATAGCTGTGCTGAATGTCTCTTTGTAATTGGCGTAGCCATTGAGATATCCTTTAGTTTTTCTGTGGTTCAAATTCCACCACAGTGCATTTGGTATTTGTTTTAGATATATGCAGGTCAACTGAGACATATTGCTAGAGGGATTGACATCACAGGTGGTAAAACAAGATGTGCAGGAAAAAAACACCAACCTAAACAACTATGACACTCTTTCTTATTTCAGACAAGAAACCTGATTCTCAGCATAGATCACAAAGAATACCCTTAATAGGATGCCATTATATACAACAGTTTACTAGCTGCATGATGTCAGGAACATGTTGTTTCAAAGCCACTGCCAGAGATACATGGCATTGTCATATATTTCTAGGAAAAACCTTCTCTTTTTAATCATAGGTCCTTGATTCATAGGTTTAAACTTACCTGAGCTGTGATCACCAGCAAAGTGCAAGGAGACATTCAATTGGTCCAAAGTGGGAGGATCATTTGTGCTTCAGGCTCTCACTATGGTGCAAAAGGATCTATAGCAAATAATGTGTAAAATTATCACTGATATTTTTAATGTGGTAAACAAATTCACACTTGGCCATGCTCTCATTTCTCAAGTACACTTCTGATGCTGGGGTTCCTAAAATGTCAATGCAATTCACTGCAACATTTTTTGAAGAAGCTTCAAATCAAAGACTTCTTCAGATGTTAACAAGACTGTCTTCTTACATCTGAGGTTTCAGAATCTATCTCTATCAACCACCTAGAAATCACAATTCTCAAAGCCCAATTCCTATCATATTTTTTCCTAAGCAATCATCCCAAAAACCTGGTGGGGGGGAATACTCATTACCTACTGAACTCCAGGATTCCTTGCAATGGAAGTACTCCTGCTTCTCATTTGACTAAAGTCCTGAAAGGCAGTGGGCTAGATGCCCTTTGTAAAAATCAGGGAAGTTGAAACTTTTAAACAATATTACTTTTTGTTGAATATAATATATAATTAATGACTTAAGTGGTGTTGAGGATCTGAAGCAGTGACTCCCAAAGGTGAGGCAAGTTCTTTAGAACTGAGAAACACATGCAGCCCATTCGATCTAATTCCTAAAGTGATTCTCCTTTAGGAATTAGCTTGAATGCAGAGATAATTCTGCACTTCAAAAACATTAGATACCTAGTCTCTGCCAATGTTGGATGGATGACTTTATTTATTTATTTACTTATTATATATTTCTTTATTTAGGTTTGTATTGTTTTGTGAATTTTAGTGAAAAAATTTTGAAACACCAACATCATATCTACTTAAGAGTAAAGAATAAAACATTGAACGTAAAAGGTAACTGTTCTACTTTCATGAATATTTCAAATCCTACAGGATGCAATGAAGATTCTCCACCTAATTTTTTGAACAATATTACATTTATAAACATAAAATGTAATTAACAATTTTAAGTGGTGATGAGGATCTGAATCAGTGCCTCACAGAATTGAGGCAGGTGCTTTAGCACTGAGAAACACATGAAGTCTATTCAAACTAATTCCTAAAGTGAGTATTCTGAGGCTTCAAAAAGAGAGCCCTGAGGCATAAATACCTTCAAATGAAGAGAGGAGAACAATAGAAAATAACAAATGCTCTGAAGGGTTTTATAGAAGACTATAGCTTGGGCACTGAATATTTTATTGCTATTCTTGCTTGAATATGGATGTATCCAGGGTTCTATTCTGCAAACCCCACCTTCCTCAGTGATATCTGAGATTAATTGGTGAGCTCATATGAGTCTCTGTATGAAGTCATTAGATGACCATTTCGTAGCGCTTAGAGTTGATAATTACGTTTTACAAATATACACCAGCACCCTCTCAGTAGTGGTCAAATTTTATTAGAAATACGAAAACAAATATACATGGTCGGTCTTCTTCATCCACAAGATAAGCAGCTGTCCATTAATTCATTGGCCATAATGTTGGGGATGTTTTTATTAGTAAGGACACATGATTTACAGCCTGCCTCAAAGCTTTTGGTACTTGAAATTGATATTGGTATAAGGAGCACTGATCTTCTTGGAAGAAACTGCCCCAAAGCTGCACCCCTTTTATTGGGATCTAAAAGACATGGTTTTCTATTTTCAATTAGCCTGAGTCAGCACATCAGAATCTTCTTCCTAGAAGTGTGCTATGGGCATAGGTACACTGATTGTCTCCTTGTGCAGTGACTTGATTTGTGGCCCTCAACACCTAAGTTTCTCCAGAGCTTCCAGATCTTTGAAATTAGATAATTGTGAGGCTGTTGTCTTAGCCATATTTCAACAATAAAACCAAAGGCGAGTTAAGGTTTGGATTGAAACAGGGGCAAAGAAGCGGGGAGCAATGTCCTTTAGTTTTAACATCTATAGAACTCATGCAGAGAGGGCTTTCCACATCATATCCACAAGGCCACATGCAGTAGGTGCAATTGGTCAAACATGGGAGGAATATTTGTTCTTCAGTCTCTCAATTTGGTGCAAAAATCTCTATAGCAAATAATGTGTTAAATTATCACTGGAATTTCTAATGTGGTAAACAAATCCACACTGGACCATGTTTTTATTTTCCAAAGACACTTCTGATCCTGTGGTATGTAAAATGTGAACACAATTCACTGCAAAATTTCTTGGGTAAGTTTCAAGTCACAGATCTTTTATGACATTCACACCACACTCACATCTGGGTTTTCCCAAGGTATCTCTTTCAACCTATAAATCACAATTGATACAGAAACCCTTTCTCATATTCCAAGTCCCCACATCTTTTTTCCTTCTAAGCAATCATCTTAAAAACCTTAGTGGAGGTTATATTCCCTACACAAGTCCAAGATTCTTTAAAAAAAATGTACCCCTGCATCTCCTTTGACTAAAATCACGGTGGGCAGTTGACTAGATGCCCTTCCTATGTACCAGGGAAGTTTAAAGTGCCCAGAGTTAATACTACCATTCAAAACAAAATAGATTTTTAGTGACTGCCAATGTTCATTTTATTTATATATTTATTTATTTTTCTATATATCTATGTTTTTTAAATTATGTTTGTACTGTTTTGTGAATATGAGTTAGAAAAAACTTCAAAGACCTTCATCCTTTCTACTTATGTAAATAAGTAGAAAATTTATTTGAAACACTGAGAAACCAGAGTGTATATTATGGGGACAGGTGGGCTGAATTTCTCCTTGTACTTTGTGTAGCCATTGAGCTATACTCTGGTTTTTCAGTGTTTCAAATATATAAATGTAAATAAAACATATTGAACTTAAAGGTCATTGTTCTAAATTCATGAAAGTCTGGAATCTTACAGGATGCAATGATGATTCTCCAAATAATTTTTAAACAATATTGCTGTTTTTGGATATAAATTATAATTAATGATTTTAAGTAGTGTTGAGTATCTGAAGCATTATCTCACACAGTTGAATCAAGTGCTTTATTAATGAAAAACACATGCATCTCATTCAAGCAAATTTCTAAAGTGATTGTCTTGAGTCTTTACAAAAGAGAGCACTGAGGTATAGAAAGCCTTCAACCAAGGAGAGCCGAGCAATAGCAAATAACAAAAACTCTGAAGGGTTCTTCACAAGACTAAAGCTAGGGCAATGAATTTCTTCTATTGCTCATCCTGCTCGGATATTTATGTATGCAGGCTTGGTTCTCCTCTGAAAAACTTATCTTCAACAGTGATACCTGAGTTTTAAAGTGGTGCTTATGAGTCTCTTCATGACATCATTAGATGAACATTTCATAACTCTTAGAGCTGGTACATACCTTTTTCAAATGTGCACCAACACCTACTCAGTAGTGGCCAAATTTCAGTGGGAATACCAACAAAATACCCATGATACGTCTTCCCCGTCCAGAAAAGAAGCAGCTGTTCATTCATTCAATTTCAAGTATAAGTCCTGAGAATGTTTTTCTTACACAAGACACATCCTTTAAAGCATGCCTCTAAGTTTTTGGTACTTGAACTTGATGTCTGTATGAGGAGTATTGTTCTTCTTTGAAGAAACCCCACCACAGCTGAATCTCTTTCATTGTGATCTGGAAGATATTTTTTTTTTCTATTTTCATTGTGCCTGAGGTAGCACAGCTGAATCTTTTTCCTAGAAGTATATTATGGGGACAGGTGGGCTGAATGTCTCCTTGTACTTTGTGTAGCCATTGAGCTACACTCTGATTTTTCAGTGTTTCAACCTCCACCACAGGGCATTTTGTATTTTCTTTAAAAAATATGAAGGCCAACTGAGACATATTGCTGGAGGGAGTGACATCATAGGTGTTAAATCAAGATGTGAAAGAAAAAACACCAACCTCACAACTATGATATACATCTTTCTTATTTCAGACTAGAAACTGGATTCTCAGCATAGATCTCAAACAATACCCATAATGGGATGCATTGATATACAACAGTCTACTAGCTACATGCTGTCAGGAACATGTTGTTTAAAAGCCAATGCCAGTGATACAAGGCCTTGTCATATATTTCTTGGAAACACCTTCTCTTTTCAATCATAGGTCCTTGATTCATAGACTCAAACTTACTAGAACTGTTATCAACCACATTTTCATGAGTTGCAGTCAATGAAGACCAAATCTGATTCAGTGGTGAGGAGCAACAGGAGTTCTTAAGGTGCTTCAGTGGTACCAGGTCATGAAAATTGGATAATTTTGAGTCTGGTTGCTGAGAAGTGTACTATGTCTTATTTCAACAATGAAACATCAGGCTAGGTAGGGTTTGGTTTCACAAAGTGGCCAAGAAGTTTGGAGCAACCTCTTTGAGTTGTAACATCTATAGAATGCATACAGGGAGGGCTTTCCACATGAAATCCACAATACCACATTCCATCAGCTGAATTGGTCCAAAGTGAGAGGAACATCTGTGCTTCACGCTCTTACTTTGGTGCAGAAGGCTCTATAGCAAATAATGGTGAAATTATCATGGATATTCCTAATGTGGTAAAGAAATCCACACTCGGCCATGCTCTCATTTCTCAAAGACACTTCTATTGCCGGGGTACCTAAAATGCCAAAGCAATACACTGCAACATTTCTTGAGTAAGCTTCAAGTCATAGATCTCTTCTGATGTTAACATGTCTATTACATTCATGTTTTCCAAAGCTATTTCTTTCAATGAACTACAAATCACAATTTATACAGGGACCCTTTCTCAAAGCACAGTCCTCACATATTTTTTTTAAGCAATCAGCCTAAAAACCTGGGGAAAGATTTCATTACCTATTGAATTCCAGAATTCTTTTCAATGGGATTATCCCCTTCTCATTTGAATTAGAAACAGGGATAATCCCATTGAAAAGAAATCTGGGGTTTCTGAGGCAGAGGATGACTAAGTATTTGTCTGGAGGCATAACAATGGTTCTGAGTCTCACAATTCTCAGTTAGGGACTAGCTCTGTAAATCCAATTCCCTTTGAGAGGCCCCTGAGAACCTAAGAACCCTGGCATCTGTGCTGGTCTTTGGTAAGATACCTAGATCTTTCTGTAGCTTTCCCTCAGGAACCAGACTTACCACCCTGGCAAAGATCTTCTAGTTCCTTCTATTGATGAGTTAGTGGGGGTACAGAGAAGAAGGGTTTCTCATGTTAAGACAAAGCATATTTGTGTAAAGTTTGTGTCCTGGCACTTGACCAGTACCAGCCAGAGACCTGGGAGGACCAGACATTTGACACTTGGGATGAATTCAGCCCCGAACCAGATGGTGTTGTTTAGGGCAACTTCAATTCTTTAACTTCACACTCTCCATCCAACTACTTAGAATGCTCCCCGACAGAGAGAGTCCAATGGGGGCAGCAGAAACCCACTGGGGAACTGAAGCCCAGAAAGAGTTGAAGCTCTTCTGCAGGGAGGAGGCCTAGAATTCAGTGGAAGGTTGCAGGGGCAGCTACAGGAGGGGGAATGCAGGGATAAAACTGTGGTTTTATATTCTTGTGTTAGCTTTCTATCATTCTAACAAACCCCTGAAATAATTACCATTTTACCATATGAATTAAAAGACAGGATAAAAGTATTTATATTTTGAAACAAGAATGGAAATGAACATAAGAATGCCAGCATGCACATCATACTTGTGACAACAGCATCATAAGCAAGAATAGATGAAGGTAGGAGGAGAGGTAATATGGTAATAGAACTCAGGCAGCATCATTGCAAACTATGTTGGTATTGATGTAAAGCAGTTGGTGTAAAGCATGTAGAAGCCAGTATGAAAATAAATTTCAAATATAGATAAAAGGATATGAAAGGTAACCAAAGTGGTATGATGGAGAAAAAATAAAGCAATCACAATGGAAGCTGGTAGTGGAGTAGTGAGAAACTTAAGAAAAGGTAAACACATGAAGAAAACAGCATATTGGCAGAAGTCTGTCATTATCTGTGATGACATTAGAAGAAACACGAGTCTTGGTTTCTGAATACCTCAGAAGCCTGCATCTGCAGAAGGTTTCGCCCAATTTTTCTAAACTATTGCATGTAGGGATATAGGCTTGAGTTTGATGGATTCTCTTCTAACAGAAACAAAGCCCCTGGTAAAGGGAACAAAGCCCCTTTAACAGGAACTTGAGCTGCCATGACTTTCCATGCACTGTGAATGCCACCAATCTGAAACACAGGACAGGGTACATTTTGGCACAACTGGCACAGAGTGAGGCTGGATATCCTGACAACATGCTCTCCAGTGACAGAGGCTTTAGGGTCCCCAGGAGGGGACTGCTACTCTGTGAATTCTCAACCAGCAAGGGTCAGTGGAGGGGCATTCAGAGGCAGCCAGGAGAATAGCTGGGGTTGTACAGAGTTCAAGAGTGAGGCCAGCCCTGGGAGCCAACAGGAGAAGTCCAACTTCAGTCCCTGAAAGGACATCAGGAAAGGTTAAATTGTATCTCAGGCTGCAGTGACCACATTATGAGGGTCAGACTTACACAGGATCAACCCCAGGACACTAGCAAGTGTTCTTAATACTGCATGGGCCTCCCAATACTGCATGGGCCTCCTGATAATCTCAGGGAACTATTTATCACTGTCAAAGTCATCCCTGGGAAGGCTTCTCTATCCTAGGGTCTTCCAAGGATGCCTGCACAGTTCTTTCTGGCATTTCCTTCCACCTCCAGCCATACCTTTCCTCAGGAAGAAATTCCTATGCAGTCTTGCATGAGGGAAGAGGGCAGTTGGTCACTTTTCCCTGCATAAAGCATTTACAGGCTCTTTGAGGAGACTCTCTCAGAGTGACACTGACTCTCTCCTTCCTCAGCTCATAGTCCTGAACCTGGAACCTCTCACCTTGGTTGAGAGGCTGGATCCTCCCTGCTAGAGGGATCCTTGACAACTCATTTTTTCAGAGCTCAGCCCTGGAAACTGTGACACTGATGAACTTCACAGACCATAAGGGGCCTAAAGTTGTTTAGTTCATCAGGTCTGAATTCTGGTGCTTTTAAACATGCCACATAAAACATGGATGATTAAAAAAAAGAGCAAACAATGGCTAATAATGGCACATTGCAGAATGAGATGTGTCAAACACAATGTGTGAGGCTAAAATTGGTAGTAAATCTATAAAAGATGGTGGTTAAATAAGCAAACAATGTATAACACGTGAAATGCATAAAAGCATGTCAACAAGATATACATTAAATGAAATACCAAAGATAAAACCAAAGTCCATTACGGAGCTGCTGAGAGGATGTTGAGGAATGTGAGGGTCCATGGTGACCTTATGCTGAGTCACTTGTCATCAATGGTCTCTCAAAAGGGAGCTACCATTCCTGTGTACAGGAATATGGAAGGGCAACAGCCCATCTGAACTAGACCAAGATAAACAAACAAACAACAACAACAACAAACAGTTCAGAAGAATTAGATGAGTGGCAAAGGGTTCAACACCTGGAAAGTGACTGTAACCAGTCAAGGGTGATATTTTGCCCAAAGCAGCTTGAGGAAAGTTGAATGCGAACCTCTTCTTCCTCAGTCTCTTTTTTTTTGTCCCCACAGCTGATTTGAGTGCTTCCTATTAGTAACATGCCCAGAGGATTCATAATTTTCATGGTGACCAAACACATACTTCCCCAAATATATAGAGATGAATGAAAGAGGTCTTAGAGAGCCCCACTGTGCCATGAATTTGAGGACAGAAATCAATGAAGAGAGATATCTCCCACATGAGCATTCAGGGACTCTTATGGTTTAAATATAGAATGTTCCACAAAAGCTCATGGGTGAGACAATGCAAGAATCTTGAAAGGAAAAATGAAGAGGTTGTGAGGTGTAAACTAATCCGTGGTTAATCTAATGATATAGGTGGTAACTATATGCAGGTAGACTATGACTGAATGACGTTGTCACTAGGGATGAGACTTTAGGGTTTATATATTGTTCTGGTCTCTCAGAGAATGAGATCTCTCTGCTTCCTGATTGTCATGATTCAAGATGCTTTTCTTCTCTATGTCATTCAGCCATGATATTCTGCCTCAATTTGGACCTAGAACAATGGAGATGCCTATGTATGAACTGACAACTCTGAAAGCCTGAGTCAAAAAATAATTCCTCCTCTAATTTCTTCTTGTTGGGTTTTCATCACATCAGCAACATACCTGACTAACCATGGACCAGGAAGGACATTCTATAATCAGAAAGCTGCTCTAGGCTGCTAAATTCCATGGTAAATATACAGATGCCCCATCTAGTACCACTCATTCCTTGCATTTGGCATAATGAAAATAGAACCAGATGTCCTAGTTATTCTGGGTTATGAAAGGTTTGAAGCATCAGAAGCATGCTGGAGGTGAATTAAAGAATATGTGAATAACCTGAGCCCTCCTTTCTATGTAGTGGTCCTATAGATACAGATATACAGGTGTGAGGCACAGGATTGAAGGGATTCATTTATAGCCTCCATAACTGTACAACAGTAAACATTCCTCCTACTATCAGAAATATACATGTGATCAATTTTGAGAAATACACCAAAGCTATCATATTTGTAACTAAAAAAGGCACCATATTCCACCTATGTAAACCAGGAACTCATTGCCACTTCCATGACCACTGTCTCCACCTAAAGATAATTATGATATCCAGGCTACATCTAATAAGATGATCCATCAAACCATCTCAACAAAAAATGTGCATCTTTTCAAAGTAAGAGAATACAATATACTTTTTGACTTCAAGTGTGTTTATTTTCTTCCATCTATGATATCCTGTAAATTAAATGTTGAAATAAAACTGTCACTATCTCTTTTTTTCTGTTTGTACTAAGGATTGAAATCAGGGCTTAGATAATTACCTATTTTTAACACACCTATTTTGGATGACACTATGTTCAGACAGGGGAAGGAAAACATATTCAAATACGTTTACATTACAATAAATATTTTCTTACAGTATTCTAATTCCTGTGATCATCATTTGTACTTTCTTGTTGATCTCTAGCTAGTAGATGATGCTCAGATTAGAGCAAAAATAAAACTAAAGAGGGAAGTTGAAGAAGTGAAGCAAAGACTGGTACCTGCAGGAGAAGGGGAAAACAATTCAAGCTGAGTTAAAATTATAGGACCTTAATTTTATCCATCCTTAATAAAAATTTGAGAATAAGTTACATCCATGATGTGTCACTGTATTGGGCAAATTGAAGAAGATGCAGCTGATGGAGCTTCTGATTCTGAATGACACCTGCAGAGATGCCAACATTAAATCACTAGCCCTTGCATTTTCTCTTGTGGCAACAGCCCAGGCTGCTCCAAGGATCATAACTGGGGCTGCATCTTTTCTCTCACTACTGACCTTGATTTCTCCTTTCCAGCTGACCCTACTATAATGTTTTTGGTCAGACAAACACAGACCTCTGTCATGCCAAAAGGAACTCCTCACCCTACTGCTGTGATAGCCCCTTCAGTGCCAGAGGCTGGGTTTATCTACACATGCTACAAATACCTGACATGTTGGCACCAGCCACTTTAGCCCTTGAGTACCCTATTGAACCCAATGGTGTGTGAGGTATAGTGGCTACTGAAGTTTGAAGGCCCAATATGTGTGTCCATCCTTCCTAAAGGATTGAGACTAAAGATGGAGCTGCCACTGGCAACTAACCTATGAACTTCTGATCTCTGGACTCTTTGATCAATAATGATCTGACCATTATTGGTTTTCTGCTGATCCCTTAATAGGTCATTGCCTTTGCTTGCCTGTGGTCAGTGCAGGAAGCTGAAGCTCTTGTCCATTCATCTTACCATTAACTAAACAAAAGACAAAGGAAACTGTTGTCCTCCAACTTAGCTTTTTGTCCCTCACTCCACCCCTGTGTGGATGAAAGGGGTTCTAAAACCTGCACTGAATAGTAGTAAAGTATTAGGGCCCAAGTCATTCCACAGCACTCACCATCTTTCAAGGTCTTACCCAAGAGAATGGTAAAAAGGCTTCCATGGAGACAGGTGGCCCTTGAGTACAGTGATAGAGAGAGTAACTGTAAAAGACATCTAGGAAACTTTCATTCTCACAGTGAAGTCACACTCTCTCTGAATGAACGGCATTTGTGAACCTTCTGTGGTCAGGATAATCATTGATGAACTGATTCAATAAGTAATCAAAATTTGATGTGTTGTTCAGTCACTACAGTGCTCTCCAAGCAGAAGATGCAACTTTTTTCATATTGCCTGCCCCACTTGAAGTACTAGGAGATTGTGCCATGTGAGAGACACTTGAGAAGAATTTTGAAAAGTAATGCAAATAACAAAACTGTGGCACTATTTTTAAAATTATGGGGATATTCAATTTAAAATTATAGAACCTTTATTTTATACCTCCAATTTTGAGAACAAGGTACATCCATTATGTGTCACATTACTGGGCAAACTGTTCAAGTCTTTTTTTTTTAAGAGAGGGGAGAGAGAGAGAGAGAGAGAGAGAAAGAGAGAGAGAGAGAGAGAGAGAATTTTTTAAATATTCATTTCTTTTTTAGTTCTTGGCAGACACAACATTTTTGTTTGTATGTGGTGCTGAGGATCAAACCCGGGGCGCATGCATGCCAGGCGAGTGCGCTACTGCTTGAGCCACATCCCCAGCCCCACTGTTCAAGTCTTTTAAAAATTTTTTTTAATAGAAAAAAAATCATGATGGATGTAATTGCCTTTTTGCTGTATACATGTAAAGAAATTGTAGATAAAAGTGTATTTCATCAAAACAAATGAACAAAAACTGGATAGTTTACTACACAAGGGTCCTGATGCAGAAATATGTGTGTGTGTGTGTGTGTGTGTGTGTGTGTGTGTGTGTGTGTGAAATGTAGCATTTTATTCTTTCAAGTGTTTAAAAAGCAAGAAAAAAAACCTTTTATTTCAGTAAAAGATTCTTTCTGGTGTTGTCAAGAAATAAGACAAGAGTATTTTCTACCTTTCTGTTTTTATATTTTTACATATTGGAATAGGTTTAAAGAAAGGAATGTATTTATTTTCCTTTATGGTGATTTAGTGAATGTATGGTGAGAGCAGTTTCTCCCTCAGAATAAAAGGTACTGCATGTTACTCAGTCAACCAGCATTTGAAAGAAGACATGAGGGGGACAAATGAGTTGAGACTTCTAATTACAGGATGTGTGCAACATGACCTTGATGCATATTTGTCAAATTTGCATCAACTGTAAAAAAAATGATAACTGTTCTAATATATGACTAGTGAGTTTTAAAAAAACATGTCATCATGGACTACTTCTTGTTGTTACATTCAGATTTCAGAGGTAAAAATTATGTGTGATCGAAACACCAGTTGACAGACAAAATTGGAACTTTATTCTATGCATTGGAAATCCTTATTATTTTTTTTTAAAATACTTAGATAATTGTATACCTACCAAAGTTTTTACAAATATGATTTTTTAGATTTTCATTCTAGAAAAGAGTGGTCATTAGAATCATCAGTTGGCACCTTCACAGTCACCTCTCCATCACCTTGTCTCACTTGGAATCATTTTCATTTTATGCTCTGCAGTAGACAGTTGTTTGTATTCATCTAGTTTTTATTTAATGTACCACTGCTCTTTGTGTTACACATGCTATTCTTTTGGTTTATTTACAATACATGCTGTGCCATTATGATTTTAATTTTGTTGTGTTGGTTGAATAATTTGTGGGACCTTAAACATTTGAGGTGACAGTAAAAAATGATACTAGTATTTCTTTCAGCTTCATTTCAAATATATTTAACATGAGTATTTTGGATGTTTATCAAAGGTCTTTTATGGGGAAAGTAAATGTATGAAATAATAGATGAGTAACATATATGAATAATGTTGACTCTGAATACATTTTGAAAACTTAGTTGACAAAATATTGGATCAATGGAAAAGAAGCATGAATTTTTAAATCTAAATGCCTTCATTCTCAGTATTATCATTCCTTTTTCTTACATATTTTTTTTTAGTTTCAATGGGTCTTTATTTTATTTATTTATCTGTGGTGCTGAAAATCAAACCTAGTGCCTCACATATGGCCAGTTGAGTGCTCTACCACTGAGCTACAACCCCAGCTCATCAATCTTATTTTTAAATTATTTTAGTTGTAGATGGACATAATGCCTTTATATTATTTGTTTATTATATGGGGTGGTTAGGATCAAACACATGGCCTCACACATGTGAGGTGAGTACTCTACCACTGAGCCACAACCCCATTCCCTGTATTATCATTCTTTATTGAATTTATTTCTTATTAAAATATACAGTTTTTAAGACATTTTTACAGTATTATGTAACTTTTACCATAGTTAGATTGGAGTGATTCTCATATGTTTCCATAGAGCAGACATTTATATTTTGTCTAGACTTTATTATTATCTTAGTAGTTTTTGAGCTCTATATATTCAGCAGCCAATTGATTTCCAATGAAAATATCAGTTAATGTATTTAAAGCCATTGTTACAAGTTTATAATATATGTTTCCAATTTGTTTTATATGTATGTGATATATTACAAAAAATTCTTCTTGATTAAGAAAATGATACAAAATTTAAAACCACATTAAAAAAATTTGTTTTAATTAGTTACACATGACAGTACAATGACCTTGACATATCATACATTTGAATCAGATAGGCTATAATTTCTCATTTTTCTGAGTGTACAGGTTGCAGAATCACAATTTTAATAAATGAAAAATTGCCAATTGTTTCCCAGCCCTTTCTTATATTGGGTGTCTTGACTTGACATTTATTTAGCTAATGAATGGATAAATTAATTAAACAAGAAATTTAGTTGGGATTTTACTTAGATTGCAATTTAATTATTCATTTGTTTATTGAATCCATTCACCCACATCATTAATTTAGTGAATGTTAAATATCAGCCTAAAAAACAACCAAAAAAACAAACTGAGGGGTATGGGAGGAGAGGAGTGATGATGATGGAGGTCACCAGGGTAACTGCTTTGTAATTCATTGAGATCTACCTCTGGAACATCTACCTCTGTTTAGTGTATTTTCCTAAGATGTGTTTTCTTTTATAGAATGAGTTTAAAAAGCAACTGTTACCAAGGAAATATAATTTTATGTAAAAATTTAGTAAGAAGTACTAATATTTAAATTATTAAACAAAGAATACATAAATCTGTAAATTCTATACAACATAGGCTGTAAAACAATTCCTACTCCAAGTCTTTCAGGCTATTTCCAGCTGCTGTGCACTGTAAGTATCATCTCTCCTGTGTCCCGGGGCCAAAATCACTGCTGTCCCAGGTGTCCTACAGAGTCTATAACACAGAATCGGGTAAAATGTCACTTGGATGAGTTGCTGGCCACAGAGAGTGACCAGGACCACAACTGTCCACAGGATATGCAAGATGAATCTGGGTCCTGATCTCTCCTGGGGTCTGAGCAGGGAGCACTGAGGCTGATATGCTGCCCTCAGCTGAGGGTGTTGTTTCTGGGCAGAGAGTTTCTATGAATGTTCTCAGGAGAAAATTCCAATGGACATTCACCTTCAGAACCTTCTGAGGCTACTCCCCTAGAGAGTGAACATATGCTAGCTGAGTGCTCTACCACTGAGCTACAACCCCAGCCCATCATTCTTATTTTTAAAATATTTTAGTTGTATATGGACACAATGCCTTTATATTATTTGTTTATTATTTGTGGTGCTTAGGATCAAACATGGCCTCACATGTGTGAGGCAATGGAAAGGTATCTAGGAAATTTGGGTGTAAAGACTGAGTAACACACATCTGGAACTCTGAGGAGCCCACCTATGATGACACAGGGTGGAGAATGGACCCTGCTCCTCCAGCCCTACTCTCTGTAGTTCCATCCTCAGACAGCTTCCTGCACTGATTTTAACCAAATTGTACCTCGTCTTGCATGGCCATCTTCACATGGAACTGGGGCCACTTCAGAACTCTAATTGCTTCTGATGGATTGCATAAAGTGCAAGAAAGAAAATTAAGGAAGCAATGGAGAATATGTGGACTTATTTGACTTCTGCTCTCCCTCTCATTCTTTCCACACCCACATTTCCTCTTCCTAAACTGCTTTAGAACTTTGCTGCATTGAGCCCACATTTTAAATCAGGAGAGGGCCACTGGAAAAAAAATCATGTTATGGAAATTACTTTCCAATTGTATAATCTTGACTTAGGAAAGGAAGGGTAAATTCATGCATACTCTGAGCAAGCAAAGAAAGGAGAAGCCAACTAACTGTTCAGTGGTTGCTAGAACAGAGCCAGACTGTTTGTGTCAAATACATCAGGGAACAAACAACTCAGAATTTCTGATGCCCCCTACAACTCAAACTCAGTGCATGCCCATGCAGTATTTCTCAGCATGATTCAGTAGTGTTGCCTGCAGTCAAAATCCAGGACAAGACTAAGAAGAGTAGTGCAGAGAGATTTGACATTGAAGATCCAAGGACCTCAAAGATCTGGATGAGGAAAGCACATTTAGAAAAGTCGTAAAAACATGGAAAAGCTACAGAGTCTCTACAGAAGGAAAGATAAATAAGAAAAACCAATAGGAAATTAATTACTTACAGATTTATGGTCTTTTTATCCTCCCCTCTTACTCTGGATCAGTTTCTATATCCTCTGTGGACCAGGGCTGTAATGGTGATGTTGTGGCCTTAGAAAAAGGAAAGGCAGAGTTAAAGTCAAGGTGAGAACTTAAGTTTCTCCTGCTCCTTGTGTTCTAGAGGCAAAGTCAAAGCTCTCCATTCTTCCTCTTGTCTGCACTCCTGACTCCTGGTCTCCATCACCTCACCTCTGCACTGAGGAATAGATCTAGGATCGCAAGAGCTCTTTTCCAGTTCATGTTCTGCCAGTGTACTCAGTAGGGATGTCTGTGTCATCCTATTCCTTCAAGAGGCAGCCATAGTCTTCCTGACTTACTGGAGTTAGGCCTCTTGAATACAAGCAAATTCAGATTTTTCTCCTAGACCAGGGCTTGGGAATTAGATGAAAACTGGAGGTTAGAAACATGTTCAAGAAGGAATTTCCCCCAACTCTTTTACAGGAGAACACAAGGGATTGTCCAGGGAGCACCGGAACAATTTTCTTTAAGTTGCCCACATTTGGGAGTTTATTTTAAACCAGGAGTAGACAAAATACAGAAGAGAAAGTGCTCTTCTGAGAACATGCAGAAGGGAATTGTGACTTTTTACTCACTGCTTAACACTAGTGAGAGCTTTGATTATAGGTTTACAAAGTGACTCTAAGAAAGTGTGTCTCACTAGATTCCTTCCATTGTGGGTCAAACCTAAAGTGCATGGGTCAAACCTAAAGCAAATCTTAGGTTTTTTCATGTACAATGC
This sequence comes from Callospermophilus lateralis, assembly GCF_048772815.1. Classification (NCBI taxonomy): domain Eukaryota; kingdom Metazoa; phylum Chordata; class Mammalia; order Rodentia; family Sciuridae; genus Callospermophilus; species Callospermophilus lateralis. Next base: position 126,143,077 of record NC_135305.1, on the reverse strand, counting down.
CAAAAAAATAGCCAACAATTAAAGCCAAGCTACTTGATGCTTAGGAGAGGCAACTTCAGGACAGAGGAGACTTACATGGAAGATTGTGTTTAACTGGCAAAGCAAAAAAATGTCTTCTTATGAACTGAATGCTCAAAGTCACTAGGTCTACTAACTCTTATTTTTATAAAAGTATACATATTTATGTTTACTTCTATTTCATAGCCATTCCTCATTTCTCACATGAGTAGGTGAACTCAAATCCTACCAGGAAACCGTTACTATTTTGTCATACCCCTAGGGTTGTTCCTACCTGCAGGCTCTCCCTCGCCACTACTTGAATCATAATCTTTGCTCCACATCCAACCTTTAGAAACAAACATCACTGACATTGTTACTTAAGATTATCTCATGCTTTCTTCAGCACAATTAAGCTCATGATGGTTGCTAGGGTTGGATGTTGTTTGACCCACAATGGATTGTGTGATTGAGGCTTGATCCTCAGTATAGCCATAATGAGAGTTGTGAAACCTTTATGAGGAAGAATCTGTTTGGAGGTTTTGAGGTCATTTGAGGGTATGAGACTCAAAAGTAAGAATATAGATTTCTCAAACCCTTGTTAGATCCTAGTTATATAAGAAGAACAAATGAATCATCTGATCCCTGATGGCTTCCTGTCTCCCCATGTGATATCTCCCTCCTGCACCTGCATCCATGCTGACACCACCAATCATGTAATGAAGCTAAGAGGACACTCACTAAAGCCAAGTGTTTGCCTGTGCCATGCTCTTGTATCTCTAGAACTTTAAGCTAAACACACCTGTATAAATTCTTCAGTCTCAAGGGTTTTCTTATTAGCAAGAAAAACATAGTCATACTAATATTAATAGTCAGGATCACTGTGATCTCTGTTGTGGCTTCTCAGACCCTTGCTGAGCTCTGGGGAGTCAGAGACCTCAAATAGGATGCTGCAAACAATTGCCAACCTTCTAGTGAGAGAGTAGAGTTGAAGGAGTCAAATTTTAACTACTTTCTTCCATTGGCAAATTATCACTCTCTCCTTGAAAAAGACCAAGCTGACTTGCAAACTGTTGATGCCAAGAGTTTCAGGAATAAAGACTCACAGAACATACACTGTGCCATCATCAGAGCAGCTGCCCATAAGAGAATGGGAATGTTCTCTGCCTTATGCATATAGGTCACCTGGCACTTGAAATGTGGAATTGGGATGAGGCTTTGAAAGCTTTGTATTAAAATTTATGTCAAATTAAATATAGACAGCAAATCTATATAGTGACTCTTATTTGGATGGCCAAAACCTAGAGTTCCAAGATGAAGCAGACGTGAATTTCCTTCTTCAGGGTTTCCTTGGACAGCAGTTTCCTAGCCTAACCTCACTCCTTATTTATAAGTAGACTATGGATTCATGAAAAAGGGTCAGGAACTCTCTGAGGGCCTGAGGACTCTGCATCAACAAAGAAAACATTAAGATCCAGATAGCTCCCCACCAGGTCATGCACATCACACCTAGAGCTGATGTGAAATGCAGGTGCAGAGCTTGAACACAATGCTCTCTTCTTAACTTCCCTACCAATTCTGGCTTCTTCTGGTCAGATCCCAGGTGGATAACTGGCTCAGTATAGAATACCACATGCTGGACAAGTAAGATCTTAGCACAGAGTGGCACTCATCAAATGATGACAAGGACTAAGATGAAGAGACTCTCCCAGGGATGAGCTCAGAGAAGAGCAGGAATGATGAGTGCAGTGGTTCTACCATCACAGTGAGTAGTCCATATCAGTATCCATATATGTATAAATAAAAGGACCTAAATAGTGTTTGGCTCTGAAAACGTGAAGACCTATCAGAGAAACTGTAATTGTGATATCCCCCAGGCCACCCAGGGAGCAGCACAGACCTTAACTGTGGGATCCGACACCACTGCTGAGCTGAGCTTGACATTCACTGGAGCCCATCTTCTGCTCTGTAACTAGATGGGCTGTAGCTGCACTGGTCAGGCCCCATGAAAGTCCCCCCAGTTAAAACATGTTTCTCACAAAGTAGTGTCTTCAAAATCACCCAATAAGGCTGGTTTCAATGTCAGTTGGAACATGCAAACAAAGCCCTTCCTTACTTACAGGAACCTGGGCATCTCCTCTGTCTCATGCCAACCATAAGTGAGCACAGTGTGTTGGTAGACCTCAGGGTCACTGCTGAGGATTGGACCTGCCCAGAAGTTTGTGCTTAGAATGAAGTTTTGAAGACAAATTCTGACACCTATCACAGAAAATGTATATGAACGTGAAAAACTGTCATGAGTGAAGTATTCTGAGAAATCAAATGCCCTGACTAAATACAGGGCGTATTGACAGGTGAGGTTTGTTGTTAAATGAAGTTGCTACTGCTTCAGTGACAAGAATGAAACTGAGCTTTTTCCTTATTTAGTGTCATAAAATTTTTCCAGGTTTTGATGGGATATATTTTGCATTTTAACTGAGGTATTCTTTGCATGGAATGAACTGCATGCATGGAAAGTTTATCATTTGCTCTATTTACACATATACAAAATCATGATTTAATGGAGATGGCATTTTTTTTTTTTTGGTTTAAACATGTGGACGTTGGCATCTTGGTGAGTATAAAATATATATATATATATATATACAGAAACAAACAAATGTGCAAAAATGAACACACAGGCACACTCAGAATCAAGAGACATGGATGTACACAGAGAAACACATATAAATCTCTCATTGAACTAGCCACATCATTCAACTCACACAGGTGCTTCCAGAAATTATGAAGAATGGCAATAGTTTTTTTTGTGTGTATGTGTGTGTTTTTGCATGTGTGTGTGTGTGTGTGTGTGTGTGTGTGTGTGTGTGTGTTTAATCAATTTGGACCACAAGCTCCTCACTTCTCATTTTCTCATTCTCAAAAAGGAGTGGAATCACTGAGACTCTGAACACACAAAAAAAGAAAGATTGTACAACCCTTGGCATCATCTACATTTTGCATCAGGAAGAGAGTGAGGCCAGGATACATATCATTTATGGCTCCTCTTGAATCCTCCTGCAAGTACAGAAAAGGAGTCACTATGAAAGTCAAGCTATGCTCTGTCCTGTGTGCACAAGTCTTTTTTTTTTTACTTGGTGACATTAGAAAATCCAATGAGAAAGTGGTCAAATCAAGGGAACTCAAAGGCAAGGACAAAGTAAATGTACACTCACCAAATGACACAAGCTTCTCTAGGGGAATTTGTGTCACAGGTCTATATTAGGTGATAAATAAGGAATTCAATGACCAGGAGAAAAAACCGCAGCCATGCACAAAGCTTGCTATCATAGTGTGTAGCTGATTCTCTTTCTTGTTAATGTTGTTTCAGTGAGGTCTCAGTTGACAACAGACACCACCATGAGAATTTCCACACTTAGGAAATTGTGTATGTCATCTCCACGAAACCATATCATAGTACAATAGAAATAGAAACTAAAGAGCAACACTTGTATTTCAGAGGAAGATAAGAAAACTTACCATGGATTTTGATGGGTCGTTCAGACCCATGCTTCTCCAGGAATTAACTCCACCATGCCATTTGAGGGAACTAGAAGAACAAGAATGAATGAGAAACAGAGCCTTTGGTCTTCAAGCTAGACTGAAATCATGTGTGATATATATGTTTTATATTTTATACCCCTTGGGATATGTCCGTCTATAGAGATGACCAGTGACACCACTTTAAAATGATCAAATATTTCATATCTCAGTAGAAGATATGAGTATACTAATATATTGGAATAACCTGGATGTGATATATCGCTTAGTGATGAATACAGTTCCCTATCCCAAAGCATCACCATCAGGACAATTTCCTAAATTCTTATTGCTTCTTTCACTTACAGAGTCAGGAACTTGGGTCTTTTGGCTCAGCATCATCTCTATCTACAGAGTAGGCCTAGTAACCAGAATTTTAGATCTGGGTGTCATAAAGTGTGAATAAATTGTATCATGCATTAGTGTGGGTTTTTATTTTTAGAAAATGTACACTTGTGCTGGCCATTTTAGAACAGAATTTCTGAGGAAGCTCCCACAGCCTCACAAATGCATACACAATTATTACACATGGACATGTCAGAAATACCTTTTCACCCTCATTCACATAAATGCACACCACCCAAAAGACAGTTGTTTCAGCATGATGGTAAAAGGCCATAATCCTTCATGGATTATCACTTTGTCACCATATCCCAATTTTCATTTCCAAAAGAAATTTGAATCCAGGATAATTTTTACATAGAAACTGGAAGGAATGTCTGACCTATCTAAGTACAGAGGTTTTTCTCAGCATGTTAGGGAGTTCAGAATACTTAAATTTCTCATTTGCTGCAGAGACTACCTGTAGTTACAGAAAGGAAGACGGTGTGAGCATGAAACCATTCGCACAAGTCTACTGTTGGCTGTGGTGACATTAGATAACTAAATGGGAAACAGGAATTGGGGCAAAGATCACAAAGTAGACAGAGAGGGCACTTGTGAAAAGACATGAGCTTTGCATGAGGGATTTCTCAGGTACAATTTGATGACATGCACAAAATTCATTTTCTATCAAGGAAAAGTGCCACTGAGGAAAATGCTCACTGCACTCATTAGACAATGGTTGTTGTCATATGTTCATGTCATATTGAATCATTCTCACAAGTAATAGATGTATAGTTTTAATTTCACCACAAAAAATTGTATGAGTCACCTATAATGAGCACTGTCATATTTTCAGGCATGAATTTGAATTAAAAAGAGGAAAACAACACTAATATCTTAGACAAAGAAGGGTAACATTACCTCATCAATGTAATTTGGTTTGTCTCCTCCCAAATTAATTGATGCCATTTACATGATGAACTGATAGCAATCTAGGGAAATATAGTATAACTGTCAGTACTTTGGTTTTCTGAAGAATTACTCCATGGTCTTCCTTACTGTGGATATGGGTCTAGAGTGTATGAAGATGCTTGTTTAACACACACAGGCTCAGTTCCTGCTGGAACATGATTGTTTCTGAATGGTAAGAGAAGGAGCATACCAGAAAAAAAATAAAAATAGACAATAAATGGAAGGAACTACAATGAAAAATGAAATATTCTACTGTTAACTAGAAGGTTTCAGCATTCCTTTAAGCCACTTGACAGATCCATCAGGGAAAAAAGAAAAAGTATACTATTGAATCAGTCATTTCTGTTAGAGGTCAAATTACTTCCACCCAAATACATGTTTAAGTCCTAACACCAGTACCTCCAAATTTTACCAGGTTTGAAATGAGAGTCATTGTGATCTTAGCAATTAAAGGTATCTTCTTGGAGCAGGATGGACCCATTCTCCCAATAGGACATCTGTTCTCATAAGAAGTTGGGGCACATTCATGAGGGACTAAAGCCATGTGATGATGGAAGCAGAGAATAAAGTGCTGCAGTTAAATACCAAGCAGAAGAAAGATGGCCACCAAACCGGTAAAAGTTAAGAATGGGCAGGAAAAATTCTTCCCTAAAGTTTTCAGAAGGAGCAGGGTTCTGCTAACAGGTCAATGTTGGATTTCTAGGCTATAGAGCTTAAAGATTGTACACTTTCATTACTTCAACTCAAAATAGCTGGTACTTAGATATGGCAACCCTAGGAATTTACCAAAACCATTATCAATCACATAGATCTAATTGGTATTTATACAAATATTTCATACAACAATGAGAGAATAAAATTTGTTTTCATGTTCACATGAGGTATTCATCAAGATAGAGTATATTTTGGTCCTAAACATTCCTTGGTTTCTTGTGCAAATTGGCTGTCAGGAGAAGGGAACTTGGCAGACTGGAGGAAGGATGGACTCATGGTAGTTCTTCAGTGCCAGACTTAGAAGGCAAGAAGACTGGTTCTCAGTGAGGGGGGGGGAACTAAAGGAACTCACCAAAACTTAGTAGTGAATGAAAAGAATCATAGAGTCCTATAAAGTTAGAAACTCAAGCAAAATAAACAATGCATTACAAAATGGAAGCAAATTTAAGGTAGAGATAAGATTTATTTCTTGTAGCTCCACAACCTGTAATACAAACAGTGGGAATAATGCCTTCTCTCAGGTGGGAAAAAGTGGGATTTCACTAAAACTCAATAATGGACACACAGGGAGTCTTAAAGAATCAGAAACTTGGGTACATTTAACAAAGACAAAAAAAGAGAGTACATTTGATACAAGCTGGTGGTGGCAGAAGCAGCAGTAGCAGCAGCAGCAGCAGCAGCAGCAGCAGCAGCAGCAGCAATAGTGGCACTGCTGGATCACATAAGAAGGGAAAATGTACAGAAACAAAATAGACAGATTTAGTGTGAAAATCCTGGGGTCACAGCGGTAGCGTTACCTTGGCTGAAGAAGAGGTTTCTTTGCACTGTACACTGGTGCAAGAAGGAAACTCTGTGATTCCCGCTGTCCCTAGAGAACAAGGCAGGAGCCACCTTGACATAGCCAAAATGATGCTGCCATTTCAGGATACTGGAGCTGGAAGATCTGAACAGGAATATATGCATGATCCTGACAGGCATCTGTCACATGACTTAGGCTTTGTCTGGATGAGCTAGAGCAAAAGGCATGGAGAGCATACTACCCAGGGGAACTCAAGTCAGAGATGTGAAGTAAAGCCCTGGTCCCTTCCCAAATAAGTCTGGTGCCTCCCAGGACCAGCTGAAGGGAGTTGAGAATTTGAAGGAGTTGGTGTAAAAAATGGGCTGCTGTGAAGAGCTGCCTAGACAATAAGCCCAGGAAGCATGGAAAGGTCATTCCACAGGCAGTAGGAAGGGGTTGGGAAGAAAAGAAAAAGGTGACTAGCATACCCATCATTGGAATTAAGAACAAGATTCATAAAATCATCTCAATACATGTAGAAAAGCTCTTGATTGAAAAGGAGAAAACTTTCATTTCAAAAATAAGGAAAAACCTGGAATAGAAGGAACTTAACTTCAATATTATAAAAGCCATATATGAGAAATGCAAAGCCAACATTACACTGAACAGAGTTAAAAATGAATGGTCTTCCTCAAATATCAGAAACAAGACAAGAATGTCCACTTTTGCCACTTTTATTCCATATATTTTTCAGAATGAAGTCAGGACAATCAGGTAAAAGTAGGAAATTAAAAGGATACAAAGAAAAAAAGAAAACATCAAATTAATCCTGTTACCTGGTGACATGATTCTATATTTAGAAGACCCAAAAATTTTCACCAGAAGAATTCTAGACCTAATAAATTTAGCAATTTAGCAGGATAAAAGATCAACACACATAAATCAATACTGTGACTATACTCTAATATTGATGGCACTGACATAGAATTCAGGAAAACCATCCCTTTTACAATAATCTTAAAAAGCCCCTATGGGTGAATCTACCCAAGAGGGTGTAAAATCTCCACAATGAAAACTATAGAACACTGAAAAAAAAAATGGAAGAAGACCTCAGAAGGGGCAATGAACTTCTGTGTTCTTGGATAGTCAGAATTAATATCATCAAAATAGTCATACTATCAAAGTCAATATATAGATTCAATGAATTCAATATAATCCCCTTCAAACTACCAATGAAATTCCTTACAGTATTGAAAAACCAGCCCTGAAATTTATTATTATTATTATTATTATTATTATTATTATTATGCCAAAGCAATTCTGAGCAAGAAAAAGTAATGTGAAAGCCATCTCAATACCCAATCTTAAATTTTACTACAGAGATGAGTGGCAAAACAGTATATTATTGACTGAAAATAGATATGAACATCCATGGAATGTAATATTCCACACAGGGATAACCCACCTGATACCTACAGCTACTTTATACCTGACAAGGGCACCAAAATATATATTAGAGAAGACATCATGGTTTAAACAAATAGTGCTGGGAAAACTGGATAAGCATAGAAATACCAGCAAGGATAGGAGAAATAGGGTACACTGACACAATGTTGGTGAGACTATAAATTATTATGTCATCTGGAAAGCAATGTGGAGATTCATGAAAAGCCCAAGAGTGGAACCCACAGGATTCAGCTATTACACTCCTCTCTGCTTATTCTATAGAACTACAAGTCAGCATACTATAGTGATACAATCACTTCAATGTTTGTAGCATTCATAATAAATATAATGTAAGATCAACCCAGGTGTTTATAAACAGTTGAATGGATCGAGTGCACAAAATTAAAAGGTAACTAGGTCTTTACTTCTGTACCTATAGCACTGATGAATGCCTCAAAGCACATAAATTTGTACACATCAAACAAAAGAAGAATTGGAACTCTGAATAAAGTAGAATCTTTATTGCAGAATGGACACAATGACAGGACTTCCACAGTACCTTTTTGGACTTTTCCATAGGCACAATGCTGTTTGGTGGCCACAGGTGGACTCATCTTGACCAAGGCCTGCAGAAGTCTTCTGCATAATTGGACTTCTTCCAATGCTTACATGGGAGGCAAAAGCCTGGGAAATGGGATAAAACAGAGTTAGCTGTTGACAACATGCTAGTAAGAAAACATAGGGTCATCAATAGTAATTCAAATAACACTTGAATCAGTTTTAATTGATAAGTGATAATTGTAAATATCTGGAGGTATAATTTGAGTTTTGAATTCAAGTATATATTATGCACTAACAGCATGCCCAGCAACTTAAATATTTATTGTTTTTTTTTCCAGTGAGAAGAACTCTGTCATTTTCAACAAGAATGATAATTATGTTAACTGAAATAGGTCAGGCACAGAAGGACAAATGCTACATAATATTACTCTTTCATGGAGACTGAAAAATTGATCTCATAGAAGGTGAGAGTAGAATATTAGTTAGCCAAGCAGTGGAGACAATGTTACTATTGAATATTAGGAAAAAAGTTCTGATGAATTATTGCAGTCTGTGAGCAGAGTTAAAAAAGTAAAATCTGGGTCTGGGGTTGTGGCTCATTTGGAGAGTGCTTGCCTAGCATGTGTGAGGCATTGGGTTTGAATCTCACCATAGCATATAAATAAATAAATAAATAAATGTGCATGAATGACTAACAAAAATGATAAAAAATAACAAAATCTATTTTTTTAAAAATAAATTTTGAAGGAGGGATTGAAATTTTCTTAGATTTTACACTACTGAACTCATTTTTCACCATTGAAAAGCACCTGAGACATATTGGGATTTAGGATGACTTTGCAACATATGAGGTCTAAAACCCAACCAAATATTTTGTGCGCAAACACAATTTCTAAGGCAGAATCATAGAAAGGCAGAGAAAACAGTGACCATAAGCAGAGGCTACCTGAAATTCAAGTCCTACCTGAAAACCTTACATACCTGTACTGTTAAATAAACACCTCTGTCCCTCAATTGTTTGAAAAAGTGTGCATCTGATTGATTGCAATGGTATAAGGCTGACAATGAGCACATACAGGCAGCCCCTTAAGAAGACTGGTGCTTCATATGGGTGCTGAAGTGTCCTGTCATTAAATAGGACACTTAATTAAATGTGTGAAAAATAAGCTCAATCATTGATAGTGTTTGAACAGAGAGGTATGAAACATATATCATCCTCCAAGGCAATGGTTGAAGAAAGTCTATTCTTCATTTTTTTTTACAGATGGATATCTGTAAAGCTCATGGAGAATATTTGTGACCTCCTGTGACTCATCAGCCTGAAGGGATGAGTGGAGCAGAGTCTGTTCACCAGAATTTTGAGTTTTGGTGTTTGAAATTTGGAGATTTTATATGACTTGCCCAGATTCACATCAGTGATGAGTGCTGGATGTTGGAGAGGAAATGTAGCTACTTACCTGGGACCAGAAATCCCTGAGCACTTGAATCCTCTAGTGGATACCCTAGAACCGGGAACCCAAAACTCTTCTCAGTATTTCTCAAATACTCCTCCCCTGGGGCCACTTTAGTATGAGGCTTCAGTAGCAGATAGTTGAATGATACAAAGAGACCTGTTGAAGTCATAACCCAGGCTCCTGCCTCTTCATCTCAATTACTAATTTAAAAAATTATGGCTTCATTAAAATAAAGCCTATCTGAAGGTTAAGAAAATGGGATAAAACAGGGTTAGCTGTTGGTTAAGGGTAGAGTCTACATTTGTGGCCATCCTCCCCAAGCATCTTCTCACTGCCAGCTGCCTCTCAGTGAGCCATTCTGATGAGTAGTTGACCACCCAAATCATCAGAGCTCTGTGGGGCAAACAAACTGTTTCAGAACTTGGGACATTCCAACAGCCACTTGATGGCTGTGCCAAGAATGAAGTTTCCTTGTGATTTTCTTACCTGGACGGACTGTTAATGTGAACTAATGGGTGGAAACAGATACCCTGGTACAATCTCAATCCAGCCAATAAAATTTCAAATACAAAAATATATATTATTATACACATATATATGTCTATACACATATCTTGGAAAAAAGACATTATTTTAAACAAATGATGCTCAGAAAATGGATAGCTACATGTAGCAAAATGAAATTAGTCCCCTGTCTCTCCACTTGCACAAAATTCAAATTGAAATGGATCAAAGACTTAGGATTTGGGCCAGAAACTTTACAACTGCTAGATGAAAAGACAGGGTCAAGATGCCATCATAGAGATGCTGACATCAACTTCCTTAACAGGTCCCAAAAAGCACAAGAAATAAAACCAAGAGTCAATAAGTGGGATGCCATCAAACTAAAAACATTCTGCAGCAAAGGAAACAATAAACAATGTGAAGAGGGAGCTTAAGGAATGGTGAAAATCTTGGCCAGCTATTCATCTGATAGAGGATTAATATTCCAAATATAAAAAGACTTCCAAAAACCTAACTCTGAGAACAAATAGCTCAATTAATTAATGGGTAAAAGAACTAAACAGAAAATTCTCAAAAGAAGAAACAGAAATATTCAATAAATATACAACAAAATGTTCAATGTCTCTATCAGGAAAATGCAAATGAAAACTGCACTAAGATTTCACCTCACTCCAGTCAGAATGCAATTATCAAGAACAAAAACAACAATAAATGATGATGAGGTTGTGGGGAAAGGTACACTTGTACATTCTTGGTGGGACTGCAGACTAGTACAACCACTCTGAAAAGCAGCATGGATATTCCTCAGAAGTTTAGGAATGGACCCAATACATGACCCCACTATCCCACTCCTTGGTATTTTCCCAAAAGATCAAAACTAGTTGTGGTGAGAGGCAGGGGTCTAATTTCATTTTTCTACATGAAGATATGCAGTTTCCCTGCAACAGTTGTTTAAAAGATTGGCTTTTCCAAGAAACATTTTTGGCACTTATAGGGATACAGCCACCTGAGTGTTACTAGCTACACATATTACAATAGCTAAATTATGAATTCAAAGCAGATGCCCATCATTGGATCAAGAATGTATCACAAAAGAGTGGTGTGGAATACAAATGAGTTCTAGTTAGGCATAAAAAAGAATAAAATTGTGGCATTTGCTGGTAGAGTGGATGGAAATGGAGTAATTAACAGCATGCAAGAAACCTATGGACAACTGTAAACAAAGCAATGGATGCATTTTGTGTGCCTCACAAGAAGCAAAGAAGTGGTAAGAAATGTGCTGTGAATTAATAACTAAGAGCCCCAAAATTAGGAAAGATCTTAATCTTTCAAGGGGCTCAAGGAGATCCAAGCAGGTCACATCAAAGATCTCCAAGGTTACATATTTGATGTCAAAACTATTAGAATGAAGTACAAAAACAAACTATAGAAAGGATCAAGAAAGAAAGAGCTCCTTAAACTCAGGTGATTCTTAGTAAAATTAATATCAGATCTCTCAACAGAACCTATGCAGGCCAGAAACAGAGATGAAATATCAAGTGATAAAAGCCTTTCACTCTTTTAAAATTCTACAACTGACATGAGATTTTTTTCTAAAATAAATGATATACCATGTTGTTATGGTTTGTATCTGACATGTTCCCCCAAAGGTGCAAGTGTTGAGAGCAAGTTCCCCCATGCAGCAAGGTACAGAGATGGGGTTTTGTACAATAATTAGATCATGAGGGCTCTAACATCACCAGTGGATTAATCCATTGACGACTGAATGGACTACTGGCAGGTGGGACTTAGTTGGGGCAAGTAAATCAGCGAGGGAATGCTCTGGAAGGATTTATCATTTCTCTAGTCTGTCTGCCTGTCTGTCTGTCTCTCTCCCCGCCGCCCCCCCCGCCCGCCCAGCTTCCCAGATTCCTTGAATAAGTTTCCTTCACCACATAAGTTCTTTTTATATTTTTGCCACATTTCTAGATTTTTGATGGTGTATTATTGTTTTATCACATTTATTTACTTACTTTTAATTTGTTCTTTTTGGACATATGAAAGTGGAGTGTATTTTGAAATATATATGTAGAACATAACATTCTACAGGAATTCATTCTTGTGAATTATTTTTTTATATACAGATGGGGTTTGTAGTTAGTATTACAATATAATTTGGTCAATAGCACTCCCCTGACCTTCCCTTCTCCCTTGCCACCTGCTGGCTTGTTCTCATTCTTGTAATCTCCCTTTGATTTTCATGAGATTCACTTCTACCTCTGTTTTGCTTTCTCTTCTTTAGCTTCTGCATATAAAAAAAAACATAATTAATCTTCTGATTCTGACTTATTTCACTAATCCTAATGGTCTCTAGTTCAATCCATTTTTCTGCAAATGACAAAATTTTATGTTTTTCTTTATAACTAAATGGAAATACATTGTGTACATTTATCACATTTTCTTTCTCCATTCATCCACTGATGGATATGTAGGCTGGTTCCATAGTTTGCCAATGTGAATTTTGGTGTTATAAATATGGGTACACATGCATCACTGTAATAGTATGACTTTAATTTTTCAGGATACATTCTGAAGAATGGTATAGCTAGGTCATACGGTAGTTCCATGCCTGTTCTTTGAGGAGCCTCCATAATGATTTGTATAGAAGTGTACTGATACACCATTTCATGAACAGTTTAAAAGTGCATCTTTTTCCTCCACATTCACTCTAGTATTTATAATGATTTGTATTCTTGATGACTGCCATTCTGACTGGTGTGAGATAAAAATTTCTGTGTAGTTTTGAATTGCATTTCCCTAATTGCTAATGATGTTGAACATTTTTTCCTATATTTGTTGGCCACTTCATCTTTTGAGAAGAGTCTGTTTAATTCATTTGCTCATTTACTATTTGAGTTTTTAAATTTTTTGCTGTAAAGTTTTTTGGGCTTTTGTATATTCTACATCTTAATCTCATCAGAAGAGTAGCTAGTAAAAACTTATTCACATTCTGTCAGTTCTCTTTAGCACTCCTAATTGTTTCCCCTGGTATGCAGAAGCTTTTGAATTGGTACCATCCTCTTTATCACTTTCACCACACTCTTCCACCATGATGTTCTCTCTTGCCTCAAGATCAAGGGAATGGAGTCAGCTGTTTATAGACTGAAACCATGAGCATCCAAATACATTTTTCCTCCTCTAATTTTTCTTTTATTGTCTTTTACTATCTTTTTTGTTATTTTGTTTTTTTAAAAGTAGAATGCATTTTGACACATTGTACACAAAATAAGCACTACTTATTAGTCCTCTGGCTGTACATGTAGCAGAGTCTCTCCAGGAGTGTAATCATAAACATATATAAGGTAATTATGTCTGTCTAATTCTGCTGTCTTTCCCATCACCACATACCCACCCCTCCCCACCCTCCCTGATACACAAAGGAAAGTTCCTCCATTCTTCCCTATACTCCCTGCCTCACTATGGATCAGAATCTCCTTATCAGAGAAAACATTCAGCTTTTGGTTTTAGGGGATTGGATTATTTCACTTAGCATGATATTCTCTAGTTTCATCAATTTACCTGCAAATGCCATGATGTCATTCTTCTTTATGGCTAAGTAATATTCTATTTTGTATATACACCATTTGTGAATTGAGCTGCTATAACATTCATGTAGCTGTGTCATTATAGCATAATGTTTTTAAGTCTTTTGGGTATAAACTCAGGAGTGGGATATCTGGGTCAAATGGTGGTTCCAATCCAAGTTTTCTGAGGAATCTCCATACTGCTTTTCATAGTGGTTGCACCAATTTGCAGTCCCACTAGCAATGTATGAGTATAAATTTTTCACAACATCCACACCAACACTTGCTATTGATTGTATTCTTCATAATTGCCATTCTTACAGAAGTGTAATGAAATATTAGAATAGATTTGATTTGCGTTTCTTTAACTGGTAGAGATGATGGACATTTTTTTCATATGTTTAATGATCAATTGCATCTCTTCTTGTGAGAAATGTTTGTGCACTTCCTTGGCCAACTTATTGATTGGGTCATTTGGTTTTTTGGTGTTAAATTTCTTGAGTTCTTTATATATCCTGAAGATCAGTGCTCTATCCGAGGTGCATGTGCTAAAGATTTCTTCCCATTCTATAGGCTCTCCATTCACATTATTGATGGTTTCCTTTGCTGAGAAGAATTTACTTAGTGTCAATCTATCCAATTTATTGATTCTTGATTTTACTTCTTGCACTTTAGGAGTCTTGTTCAGGAAATTAGGCCCCTGAGCCATTGTGAGAAAGATTTGGGCCTACTTATTCTTCTATTGGGTATAGTCTCTGTCCTACTCTCTGTCTTTGATCCACTTTGAGTTAATTTTTGTGCAGGGTTGATTTTGTGCACTTTTGTGCAGAGAGATAGAGGTTGAATTTAATTTTGCTACATATGGATTTCCAGTTTGCCTAACACCATTTGTGGAAGAGGCTATCTTTTCTCCAATGTATGTTTTTAACAACTAATATGAGACAACCATATTTATGTGGCTTTGTCTCTGTATCTTCTATTTTGTATCATTGTTCTACATGTCTCTTTTGGTACCACTACCATACTGTTTTTGTTGCTGTTGTTCTGAAGTATAGTTTAAGGTCTGATCTTGTGATGCCTCCTGCTTCACTTTTGTTGCTAAGGATTGGTTTGACTTTTCTGGGTCTCTTATTTTTACAAATGAATTCTGGGTTTGCTTTTTCTATTTATTTGGAGAGTTTCATTGGGATTTTTATAGGAATAGCATTAAAATTGTGTAACAGTTTTGGTTGTATGATATATATATATATATATATATATATATATATATATATATATATATATATATATATTTCAACAGCATGAGATATATTTCCATACCCTAAGTTCTCTTTCAATGACTTTCTTTAGTGTTCTGTAAATTTCATTGCAGATGTCTTTCACCTGTTTTGTTAGATGGATTCCCAACTATTTTTTTGAGGCTATTGTGAACGGGTGGTTTTCCTACTTTTTCATCCAGTGGATTCATCGCTTTTGTATAGAAATTAATTTGATTTATGGGTATAAATTTTATGTCCTGCTACTTTGCTGTATTCATTTCTTAGTTCTAGAAGTTTTCTGGGGGGATTTTTTGCATCTTCTATATATAGAAGCATGTCATCAGCAAATAGTGATACTTTGAGTTTTTTTCCTTTGTGTATCCCTTTAATTTCTTTCATCTCTCTGATTATTCGTCCTAGAGTTTCATTGACTATGTTGAATTGAATTGGTGAAAGAGGGCATCCCTGTCTTGTTCCAGTTTTTAGAAGGAATGATTTCTGTTTTAACTCTCCATTTTTTGATTTGAGCACACAAGTAAGAAAGCAAAGCAATTAGGTGGTTTTGACCCCAGATGAGTTGGCCAGAGTTTAGTGCTGGAACAAGCCTTGCATATCTCCATACCTGCCATCCAGGAGCTGCAGCCCAGTTAGGGGTATGACAGCAGAGCCAGTGCTGTCAAAGCCTCTTGTAGCCTGCCTCCTGGGAAGGAAGGATGATGCTAATAGCCCATGGCTTCTGGTCCCCTGAGTCATGGCCAAGTATTACTGTCTTGGTTTCCTCACATTCTTTCCTGTGGTACCAAGGTACCCATGACCACTGTGGGGTCAGGCTGTGCTGACACTGATTCCTCCAGTCAGCTCAAGTTCTGCAACTCTGATTCAGCTGTGAGGCAGAGTCTACCTTGTAGCCAGAGGATGTTCTTGGTATTCTAACATGGATTTGAATCTTGTACACCTCCTGCACCCCTGAGTATAAAAGGAACCCAATTCTGTGCTCAAGTGCAGATCCCTGCCCACAGTGATCCTCTGCTGGGTGAAGCTGCGGTCCTGAGTATCCCAATGTGCATGTGATGACTTCCTTGTTGTGCATTCACTCACTTAAGTGCTTATGAGAAAAAACAGTTCCATTTAATTCATGTTCTGACTTTCATTTAATTTTCAGAGTCCTTTTAACTCTTAGAAACATAAATCTGCTTGTTTTGTACATAAGAACTTTTTTATAAAATGAATAAATCAAGCATCACAAGAACACACACAAAAAGATCACAAACAGGTCACTTTAGTTGATTAAATCTGGAGTATTTCTGCTGGTAGATTCTGAGCAGCCAAAGGCACAGATCTGGCCACCCTCCCAGGCCCTGAGCCACCTAGGGTTTGATTGGGGCAGTGCCCCCATAGACAGTGGGATAAACTGGTGGACAGCAGAAAACTGGCTTGTATTTACCATATAATTATACCCTTGCTGAGGCCACATGTGTTTCCTTGCTTAGTCAAAGTGATTGTTGTCAGTCTATAGAGCGACATGGACTCTCATCTGCCTCTGGTTAATACTTGATCATGAGGCTTCTTTGGTTTCGTGACATTAACATTATCCCTCTGATTGGAGGGATGCCTGACTACTCACCTCAGGAGCTCAGCTATGTGCAACCTCAATGCTGAAAAAATTCCCAAAAACCATGGGGATTCAATGCATTCCTTAGGCAAGTCCATTTTCTTTCATTTTGAGTATATTATGTACAACACTGAAGCAATGAGAGAAGAAAAAAAAAAGGAATTTCCAATGCCTCTTGATAGTCTACTGTGGGAAGGAGGCTCTCAAAGAGGGGAACAAAAGCCACCTATGAAATTACACTAGACAATGTGAAAAATCAACAAAAGCAGGAGATTGTTAATTAAATAGAATGCCATTTATTAACTCATTTCACAAAACAAATGTAATGTAACAGTGTCCCACTGCAACAAAATTGCAATCAGTGAACACAAGTTAATTTGGTGACCCACTGTAGGAGGACAAGGTGGGTCTTCTGCTGAGTCAGATTTTATTGGTGGTCTCAGCTGCCCAGCTCCATCCAGGCTGGGCTCTAGGAAGGTCAACAGCTTTACTGAGCTGGACTTAGGGCATACAATAGACCAGGAGGGTCAGGGCAGTGGTCATGTGTCAACACCTGGAAGGTGCCTCTGACCTGGGTCCCTGGAGACTAAGGCCGATTGCATGCCCAAAAGAGCAAATGGAGGAAGTTGAGGCTTCAACCCTCCCACTTTGTGTTCTCTTGAACCCCAATGCTTGCAAGAAGGCTCCTCAGTACTCCTATGTCAGCTGCTCCATGAGAGAAACAAGTTTGCAAAATCACCAAATGCTAGTCGCTTCCAGAATCCTGAGAGAGCATAAGATGATTCAAGGAGACCAGGTGTGCTCTGGACATCAGGTGTTTGAGCTCTGGGAAATTTCTACAGAGTCTGGATCCCCATCCTGCTCCCATTATGCTCTGCACAGGTGACATGCTTACTCCTGTTCCTAGTCTCACTCCTCAACTGGACACACCCCACACCCTGACTTAGCCCGGGGAAGACCCTCAGGATGGAATGTTGAAATGGGTCCTTTATCCTCAGGCACCCTCTTGTCTCCTCTCTTACAGGCTCTGTGACTGTCTTGAGCTGACACAGCTGTCCCTTGCTCTGGGACAGATGGCCACAATCATCAGCTCTGGAGACAGCCATGCCAATGAATATGCTGGGCACTGGTACCCACAGAAGCAGAGGCCAGGTCTGATTCCTATGCAGATCATTCAGTTCTTTGTGTCCACAGTTTCTTGGTGTTAGCAGAGGCAGCACTGCCCATGTGGCCCAGGTCCCTTTGTTGTGAAGCTAAATCTCCTGGTGGTGGCGCCAGTGTTTATCATTCCTGCCCTCACAACTCAGCTTCTCCACCCAGGCAACAGCCAGCATGTTCGGTCTTAGGTTCTTCAACACCTCCTGCTCCATGCTAGGCCTGCAGGACAAGGAGAGCACTAGCAGACACAACCCTGGGGAGGTGGGGTACACAGAGGTGAGTGCCCCTGTTACTGCCACCTGCACCAGTGGCCCTCCAGAGAATGCCCCCTAGAGGCTCAAACAACAGATTCCAGAACAGCTTAAGTTCCCAGTTCCCCCTGACCATGTCTTGAACTGGTTTCTTCTACTACAGTCCTCTGCCATGATGTTCGCCCATGTCTCAAGACCAAAGGAATGGAGTCAATTGTTTAGGGATTGCGATGTGGGAAACCTTGAGAATCCAAATAAATTATTTATCCTCTAAATGATGTGTTTTCCCTTCTCTTTCTTTCTTTCTTTTTTTAACAGTAGAATTCATTTTGACAGATTGTACACAAATTGAGCACAACTTCTTCCTCTGGTGCTACATGTGGCAGAGTCACTCTAGTAGTATAATCACACACACACATATGTATAGGGTAATAATGTCTGTCTCATTCTACTGTCCTTCCCACCCCCACAGCCCCACTTCTCCCGTTTGTCCCCTCAACACAAACCAAAGTGCCTTTTTGATTCTGCCTGATCCTCCCAGTGCCATTATGGATCAGCAACTGCTTTTCAGAGAAAACATTCAGCTTTTGGATTTGGGGGATTGGCTTATTTCACTTAGCATCTATTTATCAGCAAATGTCATAATTTCATTATTCCTTTAGGCTGAGTAATATTCCATTGTGTATATGTATCACATTTTCTTTCTCCATTCATCTATTGAAGAGCATCTAGGTTAGTTCCACAGTTTAGCTATTGTGAATTGAGCCACTATAAGCATTGATGTGGCTGCAACACTCTGGAATGCTGATTTTAAGTCCATTGGATATAAACTGAGGAGTGGGATAGCTGGATGTTTCTAGTCCAAGTATTCTGAGGTATCTTCATAGTGCTTCACATAGTGGCTGGGCCAATTTGCAGTCCACCAGCAATATATGACTGTATCTTTTTCCCCACATCCTTTGTGACACTTGTTATTTTCTGTATTTTTGATACATTGCCATTCTGGAGTGAGATGACATCTTATAGTAGTTTTGATGGTGGAATGAGTTAGACATCATTACCCTAAGTACATATATGAAGACATGAATGGTGTGAAAATACTTTGTGTACAATCAGAGACTTGAAAAATGGTGATCTTACGTATAATATGAAATGAGTTGCATTTTGAAATCATATATAACAAATTAAAATGAATAAATATTTTAATAAAAAAGTGAATAAATAAACAAGAGGAGGACATCCACCTTGCTTTCATGAGATCAAGAAATAAAGTCCGAAGCAGCCCACAGCAGTGGAATTTGGCCACTATTCCAGTGGCGTGAAGTGCTACATGGGAGGCTACTTCAGGCTGAGAGGTCAGCGTTGGCAGATTCTTTGCCCCCAAAGGTTTTACCTGTTGTGGGAGCCCAACAGCATGGTACTGTGGCATGGTCCCTGGAAGTAGAGGAGCAGGCAGAGGTGGCACCTGGAGCACAGGGCATACCACATTTGAAGGCCCAGATGCCAGCCCCAGCACCTTTGCTTTATGTGCCAGGACATCTATGTCCTTGGCTCTAGGCAATGCAACCCCATGTGCAAATGTCTGTGTCCCATCAAGTGCCAATCCCAGTTGGATTCCCATACTCAACAGCTCTAAAAGTACCCATAGTAATGGAATCAGAATCAGCAGGAGCAACAGCCACAGAGTGGCAGCAGTTGCTCCCCAGGTGCCTCCTGTAGTGATCTATCTACTTGGCTTGTGGGCTCCAGTGGGGTGCCAGGAGGGAATGGCTTCTCAATGTGTCCAGAGTTGCAAGTTTGTCCAGGGTTGTCAGAGTTACCTTGTCCAGAGTTGCCTGAGGTGCCAGGGCCAGGACAAATCTCCTGAGAACCTCCCAGGCAGATGCAACCTGGGAGATATAATAAGCTCCAAGCAAAAAGAAGGTCCTGAAGTTCCCCAGAAAATGACTTCCCTGAGGGAAAGCATAAGCTAAAGCCAGAAAGAGGGTCAGGAGAGGCCCCAGGGGAAAGACCCCATATAGAAGAGCATTAGCCTTAGCCTGGTGCTTTAAATAAAAAAAATAATGTCATTGGGATTTTAAAAGAAATTGCATTAAATCTTTGTAAAACTTTTGGTTGTATGGCCATTTTGACTATACTAATTCTTCCTATCAGAGAGCATGAGAAAGTGTTCTATCTTCAAAGATATTCTTCAATTACTTTCTTTGGTATTGTTTAGTTTTTATTGCAGAGGTCTTTCACCTCTTTTGTTAGGCTGATTACCAAGTTTTTGTTTGTTTGTTGTGTTTTATTTTGTTTTGAGGCTAGAGTGAATGAGGAGGTTTTCCTAATTTCTCTTATCTGAGTTCATTGCTTATGTATAGAAATGCATCTGATTCATGGGTATTGATTTTATATCCTAATTTGCTGAATGCATTTATTGGTTCTAGATGTTTTCTGGGGAAATTTTTTTGGATCTTCTATTATAGAAGTATGGCATCACTATATAGAATATATCAACCATCATCAAGTGGATATACTTTTTTTTCTTAGCAGCACATGGATCCTTCTCAAAAATAGACCATATATTATGCCATGGGGCAACCCTTAGAAATTATAAAGGTGTGGAGATAATACCATGCATCTTATCTGATCATAATGGAAAGAAACTGGAAATCAACCATAAAAGAAGGAAGGAAAAATCCTACATCACTTGGAAAATGAACAATATGTTACTGAATGATCAATGGGTTACAGAAGACATAAAGGAGGAAATCAAATAATTCCTAGAGATAAATGAAAATACAGACACAACATATCAGAATCTATGGGACACAATGAAAGCAGTTTTAAGAGGGAAATTCATTGCCTGGAGTTCATTCCTCAAAAAAAGAAAAAAACAACAAATAAATGATTTCACACTTCATCTCAAAACCCTAAAAAAAGAAGTGCAAACAACAGCAAATGTAGCAGAAGGCAAGAAATAATTAAAATCAGAGCTGAAATCAATGAAATTGAAACAAGAGAGACTTTGAAAAAATTGACAAAACTGAAAGGTGGTTCTTCGAAAAAATAAATAAGATTGACAGACTCTTAGCCATGCTAACAAAGAGAATTACTAACATACGGGATGAAAAAGGCAATATCACAACAGACACTACAGAAATACAGATGATAATTAGAAATTATTTTGAAACTCTATATTCCAATAAAATAAAAGATAGTGAAGACATCTATAAATTTCTTAAGTCATATGATTTGCCCAGATTGAGTCAGGAGGATACACACAACTTAAACAGACCAATACCAATGGAGGAAATAGAAGAAACCATCAAAAGACTACCAACCAAGAAAAACCCAGGACTGGATGGGTATATGGCAGTTTTACAAAACCTTTAAAGAAGAACTGATATCAATACTTTTCAAGTTATTTCAGGAAATAGAAAAATAGGGAGCTCTTCCAAATTCATTGTACGAGGCCAACATCACCCTGATTCTGAAACTAGACAAAGACATTTCAAAGAAAGAAATCTACAGACCAATATCTCTAATGAACCTAGATGCAAAAATCCTCAATAAAATTCTGGTGAATCAGATACAAAAACATATCAAAAAAATTGTGCATCATGATCAAGTAGAATTCATTCTTGGGATGCAAGGCTGGTTCAATATATGGAAATCAAAAAATGTTATTCACCACATCAATAGACTTAAAGATAAAAACCATATGATCATCTCGATAGACACAGAAAAAGCATTCGACAAAGTACAGCATCCCTTTATATTCAAAACATTAGAAAAACTAGGGATAACAGGAACTTACCTCAACATTGTAAAAGCCATCTATGCTAACCCCCAGGCTAGCATTATTCTAAATGGAGAAAAAGCAAAGGCATTCCCTCTAAAATCTGGAACAAGACAGGGATACCCTCTCTCACCATTTCTATTCAACATAGTTCTCGAAACACTGGCCAGAGCAATTAGACAAATGAAAGAAATTAAAGGCATAAAGATGGGAAAAGAAGAACTTAAATTATCACTATTTGCAGAAGACATGATCCTAAACCTAGCATACCCAAAAGGGTCTACAAAGAAACTTCTAGAGCTAGTAAATGAATTCAGCAAAGTGGCAGGATATAAAATCAACATGCATAAATCAAAGGCATTCCTGTATATCAGCAACAAATCTTCTGAAATGGAAATGAGGACAACCACCCCATTTACAATATCTTCAAAAAAATAAATAAAATACTTGGGAATCACCCTAACAAAAGAGGTGAAAGATTTATACAATGAAAACTACAGAACCCTAAAGAGAGAAATAGAAGAAGATCCTAGAAGATGGAAAAATATACCCTGTTCATGGATAGGCAGAACTAACATCATCAAAATGGCGATATTACCAAATGTACTCTATAGGTTTAATGCAATGCCATTGAAAATCCCAATGGCATTTCTTGTAGAAATAGATAAAGCAATCATGAAATTCATATGGAAAAATAAAAGACCCAGAATAGCAAAAGCAATCCTAAGCAGTAAGAGTAAAACAGGCGGTATAGCGATACCAGACTTTAAACTATACTACAGAGCAATAGTAACAAAAACAGCATAGTACTGGTACCAAAACAGGTGGGTGGACCAATGGTACAGAATAGAGGACACAGAGACCAATCCACAAAATTACAACTACCTTATATTTGACAAAGTTGCTAAAAGCATGCAATGGAGAAAGGATAGCATCTTTAACAAATGGTGCTGGGAAAACTGGAAATCCATATGCAACAAAATGAAACTGAATCCCTTTCTCTCGCCATGCACCAAAGTTAACTCAAAATGGATCAAGGAGCTTGGTATTAAACCAGAAACTCTGTGTATGGTGGAAAAAAAAGTTGGCTCTAATATCCATCTCATGGGGTTGGGCTCCAAATTCCTTAATAGGACACCTATAGCACAAGAGTTAAAATCAAGAATCAACAAATGGGACATACTCAAACTAAAAAGCTTTTTCCTCAGCAAGATTAAACAATAAGAGAGGTAAATAGGGAGCCTACATCCTGGGAACAAATTTTTACTCTTCACACTTCAGATAGAGCCCTAATATCCAGAGTATACAAAGAACTCAAAAAATTAAACAATAAGAAAACAAATAATCCAATCAACAAATGGGCCAAGGACCTGAACAGACACTTCTCAGAGAAGGATATACAATTAATCAACAAATACATGAAAAAATGCTCACCATCACTAGCAATCAGAGAAATGCAAATTAAAACCACGCTAAGATACCATCTCACTCCAGTAAGATTGGCAGCCATTATGAAGTCAAACAACAAGTGCTGGTGAGGATGTGGGGAAAAGGGTACACTTATACATTGCTGGTAGGATTGCAAATTGATGCAGCCAATCTGGAGAACAGTATGGAGATTCCTTGGAAAGCTGGGAATGGGACCACCATTCGACCCAGCTATTCCCCTTCTTGGACTATTCCCCCAAAACTTTAAAAGATAGGGATACAGCTACATTGATGTTCATAGCAACACAATTCACAATAGCTAGACTGTGGAACCAACCTAGATGCCCTTCAATAGATGAATGGATAAAGAAAATGTGGCATTTATACACAACGGAGTATACTCAGCACTAAAAAATAACAAAGTCATGGCATTTGCGGGGAAATGGATGACATTAGATCAGATTATGCTAAGTGAAGCTAGCCAATCCCTAAAAACCAAATGCTGAATGTCTTCTTTGATATAAGGAGGGCAACTCAAAATAGAACATGGAGGAAGAACATGAGAAGAAGATTACCATTAAACAGGGATGAAAGGTGGGAGGGAAAGGAAGAGAGAAGGGGAATTGCATGGAAATGGAAGGAGACCCTCATTGTTATACAAAATTACATATAAGAGGATGTGAGGGGAAAGGGAAAAAAAAACAAGAGAGATAAATGAATTACAGTAGATGGGGTAGAGAGAGAAGATGGGAGGGGAGCAGAGGGGAGGGGGATAAGAAGGGGATAGGAAAGGCAGCAAAATACAACAGACACTAGTATGGCAGTATGTATAAACATGGATGTGTAACCAGTGTGAATCTGCAATCTGTATATGTGGTAAAAATGGGAGTTTATAACCCACTTGAATCAAGAGCATTGTAATGTTTTGAACAACCAATAATAAAAAAAGAATTATGTCATCAGCAAATAGTAATAATTTGAGTTCTTTTTCTATTTATATTCCTTTAGTTTCTTTCATCTGTCTGATTGCTGACTAGAGTTTAGGGACTATGTTGAATAGAAGTGGTGAAAGAGGGCATCACTGTCTTGCTCAAGTTATTAGAGTAAATGCTTTCAGTTTTTCTCATTTAGAATGATGTTGGCCTTGGGCTTACATAGATAGATTTTACAATGTGGAGGTATTACATACCTTGTTTGTTTAGACCTCATCATTGGCATCTTCAAGCATGACTTCTTGTGGTATGAGATGATAGGGCCAGATGATAAGCAAAAAAATGAATTCATCAGCAGAATTCATGAAAGAGGAAGATTAATTCAAATGACTAGATTAAATCCTAAATAGTTATGTTATCAAATTTCAAATAAGGGAGATGTAATCTTGAAATTCTCCCCCCCAAAATCTCTCCAATTATTAAAATATAATGCTTTGCATATATTTTCATTATGAATAAAAAAATGTTTTAAATCTTTCTATTTATAAATGTCTGGAGATTCAGAAAGATTGAGACATCTGTAGGTTTGGCATTACAAACCAGGAATGGAATCTCTTTTGATTCTCAAAATTATAGCTATGCCTCCCTTTCACCTCATGATTTATGATCAATGAAATTTTTTGAATAGCAAATTCCCTTTTCCTGATTTAACATATTTTAATAAACAGAGAATATTAATGTGTGGGTCTAGGTTTCGGTTCTTGAAGCAATAAACACACTCTCCAACAACACACTTGGACATGAAAATACACTTACTAAGAGAACAGTAGCAGCTCAGAATGTGGCATGTGCTCACAATGAAAGTTCTATGTTGACTAGTCACCATGGTAATGTGGGATGCACATCTTACTTTCCATTTCCACTCAGTTGATGGGATGAGTGTGTTGGTATTAGTTAGAGTTGGAGAAGAGTAGTGAGGTTTTGAATTTCTGGACGGCCATGAGAAATCTCAACTGCTGCAGGGAAGGTATGTTGTCAGTGATATTTTCAAGTCTGTGTCTTCAAAGGCAGTTAACATTTACTGAATATATTTTCCCCTTGATTGTTTTTCATCTCTGACACTGAATCTTCTCTCATGAGATTTAAGTATTTGGTAATATTGTTTTAATCACTCAATTCATAAATTTGCTTTTTCTATTTTTCTATTTGACCTGGTTATTGAAAATGTTTTTCTAAGTTTATAAAAATGAACCATTCCTAATACCAATATTATGTGTACTCTTAAAGTGAATAAATAAACACCTCCCCAACATGTCTATTCTTGAGTCTCTGCCATGGGTAAGGGTCTTTTTCCCTCAAAGTCTGTCTATCTTTCTTGGCCCCCCTCTTTTTGCAGAGTCAGTCCAGAATCCTTGTTTACAGGACATATCTGTAGGTTCCCTATATTGGGACCTGTCCTTGTGAAACTCAGGAGCCTGTGCTTCTGCAGCATGTGCCCTGTGGAGACTCACCTCCCCACTCTCATCTTCAGTCACTCTTTTCCCGCCTATAGGTTATCCAAAGCCTCCTCTTCTTTTCTTCTTCCTAAGTTTCCTGAAACCCAATGTGTGTCTGGGGTCTGGCCTTGGCCATACTTGAAGACTTTGAATCCCTTGTACAACTTACTCCTTTCCTGAACTTTGATCCTGAGTTTATGGTCCAGGATACCTGGGCTGAATTATGATGTATTGTTCCCCACTCTTAGTCCTTAGTGTCCTAAGTCTTTTTAAGTTCACCCTTTGTCATTCCCACCATGTCTTTTATTTCTTCTTCCCCTTAGATTGGGCCTCAAGTTAATCCCCCCTCAAACTAATTAGACAAAAAAGTGCCCAATAAGGGCCAACATATCATAGTACTTCTTATGGTATGAGATGATAGGGTCAAGACAGACATACAGGCAGACAGAAAATGAAATCTTAGTAGTTCATTCTGTGCAGTCTCCTGCCTCTGGAATCAGAGATTGAACAGCTGCCTACAAACCACTGAGATAATCACAAGTATATGAACAGAAAGGGAAGAGTTCAGTGTTCCAGAAATAAAATCTAGAGAGACTGCTTGTCCCAGAACAGAGACAGGACACAGAAAAAGTTAAACAAGCAGAAAATTTTCCCCAAGCAAGAGAACAAATAGTCACTCACCTAGGATGGTCAATTTTGGTCCCTCTGCCAAACACTCTACACTATGACATAGACTTGTGCAAAAATTTCTTTCTGCCTTGCCCTGATCCTCCCCCAACCAGCTGCATCTGTGCTGGCTGCATCTACTGATGGAACTGGGCAACCTGCATGAAGGGAAGTTACCTTTGCTGAAAGATGATCAGTACATGATGCCCTTCTCAGGAGCCACCACCCTAAGAAAAGATCTCACCAAAATGTCAACTATACCTTTTCATGTTCTCCATGGAAGAAGCATTTTTTTGGGAAAGGAAGAAACAGAAATACTCAGTGACAACTCCAGGCTCCCATGGGCTGTGTGGCAGTTTGGAAAAGTACCAGAACCAATAGCTCAGCTCCTCTTAGGTCCTGCCTGTCCTGAAGCCACCAGAAGGATGTCAGAACTATGACAGATAATGACAGGTCAAGATCACATGCAGAAACCACCATTTAAACTCTCATTTCAGGTTCCTACACACAGAGGAACAACCACAAATAACAACTGCACTATACTCAGAAAAAAAAAAATATATATATATAATATATATATATATATATTATTATATATATATATATATATATATATATATATATATATATATATATGACATTTGGGAGAGATTTGATGAGTTCCTGATTCTATTTTGATATTAAGATATCATTGAGAGGGTGGAACAATTCCTGGGATAGGTTACCTTAGCAATAGGTTGGAGTTGGAGCAGGAGCAAGTGGTCTTGGTAAGGGTGGAGGAAGGGTTCTGGAGGTGGCCTTCAATTTTCCAGACCCAAACCAGCCTCCATCTTTGTGATTTGACCGGATTACTTATCGACACTGGCTGCCTTTTAGTTATTGTTTAACCTCCACCACACCTTGAGCCCTGAGGAATGGAGCCTGCAGTCTATGGATTGAGACCTCTGAAACCATATTAAGAAGAGAGACCTGCGACCAACCTGCGGAGCAGGCCCAGCAGCCTGCAGGCATGGTAGACACATCGCCCCAATTGGAGGAGGGGCGGAGCAGAGCCGCCTCCTGCACCTGCAAGGTGGGCAGACCTGCAACCGACTGAGAGAACAGGCCCAGCGGTCCGCCGGCATGGTAGACACATCACCCCAATTGGAGGAAGGGCCCAGCTGCTGCCCACAAGGTAGGCAGACCACGCATCCTGGAGAAGGGGCCCAGGGGCACACCAGCCTAGTTGAAAGATCACCCCAATTGGAGGAGGGGCACAGCCGCCGCCTGTGCCTGCAAGGGGTAGGCAGGTAGGCAGGTAGGCAGACCTACAAACTGGAGAACAGGCCCAGCGGCCCGCCAGCATGGTAGACAGATCATCCCTATTGGAGGAGGGGCCCAGCCATTGCCTGCAAGGTAGGCAGACCACATGACCTGGAGAAGGAGCCCAGAGGCCCGCCAGCAAGATAGACAGATCACCCCAATTGGAGGAGGAGCACAGCCGCCGCCCACCCTGGCAAGGGAGAATTTGCAACTATACAAGAGCAATATAAATATATAGGGGGAAAATTCAATAACACAACAGTTTCACTAAGCAGAAAGAAACGCGAGCAGTATGAAAAGACAAGGAAAGAAAGGACTACAAGCAATGCAGGTCAACTCAACTTTAGAAGAGGTAATAGCTGCAGCAGATGGAATGTCGGATAAAGAATTCAGGATTTACATGCTTCAGATGATCTGGAGTTTCAAGGAAGACATTAGACAGCAAAATCAGACAATGAAAGATCACTTCAACAATGAATTACACAAACAAATCCAAGAAGCAAAAGATCAACTATATAGGGAGATAGAGGTTATAAAAAACAAACAAACAGAAATCCTAGAAATGCAGAAAGCAATAAACCAACTTAAAAACTCAAATGAGAATACTACCAGCAGAGTAGAACACTTAGAAGATAGAACATTACAGGAAGAGGAAATGGAAAATAACAATGAAAACCAACAATGGAAGGTAGTACAGTAAAGGGAAAAATAATCAAAGAGGAAAAACAAACCATGTTAAGTAACATAAATAAATAAATATGGCTGGAAGAACAATCCATATCTCAATAATAAATAAAACCCTAAATGTTAATGGCTTAAACTCACCAATTAAGAGACACATGCTAGTAGAATGGATCAAAAAAAAATCCAACAATATGTTGCCTACAGGAGATACATTTGATAGGAAAAGACATGCATAGACTGAAGGTGAAAGGTTGGGAAAAATCATATCACTCATATGGACTTCAGAAACAAGCAGGAGTGTCCATACTCATATCAAATAAAATATATTTCAAGCCAAAGTTAATCAAAAGGGATAAAGAGGGACACTACATACTACTCAAGGGAACCATACACCAACAAGACATAACAATCATAAATATATATGCTCCAAACAATGGTGCAGCTATGTTCATCAAACAAACTCTTCTCAAGTTCAAGAGACTAATAGACCACCATACAATAATTATGGGAGACTTTAACACACCTCTCTCACCACTGGACAGATCTTCCAAACAAAAGTTGAATAAAGAAACTACAGAACTCAATAATACAATTAATAATCTAGACTTAATTGACATATATAGAATATACCACACAACATCAAGCAGTTACACGTTTTTCTCAGCAGAACATGGATCCTTTTCAAAAATAGATCAAATGTTATGTCACAGGGCAACTCTTAGACATTATAAAGGAGTAGAGATAATACCATGCATCTTATCTGATCATAATGGAATGAAACTGGAAATCAATGATAAAAGAAGGAAGGAAAAATCATGCATCACTTGGAGAATGAACAATAGGTTACTGAATGATCAATGGGTTATAGAAGATATCAAGGAGGAAATTAAAAAATTCTTAGAGGTAAATGAAAACACAGACACAACATATCAGAATCTATGGGACACAATGAAAGCAGTTCTAAGAGGAAAATTCATTGCCTGGAGTTCATTCCTTAAAAAAAGAAAAAACCAACAAATAGATGATCTCACACTTCATCTCAAAATCCTAGAAAAAGAAGAGCAAATCAACAGCAAAAGAAGTAGAAGGCAAGAAATAATTAAAATCAGAGCTGAAATTAATGAAATCAAAACAAAAGAAACAATTGAAAAAATTGACAAAACTAAAAGTTGGTTCTTTGAAAAAATAAATAAAATCGACAGACCCTTAGCCATGCTAACGAAGAGAAGAAGAGAGAGAACTCAAATTACTAGCATATGGGATGAAAAAGGCAATATCACAACAGACACTTCAGAAATACAGAAGATAATTAGAAATTATTTTGAATCCTTATACTCCAATAAAATAGAAGATAGTGAAGGCATCCATAAATTTCTTAAGTCATATGATCTACCCATATTGTGTCAGGAGGATATAGACAACCTAAACAGACCAATATCAATCGAGAAAATAGAAGAAGCCATCAAAACACTACCAACTAAGAAAAGCCCAGGACTGGATGGGTATACAGCAGAGTTTTACAAAATCTTTAAAGAAGAACTAATACCAATACTTTTCAAGCTATTCCAGGAAATAGAGAAAGAGGGAGAACTTCCAAATTCTATGAGGCCAACATCACCCTGATTCCTAAACCAGACAAAGACACTTCAAATAAAGAAAACTACAGACCAATATCTCTAATGAACATAGATGCAAAAATCCTCAATAAAATTCTGGCGAATCGAATACAAAAACATTTCAAAAAAATTGTGCACCATGATCAAGTAGGATTCATCCCTGGGATGCAAGGATGGTTCAATATACGGAAATCAATAAATGTTATTCACCACATCAATAGACTTAAGGATAAGAATCATATGATCATATTGATAGATGCAGAAAAAGCATTCCACAGAGTACAGCATCCCTTCATGTTCAAAACTCTAGGAAAACTAGGGATAACAGGAACATACCTCAACATTGTAAAAGCTATCTATGCTAAGCCTCAGGCTAGCAACATTCTTAACGGAGAAAAATTGAAGGCATTCCCTCTAAAATCTGGAACAAGACAGGGATGCCCTCTCTCACCACTTCTGTTCAACATAGTTCTCGAAACACTGGCAGAGCAATTAGACAGACGAAAGAAATTAAAGGCATAAAAATAGGAAAATAAGAACTTAAATTATCACTGTTTGCAGATGACATGATTCTATACCTAGCAGACCCAAAAGGGTCTACAAAGAAACTATTAGAGCTAATAAATGAATTCAGTAAAGTGGCAGGATATAAAATCAACATGCATAAATCAAAGGCATTCCTGTATATCAGTGACAAATTCTCTGAAATGGAAATGAGGACAACCACTCCATTCACAATATCCCCCCCAAAAATAAAATGCTTGGGAATCACCGTAACAAAAGAGGTGAAAGATTTATACAATGAAAACTACAGAACCCTAAAGAGAGAAACAGAAGAAGATCTTAGAAGATGGAAAAATATACCCTGTTCATGGATAGGCAGAACCAACGTCATCAAAATGGCGATATTACCAAAAGTTCTCTATAGGTTTAATGCAATGCCAATGAAAATCCCAATGGCATTTCTTGTAGAAATAGATAAAGCAATCATGAAATTCATATGGAAAAAAGACCCAGAATAGCAAAAACAACTCTAAGCAGGAAGTGTGAATCAGGCGGTATAGCGATACCAGACTTCAAACTATACTACAGAGCAATAGTAACAAAAACAGCATGATACTGGTACCAAAACAGGCGGTTGGACGAATGGTACAGAATAGAGGACACAGAAACCAATCCACAAAATTACAACTATCTTATATTTGATAAAGGGGCTAAAAGCATGCAATGGAGGAAGGATAGCATCTTCAACAAACGGTGCTGGGAAAACTGGAAATCCATATGCAACAAAATGAAACTGAATCCCTTTCTCTCGCCATGCACCAAAGTTAACTCAAAATGGATGAAGGAGCTTGATATCAAATCAGAGACACAGCGTCTGATAGAAGAAAAAGTTGGCTACGATGTACATACTGTGGGGTTGGGCTCCAAATTTCTCAATAGTGTGGTAAGCCATTGTTGTAGATTGTGGCCGCCATTAGAAGATGGCGCCGGCTTCCACTGTGGCCTGTGGTAAACAACTCCTTTTATGGAGAGTTGGCACGCTATCCCTTGCCACCCTATGAGAAAGATCCACGTGGCGGCTTAAGATTGGTACGTGGGAGGCTTTATTAGGCTGTGCTTGGGCGCTCGGGAGGAGGGGGGTCACTAGAAGATACTTTAATCAAGGCCTGAATAAGCTGCTGAAAGAAGAATCCTGTGTCGTGTGTTCCCTTGCTGGCGAGGGGTCGCGACAATTGGTGGCCCGTACGGGGAAGAATATTTCTCGAACCCAGGATCCAGAATTTTCTGCAGTCAGGGTGGTGCACCGGTAAGTTCCCAGGTAAAGTGGGAATCCGCAAGTAAATAGCGGGACACTCCTCTGTACATTAAGAGAGAGCGGGGAAAATATAATAAAATAGGACGCTCCTCTGTAATTAAGGAGAGGGCGGGACTTTTGTACTTTCACTTTCTTTATAGCTTTGAAACTATTATGGGCGCTGCCTCTTCAAGCCCAATTTTGTTGGCCCTGGATGGGTTACTACGTTCAAAAGGACTTAAGGTAAAGCAGAGCACTTTGCAGATGTTTTTAAGAGAAACTGATATAGCAGCTCCTTGGTTTGCCTTTTCAGGGAGTCTTACGATTCCTAGCTGGGACAAATTAGGGAAAGATCTAGATTTCGCTTGTGAACAAGGCACCTTAGAGGGTGGTGTTATACCACTTTGGAAGTTAGTTAGAGGATGTATAGTAGATAGTAAATGCCAGGAAGCTGTGAGTGAGGGTCAAGCTGTTCTTGAGCAACTACATGAGGAAAAGTCTGAAGGATCACATAGTGAAGTGGCAGAGAGCATTGGGAGTAAGAGTAGTGAGAAGGCAAAAGAGCCTGAAACTAAAAATAGGAGAAGGCTCTACCCAGACTTGGCTGAATTAAAAACGCCTGAGAACACAAGCGGCTCAGAGAGTTCTGAGGACCTTGATATATTGCTACAACAACTACGCAAGATAAAAATGAAGAAAAAGAAAAAAGGGATACAGGGCACGCAGGCCTACTGTAAAAAGGGGACGGGATCCAATATCGGTCAACAACACTCTGAGGAGGAGGAGGTAGAATATCTCGAAGAAGATATGGTGCCGGTTGCCCCACCCCCGTATGTGGGGGGGGAGCCAAAATTCCGGGAGATCTTTTCATGCGCAAGTTTGGAGGACAGTTAATACAGATATGGGACTTGCATACCCTGTATTTCAGGACAATAACAGGGGAAGATATCATGAGCCTTTAGACTTTAAGATAATTAAAACCTTGGCGGAATCTGTCCGCACTTATGGCGTGGATGCCACTTTCACCCTTACTCAGGTGGAGGGACTTGCTAGATTTTGTATGACTCCTTCAGATTGGGCTAGTCTAGTCCGCGCTTGTGTCTCCCCAGGGAAATATTTGGATTGGAGAGCATTTATGCTAGAGGGTGCAGTAGAGCAAGCTGCTCAAAATCATGCAGCGGGACGCCCTGCCTGGGATAAGGATATGCTTTTGGGACAAGGCAGGTTTGCTAATCAACAAACAGGATACCCCCCTGAGGTATATGAACAGATCAATAACATTTGTATCCGTGCATGGAAATCACTCCCAAATAGAGGAGAAGTGTCTGGCAATTTAACAAAAATCATGCAAGGCCCCACAGAACCTTTCTCGGACTTTGTTGCTAGGATGGTGGACGCCGCAGGAAAAATCTTTGGTGACCCTGATAGAGCAATGCCCTTGATTAAACAACTTGTTTTTGAACAATGTACTAAAGAATGTAAAGCAGCTATTACTCCTTATAAAAACAAAGGCATAGAGGCCTGGATGAAAGTCTGTAGAGAAATAGGTGGGCCGTTAACTAATTCTGGCCTTGCTGCTGCTGTCCTTCAATTATCACATAAATCCAGCCCTGTTGCCGGAAAGTGTTTTGGGTGTGGTCAAGGAGGACATTTTAAACGAGAGTGTCCTAACAAGAGGGGAACATCCAGAATTGAGCCCACCTCTGTTAGCCGTCAACCAGGTTTATGCCCCAGATGTAAAAAGGGAAAACATTGGGCTAATGAGTGTAGGTCCATCAGAGATGTACATGATCAGCCGTTAAAAGATAGAACCATGTCAAAAAACGGCCGGGGGGGCCCCCGACCCCAGGGCCCACAAATATATGGGGCAATGGAAAATGGGACAATGGAGAACGAGTCATGGCCGTCCCTGCGCCATCCCAAGAATCGCAGAGAGCCACTGCAGGTGCCGCGGCACTGGACCTCTGTTCCGCCACCAGACTCGTATTAACACCTAAAATGGGAGTCCAACTGGTAGAGTTTGTTAATTGGGCGTGCTTCCTCTGTCTTACAAGGCCTTCATGTTTTCCCTGGGATTATTAATCCGGACACGGTGGGAACAGTGAAGGTTATGGTGGAGGCTCCAAAAGGTATTGTGTCCATTTCCCCAGGAGACCGGATTGCTCAATTGTTAATTTTACCCAGTTTACATACCCATTTTTCTCCTGATTCCTTTTTAAGGACAAGTGAGGAGATTGGAGTCACCGGAGGGAATTGTGTTTATTTGTCCTTGGATATGAGTAACCGTCCTATGTTAAAGTTAACCATAGAGGGCAAATCAATTTTAGGGCTACTAGATACTGGAGCAGATCGTAGCATAATTGCACAAAAGGACTGGTCAAAAGGGTGGCCGGTGCACTCTCAGATCAATCCCTAAGAGGTTTAGGATACGCTCAAGCTCCACAAGTCAGTTGTAGGTATTTATCATGGAAGGATTCTGAAGGACATTCTGGCACTTTTCAACCATACGTGCTTGATCTCCCAATCTCCCTATGGGGACGTGATCTTATGAAGGACATGGGGTTTCAACTTAGTAATGAATATTCAGTAATTGCCCAGAAGATAATGAGAGACATGGGGTATAGACCAGGTTTAGGGTTAGGAAGAAAATTGCAAGGACCTAGACATCCATTAGCACTTCAACAAAAATTTAATAGACATGGGCTGGGTTTTTCCTAGGGGCCGCTGAGGATCAGGTGCCCATTACCTGGAAATCAGGGGAGCCAGTATGGGTGCCTCAGTGGCCGCTCTCCTCTGAAAAATTAACTGCGGCTCATACTTTGGTACAAGAACAATTAAAGTTGGGACATATAACGCCCTCCACTTCTCCATGGAATACACCTATATTTATTATTAAAAAAAAGTCTGGAAAATGGCGGTTGCTACATGATCTACATAATGCTCAAATGCAGCTCATGGGACCCATTCAGAGAGGTTTGCCTTTGCTTTCAACAATTCCAAAAAATTGGCCAGTGATATGTATAGATATTAAAGATTGTTTCTTTTCCATTCCATTGCATCCTCAGGACTCCCAGCGTTTTGCTTTTACTCTGCCTTCCTGTAATCATGAGGAGCCTGATCAAAGGTTTGAATGGGTGGTTTTGCCTCAAGGCATGGCCAATAGTCCTACAATGTGTCAAATATTTGTAGGAGCGGCCATTGTTCCACTCAGACAAAAGTATCCATTGTTAAAGTGTATACATTATATGGATGATATATTACTGGCAGCCAAAACCAAAAGTTTGCTGGAAGCAGCTTACATTGATTTGGTACATTTATTACAATCAAAGGGTTTGTTTATTTCACCTGATAAAATACAGACAGGAGATTCTATTGATTATCTTGGTGCTAGTATCTCTTGTAAAACTATTACACCTCAAAAGATAACTCTTAGGACTGATAATTTACATACGTTAAATGATTTTCAAAAATTATTGGATGACATAAATTGGATTAGGGGTTACTTACATATTCCCAATATTGAATTAAAACCCTTGTATGAAATTCTTAAAGGTGATTCATATCTTACTTCCCCTCGACATCTTACTGAAGAAGCCAGGTCAGCGTTGCTCAAGGTGGAAGAGGCTATACAACATGCTAGTCTTTGCAGGCTTCAAGAGGCTATGCCTTTTCAATTATGTGTCCTCGCCACTGTACGGCAACCTACTGGAGTTTTGTGGCAAGAGGGTCCTTTGTTGTGGATACATCCACGTATATCCCCTGGAAAATCCCTTGAGTATTATCCTGATGCAGTTGCTTCTTTAGCTATGTTGGGGATACAACAAAGTATACAATTTTTTGGCTTTCCTCCAACGTCTGTGATTATTCCGTATACGTGTCAACAAATTCAAATTTTGTGTGCTAACCTGGATAATTGGGCTATATTACGATGCTCTTTTCCAGGAGAGATAGATAATCACTATCCTTCACATCCTCTTATTACATTTGTTAAGGAACATCCTATCATTTTCCCTAAAATCACTTCTTCTGCACCTATCCCAGGAGCTGCAAATATCTTTACAGATGGATCTAAAACTGGTATTGGAGCCTATGTAGTAAATGACCAACCTCCTATCCAACATCAGTTTGCTCCTGGCAATCCACAATGGGTGGAGATGCAAATTATCATAAAAGTATTTGAACAATGTCCGTTTCCTTTTAATCTAATCTCAGATTCTGTTTATGTAGTTCAAGCTTTAACGGTGCTGGAAGCAGTGGGTCCCATACGCACTTCAGGAGTAATGTCTTCCCTTTTTCTCCACCTTCAAACGCTGATTTGGAATCGTTCTGCTTGTTTTTATCCTCTACATATTCTAGCTCACACAGGTTTACCAGGTGCTCTTTCTGCTGGCAATGCCCACGCTGACCTTGCTACTCATCCTTCTTGGATGTTCCTTGTTTCCTCCTTAGACCAAGCTAGAAACTTTCACAGTAAATTTCATGTTAATGCACGAGCACTTCAAAAGCGCTTTTCTATCTCCCGTGCTGATGCTCGCCAAATTGTCTTAGATTGCCCTAATTGTGTCATTTTGCATCATCCTCCTTCTGTAGGCGTAAATCCTCATGGTTTGCGGCCTTTAACTATATGGCAAATGGATGTTACTCGTGTTCCCGACTTTGGCAAACTTAAATATGTCCATGTGTCTGTAGATACTTGTTCTGGCATTATCCATGCTTCTGCTTTGTCTGGTGAAAAGGCTGGAAATGTTATCACGCATTGCTTGGAAGCCTGGGCAGCCTGGGGATTACCACAGACCATTAAGACGGACAATGGTCCAGCCTATACTGGACGACAATTTTCTTCCTTTTGCAACCAGATGGGTATCCAGCTTGTCCATGGTTTGCCCTATAATCCACAAGGTCAGGGTATTGTAGAGCGTGCTCATAAGACTCTAAAAGAAATGTTAATAAAACAAAAAGGGGGAATTGGCTTAGGCCACACCCTGAAAGAGCGCCTCTCCCTGGCTCTATTCACTATTAATTTTTTGAATCTGGACATCCAAGGGCGCTCTGCTGCGACTAGGCACTGTTCGCCCTCTGCCCCGAACTTTGGGCACGTCAAGTGGAAAGATGTACTTTCTGGACAATGGTATGGGCCTGATCCCGTGCTGGCATGGGCACGAGGTTCCGTCTGTGTTTTTCCACAGGACCGGACGGAACCGGTGTGGATTCCAGAACGCCTGACAAGAAGAGTCCCGACATCAAGCAACCACCAACAGGAGGCGCTACAGCAATCTCATGATGAGAACCATCCTTCTACTCAGTGTCCTGGTTTTCATGCTGATATCAATGGTACAGGGGACATCAATGCAGTGGTGGGCAGTAGCTCGATCGTGGCCAATGCCGATGCCGGTTCATAGCAATTCTAGTGTTCTCCCTACTCTTTTTGCTACTTCATGTGAGATGTCTGCTCCTTGTGTTTCCCCTAGGGGGGACCAAGATCGATCCTTCAATCTCTCCAGCATCAATCTCACAGGAGTTTTTTGTTTCAGTCTCTCCCAGGGTGATTGCATCCATTTAAAACTTAAGAACTTGACTAACTGGGAGGACCCCCTGCAGTACAGTCGGGTCCCGACGAGAGTTTTGACTGCGGTGCTGTTACAAATTGCCTCAGGGGTGCAAATAGGCTCAGGAACCCCGGATAATACATCTGGGTTAAATATAACCACTTTGGCCATTACTTCCCAGGTGCTAATTCCGTTGGCCCCTTCTAATCAGACCTCCAATGCCACTCATTTTAAAGCTTCTCCTTATTGCACCCCTGAGTATAGCTTCCCCCCAACATTCACGCCTTGTCAAGATCACTCTTGGGAGAAACATCAGGTCTCTAAGGGTTTCTCTCTTTCCCCCTCTCATAAAAGATACTTGTATAATTCTTCCAACTGTAATTCCTCTATAGGAACAGGTTGGTCTTGGTTTCAATGGTTAATTTCCAATGAAAAGGGAGCCACAGCTGATATCTCCGCTTTGGCTCAATTACGAGGAGTCAAAAGCTGGTTGTTTAATGTTTCTGGTAGTATCCAAGACTCGGATCGAGGTAGGAGACTCGGAAATATTTCACATAACTCACAATTAAGTAATGCTACGTTATCCTCTGCAGCAGTCTGTCTCCAATCTCCGTTCCTGTTTCTTTTGGCTAATGATACATCACAGGGGATGCTTAATTGTTCTAATGTTACCTGTTATTTAACTGAGTGTTGGAATGGCTCTTGGACTGTGGCAGTGATTATGAAAATTCCAACCTTTGTCCCGATCCCAGTTACTGCAGATCCGGAATCTTTTCCTATTGTTGAACTGATTAGAGCCCGTAGAGATTTTGGTATTACGGCAGCTATAGTGACAGCTGTGGCGGTATCTGCTGCTGCAGCGGTTACAGCTGGAGTAGCCATGGCCAGCCAAGTACAAACTGCTGCCACTATTAATGAGGTTATTCAACAAACATCCACCATACTTGAATCTCAAAGTAGAATTAATCAACACATTTTATCTGGGATTATGGCTGCTAATCAAAGGATAGATCTGCTTCAAGCTCAAGTTGAGGAATTGTCTGATCTAGTATATTTAGGTTGTGTTGATCAACGTGCACATTTATGTATAACCTCTGTCAGATTTAATGATTCCAGGAATGCCTCCCACATCATCGGGAAATATTTATCTGGAACCTGGTCCATGGAAGCAGAAAACTTACTCCAATCTCAACTAACTCAAATTGCTGTTTTGAATAGTACCCGTGTCGAACCAGTGACTTTGGGTCAATTCACCAGTTGGCTATCTTCTGCCTTTTCCTTCTTTAAGGAGTGGGTGGGAGTGGGCATTTTTGGGGCAATGTGTTGCTTTGGTATTATACTTTTTTTGTGGCTTCTCTGTCGCCTTAAAACTCGCCATACACAGGAGAAGGCTATGATTGTACAGGCTCTTGCGGCCTTGGAAAATGGCATGTCTCCGCAAACCTGGCTTGCACATCTTAAACAGTGATTTTCTGGGCACGGCCATTGCACGCCAAGTTAATTTCACATTGCACTGGGATTGGCATGTCCTCTTTCTTATTCTCCCCCAGTACTAAATAGCCCTTGCACTCTGCAGGTCTTGTTACCATTGCACGCAGATGGGTTTTAGGACTGGTCTTTCTTCTCGGCTACAGACTCTTTACTTTCCTCTGGGGCTTAGGGTTTGTGTTGCCAACTAAAAATTTGTTATTGTTACCAGGCTACCTGTGTTGCCCTACTTCTCGCTGTCGTCACGATGCAGGATGCGAGGCAAAGCACTGCACTTGAGTGATCCCTCAACGGACCTCAAGGAAAGCATGTCCTATTGCATGCGGGTTTGATGTCCACGCCCCTGCCCTACGAAAAAAGGCGTCGGCTGATATGGGGTCAGGTCTGGGGAAGGCGCCTCCTTAGGACTGAACCATACATTGCAGCTGCTTCTGCACAGTGGGATAGGACCTCTACTTTCACCTGCATTGTTTTATAAAATAGAAGGGGGAACTGTGGTAAGCCATTGTTGTAGATTGTGGCCGCCATTAGAAGATGGCGCCGGCTTCCACTGTGGCCTGTGGTAAACTCCTTTTATGGAGAGTTGGCATGCTATCCCTTGCCACCCTATGAGAAAGATCCACGTTGCGGCTTAAGATTGGTACGTGGGAGGCTTTATTAGGCTGTGCTTGGGCGCTCGGGAGGAGGGGGGTCACTAGAAGATACTTTAATCAAGGCCTGAATAAGCTGCTGAAAGAAGAATCCTGTGTCGTGTGTTCCCTTGCTGGCGAGGGGTCGCGACACAATAGGACACCCATTGCACAAGAGTTAATAACTAGAATCAACAAATGGAACTTACTCAAACTAAAAAGTTTTTTCTCAGCAAGACAAACAATAAGAGAGGTAAATAGGGAGCCTACATCCTGGGAACAAATTTTTACTCCTCACACTTCAGATAGAGCCCTAATATCCAGAATATACAAAGAACTAAAAAAAATTAGACAATAAGATAACAAATAACCCAATCAACAAATGGGCCAAGGACCTGAACAGACATTTCTCAGAGGAGGACATACAATCAATCAGCAAGTACATGAAAAAATGCTCACAATCTCTAACAGTCAGAGAAATGCAAATCAAAATCATGCTAAGATACCATCTCACTCCAGTAAGATCCGCAGCCATTATGAAGTCAAACAACAACAAGTGCTGGTGAGGATGTGGGGAAAAGGGTACACTTGTACGTTGCTGGTGGGACTGCAAATTGGTGTGGCCAATTTGGAAAGCAGTATGGAGATTTCTTGGAAAGCTGGGAATGGAACCACCATTTGACCCAGCTATTCCCCTTCTCGGTCTATTCCCTAAAGACCTAAAAAGAGCATACTACAGGGACACTGCTACATCGATGTTCATAGCAGCAGAATTCACAATAGCAAGACTGTGGAATCAACCTAGATGCCCTTCAATAGACAAATGGATAAAAAATGTGGCATTTATACACAATGGAGTATTACTCTGCATTAAAAAATGACAAAATCATAGAATTTGTAGGGAAATAGATGGCATTAGAGCAGATTATGCTAAGTGAAGCTAGCCAATCCCTTAAAAACAAATGCCAAGTGTCTTCTTTGATATAAGGAGAGTTTCTAAGAACAGAGTAGGGAGGAAGAGCATGAGAAGATGATTAACATTAAACAGGGATGAGAGGTGGGAGGGAAAGGGAGAGAGAAGGGAAATTGAATGGAAATGGAAGGAGATCCTCAGGGTTATACAAAATTACATACAAGAGGAAATGAGGGGAAAGGGGAAAAAAACAAGGAGGAGAAATGAATTACAGTAGATGGGGTAGAGAGAGAAGAGGGGAGGGGAGGGAACGGGGGATAGTAGAGGATAGGAAAGGCAGCAGAATATAACAGACACTAGTATGGCAATATGTAAATCAGTGGATGTGTATCCAATGTGATTCTGCAATCTGTATATGGGGTAAAAATGGGAGTTCATAACCCACTTGAATCAAAGTGTGAAATATGATATGTCAAGAACTATGTAATGTTTTGAACAACCAACAATAAAAAAAGATATCATTGATAATTTCTGCTTACGTTGGACAGACATATTTTAGTTATGTCTCATTGTTCCAGAACAGAGTAGAATATTTGCAGATGAAAAACAAGATGTCTGGCATTTATATCAAAATATCATATAAGGGTGATGTTATTCTGTTGTGGGTGAATCAAAATCATCTGTGAATTGATAATTTTGATAGGTGGTTGATGAGACCATTGGGGTCATTGTTATTTCTGTTTTCTTTTTGTATTGAAAATTCTCATCATAAAAAAAACAATTTTTAAAATGAAGAGGAGGTTATTCTTGTGGGAGTGAATTGGGATGGGGTGGATCCTGCCACTGTGTCCACTGAGGCCATTTATAGGCCATTGGATAGTCTCAGCTTCTATATCCATACCTGGGAGTCGGTTTAGTGCTGAGGCATGTTAAATCTGAGGTTTGTGATCAGGTGTGTCCATAATCAAGGTCGAGGGGGACCCGTTTTCTGTTCCATTGTGACTCCACTCTATTTCTTGTCTTTTCAAGTACTATCCTTGATTTGGCAGCTCTGGCGAGGACATTTACCATAGTCTTAATGAGGTGGACACTCAGAGAGGAGGCCTATAAGCAGCTGGGGCACAGAGGACTAATAGAGACAGCTAAGGATGCATATTTAGGTTACCTAACCCATTGTCATGGATCCTGAGAGTGTGTCTCTGATTTTGGGCTGGAGATGCTCATAATTGAGCCATATGAGAGAGGAAGGGTACGGGCCTTGTGGGATGGAGTATCTGGGGTCTCTGAGTCACCCTGGAAACCAGATCTTACTTGTAGCTATTTTGATACATTAATCCTGCCCTAATTTATTCTGACCTTTACCCAATTCTTGTAAAAATTAATTGATCTCTGACACATCTTCCTTGGAAATCAATGAATTCTGGTTCTGTGCCCAATTTGGTGCCTTTTCTCATTTGCCTAATTTTTTTCGTATCTTTTTCAACTGTTTCAATTTTCTCCTTTTACAGGTTGGCCATCAAACAACTCTAGCCATCAAGTAACCATAAATATTCTTCACCGGGAAGCTTATGGTCTAATCTTTCAGGGTTTCATTCCAACCCCATGATATTGTCAACCTTAATCTCAGTGTCACATTCATTGGATCATACAGTGAACATTCCTGTATGCTTTTGCTTTACCCTATGTTCCTCTAACTATCTTCATGAAACATGAGTCTCCTTGAGAGTACTATAGAACTCCCAAGAGTGGAGAAGCAGGTCAACACAATGTGGAAAATACTGTTTCATTATATTAGCTGTTTTTCCTACTGCAGAAGTTATATCTTTATTTAGATAACATACAACGTGAAAGGCTGAGAAATGCACATGTAGACTTCATTTTTCAAGCCTTCCATGATTCCCTGGTGATGAAAAACTATGGAAAACTCACTTAGTCAATAGTCTCCCAAAATAGCTCCTCATAGGAAATGGAAAGTTTAAACATTGTTCCTGCTAAGACCATTAGCTTGGCTCAAGGGTCTAAATATACATCCCTAACTGTCTCTATTAGTCCTCTGTGCCCCAGCTGCTCATAGGCCCCCTCTCTGTCATATTTCTATTTCTAGCTTGTAGTTGAGCTTCTGGAGTCCCCTTTATTTTTCCCTAATTCCACATTATGGCCAATGCCATTCTTTTAACCAGGCCTATGTCCCTTCCAGGTAGGCAAGGTAATTCTGCAGGAATAAAATTTCTGCCCACAGTCCCCACCAGCATAGGGAACTAACTCACCAAGTCTATGGTGGGTTTGGTGGATGGTATGAGAAGGAGATGGCATCTCACAGAGCCTTTGGGTAAGCAGCCCTTACCCACCCTTACACCCTCTGATGACTCTTTAAAAAACTGTAGTTTTAGATGGACAACATGCTTTTATTTTATTTGTATATATTTATGTGGTGCTGAGGATAAAACCTAGTGCCTCGGATATGTAAGGCAAGTGCTCTGCCCCTGAACTACAGCCCCAGCCCTTGATGACAGTTGATTTTACCTAGCAGCCAAGTTGTTCTCTGAACCTTTCATTTGCTTTCTCATTTCTCATCTCCTGAGTTAATCACACATGCGTTCCCTTTGAGGGAGGCAGGAGTCTGATGCATGAATCAGGAAGGCACCAAGCCCCAGGGTTTAGGGGATCCAGGATCCTGAGCAGTGACATTTTTTTTTGCCTAGAGACATAACCAGTTACCAGTGGCACATTAAAAATGTGAAATGATACATGATTAGGTCTTTATTGATGAGATTTATGAATGAGGAACATGTGAGATCAACCTGGTGTGACCTTGTGTGTTGAGGGCTCAGGAATTCAGTAGACAGTTAGGAAAATGGGTATTTGGTTGAGGAAGGTATCTCCTGGAGTTATTCCCCAAGAGAAGATCCAAATGGCCCTAATTTTCCTACTGGGTGCCAGGATTCCCTTCACCCTACACTGAGAACTCTGAGGCCATTGCAACTGAAGTAAAGATAAGAACAAATAAGATAGAGCAAAATTTCTGATTCATAATGGGATATTTTATTGAGCAGTCAGTAGGTTCAGAGATAAGGCCTCAGTGGGAAGACTAGAAAAAGGAGGGGTTAGTCACTAGGGTCCTTCACTTCCAGGATCATGAGTGTAGAGTGAGGGACAAAAGGTTAAGAACATCCTGCAGGTGACACACTCTTCTCTATGGTGTTTCCTTCTTGTGTGACCTAGCAGCTAAAGCTTTTGTGAGATTTTACTTTGTCTGGTGTGATGGTCAGGTAGCTGCTGGCCATGTACTTGTTGTTGGTCTGTTTAGAGGGCTGGGTAGCCTCGACACCCTTGGTGATTGTGGTAATATCTGCCTTCCAGGTCATAGTCACAGCACCAGGTAGAAGCCATTGATCAGACACCAGTGTGGCCTTGCTGTTCTGTAGCTCCTCAGAGGAGGATGGAAATATAGTGATCAAAGGAGAAGCCTTGGGCTGACCTGTGTGAAAATAGAAGTGCTGTGGGAGAGCAGAGGACAGCCTAGGTGTTGGTGATGCCTGCAAAGCTTCTGCAATCATTTTCATCTTGATTTTCTTCTCCCCTCAAGGACTTTCCTTCCCTTTTCTTTCCTTCCTTGTGAACTTAAGCCACCTGAAGAACAGACAACCCTTACCAAGTTACCTCTACCAAATAGTCTGTGTCCCTTCCCTTTGTAGCCTTAGTTTACCAGTTGTCACCAGGGTAGGTTGTGCTCCCTCTTTCCTGGTCTGAAGTCCGAGTTTGGAATTTGGCCCTGACCTCCTAAGGCCCCTCCACAGTCCATATTTCCACCTCTTTTTAATCCTTCTAGTGTCCAGAACCACCTCTGTGAAGTGAGGAGTGCTCTTGATCCATCCAGGATGGAAGGATGGTTCTGTTCTGTGTGAGAAAGCCTTGAGCTGGTATTCTGTTCACAGGGTTCCTGAAACTTCTTGTCCTCCTCAACATCAGGTTCTTCTCCAGCCTGGTACTCTAAGCTCTTTTGGAAAGGAGTTGTGTTCTACCCAGACAAGTCAGGGCTCCTCTAAGTCTGCCACCTCC
The DNA here is from genome assembly GCF_048772815.1 of Callospermophilus lateralis. Classification (NCBI taxonomy): domain Eukaryota; kingdom Metazoa; phylum Chordata; class Mammalia; order Rodentia; family Sciuridae; genus Callospermophilus; species Callospermophilus lateralis. The sequence goes on along the minus strand of NC_135305.1, from coordinate 126,098,564 downwards.
TCATTACAAGGCCCTTTGCCTCTGCTGTGTTCTTGCAACTGCTCCTTGACCCAGACTATGGTACAGAAGCCCTCACCCACCCTCACACTCCCTGATGACTCTAGAATTCTAGCATCCAAGTAGTTCTGTGAGCTTTCCATTTGCTTTCTCATTTATCATATTCTGAATTTAACATGTGCTTTGAGGAAGGCAGGACCCTGAAGCATGAACAATCAAGGTCTCAATCCCCAGGGTTAAGGGGCTCCAAGGACAGAGGAGTCTTTACTTCTTTCTGAGGACCACCCTGGGAGGGCTGAACTCTGGTCACTTTGCTTAGTCTAATCTGGCTCTGAAGCCTTCTGCCCTCATGGCCCATTAGAGGACTAGACCGGTGCATCTTAGAGAGAGCCAGATCTCTCACTCTGTCTTCTGTTGGTTTCTATTTGTGGTAAACTTTTGAGTGCCCAGGGACTAGGTTCCCAACTCCAGTCTTGGCCCTGGATGTTCTGTGAAGCCTTCCCAAGCTGGATGAACATCCAGCCCTCAGCCTAGATTCTGGAGGCTTGTGAACTCTCACTAAGGCCTAGTGGCTCCTAATTAGACCTGGCTCCTGGTCTCCCCTTGGTCATCAGCCCCAGAGGAGGGAAAGGAACCCTGTCCCTGTCTCCAACCCAGGCCTCCAAGATAAGGCCATATCCCACTGTTGGAACCTGAAGGTGGCTGCTTCTGCTGTTGGGACCCTTACTGCTGGCTGCCACATGACCACCAACCTCCCCTATACGCCACGGAAAAAAATGTAAGTTGTCTGTCCCTAAGACAAGGTAGTACAGAGGGGAAGAAGCCCTTAGAGAGAGAAAAATAGACTTTCCCAAGACCAGAGGACATGGAACAGATTGAGAAAAGTCAGAAGAACCACTTATCTAGAATAGTAAGCCAGGTCTCACCACCAAAGACATACCACAGTGATTGAGGCTTGGACTAAAACCCATAGGTCAACACCTGGGGTCTGCTCTCTAAGGGTTGGGCAAGAGTGGAAACCTATTGGGCTTGATGGGTGGGGTTGTGTCCTTGGAATAATTCAGGTTGTTGACTGGTTCTCCAGACACTCATCCCCTGTCCCAGGCATGCATTGCCCATGGCCTTGGAGATACCCTATCTGTGTCCCCTATCTCTGGGGTTCTCAGTGTTGACAGAAAAGCTAAGGCACAGTTGCTGCCGAGAAAACCCCTTATTGGGGTTTTCTTATTAAGGATTAATAAGGGTTTCCCTTATTGATGCATATTCTTAAGTGGTTATGTGATGTGGGAGAGAGTCCTGAGTTGGCTTGGACCTGCTCAACCTCTCCTGGCCTTATTTTAGAACTTATGAATCTCCTTTGGATAAATTCCCAATTGTCCAGCCCTGACAATTTCTTCCCTGGATCCACAGACACTGGGTCATGCCTGACTTAAGGAACCTCCAAATGGAGATTCTTCTACTTGCATTTCTACCCATGGAGACATAGCGCAGTCCCACCACATTCATGAAACTTTCCCTGATCTCTTAGAGGACTCTTTGTATCCATTAATACTTCCATTTATCCATCCATCCATCCATCTATCCATTCATTTTTCCATACATCCAAAATATCTATGAAATACCCAACTACCTCAGGCACTGTTTTTCATGCTGGGACATGGTAGGACTCCCTTAGCTCTCATCCTCATATTTTCCTGAAACTTCTCAAGTCAAGGTCTAAAAGGCTCTTGTGTCAATCTGTAGGTCTTTATCAGTAGCCTGATGTCTCTGCAGGAGTTCCCTTTTTCTGGTCATTCTCTTCTCCTTGGTTGTGGAGATGGCCCACTCTCTTGTTCCCATAGCTTCCTTTTCTCCCTGACCCATACATAGCTGATGATCCTAGACTATCACCAGGTGCTTTTTCCTCTGTACTCTTCCCACTGTTTCTGATTTGACCCTAACCATGCACTTGCACAACTGTCCAGGAGTCCCAGATCCCTATTCCTTGCTCTGATGTTTTTTCTTGGCTCCAGATCTACATATGTCTTGATTTCTGCTCCTAACTGTGCTGGCATGTCTTACAGGCACTTTGAACTCAAGAGCTTCCAACTAAATTTATTTCCTTGAAAATTTGATCCCCTGAAGTGTCCTCATTGCAGCAATTTGTATCTAAGTGAGAGGTCTGGAATCACCTTAGGAAGTAAGATAAAGAATATGTGTGGATATTTAGGAAAATAGTAATAATGATGGGTTGTTTCCCTAGCAGATACAATAACATAAAGCTAAAATAATCAAAACAAAGTAGAAGAATGAAGAAACAAACCAATATTTCAAGAGAACCACAGAGAAAATGTGATAAGTCATCGTTTAGCATTTGATAAAAGTCTCATTTATATTCAACAGATATCTTTCCATTTGGCAAATAAACAAAGTTACATGCCTATGTTCACAAACTCCAGATAAAAGTAAATACACATGCACCAAAACAACAAAAGTACTAGAACAAAATATAAGAGTGATTTTATCATATCCAAATAAAAATAACCTTCCTAAACTTGGCAGGGATCACAGAAATCATCAAGAAAAATGTTTCCCTTTGGAGCAAAGAACAGGTAGGTTTGCTGTTCAAAATAAAAGATTTGGGGTGCTCAACTCAGTTTCACAAACGTCACCTGACTTTCTTTGCATGGCTTTGTGGAAACAGTGCAAGAAAATGCTGCTTTGGGGCACCTGTTATTGCCATGACAATCTGTTTTTTGTCTCTGATCTAAGAATATTTTGTGTTCTGCAGCATCTGTGAAACTGTGGCAGGCTTACATTTTAGCTTGCAAATAAGGTAAAGTCTCAGAAACTTCACAATTATCAATGATGATCATGAAGAGAAGGAAGAAAGAGATAAAATGAAGGATGGTAATCATGTCTGAATGATTTTTCTTAACTCATTAGATCAGATTTTGAGGGTCCTCAGGCTGGATCTTTCCTTGGCACAATGTCATTTTCTCCTGTTCTGAGGGCCAGGATTGGTGCTAATAAACCCCACATGTCACTGAACTTATAGATGAACAAGGTGGCATAAAAGATGTCATGCAGGGCTCAGGGTACAACCCCTGGGAGGTCCCTGAGACAGTTCAGCTTTTCTCCTGTTGGGGAGCATGTCTCATTCCTACTTCAGGCCTGGGGGTCTTCACATCTTGGGGACTGGTGACAAGTTCCATCCTAGGAGTTGGGATACAGCTGTTCCATCCACAGCACCCCTATATGGATCCAGAAGGTGTGATTTCCCCCAGGGACTGTCCCAAGTCTCAGGGAGAATAAAAGGAACTATCCCTAAATATAGCATCCCCAGCTATAATTCCCCCAGCCTCAGTTGCCCTCCCCTGACCAGCTCCTGCACTGGCAGCAGACGTCTCACCATAGACCACATCCTCACATGATGGCCACACTCAGAAATTCAAAAGTCCAGGTCTGGCCTGATATTGGGAAATCCTCAAGGGGCTGGGCAGAGGATCTCTCCAGCTGATACAGCTGCAGCTCTAGATGCCCACGCACTCCCCTGCTCCAAGCTGACATACACTGAGAGCTGAATTCTGGCACTGACAGAGGAGTCTGGGTCTAGCTGGCCCTTTTCTCAGTGTCCCTGGAGCCTGGCTTGTCTCTCCTGGGGAAAAGGAGTAGGTATGCCCTTACAGTTGCACCCCTGTCAGAAGGACTTTCTCTAGCCTCCCGATTTCTCCTAGCTGCCTGATTTCTACTCACAGGCCTCAGAAACTCTGCCTGTGGTGATAAGACACTCATCTTTCCTAGGCCCACGTGTCCTCAGCTTCCTGCTCCCTTTCATCCCCAGTGGTTCTTCTCATGTTGTATGATGGTCCCACTGCAGAGTGGGGAATTGGGGAGTCTGAGGCAGAGAATGACTGAGTATTTTTCTGGGGGCATAACAATGGTTTTGAGTCTCACAATTCTCAGTTAGGGACTAGCTCTCTAGATCCAATCCCCTTGGAGAGGCTTCTGAGAACCTAAGAACCCTGGCATCTCTGGTGATCTTTGGTAAGATGTGTAGACCCTTCCGTAGCTCTCCCTCAGGAACCAGACTTACCACCCTCTCAATGATCTTCTGGTTCCTTCTATTGATGAGTTAATGGGGATACAGAGAGGGAGGGTTTCTCATGTTAAGACACACAGCATCTTTGTGCAAAGTCAGTGTCCTGGCACTTGACCAGTACCAGCCAGAGACCTGGAAGGATCAGGCATTTGACACTTGGGATGGAGTCAGCCTGGAACCCAATGGTGGTGTTTAGGGCAATTTCAATTCTTTAACTTCAAACACTCCATTCAACTGCTTAAAATGCTCCCTGACAGAGAGAGTCCAATAGGTGGCAGCAGAGACCAGCTGGGAACTGAAGACCAGAAAGAGTTGAAGCTCTTCTGCAGGGAGGAGGCCTGGAATCCAGTGGAAGGCAGCAGGGGAAGCTACAGGAGGCGGGATGCAGGAATTAGACTGTGGTTCTACATTCTTGTTGTGTTGGCTTTCCATTATTCTAACAAACACCTGAAATAATTAACAGTTTACCATATGAATTAAAAGACAGGAGAAAAATGTTCATAGTTTGAATCAAGAATGGAAATGAACCCAAGAATGCCAGTATGCACATCATACTTGTGACAACAGCATCATATGCAAGAATAGATGAGGGTAGGAGGAGAGGGAACATGGTAATAGAACTCAGGCAGCATCATTGCAAACTGTGTTGGTATTGATGAAAAACAGTGGGTATAAAGCATGTAGAAAGCACTATGAAAGTAAATTTAAAATATAGATAAAAAGATATGAAAGGTAACTAAAGTGGTATGATGGGGAAAAATAAACCAATCACAATGGAAGCTTGTAATGGAGCAGTGAGGAACTTAAGAAAAGGTAAAACACATATAGAAATCATCACATTGGCAGCAGACTTTCATTATCTGTAATGACATAGATGGATCACGAGTCTTGGTTTCTTAATATGTAAGAAGCAGGCATGTGCACAAGGTTTGACAAAATTTCTCTAAATTATTGCATGTGGGGTAATAGGCTTGAGTTTGATGGATTCTCTTGTAATAGAAAAAAATCACCTGGTAACAGGAACTTGACCTGCCATGACTTCCCATGCACTGTGAATGTCACCAATCTGAAACATAGGACAGGGTACATTTTAGCACAACTGGCAAAGAGTGAAGCTGGACATCCTGACACCAGGTTCTCCAGCGACAGAGGCTTTAGGTCCCCAGGAGGGGGTTTGCTACTCTGTGAATCCTCAACCAGCAAGGGGCAGTAGAGGGGCATTCTGAGGCAGCCAGGAGAGTTGCTGGGGTTGTACAGCCCTGGAGATGAACTAGAGGAGTCAAACTTCAGTCCCTGAATGGACATCAGAAGAGTTTAAACTGCATCTGGGGCTGCAGTGACATATTCTGAGGATCAGACTAACCCAGGGTCACCCCAGGACACTGGGAAGGGCAAGCATTACTGCATGGGCCTCCTGATAATCTCAGGGAACTATTTATCATTATCCAGAAGTCATCCCTGGGAAGACTTCTCTACCCTAGGGTCTTCCAAAGATGCCTGCCCAGTCCTCTCTGGAATTTCTTCCCCCTTCCAACCATACCTCTCCTCAGGAAGAATTTTCTATGCAGTCTTGCATGAGGAAAGGGGGCACTTGGTCACTTCTCCCTGAATGGACAGACTCCTTGAGGAGACTTTTATGCTCACCTGCCTCAGTTCATAGCCCTGAACCTGGAATTCACCATGGTTGAAAGGCATTATCCTCCCTGCTTGAGGAATCCTTGGCAACTCATTTTGCAGAGCTCAGCCCTGGAACCTGACACTGATGAACTTCACAGACAATAAGGAACCTAAATTTGTTTTGTCTATCAGGTCTGAATTCTGGTGCATTTGAATATGCCACATAAAGCATGGATGATTAAAAAAAAAGAATAAATGTGGCCACTTATGGTCCATTGCAGAATGAGATGTGTCAAACACAATGTTTGAGCCCAAAATTGGTAGTAAATCCATAAAAGAAGGTGGTTGAAAAAGTAAAAAATATATAATATGTGTACTCCATAAAAGCACATCAACAGCAAGAGGGATATTAAATGAAATGTCAAGGATAAAACCAAAGTCCACCTGGGAGCTACTGAGAGAACTTTGAGGAGTGTGAGCACCCATGGTGACCTTATGCTGAGTCACTTGGCATCAATAGTCTCTCAGTAGGGAGCTGCCCTACCCATGGACAGGAACATGGAAGGGCAACAGCCCATCTGAATTAAAAAAATGCTTAGAAGAATTGAAAGAGTGGCAAAGGGGTCAACACCTGGAAAGTGACTGTAACCAGAGGTCATGGAGGCAGGGAAGTCAAGGGTAATATTTTGACGAAAGAAACTTGAAAAAAGTTTAATGCTAAACCTTTACCTCCTCAATCTCTTCTTTTGTCCCTTCAGCCGATACGAGTGGCTTCCTATTAGTAGTATGCCCAGAAGATTCATAATTTTCATGGTGACCAACACATACTTTCCCCAAATCTAGAGATGAATGTTATACCATAAGATCTTAAATGCATCCCTTCAAGTTCAGAACTGCAGCCCGTGGAGGTCTCAGAGAGCCCAGCTGTGCCATGCATTTGAGGATAGAAATCAATGAAGAGAGATATCTACCACATGGGTATTGAGGGACTCTTATGATTTGTATATAGGGTGTCCCACAAAAGCTCATGGGTGAGACAATGCAAGAATATTGAGAGGAGAAATGAAGATGTTGTGAGGTGTAAACTAATCAGTGGTTAATCCAATGATATAGGTGGTAATTATATGCAGGTAGACTATGGCTGAATGAAGTTGTCACAATGGATGAGAGCTTGGGGTTTATATTTTGTTCTTGTTTTCTCAAGAGACTTAAGTCTCTCTGCTTCCTGATTCTAATGATTCAAGATGCTTTCCTTCTCTGTCATTCAGCCATGATGTTCTGCCTCAGTTTGGACCCAGAGCAATTGAGATGGCCATATGTGAACTGACAACTCTGAAAACCTGAGTAAAAAAAATGTCCTCTAATTTATTCTTGTTGGGTTTTTCATCACAGCAACAACATACCTGACTAATCATTGACCAGGAAGACCACACTATACTCAGAAAGCTACTCTATGCTGCTAAATAAATTCCATGGTAAATATCCTAATGCCCCATCTAGTACCACTCATTCCTTGCATTTGGAAAAATGAAAATAGACCCAGACTTCCTAGTTATTCTGGGTTATGAAAAACTTGAAGCATCAGAACCATGCTGGAGGTGAACCAAGGACATGTGAACAACCTGACCCCTTCTCTCTATATAGTGATCCAATAGATACAAATATATAGGTATGAGTCACAGGATTGAAGGGCTTCACTTCTATCCTCTATAGCTTTTACAACAAAAAGCATTCCTCCTCCTACCAGAAATATACATGTGATGAATTTTGAGAAACACACTGAAGCTATTATATTTGTAGCTGAAAAAGGCACCATATCCCACCTGTGTCAACCAGAAACTCATTTCCATTTCCATGATCACTCAGTCTCTACCTAAAGATAATTATGCTATCCAGGCTACATCTAATAAGATGATCCATCAAAGTGTCAAAACGAAAAATGTGCATTTTTTTCCCAGCAAGAGAATACAATATACTTTTTGACCTCAAGTATTTTATTTTCCTCCATCTATGATATTCTGTAAATTAAATATTGAAATAAAATGTTAACTACTTTTTCTTCCTTTTGTACAGGGTATTGAACTCAGGAGAATGTGTCCCCAGGCTTGGATAGTTACCTATTTTAACACACCTATGTTAGATGACACTAGGTCAGACAGGGGAAGGAAAACATATTCAAATATATTCACATTAAAATAAATGTTTTCATAGAATTCTAATTCCTCTGATCATCATTGGTACTTCATTCACTTCCCATTTCTAAGTCCCTTGACCACCAAAAAAAAAAAAAAAAAAAAGTTTTGGCTAGTGTTGACCTCTAGCTAGAAGTGTCAATTCAAACAACATTGGTGCAGCAATAGCCCTGTTCAGTTGGTTTGTTTTGGTATTCTGACATTAACTGCAGTCCAAGGAAGGACTAGAGAACATGCTTATTTCTATGCATTGTCTCCTTATTTTGAGTAAGCAGTGGCAAATTAATTTCTCTGATTATCAGGACCAATCATGACCCAATAGCCCCAACTTGGTCTAACAATTCCTTGTCATGAGTAGCAAGAGGGAGGCTTGGACCTAGGTTAGAGCAGTCATTCTTGTGTCCTCTGTTTGGAACTAAGTCCTCTGCACTAGGCCAATATAGAATTTATTTGCTGAAATGGGAAACAAACATTGTGCTAGTGAGTCACTTGTGGAGTCACTCCCATTCCCATGCCCTCATTCCAGTTCTGGGAATCCTGCCTATGACACAAACATCATCATGTATTGGATATGGGTGTAACCACTCACCAAGATTCATCTTTGACTCCTCAAAAGCCAGTCAGCCTTTTTGTCAAACCTGGTGTTTTAGAATGTTGGGAAAATGTAAGAGTAGTGGCAGGAATATACTTGATTTCTGCCCTTTATTGGCTATGACATAAGCATTGTGCTCAGAAGACCCATGTTGAAAACCCCCACAATGGTAGTTAAGCTGTTCACTAAGTCCATGGATAACCGTTTTGGAAGAAGCACTGCAGGCAAGGAAAACAAGGTCTCTCAAGGGTAAATGCCTATTTCACTGAGAACTAATATCAATCTGCCACAATGAAAGGTCTAATGTCATCCATCTGCTCTGAGGTACCTGGGTACATCCCATAGGGAATAACCTCATATTAGAACTCAGGGATGGATTCTGCTGTTTCCACCTGGCTATAGGAAGGTCACCTCTGTGAGTGGAAATACGTTGTCATGACCACATGAATAATCTCTCTTCATAAAAACATAGACATTTTGTTCATGAGTTGTTGGGGAAAACATATGTGTGTCAAAGGAAGGAAGCCACCTGAGACACACCATTTGAATTAAGATCTACCTCATCATCAGGATCATTTCCTTCTCAGATCACTCTTTGGTGATTATGATCTGGTACCAAAATACCTTCATTACTTTGCAAACACAGAGTTTATTTTCTTTACATTAAAAACATCATGATGAAAACAGTCATTTAAAATCAAAACTACATTTCTGTGAACATAAATGTGAAAATAGCAGAAACTTGTAACATTGAACAGTGAAAAGACTGCTTTTTTATACCCCCAAATTAGATTATTTATATAACTTCTATCTCTATATATGAATACACAACCAGTGTAACTCTGCATCATGTATAATCACAAGATTGGTAAATCATATTCCATATATATATATATATATATGTATATATATATATATATATATATATATATATATACATATATATATATATATATATACACAAACCACTCTACTATCATGTATATCTAAAAAGAAGAAATAAAAATTTTAAACAATTATACTATATAGAAGAGTTGTGTTAATATACCACTTAAATTATGGACTTCATAAGATAGTTGGTCAAACAGTAGTTTTGAAACAAACATCCATTTCCTTCGAAGTAGAATTTCTTCTAATAAACACAAATCACATTTACATATCTGGATGTAAATATCAAAGGGTAAATATTATTTCTGTTAACAACTCCGTGGTTAGAAAAGTTCCAAGCATGCTTTGGTTATTTGGTAGAGTAAATCTACCTTAACAAATGTTAATGAGAAAATAGAAAACAGATCAAACGTTTCTGAGAATATTTTACTGTCCAAATTGACATGTAACATAAATATATAAAATGTATTTCAAAGAAACAACATGAGAAAAGAATATAAATTATATCATAAATAAGTGTTCATCAATTCTTTGTGGAAATGATATTTTTGATATAGGGGGTTATATAACATTATTGAAATAATTATGCATGCCTTTTTAATTTTAATGTGGTTAGAAGACATTGCATAATCAGCATTCTGTGTATTCTTATTAGACAGTGTTGAACTGGAGTCCTCAGGTAGCAGTAGTGTCACACTCAACTTGTACAAAAAGCCTCATCTCCACCCAGGGGACATGTATGAGACTCCTGGGAGAGGGTCTGGTTACTGGAAAGTTGGAGACATGTGGCCTTTACCATGTGCCCATGCAGAATACTTGGATGGAACCCTGCTCATGTTCCTTCCCAGATGCAAATTATTCACGATGCTGAGCCTCCTTGACCTTCTGACTGGCAAATAATACAGTTCTGGCCTCATGTTCAAGTGACGACTGATGTTGTTTTCTACCTACCAGCAAAAGGATTTGCACCATGAGCTGTTCTTCAAAAGGAGTGTAATTCTCTGCAGCAGGTGACATGACTGTTGCCAAACTCCCATGGTCTACATTGGGATTCTCCTGGAGGGCTTGCCCTAAACAGCAGATTTTTTTCTCCTGTCACCAAGTCCTCTATTAGCATACATCTAGGAGATAAGATTGTCCATCCAGCTGGGCCACCATAACTACTGTGGCATATGTCACTGTGTCTCCACACACTGGAGGACATACACATTCCTCAACTTTCACTGTAGCTTATATACAAGCCAGCCTCATGGGCCTCAGTTCTGAGCCCAGAGCAGGAGTCAGTGCAGAGAGGCACACTGGGTCCCCAGCAGACAGTGATCAGGTGTTGCCCCTGCCCATTCCTCCTCTCTGGTGTTGGTGTCAAGACATTACGGGAAGTCATCTGCAGAGCCTGGAATATTGGCAAGGGAAATGATAATCCCAGAAAACCTGATGCAGTTGGTGAAGGACAAGAAGCTCTTGAGCATCCTGTCTAAATTCTGCAGGATCTTCAACCACTTCTAGTGACTGCCAGAGGAAGAACTTAGCAGAGTGCTTAAAGACATGTACACACATTAAATGGCAGTACAGAAAAGAAAAGGAGTGCAAAATTCTCTGATTATGTGGGGCCTGTTGTTCAGAACATGAGAGAAACTATATGTGTCTGTCAAAGAATATTCAAATTTTTGTGACTGCAAAATGGTGTGACCACTTTGGAAAGCAGATTGGAGATTCCTTAGAAAACTTTTAATGGAACCACCATTTGACCCAGCTTTCTCACTCTTAGGTGTATATGCCAAAGAATTAGAATCACACTATAGTAATGCAGTGACATCAGTGTTCATAGCAGCTGATTTCACAGTAGCTAAACCATAGAAACAGTCTAGATGTCCTTCAACAATTGAATGTGTAAGCAAACTATGGTATATATGCATAATGGAATATTATTCAGCCTTAAAGAAGAATGAAATTATAGCATTGAAAGGTAAATGGACAGAGTTGGAGAATATCAAAGAAAAAAATTAGTCTCTATTTGTGTAAAAAATTCAAAAATTTTAAATATCTAGATTTTAATTTTGTTGGGAGGATCTTTGGCCTCAGAGAATTTACCATTAAAGAGCTTGAGGCAGAAACTGGATGTGAAACAATGGCCTAAGGCAAAGGATCAATGAGAGATAAAGGTAGAGCAAACTGAATTGGAAGCATATACATGAAGATTCAGATGTACTCATAGAGCAAAGTAAAACTATACAGGGAAGTTGAAGAAAGGAAGCAAATACTGGTACCTTCAGCAGAAAAGGAAAACAGTTCAAACTGAGTTAAAATTATAGAACCTTAATTTTATCCATCCTTCATAAAATTTTGAGAATAAGATACATCCAATATGTGTCACTGTATTGGGCAAACTGAAGAAGAAGCAGCTGATGGAGCTTCTAATTCTGAATGACACCTGCAGAGATGCCAAAAATAAATCATCAGCCCTTGCTTGGTTTTTCTCTTGTGGCAACAGCCCAGGCTGCTCCTAGGATCATAAATGGGGCTGCACCTTTTCTCTCACCAGTGACTCTGAATATTCGTCTCCAGCTGACTCTACCATAATGCATTTTATCAGACAAATACAGACCTCTGTCATGCCAAAAGGAACTCCTCACCATTCTGCTGTGATTGTCCCTCCAGGGCCAGAGGCTGGGTTAATCTATACACCCTACAAATACCTTACACGTTGGCACCAGCCACTTCAGTCCTTGAGTACCCTATTGAACCCAAAGGTGTGTGAAGTGCAGTGGCTACTGAGGTTCGAAGGCACGGTATGTGTGTCCATCCTTTCCAAATTATTGTGACCTAAGATGGAGCTGAATACTGGCAACTAACCTATGAACTTCTGGTCTCTGAACTCTGCCCAATAATGACCTGACCATGCCTGCCTGTTGATCATTTAAGTGGTCATTGCCTTTGCTTGCCTGTGGTCAGTGCAGAAAGATGAGGGACTTGTCTGTTCATTTGTCTTACTATCTAGGCAAACAAAACACCAATAAAATGTTGTCTTCTAACTCAAGTTTTTATCCCCCAACTCTACCCCTGTGTGGATGAAAGGGGTTCTAGAACCTGCACTGAATAGTAGTAAAGTATTAGGGCCCAAATCATCTCACAGCACTGATTATCTTTCAATGTCTTACCCCAAAAGAATGGGAAGAAGGCTTCCAAGAGAGACAGGTGGCCCTTGACTACACAGTGACAGAGGGAGTAACTGTGACAGAGTTCTAGGAAACTTTTCTTCTCATAGCAAGTCACACTGTCTCTGAATTAACTGTGTGCTGATGCAACATTCATGAACTTTAGTCAGGCAAGTCATTGGTGAAGTGATTTGAAAAGTATTCAAGTTTCATATACTGCTCAGTCACTACAGTGCCTTCCAAGGGCAGATGGTGCAATTTTTTATATTGCCTCTCATATGAGAAGTATGGGAAGATTGTGCCATGAGAGAAAAACTGAAGAAGATGTTTTAAAAGTAATGCAAAGAACCATATCTCAATAGTAACCCTAAAAGTAATGTCTTAAGCTCACTAATCAAACGACATAGGCTAGCAGATTGGATTAAAAAGAAAGACCCAACAATATGCTGCCTCCAGGATACTCAAATGATAGGAAAAGGCATACACAGACTGAAGGTGAAAGGTTGGGAAAAATCATACCACTCGTATGGAATATGAAAGTAAGCAGGGGTTTCAATACTCTTATCAAATAAAATAGACTTCAAGCCAAGTTAATCAAAAGGGATAAAGATGGACACTGCATACTGCTCAAGGGAACCATATACCAACAAGACATAACAAACATAAATAAATGCATATGCCCCAAACAATGGTGCAGCTGTGTTTATCAAACAAAGTCTTCCCATGTTCAATAGGCAAATTAACCAGAATACAATAATCATGGGTGACTTTAACACACCTCGCTCACCAATGGATTAATCTTCCAAACAAAAGTTGAATAAAAAAACTATAGAACTCAACACAATCAATAACTTAGACTTAACTGACATATATAGAATATTTTAACCTGCATCAAGCATATAAACTTTCTTCTCACCAGCACATGGATCCTTCTCTAAAATAGACCATATATTAAGCCACAAAGCAACTCTTACTAAAAACAAAAAAGTAGAGATTCTATCATGCATTTTATTAGATCATAATGGAATGAAATTGGAAATCAACAACAAAATAACAAAAATTTCTCCATCACTTGGAGACTAAACAATATGCTACTGAATGAACAATGGGTTACAGAGACATCAAAGAGGGGATTAAAAAATTCGTAGAGGTAAATGAGAACATAGACAAAACATATCGAAATCTCTGGGACACCATGAAAGCAGTACTAAAAGGAAAATTCATTGCATGGAGTTCATTTCTTAAAAGAAGAAAAAGTCAACACAAAAATGACCTCACACTACATCTCATAGCCTTAGGAAAAGAACAACAAATAAGTAGCAAAAGCAGTAGAAGACAAGAAATAATTACAATTAGAGTGGTAATCAATGAAATCCAAACAATCGCAACAACTTAAAACACTGACAAAACTAAAAGTTGGTTCTTTGAAAAAATAAGTAAAATTTATAGACCCTTAGCCATGCTAATGAAGAAAAGGAGAGAAAGAACTCAAATAACCAGCATACTTGATAAAAAAGGTAATATCAAAACAGACACTAAAGAAATATAGAGGATAATTAGAAATTACTTTGAAATCTTATACTCCAATAAAATAGAAGACATTGAAGGCATTGATAAATTTCTTAAGTAATACAATTTTCCCAGATTGAGTCAGGAAGGTATACACAATTAAAACAGAGCAATATCAAGTAAGGAAATAAAAGACACTATCAGAAGCTTATAAATCAAGAAAAGCCCAGGATCAGACTGTTACAGAACCAAGTTCTACAAGACCTTTAAAGAAGGACTAACACCAATACCCTTTAATTTATTTCAGGAAATAGAAAAAGAGGCAGTACTTCCAAACTTATTCTATGAGGCCAATATCTCCCTGATCCCAAAACCAGGCAAAGACACGTCAAAGAAGGAAAACTTAAGACCAATATCTATAATAAACATAGATGCAAATATTCTCAATAAAATTCTGGCAAATCAAATACAAAAACATATCAAAAAGTTCATGCACCATGATCAAGTGGGATTCATAACAGGGATGCAAGGTTGGTTCAACATATGAAAATCAAGAAATGCAATTTATCACATCAATAGACTTAAAGACAAGAATCATATGATAATCTCAATAGATGCAGAAAAAACACTTGACAAAGCACAGTTCCACCTTTATTTTCAAAACACTATTAAAACTAGGGGTAACAGGAACATATCTCAACATTGTATAGGCTATCTACACTAAGCCTCAGGTCAATATCATTCTAAATGGAGAAAAATTGAAGGCATTCCCTCTAAAAGCTGGAACAAGACAGGGATGCACTCTTTCACAACTTCTATTTGACGTATTTCTTGAAACACTAGCCAGGGCATTTAGACAGATGAAAGAAAGGAATATGTATAGGAAAAGAAGAACTTAAATTAGCACTATTTGCTGACCATATGATTCTATACCTGGGAGACCCAAAAAGCTCCACCAGAAAACATCTAGAACTAGTAAATGAATTCACCAAAGTAGCAGGATATAAAAATCAACACCCATAAACCAAAGGCATTTCTGTATATCAGTGAAAACTCCTATGAAAAGGAAATGAGGAAAACAACCCTACTCATGATAACTTAAATAAGATACTTGTGAATCAACTTAATGAAAGAGGTGAAATATCTATACAATGAAAACTAAAACACCCTAAAGAGAGAAATCAAAGAAGACATTAGAAGATGAAAAGATCTACCTTGTTCTTGAATAGGCAGAATTAATATTATCAAAATGACCATACTACCAAAAGCACTAGATCAACTTAATGCAATTATGATCAAAATTCCGATGGCATTCCTCATAGAAATAGAAAAAGCAATAATGAAATTCATCTGGAAAAATAAGAGACCCAGAAAAGCTAAAGCAATCTTTAGCAAGAAAAGTAAAACAAGTGGCATCTCTATACCACCAGACCTTAAACTATACTACAGAGAAATGGTAACAAAAACAGCATGGTATTGGCATCAAAACAGTCTGGTAGTCCAATGATACAGAACAGAAGACACAGAGACTAACCCATAAAATTACACTTATCTCATATTAGAAAAAGGTCCAAAATCATGCACTGGAGAAAATATAGCATTTTCAACAAATGGTGCTGAGAAAACTGGAAATCCATATGCAACAAAATGAAATTAAACTCCTATCTCTCCCCATGCACAAAACTTAACTCAAAATGGATCAAGAACCTAGGAATTAAACCTGAGACTCTGCATCTAATAGAAGAAAAAATAGGCCTGAATTTCATCAGGTGGGATTAGACACCAACTTCCTTAATAAGACTCATATAGTGCAAAAATTAAAACCAAGAATCAATACATGGGATGGAATCAAATTAAAAAGTTTCTTCTCAGCAAAAGAAACAATCTGTGAGGTGAAAAGAGAGCCCACATCCTGGGAGCAAATTTTTACCCCTCACACATCAGATAGAGCACTAATATCTTGGGTACATAAAAAACTCAAAAAGCTAAGCACCAAAATAATAATAATAAAAAAAAACAAATAACCCAATCAACAAATGGGCCAAGGACTTGAAAAGACATTTCTCAGAAGAGGATATACAATCCATCAACAAATATATGAAAAAAATGTTCATCATCTCTAGCAATTAGAGAAATGCAAATATAAACTACTCTAATTTATCATTTTACTTCAGTCAGAATGGCAGCTATTATGAAGACAACAAAAATGTTGTCGAGGGTGTGGAGAAAAATGTACATTCATACATTCAGGATGGGACTGCAAATTGGTGCAGCCAATATGGAAAGCAGTATGGAGTTTCCTTGGAAATCTGGGAATGGAACCACCATTTGACCCAGCTATCCCTCTTCTCGGACTCTACCCAAAGAACTTAAAAACAGCATACTATAGGGACACAGCCACATCAATGTTTATAGCAGCACAATTCACAATAGCTAAACTGTGGAGCCAATCTAGATGTCCTTCAATGGATGAATGGGTATAAAAATATGGCACATATACACAATGGAATTTTACGCAGCAATAAGAGAGAATAAAATCATGACATTTGGAGGTAAAGGATGGCGTTGGAGAAGAAAATGCAAGTGAAGTTAGCCAATCCCAAAAAACAAATGTGGAATGTTTTCTCTGATATAAGGAGGCTGATTCATAGAAGGACAGGGAGGGTGAGTATGGGAGGATTAGATGAATTGTAGATAGGAAATAGGGGTGGAGGGAAAAGGAGAGGGAAGGGGATTAGCAAGGATGATGGAATGTGATGGACATCATTATCCAAAGTACATTCAGGAAGACTCAAATTGGGGGTCAACATACTTTATATACAACTAGAGATATGAAAAATTGTGGTATATATGTGTGATAAGAATTGTAATGCAAAAAAACCCACAAAGTAATTGTATAAGACGTGAATTGGCATGAACATACTTAATTTATAAATTTATAAAAAAATTGTGCTCTATATGTGTAATAAGAATTTTAATGCATTCCACTGTCATATATTTAAAAATATAAAATCAATAAAGAAAAAAATCATATGCTGTTTGGTCACTACAGTGCCCTTCCAAGGGCAGAATTTGCATTTTTTTTCCAAATTGCCTCTCATATCTGAAGTATTAGAAGATTGTGCCATGAGAGAAAAACTTAAAAAGTTTTAAAAGTAATGCGAAGAGCAACACTGCAACACTATTTTCAAAAAGATGGATACTTGAGTTAAAATGACTGAATCTGTATTTTATACCTCCTTATTAAAATTTGAGAACAACATACAATCATTCTGTGTCACATTACTGGGAAAACTGTTGAAGTGCTCTTTTAAACTTCCCTGTATAGAAAATTATCATGAAGGATGTAAAACCCATAATTGCCTTTTTGCTGTGTGCATATAATGAAATTGTACATAGAAGTGTATTGCATTTAAAAAATGAACAAAAGCTAGGTACTTTTACTATACAAGGGTGTTACTGAAGAAATGTGTGCGTGTGGGTATATGTATATTTGTGAGTGTGTGTGTGTGTGTGTGTGTGTGTATGTGTGTGTGTGTGTGTGAAAGAAGATATGACAGGGACAAATGAGTTGAGAATTTGAATTACATGATATGTGCCACGTTATTCAAATTAATGCAAATTTGACAAATTTGATACTGTAAAAAATTGATAACTGTTCTAATATCTGAGTAGTAAGTTTTAAAAAAGTTTTTAAAAACATGTCATCAAGGACTAATTTTGGTTGTTATAGTCAGCAATGTCAACCCAAAAAATTCAGAGGTAAAAATTATGTGTGATTGAAATATCAGTTGACAAACTTAGAGATAATGCATGCTATTCTGAGAAGGCAAATGCTTTGGAAAACTTTATTTTTTTAACACTGGAGATAATTATATACCTATCAAAGCTTTTACAAATATAAATTTTTTTTTTATTTTCATTATGGAAAAAAGTGGTCAACAGAATCATTTGTTGGCACCTTCATGGTGACCTCTCCATCACCTTGTCTTACTTGAACTGTTTTCATTTTATGCTCGCAGGAGACAGTTGTTTGTATTCAGCTAGTTTTCATTTAATGTGCCACTGCTCTGTCTTTGTGTTACACATGCTGTTCTTTTACTATTTATAATACATGCTATGCCATTATGATTTTAACTTTGTTGTGTTGGTTGAATAACTTGTAATACTCAAACACTTGAGTTACAGTGAAAAATGATACCAGTATTTCTTTCAGCTTCATTTCAGGTTAAATATATTTAACCTGAATATTTTGGATGTTCACCAAAGATCTTTTATGGGGAAAGTAAATGTATGAAATAATAGATGAGTAACATATATGAGTAATGTTGGCTCTGAACAAATTTTGAAAACTTAGTTGACAAAATATTGGATCACCCGAAAAGAAGCATGAATTTTGAAATCTGAATGCCTTGGTTCTCAGTATTATCATTCTATTTTTCTTACATATTTTTAAAGATATCAATGGACTTTTATTTATTTATATGTGGTGTTGAGAGTTGAACCCAGTGCCTCACATATGCTAGGAGAGTGCTCTACCATTGAGCTACAGCCCCAGCCCATCATACTTTTTTAAAAAAATATTTTTAGTTGTAGATGGACTCAATGCCTTTATATTATTTGTTTATTATATGTGGTGCTTAGGATCAAACCCATGACCTCACACGTGTGAGGAAAGTACTCTACCACTGAGCCACAACCCAGTCCTGGTATTATCATTCTTTATTGAATTTATTTCTTATTAAAGTATACAGTTTTTAAGACTTTTTTTTACAGTATTATGTAACTTTTAGTATGGTTAGATTGGAGTGATGCTCATATGTTACCATAGAACAGACATTTATATTTTGTCTAGACTTCATTATCTTAGTAGTTTTCATGCTCTATATATACAACAACCAACCTATTTCCAATGAGAAACATGTTAATGTATTTAAAGCCATTGTTACAAGTTTGTAATGTATGTTTCCAACTTGTTTTAAATGTATGTGTTATATTACAAAAATATTGTTCTTGATTGAGAAAAGGACAAAAAATGTAAAACCACAATTTTTCATAAATGAATATTGCTAATTGATTCCCAGCCCTTTCTTATATTGGGTTTCTTGAGATTTAGTTAGCTAATGAATGGATAAATTAATTAAACACTTATGAAATTTAGTTGAGATTTAACTTAGCTTGCAATTTAATTATTTGTTTATTTATTGTATCTATTCACCCACATCAATAATTTAGTGAATGTTATAATTCCAATCTAAAAAACAACCAAAAAAGCAAACTGAGGGGTATGGGAGGAGAGGAGTGATGGTGATGGAAGTCACCAGGTAACTGCTTTGTAATTTGTTGAGATCTACCTCAGTAACATCTACCTCTGTTTAGCGTGTTTTAATTTACAGAATGAATTTAAAAAGCAACCGTTACCAAGTAAGTATAATTTAATGTAAAAATATAACATGAAGTACAAATATTAAAATTATTAAACAAAGAACAAATAAATCTGCAAATTCTATACAATATAAACAGTTATGTCTTTGAAACCAAAAAACAAGCTCCTGCTCTGAGTCTTGAAGGTTAATTACAGCTGCTGTGCACTGCAGTTATCATCTCTCCTGTGTCCCGGCGCCAAAATCTCTGCTCTCCCAGGTGTCTTATGGAGTCTATAAAACAGAAAAAAGTAAAAAGGGCACTTGGGATGATGAGTTGCTGGCCACAGAGAGTGGCCAGGACCACAATTACCTCAGGATATGCAAGATGAATTTGGGAACTGATCTCTCCTAGGGTCTGGGCAGGCTGGTATGCTGCCCTCAGCTGAGGATATTGTCTGTGGGCAGAGAGTGTCTATGAATGTCCTCAGGAGCAAATTCCCATGCACATTCACCTTCAGAACCTTCTGAGGCTGCTCCCCAGGAGAGTGAACATGAGGCAATGGGAAGGGTTCTTTAGGACATTTGGGTGTAAAGGCTGAGTAGCACATATCTGGGACCCTGAGGAGCAGAACCTGTGATGACAAAGGTTGGAACAAGGACCCTGCTCCTCCAGCCCTACCTTGTAGTGCCATTTCTCAGACAGCTTCCTGCACTGATTTTAACCAAATTGTGCCTTCCCTTGCATGGCCATGGTCACATGCAACTATGACACCTTCAGGGCTCTAATTGCTTCTGATGGATTGCATAAAGTGCAACAAAGAAACTTAAGGAAGTAATGGAGAATATGTGAACTGATTTTACCTCTGCTCACCCTCCCATTCTTTCCACACTCACATTTTCTCTTCTTTAATTGCTTTATCACCTTTGCTGCATCGAGCCCACGTTTTAAATCAGGAGAGGGCCCCTGGAAACAATTCATGTTAAGGGACCTACATTCCAATTGTATAATCTTGACCTAGGAAAGGAAGGGTACATTCATACATGCTCAGAGCCAGCAAAGGCAGGAGAATGCAGCTATTCAGTTGTCAGTAAAACAGAGTCAGATTTTTTGTATCTCATACATCAGACAACAACTCAGTATTTCTGATGCCCCCTACAATTCAAACTCAGTGTATGGCCATGCAGTATTGCTCAGCATGATTCAGTCATGTCACCTGTGGTAAAAAAAAAAAAAACAGGGAAAGACTAAGAATGTTAGTGTAGAGAGATTTAACAGACATTGAAGGGCCAAGGACCTCAAAGATCTGGATGAGGAAAGCACCTTTAGAAAAGTCATAAAAAGTTGGAAAGATGAAACATGGAAAATCTACATAATCTCTACATAAGAAACGATAAATAAGAGAAACCAATAGAAAATCAATTACTTGCAGATTTCTGGTCCTTTTCTCCTCCTCCTCCTCCTCTCATCAGTTTCTATGTTTTCTCTGTGGACCATGGCCATGATGGTGATGATGTGGTCTTAGAAAAAGGAAAGGCAGAGTTAAAGTCAAGGTGAGAGCTTGAGTTGCTCCTGCTCCTGGTGTTCTAGAGCCAAAGTCAAAGCTCTCCATTCTTCCTCTTGTGTGCACTCCTGTCTCCTAGAAGGACACCTTTCCCATTTTGTCATGCACCTAGGGCTGTTCCTACCTGCAAGCTCTTCTTCATCATTTCTTGAATCATAATCTTTGCTCCACATCCAACCTTTAGAGACACAAACATCAGCAACAGTGTTACTTAAGATTGTCTCATGCATTATTTGTCACAATTAAGCTCATGATAGTTGCTAAGATTGGATGATATTTTTCCCACACAGGATTGTGTGATTGAGGCTTGGTCCTTAGTATGGCCATAATGAGAGTTGTGACACCTGTATGAGGAAAGATCTGCTTGGAGGTGATGGGGCCATTTGAGGGTATGAGACTCAGAAGTAAAAACAATGTGAGCAGGAGATTATTTGCACAAATCTACTTTTGACTGTGGTGACATTAGATAAATAGATGGGAAGCAGCAGTTGGGGCAAAGATCACAAAGTAATGCAGAGAGGGCACTTGTAAAAAGACATGAGCTTTGAATGAGGGATTTCTCAGGTTCAATTTGATGACATGCACAAAATTCATTTTCTACCAAGGAAAAGTGCCACTTAGGAAAATGCTCTCTACAATCATTTGACAATGGTTGTTATCATATGTGAATATCATCTTGAATCATTCTCACAGGTAATAGATGTGTGATTGTAATTCCATCACAAAAGAAATTGCATGAGTCACCTCATAAAATATGAACACTGTAATATTTTCATGCATAAATTTGAACTAAAAGGAACAAAACAACACTTATATCTTAGACAATGAAGGGTCACATTACCTCAGCAAAATAATTTGGTTGGTCTCCTCCCAAATCAATTGATGCCACCTCCATTATGACTCAATAGCAATCTAGAGAAATACAGTGTAACTGTAAGTACATTGGTTTGCTGATGAATTACTCCAGGGGTTTCCTTACTGTGGATATGGATCTGGAGTGTATGGATATGGTTGTTTAACACAGAGAGACTCAGTTGCTGCTGGAACATGATTGTTTCTGAATGGCAAGAGAAGGGGCATATCAAGAAATAAAAATTAAAAATAGACAAAAAATGGAAGGAACTACAATGAGAAATGAAATATTCTACTGTTACACTAGAAGGTTTCAGCATTCTTTTAAGGTAGTTGTCTGATCTATCAGGAAGAAAAGAAAAAGTATCATTTTGAATCAATCATCTCTGTTATGGGTACAATTACTTCCACCCAAATACAAGTTTAAGTCCTAACACCAGTACCTCCAAATTTTACTGGGTTTGAAATGTAAGTCATTGTGATATTAGCAATTAAAGGTATCCTCTTGGAGCAGGGTGGACCCATTCTCCAAATAGGACATCTGGTCTCATAAGAAGATGGGGCACATTCATGAAGGACTAATACCTTGTGATGATGGAAGCAGAGAGTAAAGTGCTGCAGTTGAAAACCAAGCAGATTAAGGATGGCCACCAAACCAGCAGAAGTTAAGAATGGGCAGGAAAAATTCTTCCCTAAAGTTTTCAGAAGTAGCATGTTCCTGCTAACAGGTCAATGTGGGATTTCTAGGGAATAGATAGTATAGTTGCATTACTTCAACCCAAGAAAGCTGGTACTTAGAAATGGCAACCCTAGGAATTTACCAAAACCATTATCAATCACATAGATCTATTTGGCCTTTGTACAAATACTTCATATCACAATGAGAGAATAAATTTGTTTTCAAGTTAACATGAGGTATTCATCAAGATAGAGTATATTTTGGCCCTAAACATTCCTTGGTGTGTTGAGAAATTGTGCAAATTTGCTGACAGGAGAAGAGAAGTTGGCAAATTGGAGGAAGGATGCACCCATGGCAGATCTTCAGTGCCAGACTTAGAAGGCAAGAAGACTGCTTCTCAGTGAGGCGGGGACTAAAGGAACTCACCAAAACTTAATAGTGAATGAAAAAAAAAATCCTAGAGGAATATAAAGTCAGAATCTTAAGTAAAAGAAATAATGCATTACAAGACAGAAGCAAATTTAACATGAGAGAACCTTTATATCTTGCAGTTCCACAACCTGTAATGCAAACAGCATGAATACTACTCCTTCCTCTCAGGTGGACAAAAGAGGGGTTTTACTAAAACTCAATAGTGGATACTCAGGGAGTCTTAGAGAATCAGAGGCTTGGGTACATTAAACAAAGACAAAAAAAGAAAGTACATTGGATCCAAGCTGATGGTGGCAGGAGCATCAGCCACAGCAGCAGGAATAGTGGCACTGCTAGATCACAGAAAGAGGGTAAATGCACTGAAAAAAATAGAAAGATTCAGTATGAAAATCTTGAGATCAGAGAGGCAGTGTTTCCTTGGCTGAAGAAGAGGTATTCTTTGCACTGTACACTGGTGCAAGAAGGGAGCTCTGTGATTCCTGCTGTCCCCAAAGAGCAAGGCAGGAGACACCTTGACACAGCCAAGTTGATGCAGCTACTGCAGGAGCCTGGAGCTAGGAGATATGAGCAGGTATGCATGCATGGTCCTGAACGGCACCTGCCACAGGACCTAGGCTTTGCCTGGGTGAGCTAGAGCAAAAGTCATGGAGAGCATTTTCCCCTGGAGAACTCAAGTCAGAGATGTGCATGAAAACCCTGGTCCCTTCCCCCTTGAGTCTGGTGCCTCCCAGGACCAGCTGAAGGGAATTGAGAACTTGAAGGAGCTGGAGTAAAAATGGGCTCCTGTGAAGAGCTTCCCAGACAATAAGCCCAGGAAGCATGGAAAGGTCACATCACAGGCAGTGGGGGGTGGTGGGAAGCTGACTAGCACACCCATAGTTGAATATAAGAACAAGATTCATAAAATCACCTCTTTAAAAGTAGAAAAGCTCTTGACGAAAAAGGAGAAACCATTAATTTCAAAAATAATGGAGAAACCTGGAATAGAAGGAACTTAATTTCAATATTATAAAAGTCATATATGAGAAATGCAAAGCCAATATCACACTGAACAGAGATAAAAATGAACAGCCTTCCTCCATATCATGAACAAGACTAGAATTTTGCCTATTTTATTCAATATATTTTTCTGAAGTAAAGTCAGAATAATCAGTCAAAATTAGGAAATTAAAAGGTTACAAAAAGAAAAAGTCAAATTGTCCATGTTACCTGGTGACATGATTCTATATTTAGAAGGCCCCAAATTTTTTCACCAGAAGAATTCTGGAACTGATAAATTTAGCAATGTAGCAGGATAAAAGATCAACACTCATAAATCAATAGTGTCACTATACTCCAACATTGATGGCACTGATATAGAATTCAAGAAAGCCATCTCTTTTACAATAATGTAAAAAAGCCCCTGGGGATAAATTTACCAATCAGGGTGTAAGATCTCTAAAAGAAAAAACTATAGAACACTGAAAAAGTAATGGAAGAAGATCTCAGAAGGGGCAAAGAACTTCTGTGTTCCTAGATAGGCAGAATTAATATTGTCAAAGTGGCCATACTATCAATAGCAATATCCAGATTTAATGAATTCAATACAATCCCCTTCAAATTACAAATGATATTCAGTATAGTATTAAAAAACCAGGCCTGAAATTCATTTGGGATGATGATGATGATGATGATGATGATGATGATGATAATAATAATAATAACAACAACAAAAATAATTATTATTATTTTTATTATTATTTGCCATAGCAATTCTGAGCAAGAATAAGTAAGGTAAAAACCATCATAATACCAAATCTCATAATTTACTACAGAGATGAGTAGCAAAAACAGTATCTAATGAACTGAAAATAGATATGAAGATCCATGGAATAGAATATACCACACAGAGACAACCCACCTCATACTTACAGCCACCTGATACCAGACAAGATCACCAAAATACATGTTAGAGAGGACATCAAGGTTTAAACAAATGGTGCTGGGAAACTGGATAAGCATAGAAATACAGGGAAGCATAGCAGAAAGAAGGTACACTGACACAATGTTGGTGGGACTGTAAATTATTATGACAACTCTGGAAAGCAATGTGCATATTTCTGAAAAGCCCAAAAGTATAATCCACAGTACTCAGCCCTTACACTCCTCTCTGCTTATTCTAGAGAACTACAAGTCAGAATACTATTGTGATACAATCACTTCAATGTTTGTAGCATTCACCATAAATACAATTGTAAGATCAACCCAGATGTCCATCACCAGTTGAAGGAATCAAGTGCACAAAATTAAAAGGTAGCTAGATCTTCTGGAACTATAGCACTGCTGAATGACTCAAAGCACATAAATTTGTACATATTAAACAAAAGAAGAATTGGAACTCTGAATCAACTAGAATCATTATTGCAGAATGGACACAATGACAGGATTTCCACAGTACCTTTGTTGGACTTTTCCTTGGGCATAACACTGGTTGGTGGCAGAGGCCATCTCCTCTGGACGGAGGCTTGTGGAAGTCTTCTGCATTTTGGGGGTTCTTACATTTATATGGGAGGAAACAGCCTGGGAAATGTGATAAAACAAAGTTAGCTGTTGACAATGTGCTAGCAAGTAAACATAGGGTCATCAATAGTAATTCAAATAACAGTTCAACCAGTTTTAATTTGATAAGTGATAATTGTAAATATCTGGGGGTATAATTTGAGCTTTGAATTCAAGTATTTATAATACACTAATAGCATGCCCAGCAACTTAAATATTTCTTGTATTTTTGTATTCTGTCATTTTCAACAACAAGAATGTTAATTATGTTAGTAGGAATAAGTCTGGGACAAAGGAAAAATGCTGCATAATATCACTCTTTCATGGAAACTGAAAAATTGACCATAGAACATGAGGGTAGAATATTAGTTAGAAGAGCAAGGAGATAATGTTACAATTGAGTATTAGAAAAAAACTTGTGATGTATTTTTGCAGTCTGTGAGCAGAGTTAAAAATAATAAAATCTGGGTCTGGCATTGTGGCTCATTTGGATAGTGCTGGCCTAGCATGTGGGAGGCACTGGGTTTCATTCTCAGTACCACATTTAAATAAATAAATAAATAAAGATTCAAGAATAACTAATATTTTTTTAAAAATAATAAAATCTATGTTTAATGAATTTTGAAGGAGGAATTTGAATGTAATTAGATTTTACACTACTGAACTCATTTTTCACCATTGGGGCAGCAAATCACCTGAGTCAGATTGAGCTTTAGGATAACATTGTAATGTGTGAGGTCTAAAACCCAACACAATATTGTGTGTGCAAAAACAATTACTAAGGCAGAATCATAGAAAGGCAGAGAGAAAACAGTGACCATCAGCTGTGGTTATCTGGCTTTTGTTCAAATCCTACTGCAAAACATTACATACCTGTGCAGTTAAATAAACCCCTCTGTTTCTCAATTGTTTGCAATAGTGTGCATCTGATCCATGTAATGATATAAGGCTGACATTGATCACATCCAGGCATCCTAAGAAGACTGGTGCTTCATATGGGTGCTAAAGTGTCCTTCCATTAAATAGGACACTTCATTAAATGTGTGGAAAAATAAGCTCAATCGTTGACAGTGTTTGAACAGAGAGGTGTCAAACAGAGGTCATCCTCCAGAGTAATGGGTGAAGAAAGTCTATTCCTCATTCTTTACAGATGGATATCTGTAAAGCTCATGGGGAATATCTGTGACCTCCTGTGACTCATCAGCCTGAAGGGATTGGTGGAGCAGAGTCTGTCCACCACAATTTTGAGTTTAGATGTTCCTAATTTGGAGATTTTATTTGACTTTCCCAGATTCACAACAGTGATGATTGGTGGATGTGGGACAGGAATGTAGTTGTTTAGTTAGGACCAGAGATTCCTGAGCACTTGAGTCCTCTTGTGGATACCCTAGAACCAGGAACCCAGAACTCTTCTCAGTTCTTTTCAAATACTCCTTCCTTCAGGCCTCCTTGGTATGAGGTTTCAGTAGCAGACACCATGAGAAATGTTCAAGTTATAACCCAGGCTCCTGTCTCTTCATTACAATTACTGACTTAAAAATGATTATTTCATGCAAATGAAGCCTATCTGAAGGTCAAGGGTAGAGTCTACATTGTAGCCATCCTTTTCCAGGGTCTTCTCAATGTCAACTGCCTCTCAGTGAGCAGGCCTGATGAGCAGTTGACCACCCAAATCATCAGGGCTCTATAGGGCACACAAACTGTTCAGAACTTGGGAAATTCTAAACCAACTGCCACTTGATGGCTGTGCCAAGAATGAAGTTTCCTTGTGCTTTCCCCACCTAGATGGCCTGTTAATGTGAATTAATGGGGGGAAGCAGATACCCTGGGCTGAAGCTTTGGTGTTTCAGTGTCAGAAGCTTGCCTGTTCCCAGGTCTGCAGACTAATATTCTGAGCTACCATCTGAGAAGCCAGACAAGGCCTGGTTGAAATGTCACTTCTCCAGATGCACCAGCTCTGATCAGACATATTTCTGCTCCTGGCCTTCTAAGCCTCTTCCTAGATCCTGTAGGGCCAGGGGACAGAGATTTATCTGCCTATATGGACCCACCACTAACTACAACCTGTGAACCTCCACCAATGGATCCTCCCAGAAGACCACTGAGGCCCTCATTTCCTCCATTATTGGACATCCACTCCACTGACCTCAAGGCACTGTCCTTTTTACCTCCTTTCCAGTAGCCCCCAAACACCAGGGATCCTGTAGTCATAATTGGAAACTTTTACTGAAATCTGAGTCCTATTTTCTTTTACAAATGTCTTGATTTAGACTTCTCTAACATTATGTTTAGATGTTCATATACATTGAGATGAGTTTGGTTTCTAATTGCCCTTTCATGGGATATATGTTGCCTTACTTAGCGTCCATATACTCTCTCTCAAATTTATTCATCTCATGAAAGCAAGGTCAATGTCCTCCTACTCTAATTCACTTTAAGGGCACAAATGATATTTTCATTAGGAATTGTTTATATTTATAAATTTAGAAAAGCTTTTTCAGTAACCAGGTCAATATAACAAGCAAATATATGAATTGAGTGATAAAATAATATCACCAAACACTTAAATCTCAAGAGAGAAGATTCAGCATTGAAGATGAAAAAAATCAAGAGGAAAATATATTCAGTAAACTTTAACTGCCCTTTGAAGAAACAGCCTTGAAAACATCACTAACAACATACCTTCCCCACAGCAGATTAGATTTCCCATGGTCAACCAAGAACTCAAAACCTCCCTAGTCTTCTCCAACTTTAACTGACACCACTTCGCTCACCACACCAACTGAGTGGAAATGGAAGGTAAGTTGTGCATCCCACATTACCATGATGACTGGTCAACATGGAACTTTCATTATGAACACATGCCACATTCTGAGCTGCTACTCTTAGTAAGTGTATTTTACATGTCCAAGTGTGTTGTTGAAGTGTTTGTGTATTGCTTCAAAAACTGAAACCTAGACCCACACATTAATATTCCCTGTTTATGAAAATAAGTTAAATCAGAAAAAAAGGATTTACTCCCCAAGTGACTTCATTGACCATAAAATCATGGGATGAAAGGGAAGCATAACTACACTTTTGAGAATAAAAGATTCCATTCCTGGTTTGTAATGCTAAACCTACACATGACTCAATCTTTTTGAATCTCCAATCATTTGCAGATAGAGAAAATTAAAACATCTTTTCGATTCAGAATGAAAATATATAAAAAGTATTATCTTTTAAAAGTTGAAGAAATTTTCCAAAGGGAGAAATTTTAAATCACATCCTTATTTGAAATATAAAAACAAAACTTTTTTCTATTTAGTATGATTTAATCCAGTCATTTGAATTAAACTTTCTCTTTCATGACTCCTGCTGTGGAATCCATTCTTTTGTTTCTCATCCTACCCTGTCATCTCATACCACAAAAAGTCATGGTTGAACATGCACATGATGAGGTCTATACAAACAATGTATGCAATGCCTTCACATTGTAAAAACTATCTATGCTAAACCCAAGGCCAATATCATTACTAAATGAGAAAAACAGAAAGCACTCCCTCTAAGGACAGAAACAAGATGGGGTTGCCCTCTTTGAAACTCTAGTCAGAGCAATCAGACAGATGAAAGAAATTAAAGTGATTTGCATAGAATAAGAACTCCAATTATCGCTATTTTCTGATGACATACTTCTATATTTAGAAGATCCAAAAAAATCCCCCAGAAAGCTTCTAGAACCAATAAATGCATTCAGCAAATTAGGATATAAAATCAATACCCATGAATCAAATGCATTTCTATATATAAGCGATGAATCCACAGCAAAAGAAAGTAGGAAAACCTCTCCATTCACTCTAGCCTCAAATAAATATAATACTTGGGAATCAATTTAACAAAAGAGGTGAAAGACCTCTACAATGAAAACTATAGAACACTAAGGAAAGAAATTGAAAAAAAATCTTAGAAGATGAAAAGATTTCTCATGCTCTTGGATAGGCAGAATTAATATAGCCCAAATGGCTATACTACAAAAACTTTTAGAAAGATTAAATGCAATTCCTATTAAAATCTCAATGACATTCTTTTTTATTAAAAACACCAGGCTAAGGCTAATGCTCTCCCACATGGGGTCTTTCCCCTGTGGCCTCTCCTGGCCCTCTTTCTGGCTTTGGCTTATGCTTTCCCTCAGGGAAGTTATTCCCTGGGGACCTTCAGGACCTTCTTTTTGCTTGGGGCTTTTTCTATCTCCCAGGTTGAATCTGCCTGAGAAGTTCTCAGGATATTCTTCCTGGCCCCAGCAACTCAGGGAACTCTGGACAAGGCAATTCTGGCAACTCTGGACACACCAGCAACTCTGGACACATTGAGGAGCCATTCCCTCCTAGCACCCCACTGGAGGCCACAAGCCGAGTGGATAGGTAACTACAGGAAGCACCTGGGATGCAACTGCTGCCACTGCTGTGGCTGTTTCTCCTGCTGATTCTGATTCCATTACTACAGGGGCTTGTAGAGGTGTTGAGTATAAGAATCCCACTGGGATTGGCACTGTATGGGGCACAGACATTTGCACATGGGGTTGTATTGCTTGGGACCAAGGACACAGGTGTCCTGGCACATAAAGCAAAGGTGCTGGGGCTGGCATCTGGTCCTCCAAACGTGGCATGTACTGTGCTCCAAGCACCAACACCTCTGCCTGCTCCTCTCCTTCCAGGGACCATGCCACGGCACCAAGCTGTTGGGCTCCCATAACAGGTACAACCTTTGGGGGCAATGGATCTGCCAATGCTGACTCTCTGCCTGAAGTAGCCTCCAACGTAGTACTTCACGCTCATCCATCACCTACTGCAAGGCTACCTGTGCCACGAGTGGTAGCATCATCACACTCCTCACGCAGCTGTTGCAGCGCAGAGGCAAAAGCTGCCTCGCACTCCTCCACCTGATTCTGCAGCTGACAGACCCCACTCTCCTGCTGCTTCCGCAGCTTGGCCACCACTTGAATGCCCAGAGCCAGGGCACTCCAGGTGTATACCCTCTTGAGATCTCCAGACACCTGAGAGTCCACCACCACAGTGCAAAGCGGTCCTCTACCTTGTTCTAGGGATGAGACCAAAAGGCCATGTAGAACTCTGGGCCACCACCATTCAGGAGAACTTCATCATTAATGAATCGGACCACCTCCTTGTGGCAAAAGCCCCTGGCACAGTCGCCAAACTCCACTGCCATTGCGGCTGCGGCCTTTATTTCTTGATTTCATGAAAACAAGGTGGATGTCCTCCCCCTGTTCATTTATTCACTTTTCTATTAAAATATTTATTCATTTTAATTTGTTATATATGATGGCAGAATTCAATTCATTTCATATCATACATTGAGATCACCATTTTTCAAGTCTCTGGTTGTATACAAAGTATTTTCACACCATTTATGTTTTCCTATATGTACTTAGGGTAATGATGTCTAATTCCACCATCATTTGTACCCCCATGCCCTCTCATCATCATTTGTACCCTCTCCCTTCCCTTGCCCTATCTAAAGTTCCTCCATTTCTCCCATGCCCTCCTATCATTATGAGTCAGCATCCTCATATAAAAGAAAGCATTTGGCCTTTGGTATTTTGGGATTGGCTTAATTCACTTAGCCTTATATTCTCCTACTCCAATCATTTATTTGTAAATGCTATTATTTTATTCTCTTTTTGTTCTGAGTAATATTCCATTGTGCATATATACAAAAGTTTCTCTATGTATTCATCTATTGAAGGGCATCTGGTTGGTCCCTCACTTCAGCTATTGTAAATTTTGCTGCTATAAACATTGATGTGTCTGTGTCCCTGTAGTATGTTGTTTTTCAGTTCTTTACATCTAAGCCAAGGAGTGGGATAGGTCAAATGGTGGTTATGTTGCAAGTTTCCAAGAATTCTCCATACTTACTTCTAGATTGGCTACACCAAATTACAGTCCCACAAGCAATGTATGAATGAGCCTTTCCCCCCACATCCTGGCCAACTCTTATTGTTGTTTGTAATCTTGATGTCTGCCATTCTGACTGGAGTGAGATGGAATCTTAGAGTACTTTTGATTTGCATTACATCTCTACCAATGAATGATAGTCTTCATAGAATTAGAAAAAGGAATCACAAAATTTATTTGGAAAAATAAGAGGCCTAGAATAGAAGAAGCAATCCTCAGCAAGAAGAATGAAGCAAGAGGCATCACAATATCAGAACTTACACTATACTATGGAGCAATAGTAACAAAAACAGCATGGTATTGGTACCAAAGGACACATGTGGAACAATAATGATAAAATACAAGACACAGAGATGAACCCACATAGATATGCTTATCTCATAGTAGACAATGGTGCCAAAAGTATACATTGGAGAAACATAGCCTCTTCAATACATGATGCTGGGAAAACTGTAAATACATATGTAGCAAAATGACATTCAACCATCATCTCTCACCTGCATAAAAATCAACTGAGTGTGGATCAAAGATTGACAGAACAGAGTCTATGTACCCAATAGAAGAAAAAGTTCACTCAAATCTTCCTCACCTGACTTCCTGAACAAGACTTCTAAAGTGCAAGAAGTAAAATCAAGAATCAATACTGGGATGGACAGACACTAAAAAACTTCTTCTCAGCAAAGGAAACAAGCAATAACATGATGAGAGATTCTACAGAATGGGGAAAAAATCTTCATCACACAGACCTCAGATAGAGCACTAATCTCTAGGATATATGAAGAACTTAAAATCTGAACACCAAAAAGCCAAATAACACCATTAATAAATGAGCTAAGGAACTGAACATACACTTCACTGAAGAAGAAATACAATCAATCAACACACATTGGAAAAAATGTTCATCATCTCTAACAATGAAAGAAATGCAAATCAAAACTGCTATAAGATGTCATCTCACTCCAGAATGGCAATGTAACAAAAACACAGGTAATAACAAGTGTTGTGAAGGATGTGGGAAAAAAGTTACATTTATATATTGCTGGTAGGACTGCAAATTGTTCCAGCCACTATGTGAAGCACTATGAAGATACCTCAGAAAACTTAGACTAGAAGCACCCAGCTATTCCACTCCTCAGTTTATACCCAATGGACTTAAAATCAGCATATATGTCATTTTATTGTGTGCTTAATGTGTTGCAGCCACATCGATGCTTATAGTGGCTCAATTCACAATAGCTAAACTTTGGAACCAACATAGATGCCCTTCAACAGATGAGTGGAAAAAGAAAATGTGGTACATATACACTATAGAATATTATTCAGCCTAAAAGAAGAATGAAATTATGGCATTTGCAGGTAAAAATAGATGGAACTAGAGAATATCATGCTAAGTGAAATAAGCCAATCCCCCAAATCAGAAAGCTGAAATTTTTCTCTGATAAGCAGTTGCTGATCCATAATGGGGCTGGGAGGATCAGGCAGAATCCGAAAGGCACTTTGTTTTGTGTTGAGGGGACAGATGGGAGAAGTGGGGCTGTGGGGATGGGAAGGACAGTAGAATGAGACAAACATTATTACCCTATATACATGTAGGATTACAATACTGGAGTGACTCTGCCACATGTACCACCAGAGGAAAAAGTTGTGCTCAATTTGTGTACCATCTGTCAAAATGCATTCTACTGTTAAAAAAAGAAAAGAAGGAAAGAAAAAGGAAAAAAAACACAACATTTAGCGGATAAAAAATTTATTTGGATTCTCAAGGTTTCCTATATTTCAATCTATAAACAATTGACTCCATTCCTTAGGACTTGAGGCAAGTGTGAACATCATGGCAGAAGAGTGTGGTAGAAGAAATGAGTTCAAGACATGAAAAGGGGGAAATGGGGACTTAAGCTATTCTGGAATCTATTGTGTGAGCCTCTGATACAGGTGGCAGTGATAGGACCTCTCACACCTATGCACCCCACCTCCCCGAGGTTGTGTCTGCTGGTGCCCTCCTTGTTCTGCAGGCCTAGCATGGAGCAGGAGGCATTGGAGTACCTGAGCAGGAACCTGCTGGTTGTTTTCTGGGTGGAGAAGCTGAACTCTGAGGGCGAGGCTGACAAACACTGATGCCACCAACAGGAGAATTAGCTCTACAACATAGGGACCTGGGCCCCATGGGCAGTGCTGCCTCTGCTAACACCAAAGAAGCTGTGGACACCAAGAGCTGGCTAATCCACATAGGTACCAGTGCCAAGCATATTCATTGGCAAGGCTGTCTCCAGAGCTGATGATGGTGGCCATCTGTCCCACAGCAACTGGCCCCAAGGCCAGCTGTGTCAGCTCTAAGACAGCCACAGAGCCTGTAAGAGATAGAGAAGAGGGTGCTTGGGGATAAAGGACCCATCCCAACATTCCATCCTGAGGCTCTGCCTGGGCTAAGTCAGGGTATGGAGTGGGTTCAGTTGAGGGTCCTGAAAAGGCTGAGAATAGGGACAGGACTGAGCATGTCATCTGTGCAGAGAAAGATGGGAGCAGGATGGGGATCCAGGCCAAGTTGGAAATTTCCCAGAGCTCAAACTCCTGATGTTCAGAGCACATCTGGTCCTCTCGAATCATCTTATGCGCTCTCATGATTCTGGGAGCGACTAGTATTTGGTGATTATGCAAACTTTCTCCTCTCATGAAGCAGCTGATTTAGGACTACTGGGGAGCCTTCTTCTGAGCCTTGGAGTTCTAGAGAAGACAAAGTGGGAGAGTTGGAGCCCCAGATTCCTTCATTTACTCTTTTGGGCATAAAATCAGCCTTACTCTCCAGGGACCCAGGTCAGAGGATCCTTCTAGGAATTGACCCATGACCACTGCGCTGACTCTACTGGGTTATTGTATGCCCTAGGCCCAGCTCAGTAAGGCTGTTGACATTACTGGAGCCTTCCCTAGATGAAGCTGGGCAGCTGAGACCACTGATAAAATCTGGTTCAGCAGAAAACCAACCTTGTCCTCCTACACTCTGGGTCACCCCATTAACTTGTGTCCACTG
Source organism: Callospermophilus lateralis (assembly GCF_048772815.1). Classification (NCBI taxonomy): domain Eukaryota; kingdom Metazoa; phylum Chordata; class Mammalia; order Rodentia; family Sciuridae; genus Callospermophilus; species Callospermophilus lateralis. Next base: position 126,064,128 of record NC_135305.1, on the reverse strand, counting down.
ATTATGATTTCATTGCAATGTGACACTGTTACATTTCATTCATTTTTTGAAGTGAGTTAATAAATGGCATTCTCTTTAGTAAGCAATCTCTTGATTTTGTTGATTCTTCACATTATCTAGTGTAATTTCATAGGTGGTGTTTGTTCCTCTCTTTGAGAGCCTCCTTACCACAATAGACTGTCAAATGTCACCGGGAATTTCTTTTTTTCCCTCCTATTGCTTCATATAATCCAAGTGCCAAAAACTGTACTTGCCTAAGGAATTCACTGAGTCCCCATGGTTTCTGTGAATTTTGTCAGGAATGAGGTTGCACAGAGCTAAGCTCTTGAGGGTAGGTAGTAAGGCATCACTCCAATCAGAGACATAATGTCATGAAATCAAAGAAGCCTCGTGATCAGAGAATTAACGAGAAGTAGATGAGAGTCCATGTCTGTAGACTGACAACAATCACTTTGACTAAGTAAGGAAACACATGAGGGCTCAGAAAGGGTTATTCTACTTCCTATGGAGGCACTGCCCCAAGTAAACCCTGGGTGGCTCAGGACCTGGGAGGGTGGCAATATCTGTGCCCTTTGGCTGCTTAGAATCTACCAGCAGAAATACTCCAGATTTTAATCAACTAAAGTGGCCTGTTTGTGATCTTTTTTTTTTTGTGTGTGTATGTGTGTGTGTGTGTGTGTGTGATGTTTGATTTATCCATTAAAAAATGTGCTTATGGAAAAAAGCAGATTTTTGTTTCCAAGAGTTAAAAGTACTCTTCAAAAAATTTAATAAAAGAACATGGATTACATGGAACTGTTTTTCTCATAAGCACTTAAGTGAATGAATGCACCACAAGGAAACTATCCCAGGCACATTGGTATACTCAGGACTGCACCTACACCCAGCCAATGCTCACTGTGGGCAGGGGTCTGCACTTGGGCACAGAATTGGGTTTTGGTTTATACCCAGGGGTGCAGGAGGTGTACAAGACTCACATCCACATTAGAATACCAACAACATCCTCTGGCTACAAGGTAGACTCTGTCTCACAGCTGAATCAGAGTTGCAGAACATGGGGTGACTGGAGGACATAGGTGGCCAGCACACCTTGTTCCCACAGTGACCATGGATAACTTAGTATCACAGGGTGGAAGGTAAGAAAAAACCAAGGCAGCAATACCTGGCCTTGACTCAGGGGACAAGAGGCCATGGTCTACAACCAACACCCTTCTGCCCAAGGAGGTGGGCTGCAGGAGGCATTGACAGTACTGGCTCTGTCAACGGTCAGACCCCTGACTGGGCTGCAGCTCCTGGATGGCAGATATGGAGATATGCCAGGCTTGTCCCCAGCACTGAGCTCTGGCCAAGTTGTCTGTGGAACAAACCACCTAATTGCTGTACTTATTCATTTGTGTGCATACATCAAGAAAAGAACAGTTAAAACGCACATGCATTGTGATCTCTTAGAACCATGATCAAAAGAGAACAGCAGCTCTCCTACAAAAAGAGGTTTACGTAGATGTTAGAATCACCTAGTGACTGCAGGAGACTGGACACAGGGGGACTGGGCTGCAGAGTGAGCCACTGTCTCAGTGATGTCTCAAGAGGCACACACTGGCTGGTCAGTTTGTTTGCTAGCCACTGTGCTTAGAAACATTTTACTAATCCAAGGCTGTGATTACAATTTTCAGAGGAACTGCTCTGGCTGCTAGGGACCAATGTGTCCTTTATTAAAAGCATTGTTCTGGGAGCTTCTGACAGACACTAAGGCATTTTAGTGCTTCCCAGAAGGTGGTCACTGCCTCTCCAGCCTTGAACATCTGAACCAGCAACTGGCCAGATTCCAGCCAGGGTGACCCTCACTGTGAAGGTAAGAACCAAACTGCATGCCAAGCAATGGTTCCTGAGTGAACCACAGAAAACTGCAGTTAGGAATACCCTCCAAAATCAAAAGACAACATTTTCCAAAAATATTTTTTACAGCACTATAACTAATTTACAAAAAGCTAAAAAAATCATATTTACCAGGACACATCTGTTAAATAAAAACATCCTTAGTGTTCATAAGTACAGGGCTATGTACAAGGATTCTGGTTTTGCTCTCCTTAGAACAATAGCCCATGCCCAAAGGGGCCCAGCCTGGCAGGACTCCAGGCAGGGACAGCAGATGCAAAACAGACCCTCCACACAGTGGTACCCTGCCCGCCCTGTGTCCCCCAAAACTAACCCAAGCATCGGGCAATTCCTGGCATCCCTATGGATGCCAGCAGGAACAGGGCATGGCCTCCCCAGTCAGGGTGAGCAGCAAGGACTCCTTTGAGCAGAGCATCTGGGCAGAAATAGAACCATTTCTGAATGAGAAAAGACAACATAAAAAACAGAAGTGTGACAGGTATGTGGATAAGAAAACAGACTCAAATGAAAATTCTGCCCAATCCACACTGAAATCCACCCAAGAGCCCTCTGTCATGGCACTGCCAGCCACAGTCTAATGGAGCCTGGAAGGAGTTTGTCTTCTATAGACCTTTCAGGTCAGCAAAGGTAAGAACAGCGCACAGCAGCCTCAGGCCTAAGGTTGCCACAGAGCCTGAGAACCTGGGCAGCACAAGGCCTGCTGTCCCCAAGCCTCATGCAGCACAGAGCAGGAATTGCAGGGCTGAAGGTAGGGGCAGCAGTCCCAGGACCCTAGCCACCCAGCACAAGGTCTCTGACTCCAGCAGCGATGATGACATCCAGGAGGCCATCCAGCTGTGTCAGTTGGAGAAGACCAGGAAGGAGGCCAGCAGGCATCTGCCACCAAGAGCCCAGCTCAGAAAAAAGGGGCTGAAAGTTACCAGCATCCTGGGCAGCTCACTGAAAAGTGCCTTTCCTGATGCCCCCAGGAGAACACCCTGCAAGAGGAACTCATCAGTCCCCATGGACACAGACCTCAGCCCAAAGGGCTTGGACTCCTACCTCCTCTCCAAGCCACCAAAGGATGCCACAGCTGCTGCACTTCCAGCAAGCACCACCACCAGGAGGGAGCCTATGGAGGGGGCCTTTGTGGGTCAGACACATCTGAGCTGATGTGCACTGAAGTAATTCTGGATATTTCTAAGACCACCTGTGGAGGGCAGCAATGGGCCTGCACCTGTGAGCACACTTTTCTGCTCCCCCAATGTGCCTTTGCACTCTAATGGGGATAGCAGCTCTGTGGACAGTTATGACAGCATAGAGAAGGAAATCCAGATGTTTTTGGCTCTGAAGGCACAGTAAAGAAGTCTGCTGGCCACAGCCAAAAGGTGCTCACAGTCCAACCCAGGCCTACTCTCTCCACTGGGCCACAGCAGTCAGACTCTTGACCCCAAGTCTCCTCTCTCTAAAACCCCAGACCTGTCACTGAGCTACAAAAGGAAACAGAGAGGTGGTAGCCATGTTGTGAGTTTGTCCACATTCAAGAAAACAAGGAAGATTAAATAAAGTGCCCAGGATGGTGATTGCAGCTGGGGCATGCTCAGTCTGTCCATAGTGGGCAGGACCCACCCAGACAGGGAAAAGCAGGTGAGGCTCCAAGAAGGGAGTTCCAGACCAGGAGCTAGCATGTCCTCTCAAGACCTTTCATGTTCAATGATATTTGTATGTCTCAAGACCTCTGGGTAGAGGGGAAGGGAGAAGAAGAGAGGAGTGTTGGCGAGAAAGACAGCTCTAAGGACAGAAGGAGCTTGTTGGACAGCCACCAGGACCTGGACACAACCATCAAGGACCTGCTAAGATCCAAGCAGAAGCTCAAGAAGAAGTGCAGGGGTCCCTGGGCAGCCCAAAGGAAAAAGATCAGGTTCAGCCCCTGAGACACAGTTGTTGCCCAACTGTTTGTGATCTTTAACCTGAAGGAAAACTTGAATTTAGGAGTCAGGAATTTCATTAGTTGGATAAGGAATTTGTAGCTAATATAACCCAAGTGTGATTTTTTAGTGCTTTTTTGAGCAGAACATGATTTTCTCTCATGTGTGTCCCCATTCCTATGAGATGTCAGTAGGAATGCAGGCACAGTGGAGCTAGAGGAAGTTTCTGTGTTTCCTTTTTAAAATTTGCCCCCCAACAATTTGTCCTTAGGTAAATATCCTAAAAGTTAACTCCTAAAATGATTAACCAAGGCACTGTGGAAGAAAGTGCAGACAATGTGGCAGCTTTGTTCAAACCCTGGAGAAGATATTTTTGGTGGAGTGATAACACAAGGCTCACAGGAAGTCACAGCCATCACAGCTGAGCCTGTGCTGTGAGTTACTCTGGGTCACACCTGAATTGAGCACATCCTTCCCACTGGAGAGGTGGGACTTGTCCTGCTGGCATCTATTAGCAACTCCTTCCATGTTCCCAGATTTCCATGGGGAGCAGATGCCCTTCCTTTGGAATTTTAAAGATGGGCCAGCTCAGGCCATGTGAGGATATGTCTTCACTAGGTATTACTATCATAGGCTCATAAAATCTCCCCTTTCTTTGGACATCAATTCTCAGAGAAAAGAAGAGAAGGTGCCCCATCACCTGTTCCAGGTTGTGTTAAAGAGATGGGAAAAGACTCTCCTTTTCTTAAGCCCATCTCCCAGCTCTCCCAGAGGAGGAACTCATAAGCCAGAAATACTCTGAATCCAACATCCTCACTGCAGCACACATAGAAAGGAAACCAATATGAATTCCTTTTTGCCTCGTGGTTTTTCTAATGATTAATACATACATCCAAAATCACCTGCTCCTGCTTCTGCAGCTTCTTAAGCTGCAATGATGGCAGGAGATGGGAGCTATTTGACCATTCACTATTGAGCCCTCTATATTCAGGGAGGAGCTGGGTAGTCACAGCAGCAGCCAGAAAGCAGCAGACTTCATCAAGAGCTGCTTTAAGGTAGCTTTAAATTCTAGATTTTTTTTCCTTGAGACCAGGGCTTTTGAAAGTGAGGTCATTGGTTTCTGATGGGAAATACCTGGCAAATAGGAGGTTTCTGCACCATGCCCACCATCTTATCACTTGGCATAAATAGGATGCCCATTTTCTGGAGATTGTTCCATGTTTCACCATTTACCTTTTGACTCTGGTGTATTTCCTTTTCAACATCTCTGGATTTCCCTGTATAGCTGGGAATTGATGTGCCCATTGTCTGGATTATCACCCTGTTAATAAAACTTCACTCAAGGATACTGCTTGTATGTAAAGTTAGCCATCTTGAGAGCCACACAGAACAATCTTTATGGCATCTTCAAGGGTTGGGCTCTTACTTTTGGATGGAAAGCCACGTGCTGGAAAGGAAGTCTAATTTTCTCATTGGAAGAACCATGACCCTCTTGTGAAGCTAAGGATCAATGTCTCATCAGCTGTCTAGGTTTCAAAGCTAGTCTTTCTGAAACCATGTTTCTGAGAAAGAACAATATTTAGCATAAACAGGATGTCAGACTGTGCTGACTGTGTAGATCTTGGCAGCAATACAATATTAGTGCTATTAAAAACATCTACATGTGGATAAACAGTGAATAAATGATAGGTATAAAGGAAACTAAAGGATAGACAAGGAAATACAACATCGATTGAAAGGCTTGAGCTACTCTTCATTATTTCAATTGCAAGCCAGTTCTCTCTCCTATTCTTGCCACTTACCAACATGGTTCCCCCAAGGATACCATACTCAAATTTCTGATAAATCTTCAAATTTTCATGCATAATATTAAAGTTAATGAAAATACACCGACTTTTGAAAATTTCCCTATGAACTGTTATTTAACCCATAAGTACATCCATTTTTAGAATAACTGCAATGAAAGGAGATACAAAATCAAAGATAGAAGGTTTTTTTTTTTTCAGGAAGCTTCAATATAGGGGACTTTACAATGTTACCTACTATTCAGATATCAGAGACCACATTAGCCTAATGATTCTGAGAATTTCCCTACCACCATAAACTGTCTTGTGATCAACAGGGAATGTCATCCCCACATCCCTTCCCATGCCTACCTCTCTTTTTCCTTTAAAAGAAGAGTTTGAGAACCACAAAAGTGTTGTTTACTCTCCAGATGGCCCTTATCCTCTTTTGCATGTTTATTTTTCACTTTCCTAAATCAATCTCTATGCCTTAAGTGGTGTCTCCTTCAATTCATTTCAGCAACATTTTTGGGGATCCCCACTGATCATGAGTTGAAGGCTCCCTCTTTGGTAACTCCTTATGATGCATATGAGGATGTGTGTACACTCACACACTCACACACAGACCCCCCCACACAGAATGTCATGGGAAATATCTTGGAGAACCATGTGTGATGACTCATTATATGTACTAGGAGATGGTTCTCAACACAGGGAAATAGTATTATAGAATCTATATGTACTACGACATGGTTCTCAATACAGGGAAATAGTATTATAGAATCTACAACAGCATTAGAGGCCAAACTATGCTCCATGTGGTCCTGCTCAAAACCTTGTTGACATGCACACCCTTTCCTTTTGGACATTGCTCTGTACTCACCCCTAGGGGCTAGTAATCTGTCTTGTCTCTTTCCTGCTGGATCCTGAAAAATTAAAATTACTGCACACTTGTCAAGAGAGAGAAAGACTGTGGAAGACTCAGAGGTCAGAATTTGACAGGCTTCCCTTTTTGTATTTAGACAAAGACCCATGATTGAATGTCTGGATAAAAAATGTGTTTTTTTTTGGGAAAAATATGCTCACAAGACTACCAATTGTAACAGAATTCTATTCCTGAGACGTGTGCCAATGTGCTTTCTTAAAAGATTAAGAGCTTGCTGATAATCCCCCCTGTGATATGCCCCTAACAAACAAGCATGTGTAGCTACATGTATGAACAGACCTCATAAACAATCCAAATTCTTCCAAAACAACTTGGTTAATGCAATAATCAATTGAAGTTTCTTAAAAACAAGTTCCTTCACCTGTTGATCCCTATTTTTTCTTTAAAACCCAAGTCTGCCTTTACCTTGACAGAACACTTGCTGGGTTTCTAACTGAAACTGTATTTCCTGATATGCAAATCTGTTCTGTACCTGAATAGAATCTGTCTTCACTATGAGCTTAATCTTATTTATCCTTTCTTGGTTGGCAATCCTCAGTTTTGATGGATCATGCTGCACTACATGGTGACCAGGCACTGCCATACTCACAGAAGCCAACTTTCATTGTCACCTATGGAAACCTCCCTCAGTGTCCCTTCAACAAACAGAAATCCAGATGGATCCCAAGGCCTAATGGGCCTCTTGGACACAGGATTATCTCAGCCCAACCATTTTCCCCAGAACAAATTTTTCCCTCCTCTCACATTCTTATCCCCACTGGCTGATATTAAAGGACCACAACATTATGTTGTCAAAATGACCTCAATTATGACCCAAGTTACCTCTCCTTAGGAATGTCCTAGGAGCTGAGTTGCAGAATAAGGGAGTTTACCAGGAGAAAAGTCATGGGTATCAGGGTTCTGGAGAGGGATGTGGGGCTGTAACTCGAAGTCTCTGAGGAGGAGGAGGAAAGGCAAAGGGGTTTTGGCTTCACTTCTCCTTTGCCTTTGTCCCTGTGGTTCACCCTCCCTGGTCATCAATTGTATGTTTCTCCCCACCATTGTACTGGGCCTTATCCTCAGCCTGAGTATTGGCAATGGTTAAGTAGTTGTTAGCCCAGGGTTGGAGCTTGTGAAGTGATCAGAGATCCCACCCCCCTTGCTGTGGTTGCTGTACTGTTCACCTTCATTACATACTGGCGGCTCTTTCCTGGCCTCTGCTTATTCCACCATATGAAGTAGTTGCTGTGTTCATTGCTCAGGATGTAGGTGACTGTGGCTGAGGCTCCCAAGTGAGGCAGAAGCAGATGGGAAAGGAGGGCACAAAGACTTGAGAACATACAATTTTGTGACAGTAGGTGTTCGAAACAATGGGAAAGACTTAACCTTAGAAGCTTTGTTTGCAGGGACATACCAAGAGGGTCCCCATATTGCTTTGGGAATGTCTGGCCTATGGAGAAAACAAGGAGCGAGAAGTAAATGTGAAGCCAGTCCAAGGTGGACAGGTGGTGTTTCCAAACATTATGTCCTGAAGTGCCCAGCTGGGCCTGGACTAGGCAATAATCTTTTCACCCTGTGTTCTTGCAGCTAGAGACGGGAGGAGAAGTGGATGCAAATTTGTTCTTCTCTTCAGCAGCTTGTTTGTCTATGCTCTTGTATGAGCTCTGAGCCTGGTGGCTTTGTGCTAGTATTTTTCTGATTTCAGAAGAAGGGCCACATGGGGCCAGTTGCAGTAGTGCATGCTTGGAATCCCAGCAGCTTTGGAGGCCAAAGCAGGAGAATTTTGAGTTCAAAGCCAGCCTCAGCAACTTAGTGAGGCCATAAGCATCTCAGTGAGATCCTGTCTGTAAATAAAATATCAAAAAGGCTGATGCTCCTGGGTTCAAACTTTGGTGCCAAAAAAAAAAAAAGAAAGAAAAGAAAAAGAAGAGGTACATGTGGATGTCAGGGGTGGAAAGGGCAATTTACCTGGAAGCAGCAGCCTCAGAGGAAAATCAATGAATGAATGATACCCTCTGCAGTGGAGCATTTCTAGGAGTTCCCATCCTGAGTCTCACAGTGCCACCTGCTGCTCACAGAATAAGTGGCACCCAAAGTGCATCATCAGTTCATGCAGAATTATCAATTCTTCACCATTATTGTATCACAGCCTCCTTGACAAGCATCTTAAACAAGACACTTCTCCCCAACATTTGTAATAACCCAAATTTATGCTTGAGCATAATATGTCCCCTTGTATTCTGGTTAAGGAATAATTATGCAGAGATTAAGAGATCTTGCTTAAGGGGCTGGGGTGGTGCTCAGTGGTAGAGCACTTGCCTAGCATGTGTGAAGAACTGGGCTTGATTCTTAGCACCACATATAAATAAATAAAATAAAGGCCCTTGACTACTGGAAAAAATATATTTAAAAAAGAGAGAGATCTTGTTTAAGTCTCCTATGTCCACTCACATCATCACATAAGGCTCTTTGATCAGATCATGTTCAGTAACAGATGGGGGAGGGGACACTTGGGCCCCTTCCCTGGATGGAGCATGCACAGCCTCCTTGAGGAGACTCTGCAGAGTGATCTACAATCTCACTTGTCTCAGGGCCTCAGGTATGATCATGGGCCTGAACTTGCTTAAGTGAAAGGATTCTCTTTGCTGAAGGGATATTTATACATCCACCTTCCAGAGATACCTGTACCTCAGCTTTGTCTCTTGAGTGATTTTCACCCTATAAAATCTACTCAGGCTGATACCTGAGGCCAGGTTCCTCAAGTGCCTTTCTTAGGTGAGTCTTGTTCTATGTCCTGGACTTCTTTAAATGTCCTGGAGAGACACAGAGATTCAGCCCTCCGACCTGGGTTACAGTAGCCCAGGGCATAGGATGGACTGTCCTGACTTCCAGTTCAATGCCTGACCCTTAATCTCCTGTTCTGGACCGCCACACTGGCCTCCTCTTTGTCTCTCCTGGGCAGCTCTATCCTCTGACCTGGAGTAGTACCTCTGCTTCTATCCATTGATGGAGGAGACCAAGAGCTTGTCATTCCCTCTAGATGACACCAAAAGCCTCTGTCACCTGGAATAATGTGACAGGAGTGCTGCCTCACTGTGCCAGCTGCACCCTGTCCTGCACAGCACAGAGAGGCAGCTTTTGTCCCGTGCATGGAGGGACATTGGTGTATTTTCTGTAGCTGTGTCTTAGTATAAAAATCTGTCTCTTAGCCTTGTGTTTTAATAGAAAATGAAGCCTATTGAATAAACTATAGCTATTCTTTAAAGTGCCCAGGACCACAGAAATTTTTGTGACACATGTTGATGCATTTACTTCCTTCACATTTTATGCAGGAATCAAGACTGATGCTTTCCTCTGCTCCAATAGCAGTAGTAGCAATGTCATCAGAACAGCTGTTGCTCTGGCACAGCAGTCCAACCTTGTGTATATCACTATTACCATCTTCTTCCTCCTCCTCATTATCACCTCTGCTACAACTATTTTACTCCACCACCCACATTTGCAGTGCATAAGGGAGGACTTCTCCATCAGCTCAATGTGTCCTTTCTTCAAACTGAGGACTTTCTTCCCTTCTCTCGGGGGAAGTGTTCTCCCACCACACAGAAAAACAACTATTTGTTGATCCCATTTCCCACATTTCTCCAGAGGAAGAACAAGACTCCAAGAATTGTCTTACTCATCCAGGATGAGCCTTTTTCAATTAATGAGACCCTTTCTGTTATTATGTCATTTAATTTGAAAAAAATTAGAAAGTCATACAAGTCTTCCAATTTCACAGTAGATATAGCTGAGGTCCAAGGAGACTCTATTGCCAGGATAAATGAGAACATTTCTTAAACTGATAGTCTAATATTAGGAGGTAAAAATCAATATCATAAGGAAATCATAATATAAATATAGCCTGTTGTAGATAACATAATAGACCTTGTCTTTGTCACATAAACATCTCCTCAGTCTATGTGAAATGCAGGGTTGTACTGGAAGGACACACACCACATAAACCAGAACATACCACCAGCCTGTGTTCTTTTCTTCTCTGCTTTATTTTAAAAGAATATTTTTATTGTTTTTGTAATCAGAATAAACTATCTTTGATTTTGAAAAAGCAAATTAAATGGGTGTGCTACAGACTGATAAGGCCCCAGAGAAACCCTCACCCTGAACCCCACATGGGTGTCCATGGCACCCTGCTCCTGGGAACAACTTCCCATGTGTCATCTGGCAACAGGGTAGACAGCTGGGTAGTGTCACCTCCTCACAGTGGACTCATTCCTAGTAGTTCTTAGTGATAACAAGCAATTCATCAATGAGAGTGGATATCAAAGATACAATGTTGAGAATCATATCATGGAAAATATATACAGCCTTATTTAATCTACATGAAGTTCAGAAACAGGCCAAGCTGAAAAATGGTTTGTTGAAGGGTATATGGAGGGAAGGGAAAACTATATGGAAGAGGAAAGAGATAATTAATTCTGGGGCTCCTGATGTCTTGGCTATATTCTTAGCCTGGGAGGCTAATTGAGGTGAAATTCACATCATATAGAAATCACCATTGTTGTTGTGACTCAGAGGTAGAGTGCTCACCTATTGTGCTTGCTTGCATAGCATGTGTGAGGCACTGGGTTCGATCCTCAGCATCACATAAAAATAAAATAAAGAGGGGCTGGGGCTGTGGCTCAGCAGTAGCACACTTGTCTGGCATGTGTGAGGCACTGGGTTTGATTCTCAGCACCACATATAAACACATAAATAAAATAAAGGTTTATCAACAACTAAAAAAATTTAAAAATAAAATAAAGATATTGTGCCCATCTATAACTAAGAAATAAATATTTTAAAAAAGAAATCAGCATTGTAAAGTGTGCAGTTCAGTAGCATTTAGTACATTCACAACATCATCCAATGCATCACTACTGTTATAATTATTTTTCAAACTTTACAAATGCATTTTGTTTATTCATTATACTTTTTTGTAGTTTGCAACAAAAATAGAAATACATCAAAATATTAGCAGTGGCTCTTCTTTCTGAATTAATTGTTTTTCTCTTTTTAATTTTTTTCTGAACTTTCCATATTGTTTACAGTGAGCAGTTATTATTTTGAAACCAAAGACCAAGACTAATAACATGTATTTTAGGAACAAGTCAGAAAATAAACAAGACAATGCTTTCTTATGCTGAGCTGACACCTGTGTTGTCTCAGTCTCAGCTACGCCTTGTTGCCTCTACCTGAACCTGGAGTTTGGGGGCCCTGAAAACACCCAGAATCTCTTTGCTAGAATGGCCCTAGAGACAAGAGACAAATCTCTCCTAGATGTGATGACTCCCTTCCTGGAATGTTCCAGGTTCTTTGGTCAACTCCATGTCACATGTATGTTTGGTACACTTGATTTCTTTTCCTTTCAGCCCTTGTTGGGTGTTTTTTTTTTTTGTTAGTATAAGCTCATGAAATAGAGAACTGACAGTCCCTTGGGAGAGTGTGTCAAGATATTTTTGCCACTAGCTACTACCTCTTTCTCTCCAAACTTTAATTATTAAAACCCTTAAATAACAACCTTGAGGACAAGTTTAAAATGAAAGTTGAAATGCCTCCCAAATCCTATTACTCCATACAAATAGTGGCCCTGCTGTCCCTCTTACCCCTGCCAATGCATACTGATTCCAGTGACAGTAATCCTACCCCAAGTCTGGCATCCCAAGAGGTCCTTGCTCCTGGGTTGGGAGAGTCTCCACAGTAGGCTGGATGTTTGGATTTTGTTGTGCTTTAATCCACTGAATGGGCTTTTGGTCCCTGTTTCTTAAATGAGGGTCTTGGATTAGATCAATGTGGTTAACCCTCTATGAGTCATGGTCTCTTTCTGTATAAATTCCTATATTTCTCCCCATAACGCACCTTCATAGATACTTTTCAGGGTTTTGTGAAATCTTGGGTTAGATGTCCTAAATAATTTCCCCAAACCTGAGGCCTCCAGGGAGGGGCATTTGGGCATTTTCTTTGTGACTCCAGAGAGCAGACCTTGGATTCATAATTGCACAGCTGTCAGGAGCTGTGTCAAATGCTTTCCACAATTATGCTACCAAAATCTTGCACAGCTCTGAGGGATAGCTGTCACAGTTATCACCTCCACATCACAGTGGAGGATGCGGAGGGGACAGTCACCTGCTCAAAGTTACACACTTGGGCAGGAGTTAGGACTTGAACCCTGGTCTGTTTGTATTCCAAGCTCAGGTCCTCACTACAAACTATGATCTAACCTTGAAGGAGTTAGATTTATGATTCCTGGGTCCTTCCAATACTGAGATCCCACCTCTCTCTCCAGGGTTTTAAATGTATCTCCATGTATCACTGCTTAACAGTTGGTGAGGTGGGCAGAACAGGTACTGACATCCTTTTTGCCAGGTGACAAGGCTTAGGGACATTAAGGAAATGGCTCAAGGTCACACTTTTGAGTTAGGTTCAGAGCTTAGTATTGGAACTCAAGTATTGAATTTAGTCCCTTTACACAGAACTGCCAGGCACCAAGTTTCCATGTTTCTCATGATTAAGATTCACTTAGCCACCCACTCACCTTTAATTCATTTATCTAACTTGTTACACACCCACCCATTCACCTACCAATCTACCAACTCAGCCATCTATCCATTCATCCATCCATCCTCCTATCTACCCACCCATCACTCATCCATTCACCCATGCATCCATCAATCATTCATTCACCTCTCACACATCTATTTACTCACTACATCATTACCATTCATCCATTCCCCTATGCAAGTGCCCACTTATCCATGCATTTGCCAACCATTCTTCCATTCGCCCATCTATCCATCTACCAATCTCTCTCTCCCTCCCTCCCTGCCTTCCTTTCCTTCCTCTTTGATTGATAGCCTTGAAGTTACTGGCTTCTGGAGGTGAGATGAATAGTGTGGAGACATGGAAAGGGACTGCATTTAACTGTTAAACTATATTTTGAGACATTTTTGAAAATGTCATCAAATGAATCTATTTGTCACATTCAAACTGATATATTTATTTGCCACATTTTTAATGTTATTCTATACATTGAGCAACATTAAGTTTTTCAGTTTCAAACTATTGTCCTCCTTAGAGTGAAAATTTCCAAATCTTTCATAGTTTCTCTGAAATAATCTTGGCCCAATGTGCCATAGTTTTAGAGAAATTAAAAAACGAATAAAAACAAGAGGTAATTGCCCTTTGACATTAGAATTTATCTAATGAGATTGAGAAGCATTTATAATTCTTCAGCTTCTTGATTTATTGGGACATTGATTTTGATGAAATTATGTATCTTGAGTGAAAATTCTCAGTAGTATAGACAACTATGAGTGAGGTATCTTATAACATCTTTCTTCTTTTTCTTTTTTCAAAGGTCCCAGAGAAATCAAACAAGGATTTCTGGTTTTAGAGTTTCAGTCCATGGTTGGCCTTTTCCATAGCTCTGGTCTGAGGTGAGGTAGAATACCATGGAAGAAGGGTGTGGGGGAGGAAAGTGTCTCAGGAGTTGGCAAATGGAAAGCAGAGAACTCCAATAATAATTTTTAACCTATTTCTACCATTTTTTGAGTCACATATTCTTTTAAAGAATTTATGCACACTCTCTCATGTATTTCTCATAATATACATGTAAGACAGCTATTAATATTATCAACATTGACTAGAACAAAATATGAGGAGAGAGATTGATTGTCAAAGTGGATTGTCATCTCTAAATGGTAGAGAAATTTGTCAACCACATCATCACTGGTAAAAACTGTTGAAGTACATTCTAGTGTTCAGAAAGTGTATCTTTTTTTAGTTGTTGATGGACCTTTATTTTATTATTTTATTTATATGCAGTGCTGAGAATCAAACCCAGTGCCTCAAACATGCTAAGTAAGTGCTCTACCACTGAGCCACAACCCCAGCCCCCAGACAGTGTATCTTGTTTTTATAATTGGAATTGATCCTGACCTGACTTTGTCCCATGCCAACTTACTTTATTTGTAGTAAGGCACTTATTATTCTTTGCAGAAATTTCTTAAACTTTTGTCATGCAATTGTTTACTATTTTAATTTTGCTCCATTTTTTTACCTTTAAAGAGTTTCTTTTCTCTAATCCTATTTGTTAAATACATGCTGCTCCATACTCATTGATTCTGAAATTCCTTCTCTTTCTATTTTTATGGCTCATCCAACTTTTTCTTTGTCTCCTGCCTTGGTCTGCTGGGTGGAGCTGTAACACAAGTTTCTTGGTTTTGGGAAGAACCTAAGTCTTAGAGTCTCAGAATCCATATTTGAATTATGAGAACCTCTTTCCATACATATATTCTTCCACTGTACCACTTCCTGAGAGAGATGGCACTCTGTTTTTTCATTAGTGTAATACCAAATCTTGCACTCTACCTGTCAAGGTTGTGGTAGAAAAGCAGTAAATATTTATTGAATTGGTAAGTAAATTAAAAGAAATAGACTCAAGTGACATAAGTCTTCTATTTCTTATAATTACACAATAAATCTATGATCATTGTTGAAAAATGAGAAGTCAAATGTGCAAGAGAAAGCCAATGTGACCTGTAGTTCCAGTCCCATAAGTGGCCCAGTGATTAACTATGGATAGAGCTGTGGATATGGATATATATACATATATATACATACATATATATATATATATATATATATATAGATATAGATATAGATATAGATATAGATATAGATATATAGATATAGATATGGATATAGAGACACACATATATATGTCAAATCTAATTTATTTATTTATTTATTGAGATGGATCTTGCTATGCTACATAGGCTGGCTTGAATTCATGAGCTAAAGTGATCTTTCCACCTCCACCTCCTGAGTTGCTGGGACCATAGGCACACAACACTGTGCCAAGCTCACATCTTGTCTTATGACAACTTTGAAATAACACTACGTCCACACCTTTTCCATGCTGTTCAGATCTCAGACATTGTTTTCAGAAGAGCTTGTATCTTAAATCATTTTTTGTTTGTTCTCTGATTATAAAATTAATACCTATTCTTTAAGAAATAAGGAACCAAGGGAAAGTTTAAAGAAGAACCTAAAGCAAACATTTAATCTCTTACTAGAGAGGACCTCTGGGAGAGTGTTAGTGTTAAAACAACACTAGAATCTTCTTTTGTCATCTACGTGTATGCCACTGTTCCCTGCTATTGACATCATATGTGGACCTTTCTAAGGCTGTTTGGGGATATGGATATTAGGCAATTGGTAACCTTTCCTTGATAAAAATGCACACTGGTCATGCATCCACATGCACTGGCCCTGTAGTAACTCTACAGTGAATTCATGAGCAAGATTTCTTGGTGAAAGAGGAGGGCATTCCCAGGTTGTAGATACAAAGGATAAATTCAGGAAGGCCTGAAAGGCTGGATGGTGTCTCCTTGAGGCCTCGCTGAATTGTAGGGCCACAGGAAGTGAGGATACTTATACTCACTCAGTCATCTACTCTTTTTTGGGGTAGTGTTACTGAGGATTGAACTCAGGGACATTCGACCACTGAGTCACATCCCTAGCCCTATTTTGTATTTTATTTAGAGGCAGGGTCTCACTGAATTGCTTAGTGCCTTGCTTTTGCTGTGGCTGGCTTTGAACTGCAGTCCTCCTGTCTCAGCCTCCCGAACCGCTGGAATTACAGGTGTGTGCCACCACACCTGGCTAGTCATCGACTTTTCTGCTCAGGGCCTCCCCTGGTCATTACCTTCCCTGGGACCCTTCTGATGGTAAGGGCCACCACTATCTGATTCTGAGATCCCTCTAGTCAGGCCCTTCAGCATACGACAAAGGATAGAGCTCAGGGTGTGGGGAGTCAGCCAGAGGGCAGCATCAGGCCCAGGGTCTGGGGCTGGGGGTTGGGAGGGGTAGGAAGGGTTCTGCTGTCCCCACCTGTGAATTGCATAAACATCCGGTTTCAGTCCTGAAACCACCCTTGCCCCTCTTAGGCTACACCTGGCCCTGTTTGTCACTCATCCCATGCCCTACTGGCCATGGTTTTGGTTTCTCTTCCCCTTATTTCTCTCCTTTTGTCACCCTGAGTTCTGGTTTCAGCCAATGCAGGGTTAACTTTAGCTTAGGGGATTCCCAGGGGTGACCAGATGCAGGAAGGCCCACCAGAGCTGGGGAAAGGAACTCATGCCACACATCCCCACCTCAGCCCTTGAACTGGCCCCCACCCTATTCCTACCTCAGGCCTCACTGACCCATCAGGACCTGGGCTTCCTTGGCTTATCCTAACCCCAATATCCAGGAAATGCTATGATTATCTAGATGGCTGATCCTCTGGGAATGTTACCCAGCTCCTCCTTGGGCAGATGGGAAGACTAGGATCCTGAGAGGGGAAGTTATTTCCTCAGGATTACATAGCATGTCAGAGGTGGGCCTGAGCAAGAGTCCAGGCAATGACAGCAGTGGGGATTGGTAAGAATCCTGTGGGCCAGGTGCAATAGCCATAATCTTCACCATTCTCTAAACTCATTATGTTGGGGACAGATTGTTGTTATTGTCCCCTTGTACAAATAAGGAAACAGGTTCACAGAGTGGAAATGAATTGCTCAAGGTCAGGGACTGATGAGGAATGGGCCCATCCTTATCTGTCTTCCACATAGTCTCCTCCAAAAAGAATAACTCTCTGGGCTTCCCCAGGCCCGTTGCTGCTGTCCCTCCTTCTTCCTGTCCACTTGGATCTTTGGCCACTGGATCATTGCCTCTGCCCCATGTCTGCTCTCAGGCTCCTTTCTGCACCCCTTTCTGAAATGGAGTTGGGCTTTGGAAGGACGGTGTGGGATTATTCCATGTGAGCATGTTTAGGTCCTGATAGATAACAGCACTTGGTACAGGAGCACCCACTGTGAGTCTGGGCAGGTCCCTTTCTCTCCTAATCTCAGTGTCCCCATTCCTCAGATGGGAGGCCCTCAACTGGAAGTCAAGGCACCCAGGAGCTTATTCTGCCTCACTAATAACTGCTCTGAGCCTCAGTTTTGCCACTTGTGGAATGAGCAATGATTCTAGCTGCTGGCCTCAGAACCTGTGAGTACTCAGCTTGATAACTAGTGTCCTGTGTTTTATAAACAGTACAGGGACAGTAAGGATGCTCAATGTGTCTCGATAAAGAAACAGTTGTTTGAATCATAAATATGTCTAGAGCTGAGGTTCTCAGGGCCTCTACTTCCAGTCTTGCCTCCTCTAGGCCCTGCCCTTTCTTCTGTGCTGGGCCCCAAGGCTCAGGACATGTCAGCCTGCAGGCCTGGCCCAACAAATACATTCATGACCTTGCCTGCAGTGCTTCTGCCTATGGCCAAGTTCCACCTAACTGCCTAGAGAACTTGTATTCACCTCCTGGGACCCTTCAGCATTCTCTGCTAATTCCGTCTCCTCAATGGTCACTGTCTATGTCTGATTATTCTTCCTCCTCTGGGCAGGGCCCAGATTTCCTTCCCTTGTTCCCTACTCCAGTGGTGGCCTGGCTGAGAGCAGGGACTAGCCATGTGGCACAGAGTCCAAGGACTATGTGGGTGGTAAGCAGGATGACAGTCCAGGTGGTGCAGGAGACTGGAGTCTGGGGTCTTTAATGTGGAGGGACTATGGTACTTCAGCAGGGACCTATGTGAGCTGACAGTGGCTCTGTTGAGAAGAGATATTTTGAAACCACCTCTCTGTTCATTTGTTCCTGCTGATCTCCCCAGGCTGCCCGGTTTCCCTTTATCCCTCCAGTCCTAGGGATTCAGCTCCTGGACTCTGTTCCAGGGTGCTGCTTCGACCAGGCTACCTCTAATGACCTCGGTATCATCTGCACTTTATGGGGGAGTCGCAGCTGCAGCATGAGTTCTGGGTTTGGCAAGGACATTACCCCTGAGCTAGCTTCACATCTGCAGGACCTGATCTAGGTTGAGTGTGCGTGTATGTGTTGAAGGGGAGGTAAAAGGGATGCCAGTGAACTTCAGTTGATGAGTAATTGACCACACTAGTTAAGGGCCACAATTTCCTAGGCTCATGGGTGGGCACGTGGGGTGGAAGGCAGAGATGAAGGCACATGTTCTGAGCCTGCCCACCTATTGCTTCCTACCTTATGTATCAGGTGACATGTGCTATGGGTGTGTGTAGCAGCCTTGGCTGCTGACTACCCTGAATCAGGAGCTTGGGGGCAAGAGGAGATATTAACTGGTGTCCCCTGAGAAAGAGTTGGTGAAGTCCTACCAGTGGAAGGGATCTGCCCTGCAAGGGTGAGCCTAGACTCTGTGTCTGGGTATTTGGTCCTTTCTCCAACTCCCATCAGGACATGGTGCCCAGGAATGTCTTGGAAACCTTTCCTCCAAAGTGAAGGAGGATACAGTGTGTATGGAGGAGGCTGGGTCACTTACTAGCAAGGAGCATCAGGCCTCACCCACCTGGCCCATCTTTCATATCTCTCACACTTCCTTTGTCCTCAGCATCCAGACCCATCATGGGTGAGACTGGGCAGGGGATTGGATACCTAATTGCTGTCATCCCTTTCTTCTTTGGTGAAAGAGCAACACATTCCAAGTGTCACTTAGGAGTTGGCTGGGCCATTCTGGACTGACCAGGGACATGAGGAACTGAGATCCTTCATAGGCCAGGACCCCAGGAAGACTTATGGAGGTGATGGATGGAAGGACATATGGATGAACAGACACATAGATGACTAATAGAATAGTCTGAGGTTCTGTACACTGGCAAGGGATGCCATGAGGTCTTTTGGTAGAGGCTGTACTTCTGGACTCCCCATTATTTTTTAAAAGTTTTTGTACTTGTATTTGGAAAGAATGACTTTATTTTTATTTTTGTTGTTTTATTTTTATGTGGTGATAAGGATCAACACATTGCCTCACACATGCTAGGCCAGCTCTCTGCCACTGAGCTACAGCCCCAGTTCTGGACTCCCCATTATTACCTCAGACCCAGGGCTCCAAGGGTGGGCAGCCATTGTGAGAACCTACATTTCTCTCCCACTTCTGTATTTAGCCCAAAGCCCCCAAAGAGTACAAGGTCTTAGGGCAGCAGGGAGATGTGATACACAGAGTCCTACTTCCAGACATGGCCAGTCCTGCCCACCCAGGTATCCTCTGAACTCCAAGGATATGTCTCTGCCTGTGGTTGGCCTTAGCTCTGTGCCACACATTCAGAATGGATCCTGAGAAGCCCTGAGAAAGGGGTAGGACCTGCTTGAACAGAAGATTCCAGAGACAGAGCATGCAATTTCTGTCTGTTAATTGACTATGATCTTGAGCTCCTGACTAGGTCAAGCCTGGGCACAGGGGTTCAGGTAGCCTTGGTGCTGAGACATGGGCCCATTCTCCAGCTAGGCTGGTGGAAGTTTCAGAAACTGAAGCCCTTCCCCTGCATCCCCCTTACCCCAGGGACCAGGAGGTACCAGCTGTCCCTAGGGAGACATCTGGGGCCTGGTGGGGTTTCCCAGCTATTTTGGGCCTCAGAGAATCTTGGTTTCACCAGGCCAGCTGCACTAGGGTAAAGGTACTAGGACAGCAGGGAGCCCAGCTAGGGCAGGGGGGCTAACCCATGCCTGGCTTGTGCTGGAACAGCCCGATGATAACAACAATCAGCTGTGGAAACAAGCAAACTGTCCATTTTCCACCTGATAGTCTGTACCTTCCCTTCAAGGAATGAGGTTCCATTATTATCAACCCAGATGCACAGAGGGGGAAACTGAGACTAAGCACAGCCACCAACTTCAGCTGTTGGGGTCTGGCCCTGAGACAGGGTTCCTCTGTTCCTGCTTGCTTTTGGCTAATAGGGAATCTTTCCACACAAGACCCCAGCCTTCTCCCTCCCCATTTTATTTCTCCCCAGGACTCCTGTATGTCATAATTAACTTGTCTCTTAGGTGTATTTCTGTCTCCCCTGAACTTGAGTGCTCCAAACCTGGAGTGTTCCAAGTGGTTCTAGCACATAATATGTGCTCAGGAAAGAAATCTGAACATATGACTTTGCTCTTGACATCATCTATACTAGGACCCATCCATGCTTGGCCTTGGTTCACATTAGAACTAAGTTGGAGCCCCTATTTAGGCAGGGCTCCCTGAAAATAGACTTACCTGGCTAGTGTAGGCCCTTTCAAGTGAGAGTTGCT
This sequence comes from Callospermophilus lateralis, assembly GCF_048772815.1. Taxonomy (NCBI): domain Eukaryota; kingdom Metazoa; phylum Chordata; class Mammalia; order Rodentia; family Sciuridae; genus Callospermophilus; species Callospermophilus lateralis. The sequence goes on along the minus strand of NC_135305.1, from coordinate 126,043,467 downwards.
CTTTTCTGCCTTGGCCTATGCAGCCCTTCTGTCCTCTGTTGGGAGCCTACACTGGGGTATAGCTGCTGTTCCCTCCTACCATGTAGGTCAAGAAAGAGGTGAGAGGAATGTGTGTGTGTGTGTGTGTGTGTGTGTTTGTGTGTGTGTGTTTTGTGTTGGCCCTTATCTCTTCTAGAGTCTCCATGGTCAGGAGGCCCTGAGGTCTTCACACACAGACCAGGTGGTGACCAGCCGTGGATAATCTGTCCAGTAAACACTTGAGGGTGGGCCCAGGCTCCATTATCCAGTAAGCTGTTGGCATAGTGGAGGCTCAGGGGACATGAACCTGAGTTGAGAATCAGGTAGATCCTGAGACTTAGTTGAAATGTTGATATGGTTGAAGGAAAATATGTTACCATAAGGGGTGGCCTGCTTGGAAACAGGTGGTGAATGCTGTGGGGATGGGGGAGTCAGATGTCACTCAGCTTTTCTGTGGCTCCTGTCCTGGTTACACTGAGGCATTATCCCTGATTTGTGTAGTTCCCCTGGGGAGCAATGCTTCCTAGATGGCTTATCTCTTACTGGTTCCTGCATAGATGATGCTGTTATTAAGCAAGAAATGGTGTCAGCATCACCTCCTTGCCTCTCAAGAATTGAGCAGGTATGAGTTCACTTCCAGGGGCTCCAGGTGAGACCAGGAACTTCATAGTTATCTAGCTGTAGTTCCTTCATGGTTTCTCTGTCAAAGCTGAACCCAGACAGCAGTGTCTGGCATGGCTGGTTACATGGCCTGGTGACTGGGTCTTATACTAGAACCCATCCATGCTTGGCCTTGGTTCACATTAGAACTAAGTTGGAGCCCCTATTTAGGCAGGGCTCCCTGAGAATAGGCTTACCTGACTGGTCTAGCTTTGCTTGGCTTTGCTCCCCTCCCCCATTATATGTCATTTTAAAGCATCATTTAGTCATTTGACAGTTTATTTGAGATTGGGTGATCAAAATTCATCATCTAAACTGGGACTTTTCTGGGAGTGGAGAAGCCACCAGTAATAATTACATGAGAACAGGCACAAATTAGGAATGTCTGGGGAAACCCTAGATCCCTTCTGCATAGAGCTCCTCTGGTCTAGAGTGGTTCTGTGGAACTATTGCCCTAACAGATTAGGTTTGAGATTCAAAGTAACTAGGCAGGTATTCAGGAAGACTTGCCCTGATCCTAGCACTCTCTGCCATGTCTCTGTGTTTATGTTCCCATGGCCTCTCTACAATTCTTCAAGAAGGCTAAATAGGTGAGCATTTCCCTCAGATCACCCTAGATGGAGGATGTTCTCTTGCTAGGTCCTTTTAAAGAAATCTCTTGGCTCTTGGGGACTTTACTTTGCACAACAAAATGCTTTTGAGAAAGAAACAGCCTTCCCAGCCTGTGACAGTGTTACTTTGGGAGTCATCCAATCTCATGTGTGTGAGGGATCCAGGGTGATTTAGAACTGTTCCTCATGCATACCTCATTGAGGAGCCTCAAGGAGGTGCTTTGATTCAAGGTCATGACATGTGGCTTCTTCAGAGCCATAGAAACCCATCCTGAAGAGGGGATGAAGACTGGGGTTTCTGTGAGATCACAAGGATTCAGACAGCAGCAGGGAAATGCTCTGGAGATGAGGTGCGAGACAGGGAAACTAGTCCAGGAATGACAGAGCCCCTGGTGAAGAAGCTGATGTGTCAGGAAGAAAGGGCAAAGTCCACTAACATTATGCTGTGTCATTAAATGTCAGTGGGCACTACAGTGGACAGTGACTATGTCATCCATACTCCTAGAAGTTCAAATTTCTAGTTGGCTTGAAAACTTTGTTTTGGACCTCTGAGTTGGGAAGTACAGGCTGGGGGTCATGAGTACTGTGGGATGAAGGATATGGGTGTCTCCTGTCCAGACCTGGTGGAGGATATTCTCCTGGTGCCTTTGCAGGTCTTGCAGGGGGGTTGGGCCAGATGAGAGAGTCACCCAGCTCAACTCAGCAGAAGCTGCTGGCTTTGCTTCTCCCTTCCCCCAGGGCCCCAAATAGCTATTTCCCTCCCTCCCCCAGGCCTGAGCAGCCACTTCACTGTCTCTCCTCCAGAGCCCCACAGTCCCCTCCCTAGGGCTCCCCCACACCCACCTGTGCTATTCTGGGCTATGACTTTTGCTGTAGAGGAAGCCAGTCTCCCTCCCCCTTCTGACTCTAAAAACCTTGTCTCAGCCAAGGGCCCATCAGCTACTGGACCCTGACATTCTTCCTTGTACATTGAGGGGCTTGCCCAGCATAGACCTGCCCTGTGTGCCTGGGCTGTTACTTCCTAGGGTCAATATAGGTCTGAGCTGGGCACAGAGATGGGAGCAGATGGGTGGGTTTAGGTCTGGATCTGCTGCCTTTGGGCTATGTGGGCCTGGGCAGACTGTGTATGTCTCTCAGGGTCATATGTAAGATGGGCAATCATAGTCCTCAGGTGTCAGAGTCACTGAGGGTCAATGAGGTACTGTGACATGGCCAAAGTGGCCCAGAGCTGGCAGCTGAGGCATCTCATAGACGCTTCTGTTGTTTAAATTCATCCCAAGCTTAGGGGGAGATTCCTGGGCTTTGTCTGACATTCCCTAGTCTGTGTGGATGGTGCTGACCTCCAGGAATTGAGGAGGGGAGTAGTGGTAAATTCCATATTATCTCCCACCAGCTTGTGAATTCCTCCAGGGTAGGTGGTCCTCATGTCCCTCCACCCAGCACTTGACCCTGCTCACTGAGGGTTTGTTGAATGAATGTGTGAGTGAATTAATGATTCAATGACAATGGGCCACAGGGATGAGGATTTGAGGAAAGAGCCTGGAGATGGGTCACCCCACAACTCCCTGTGACCCTGACTGTGTCATTACCCCATTGTTGGAGACTCAGTCTTTTCATCTGGTTTGCTTTGCTTTGTAGACACACTGAGCCAGAGTAGACATAGGAATCCAGGTCCTCCAACTCCACAGAACCACAAGAGTGTCCATATGCTCAGCATCTTCTCTTGGCCTTGTATAGGCACAGCCTGCCTAGGAGGGAGAGTGATTTAAGGCCAGGCAATTGGATAACCATATCCATGTGGTCTTTAACACCTGTGGCACCTAGACTGGCTTAGCCCTTTCAGTCAGGTATGGGGGAAGATGTAGTCACCTTGGGTTGACCTTGGGACAGTGGACCTAGGTGCTTACCATCTGTGTAGCTGTGAGACTCAGGTGAGCTGCCTTGGCTCTTGGAACCTCTGTCTCCTCAACCACAAGGTGTGGGAGTATAGATGTCTGCCTCCAAGGTGGTCTGGATCACATAATATAAAACATGTCAGATACCAGCTCAGAGTTTCCCTGAAAGCAACCCTCAGCCAAGGTCAATACATTGAAAGGTGGTGGCAGGTGAGATTATATCTGCTGTAGAACTGGGAGCAACTTTACAGTGAAACAGCAAACATGGAGGGCTCAGTAAGGTCCAGTCCAGAACCCAACTGAAACTCTGAGGGATAGGCTGCTAGAGACACAACCCTTGTCACTGGGTGCCTACCTCCATTGGGGACTCAGAATGGTAAGCCCATCCTTGGGCAGGGCTGCCACCAGGAGAGCCAAATTAGCAGCTTCCAGCAGCCATCAAGCCCCAGCAAGGGTAAGAGATTGAGCAGGCAAAGAAGCAATAGGCCCAGAGTATACAAGGAGCCAGTTCTCAATAGTCCTGACAGGGCAGCACCAGCATAGAGGACCAGACAGAGGGGCCCAGCAGGGTGAGGAGTTTCAAGATGGTGAGAGTGGCATGAAGTGTTCAGAGTCAAGATCAACAGAGGAGGATAGTGAGAGGATCCTTGGATGAAGCCACCTGAAGGCCATCAGTGCCATGGGAAGTGTAGAGAGAGAACGTGGCAGGAGATTCTGGGCTTGAAGTGGGAAGGAAGGGCATGGAGTCCAGGAGTCCTTGGAGACACGCTGATAATGGTAGGAGCAGGGAAGTGACAACCCAGTGATCTACTTCTGGCAAATCACTCAGTCTCTGGATCATGAGGTACTGTGACTTGCCCTAAGTGGCCCAGAGCTGACAGCTGAGGCATCTCATAGTCTCCATTGTAGGCTGAAGATCCTCATAAGATCTTCCTCCAAGGGCAGTTTGGTGACTGAGAAGTAGATCCTGGAGAGCACTCCTCAGGGGGTCATGGGAAGAAAATGTCTCAGAGATGTGACTGAAATCACAGACTCAGAATGGTAAGCCCATCCTGGGGCAGGGCTCTTCCCTGTGATCCAGACAAAGTAGGGACTGTGGAAGACCAGAGAGGAGGGCAGGGTTGAGCCTGTGCTGGCCCCAGGAATTGCTCAGATTGGGGATGGACAGGACATAAAAAGGGAGAAAAATTAGGGAGAAGTCTCCCCAAATCACCAGGGAATTAGGAACTAAACTGAGCTTGACTGAATGAGGACCCCTAAGGATAGTACTTCCTAATCCCAGAACCTGAGAATATGTTATGCTCTGTGACCACAGGGACTTTGCCCAGGGGATAATGTTAAGGGACCTGAGATGGGGGATTATCCCAGATTATCTGGGTAGGTCCAAGGTAGGGTCTTTATAAGGAAAAGAGGGAGATGGGAGGTCAGAATAAGACAAGGAATGTGGGAATGGAAGGAGAGGAGAGAGAGAGAGTGGGGGGGAGAGAGAGAAGAGAAGAGAAGGAGGGGAGAAGGGAAGAGAAAGATAGGAAGAGAGATTTGTAGGTGCTGCATAGCTGGCTTTGAAATTGTCGGAAGGGATCAGGAGTCCAGGAATGTGGTATCCTCCAAGAGCTGGAAAAAGTCAGGAAATGGACACTTCTTGAGTTCCTAGAAAAAGTCTGGCCCTGTCAATACCTTGGTTCTAGATTCCCAGGATGCATTTTGGACTTCTGACCTCCAGGCCTGTGAGAGAATAAATCAATGTTGCTTTGAGCCACTGTATTGCAGTGATCTATTTCAGCAGCCACAGAAAATTCCCACAGGAGTGGGGCACTCATTGTGGCCCCTCCATAGGCCCTGCCCATGGTGACACAGGCCTGACCCTAGGCCCTGAGCCCTAACCCTGCTAACTTCCATGGTAGAGTAAAGAGACTGGAGCTCAGGGACTGCATGAGTGGTAGGGTGGGGCTGGGCCACAGACTCACCATTCCTGCATGGTCAGAGAGAGGCTGGATCTCCAACCCTGCTAGTCACTGTCTCACAGAGAAAGTCCCAATACAGAACCTACTTTTCCTGCTGATGTCCACAATTGAATGAAATACTCCCAATAAATAATGACTTCCCCCTCAACAAAAGAAGATGGCAGGTGACCTTCTGTGCCACACACTTTAGAGAATCACTATGTTCTGGGGCCACGGATTGGTCACCTGGGTGTATGGCAGAACCCAAGTATTCTCAGTGCTGAAGCCTCAGATAAAACATGTCTCCACCTCTAATTGTGGTACAATATGCCCTGTCTCAGTTTCATCCAGCAATGTCTTTGTTTAACCTCATAGAAATTATGAGGCATTTCCTTGGTTCCCTGGGAGTTAGGAGCTCATTGTTGGCAAGTGTCCAAAGTTCTTGGCAGGCCTTTTGTGTGGCCGTGTCCTTCTTAGCTTCCTCCTATTTCTCTTTTGTACCCAAACCTACCATTGGATAAGGAATTGAGGTGGGCTCTGAATTTAAGAGTTTAGAAGTCAATGGCATTGGTGTGCTCTGAATTCTGTGGATTGTCTTGTTCTCAGGAGTGATGGGGAGGGGCTATATGTGAGTAGGAGCTGAGTTGGGCAAAGAGGAGGAGAGGATTTCAGGAGTCCATCCCAGAGCAGAGTTTCTAGGCTGAAGGTAGAGGGGACATGAGGTACAGTGACCTGACCAGGGTGGAGAAAGAAACTATTTCAGGAGGTCCCAGACATGGTTAGCTCCATATAGTAAGGACCCAAACAGTTGGGGGCCATGTACTAGGAGGAAGAAAAAGAGGAAGGAGAGAGAAGAGACACCCAAGTCCTTCAGACTACTGTTTTCCATCTGATGCTCCAAGAGACTGTGAACTTCTTCTCTGGGCTACTTTCCTCCTGGGTGCCAGAATCTTCCCTCTACAAAGTAAGAATCTCAGGGAAGTTGCAAATGAATGGGTGTTAAGAGAAATGGAGATAGAGAAGATTTCTGATTAACAAAGCACCATCATTGCAGACCCTGCTCTATCTACCTGTAGAGAAGCTTCTAGGGCTGCCTTGGTGGGAGAGGGGACATGAGACTCAGAGTCTGAATTCCAGAGAGTCCAGTTGATGGAGGGCTTCAGTTTCTGGAGTCTTTCCTGTTTAGAGATTGGGTCTATGTTAATTCTAAGAGGCCTCCCTGCCATGTGAATTTGTGGTGGAAGATTTCTCTGTCCTAGGAGGTGCTGCCTGACACAGGCCTATCCCTGTCACCTGTCTTTTTCAGGAGTTTCTGGTCAGGAGATTCTTTCTGGTGTCTCTCCTTCAGTTATAGGATGGGAAGTTGCCAACATTTGGGCCTGTGTGTCCTGAGCTCCATCATGTCTATGGTGTCCTGCTTGTGCTGAGGGAGGAGGTGGTACTCAGCAGTTATGCCCACCTTTCTCTCCCTCCCTCTCTTCTACCAGTGCTTGAATCCAAATGGGCTTAACCACAGTGCCACATCTACAGCCCTTTTTATTTTATTATTATTATTATTATTTTAAATTTGGAGACAGGGTCTTGCTAAGTTGCTTAGGGCCTAGCTAATTTTCTCAGGCTGGCTTTGAATTTTTTATCCTCATGCCTTAGCCTCCTGAGTTTTGGGATTACAGGCATTTGCCATTGCATCTGGCTGTATGTCCATCTTCTCAAAGGAAATTCTTTTCACATCCTTACCACCTTTTATTTCCTTCATCATCTCTTTGAGTCCCAGTCCTAAGGATCTTTTCCCTAGGTTGAAGGCATCCCATGGCCAAGACCTTGGGGGATGATCCTTTGAGCACTTCCCTTCCTCCCTCCTACACCTGATAGTCTTGGGGGCCCAAACTACTGCCCTATTCCCTTGGGCCCCAAGGATAAGAGGCCCAAAGAAAAGAAATAGATATCCATTCATCCATTCAGGGAAGAATGTTCACTGGAGAGAAAGATGGAATCACAGTGATGCCTGAGCAAGAAGCAAGAAGGGATCACTTGAATCATCCTATCCTGTGCCAAAAGTAATCTGAGAAGATGGGACATATTGGAGGAGGTGAGGGGCCAGATAAGGAAGAGAAAGTTTACAGACCTCCAGATAAATTTAGACTTCAGCGCTCACAAGACAGAAAAGAGAAAAATCTACCTAGATTTCATCCTGAACCCCAAAGACAAGGGAAAGAGAAAGATTCAGCAAGAATGGTTAGCTAGGTGCTTCTTCTGCACGCACAACATAGGAGTGCAGACCTGAACTCCAGCCCCTCCTATCATCAGTCTCAGACCCACCTACAGCTGTACTGTGAATCTAGGGGCTAGCCACCTATTCAGAGGACAGGTACAATACATGGGAGAGTGTCAGAGGTGGCCCCTCCTTCCATGGAATCACACAGTATTTGGTTCGTAGAATCCATCCACCTAAAAGGGAGTGGGTTAGGGAGAAGGCATAAATGTACCTCACAACTGGTTTCATTGCTAATGTCTGGTCCAGGAAGGGGCTGTGTCCCCAGCTCAGCTCATCTTGGAGAATGTACTGGGCAAAAAGAGAGAGACTTCTTTATATCATAGTGAAAGTGGAGCTGGGGACCTGTGTGGAACTGAGGCACCTAAGAGGGTCCTGGGTGCCCATTTTAAACCCCAGAAGGATCTACAATAGAGAATGTGTGTATATGTGCTCATGTCTGTAACATATGTGGGTGCATGCATGGGCTTTCACGTGTGCATTCATTTGTCTCATAGCTCAGGTCCCCACTGTGTAGGGCTGCCAGGACAATAACCTGTTTAATAGGACTAACACAAAGCTCCAAATGAGAGGAGTCAGTTCAAAGACTGATGCAAGATGTAAGGCTGGAATTCAGCACTTGACTGTAATCTGGAGCAATCATTGACTAGCCATGAACTGCTGAACATGAAGAACTAAAGACAGGGAACTATTGAGCTGGCCATAAGGGACAGTAGAGAGTAGAGCTGATCCATGTCTCTGAGAGGCTTTGAAAAAGAAAAAAATAGCCAAACAGGGCACACAGAGAAGAGTGTGGAGTAAGTAAACAAGATCTAGGGGTTAAGAATTCCTTTCAGTGAGTGATATTCAGAGGGATTATGGGGACCAAGGCTGTATCCTGGGGAGGGAGGAGCAGGATGGACATGGAAGGAAAGGCAAGTGGCTGCAGGCAGTAAGGACAGGGATTATAGGTGGGGGAAGGGAGACAAAAAAGGGATGGACTCTGGTGATGTGGGCTTAGACTGGAGATGGAAGGACATTCAAGGATGAAGTGACCTTCAGACTGTCCCAGGGAAGGGAACTCACACATTCTCCTGGAGGCCTTGGGGATCCAAGGAGAGACTGATCCCGGGAATGGGAAGGTGAACTAGTCTGCACAAGAGGAGCAAGCACAGGGTGAATAGATGAAAATATGCAGGCTGTGTTCTTGCTGAGAACCATTCCATTGCTGTAGAAAATTCTGTGGAGCTTGGGTGAGAGTGAAAGCATCTACCAAGGAAATATCAGGGGTCTTTCCTGGCCATTTTGTCTCAAAGTCTAATTGAGTACACCTGATGGGATGGTCAAAGTTCAGATGGGAAGTGTGTAAATTATAATAAGCAAGACCATGTTTTCTGGTTGAAAAGGAGAATGTTTATTGAGGGTTTCTGGGTTGAGGGAGAAGGGCTGGGATGGTAGGGGAGGGAGGAGAGAAGCTTCCCTGGGGTTTTCAGCTCCAGGGTGGAGTGAGGGTCTGGGATCTAGGAACACTGTGCAGGGGACACACTCTTCTCCACGGTGCTCCCCTCATGAGTGACCTGGCAGGTGAATGAATTATGAGATTTCCACTCATCTGCTGTCAGAGTCAGGTAGCTGCTGGCCATGTACTTATTGTTGGTCTGTTTGGAGGGCTGAGTGTTCTGCACGCCCTGGGTGACCTTGGTGCCATCTTTCTTCCAGTCCACGGTCACGGCACCCGGGTAGAAGTCGTTGATCAGACACACCAGTGTGGCCTTGTTGCTCTGGAGCTCCTCAGAGGAGGGTGGGAACAGAGTGAGCGAGGGCGCAGCCTTGGGCTGACCTGCAAGATGGACCAGGCAAAAGGGATCAGTGTTCTGGTGTCCACCCGGGGACACACACTTAGTGTGTGAGGAGGGTCTTGTTCAGGGACTCTGTTGGAGCATGTGTGATATAGAAGTGTGTTAGGAAATTCCTCAAGCTATTCCCCATGTTCACAGCCTTTAAACAACCCAGGACACCTGTGTGTCACCTTACCTGGCACCTCTTAGACCATAGCCTTTCACACAGATATGTCACCCTTGCATTCCTGTCCTGACTCCCCCTTCATCTTGTCCGGCCCGTTTGTCATCTCTTTCTGTCCTTTGAGCTCTCTGGGATTCCAGTGCATTCCATTATGGGTCAGTTCTGACCTGATTTCTTGACTCTGATGGTTAGTGTTTTTACCAAGGAGCCCATTTTCAAACCTATGAGTCTCCTCTTGAGTCTCTGCCATGGGTAAGGGTCATTGTTCCTAAAAGTCTGTCTGTCTGGCATGGCCTCAAGGTTAGAGTCCTTGTTTACAGGCCAGATACAGGTTTTCTGCACTGGGAACTATTTTCTGTAAGTCCAGGATCTCATTCTTCTGAGGAGCTCACTTTGCCATATCATGCCCTTCAGTGAATGTGTACCCAGCATCATATATACAGTCTTCTCCTCCTTTCTTTTTCTTGACTAAGTTTCATGAGTCCCAATACAGCTCTGGGCCCTTTACCTAGAAACCAATGGAGGCTTAAGAATCCCTTCTAACTCCTACCTTGTTTCTTGTTCTGTATTCTTGAGTCTTACAGCCTTGGCACATGATATTCTGACCTCTGATTTCCCAGTCTTAGGTGTTCCAATTCTTTCCTAATTCAGCTAATTTCAGCTCCTCATAGCACCTGGTCCTTCTTCCCCATAAGATAGTGCCTCAGTGCATATGCTCACACAGTTCATCAGAAAGGGATTAGGCCAACAGAAGACGAAACAATAGAGCACATCTTAGGGAAAAATATGCCACAAAGAGACAGACAGCTGAGTATCCAAAGGTTATCCTGTCCAGTTCCTTTCCTCTGATGTCAGAGCTGAAGGGTGATGGATACTATTTGAGTTTTGCTGGGTTCTGAACAGAAAAGGAAAGTTCAGTGCCCCAGGGCCGAATTCCATGGAGAATGTTTAACCCCAGGCTGAGACAAGACACAGAAGAACACAACCAGGGGAAACTCTTACAATCTTCATGGATAACAATGAAAGAGGAATAAGGAATCACTCACCCAGGACTGTCAGCTGGGTCCCTCCGCCGAACACAAAAGCACTGTGACACAAGATTGTGCAAAAACCCCTCCCTGCCCTATCCCTACCCCCTTAGACCCAGCTTCAGCTGTGCTAGAGGCAGCATCTGATAGACCTGGCATCTTAATGAGAAGAAGGTGAAAATCACTGAAAGATGACCAGTACATGGTGTCATTCTTGGAAGGTGCCACCTTCCTGTGAAAAAGCCTAAGAGATCACCTGCATGTATTTCTCTTCACTATGGAAGAATCACTTGTTAGGAAAAGGAGAAACAAAGGAAATGCCCATTTCATGCTCACACATTCCCCTGGCACCCTTATTGCAGCCTCTGCCCACAGGACCCTTCTGGGCTGCCTACCCCAAGTGGAAGTGACAGTCCCTGTGTCTGGATCCCAAGGAGGCCAGTAAATTGAGGGTTTCCATGGAATTGGGACTTAGCCTGGGGCTGTGACTTCTAAAGTGTCACACTATTATGTGAAGTTCTTGGGGGATGTGTCAGTCCTGGGACATCTCCTGTCCCAACAGTCCCTGTTATCTCTGCCTAGCAGGATGTCTTCCCTGGGAATCTTCTGTTGGGTCTCTCCTCCAGTTGTAGGATGGAGAGTGGACACATTTAGCTTGTGAGTCCTTCACCCCACCCTGGCCAGGCATCCTAACTCTAGTGGGGCAGCAGGAGAAGGGACCCAACAACTGGATTCACCTTTCTACACAAAGTTTTTCTCCAACCCTATCTCCTTTCTATTTCCTTCTCCCTCATTCCAAGTCCCTAGTCTAAGTCTCTCCTCAATGGGTGGAAGCAGCCATAGCTGGGACCATGGAGCATAGACCCTGGGAGGTCAAGCACTTCCCCTCCCCCTTTAAAGACCCCATATCCCTAGAGCTTTAGCCTGAGACACTTGGTGTCTCTGAACCCTGTGGTTCAGAGACCTCAGCAAATGGAGGGGGTGGATATTCTGAAGTTCAGACAAGAAAACTCCATGAGAGAGTTCCTTAGCCAGAGAGAATTCCCAGCAGGGTACAGAAAATGGTCATTTCTATCCTGCCCCAGAAAGTAACTAAGAATAGGGGATGGACTGGAGAAAATGAGTAAGCAGATGAGGAGGGGAAAAGATAACAGATTCCTGCACAGGTTGAAACCTCAGCTCCAGAAAAGCTAGAAAGGAGAGAAAAATCTACCCTAATTTAGCCTTGGACCCCAAAGGGGAGTGGAAGGGAAAACTCACCAAGGACGGTCAACTTGGTCCCGCTGCCGAACACAGCACACTGTGACATAGATCTGTACATAAACCCCTTTTTACACCATGGCCCAGACCCTCCTGCAGCTGCACCAGAGGCCCAGGGTTCAGCCTCCTTTCACAGGGGCTGCTCAGGCCATGGGTCGGTGAGATTTGGTGGCTTTTGCTTGACCTAGAACATCACCTCTTTGGAGGCTGTGGAATTTGACCATTGTGAGTCATGGCAAGGATTTTATTTAATTTCATTTATATATTTTTATTATGATATGAAAAATGAAAGTGTAGAATTTTTTTCAAAATTATGGCAATTATATGAGGTGATGGGGTTCTAGATAACTTTCTCCTCATCTTTATAATTTTTTTGTAATTTCCAAAAAATATGAAAATATTAAAATTACTGATTGGATGAATCTCTCTCTCTGTCTCTCTCTCTCTCTCTCTCTCTCTCTCTATATATATATATATATATATATATATATATATATATAGATAGATACACATGACAATGTATAAGGAAGTGTATGAGCTTGTTATGTGCATTTTGTGTGGAAAGGTGCGTGTTTATTCACAGGCATATATGTTTATGTGTGTGTGTTGATTCAACAGCAGGGAGCCTACACCAAGTTGTTAAGAAGGTGCATCAGCTTGCACACAAGCACATGGAAGAATCCAAGAATGTGGCTACTGTCTTTAGACACACTAAACCCACTGACAACCTTAGGGAACCTATGGTGGGTCCATTAGAAGCAATACTGATTCCTGCCTCTCAGGGGACTGGAAAATAGTTGGAAAAGTGAGGCACACACATAGATGAGTGGTACCAAGAGGGGACTGTAGGATGAATCATCAGGGCTCATGGACTGAATATATTATTAAAAATTGCTATGGGGCCAAGAGTGGGCAGTGCTATGGGGTCCATGCAGTGTCCCCAGTGAGGTAGGAGTAGGGTGGTCACAGAAGAAAGAGCAAGTGGCTCTAGGCAGCAAGGACAGGGATTACAGGTGGGGGAAGGGAGACAAAGGAGGGATGGCCTCAGTGATGGGGGCTTAGACCTTAGATGAAAAGATATTCAAGGGGGGAGTGATGTTCAGACTGCTTCAGGGAAGGGAGCTCACATATTCTCCCGGAGGCCTTGGGGATCCAAGGAGAGACTGATCCTTGGGAGTGGGGAGGTGAACAAGTCTGCACAAGAGGAACAAGCACAGGGTGGATAGGTGAAAATGTGGAGGCTGGGTTCCTGCTGAGGGCCATTCCCTTGCTGTAGAAAATCCTGTGGATCTGCCAGGGTAATATCAGGAGCCTTTCCTGGCTGTTTAGTCTCAAGGTCTAATTGTGTACACTTGATGAGATGGTCAAAGTTCAGATGGGAAGTGTGTAAACTAAAATAAACAGGACCATGTTTTCTGGTTGAAAAGGAGAATGTTTATTGAGGGTTTCTGGGTTGAGGGAGAAGGGCTGGGATGGTAGGGGAGGGAGGAGAGAAGCTTCCCTGGGGTTTTCAGCTCCAGGGTGGAGTGAGGGTCTGGGACCTAGGAACACTGTGCAGGGGACACACTCTTCTCCACGGTGCTCCCCTCATGAGTGACCTGGCAGGTGAATGAATTATGAGATTTCCACTCATCTGCTGTCAGAGTCAGGTAGCTGCTGGCCATGTACTTATTGTTGGTCTGTTTGGAGGGCTGAGTGTTCTGCACGCCCTGGGTGACCTTGGTGCCATCTTTCTTCCAGTCCACGGTCACGGCACCCGGGTAGAAGTCGTTGATCAGACACACCAGTGTGGCCTTGTTGCTCTGGAGCTCCTCAGAGGAGGGTGGGAACAGAGTGAGCGAGGGCGCAGCCTTGGGCTGACCTGCAAGATGGACCAGGCAAAAGGGATCAGTGTTCTGGTGTCCACCCGGGGACACACACTTAGTGTGTGAGGACGGTCTTGTTCAGGGACTCTGTTGGAGCATGTGTGATATAGAAGTGTGTTAGGAAATTCCTCAAGCTATTCCCCATGTTCACAGTCTTTAAATAACCCAGGACACCTGTGTGTCACCTTACCTGGCACCTCTTAGATCTTGGGCTTTGTCACAAATATGTCACCCATGCCTTCCTGCCATGCGTCATTCTGCCATCTTTCTGGTTCATCTGTAGTCTCTTTCTATAGTTCTCTGGAAGTTTTTTATGAGTGAGTTCTGACCTTCTTCCTTGGCTTTGAGGGCCAGAGTTTTTACTAAGGAACCCATTTTAACCCTAATGTTTTTCTTCTTGAGTCTCTGCTGTGGGTAAGGGTCTTTGTTCCTCAAAGTCTGTCTGACTGGCTTGGCCCACCTCCTTTTTGCAGAGTGAGACCATAATTCCTTTTTACAGGTCATATCTGTAGGTTTCCTGTATTGGGACCTATTCATATGTAAACTCAGGAGCCTGTGCTTCTGCAGCATGTGCCCTGTGGAGACCCACCTCCACCACTCTCATCTTCAGTCACTCTTCTCCTGCCTATCTGTTATCCAGAGTCTCCTCTTCTTTTCTTCCTCCTAAGTTTCCTGAAACCCAGTGTGTGTCTGGGCTCTGTCCCTGGCAATACTTGAAGGCTTGGGGTCCCTTCTACCTCTTACCTCCTTTCTGACCTTTGATCCTGAGTTTACAGTCCAGGGTGCCTGAGCTGAGTTATGACATGTTGTTCCCTTAGTGTCCTAAGTCTTTGATTTCACCATTTTTCAGTTCCACAATGTCTTTTATTCCCTCTTGCCCTTAGATAGGGCCTGAAGTTTATCCCCTTACAAACTAATTAGACCAAAAAGTGCCCAACAAGGGAGAACAGATCAGAGCACTTCTTATGGACCAGCATGCCAACACAGAGAGACAGGCAGACAGACAATGGAATCTTAGTAGGTCATTCTGTGCAGTCCCCTGCCTCTGGAGTCAGAGATTGAATATCTGCCTACAAGCCACTGAGACAATCACAAGCATCTGAACAGATAGGGTAGAGTTCAGTGTCCCAGAACTAAGATCCAGGGAGAATTCTTGTCCCAGGACAGAGACAGGACACAGACAAAGAATAAAAAAGCAGAAAATTGTCCCTAAACTTAGAGAGAGCAGAGAAAGAAGGGCAAAAAAATCACTCACCTAGGACGGTCAACTTGGTCCCTCCGCCGAACACCCAACACTATGACACAGACTCGTGCAAAAACCCCTTTCTGCCTTGCCCTGACCCTCCCCCAACCAGCTGCATCTGTGCAACCTGCATGAAGGGAAGTTACCCTTACTGAGTGATGGCCACTACACGATGTCCTTCCCAGGAACCACCATCCTGGCAAAAGGCCTCACCAAAATGTCAACTATACCTTTTCATGTTCTCCATGGAAGAACCACTTTTTGGGAAAGGAAGAAACAGAAGTCCTCAGTGACAACTCTGGGAGGCCATGAGCTGTGTGGGAACCTGAGAAAGTACCAGGACCAACAGCTCATTCCTCTTAGTTCCTGCCTGTCCTGGAGCCACCAGAGGGATGTGGAGACTATGGCAGATGACGATGTCAAGACCACATGCAGAAAGCACCCTTTCAACTCTCATTTCAGCTTCCTACACACAGAGGAAGAACTAGCACTATCACAGTACTATACTCAAAACAAAATAAATACATGTATGATATTTGGGAGAGATTTTGTGAGTCCCTGATTGACTTTTGATATTAAGATATCATTGAAAATTTCTGCTTAGGGTAGATAATCATATTTTAGTTATGTCTCATCTTTCCAGAACAGAAGTGGAATATTTTCAGATGAAAAGAGAAGATGTCTGGCATTTATTTCAAAACATCATGTAAGGGTGATGTTAATTTTGTGGGTGGATCAAAATCATCCATGAATTGATAATGTTGATAGGTAGTTGATGAGAACCATGGGAGTCATTATTATTTCCTGTTTTCTTTTTGTGTTGAAAATTCTCATCATAAACACCAATTTTTAAAATGAAGAGGAGGTTATTCTTGGGACGGTGATTTTGGATGACGTAGATCCTGCCACTGTATCCTCTGAGGCCATTGATATGTCATTGGATGGTCTCAGCTTCTATATCCATGACTTGGAGTCAGTTAAGTGCTGAGGCATGTTAAAGCTGTGGTTTGGGATCAGGGGTGGCCATAATCAAGCTCCAGGAGGACCCCTTTCTCTGTCCCATTTTGACTCCAGAACTCCCTGTGCTTGCAAGTTCCATCTTGGCAGCTCTGGTGAGTACGTTTGCCATGGTCTTGATGAGGTGGACACTCAGAAGGGGCCCTGTGAGCATCTGGGGTACAGAGGACTAATAGAGACACATAGGGATGCATATTTAGGTTCCCTAACCCATTGTCATGTCCCCTGAGAGTGTGTCTCTGACTTTGGGCTGGAGGTGCACATGATTATCTGAGCCACTTGAGAGAGGAAGGGAGTGAGCCTTGTGGGATGGAGAATCTGGGGGCTCTTAGTCCTCCTGGAAGCTAAACCTTACTTGTAGATATTTTGTTACATTCATTCTGCCCTGATTTATTCTGTCCCATACACAATTCTTGTCTTTAGTTGATCTCTGACACAATTTCCTTAGGACAATCAATGAATGCGGATTCTGTGCCTAATTTGGTGTCTTTTGTTACTTGTTTAATTTCTTTCATATCTTTTTCACCCATTTCCATTTCAATTTCCTCCTTTTACAGGATGATCATCAAACAACTCTAGCCATCAACTAACTGTAAACCTTCTTCATCCTGGAAGCTTGTGGTCCAATCGTTCAGGGTTTCATTCCAACATCATGATATTGTCAAACTTAAGCCTAATTTCATATCCATTGGATCATTCAGTGATCATTCTTATATGCTTCTGACTTACCCTATGATTCCCTACTTAGCTCCATGAAATATGAGGCTCTTTCTGAATATTATAGGACTCCCAAGGGTGGAGAAGAGGGTTAACACAATGTGGAAAATTGTTTTATTATATTAGCTGTTTTCCCTATTGCAGAAGTTGTATCTTTACTTAGCTTGCATGCAATGTGAAAGTCTGAGAAATTAACATGTAGATTTCACTTTCCAAGCCTTTCCATGATTCCCTGGTGATAAGAAAATATGGACAACTCACTTGGTTAACAGTCTCCCAAAAGGGTTTCTCATAGGAAATAGAAAGTTCAAACTTTGTTCCTGCTAAGACCATGACCTTGGATCAAGGGTCTTCTTTACCTTAATGCTTCTGCCAATAGCTGGCAGCTGAACTCCTGGAGTCCCCCTTATTTCTCCCTAATACCTCATTATGGCCAACTTCCATTCTTCTTACTAGTCCTTTCCCTTCCAGGTAGGCAAGGCCACTCTGCAGGGATAAAATATCTGCTCACAGACCCCACCAGCAAAGAGAATTCACTCACCAATTCTATGGTGGGTTTGGTGGATGGGATGAGCAGGAGATGGCATCTCACAAAGCCTTGCCTCTGTTGGGTTCTTGGTACTGCTCATCATCCCCAGACTATGAGCCATAGCAGCTCTTACCCATCCTCACAGACTCTGATGACTCTTTTATTATTTTTTTTTGGTAATTTTAGATGGACAGCATGGCTTTGTTTTATTTGTTTATTTTTACGTGATGCTGAGGATTGAACCCAGTACCTCCTACATGCAAGGCAAGTGCTCTACCACTGAGCTACAGCCCCAGCCCTTGATGACTCTTGATTTTACCTAGCAGCCAAGTAGTTCTCTGAACCTTCCATTTGCTTTCTCATTTCTCATCTCCTGAGTTTAACAGACATGCATGCCCTTTGAGGAAGGAAGGAGTCTGAAGCATGAATAAACAAGGCCCAAGCCCCAGGGTTTAGGGGATCTAGGCCCCTGAGCAGTGACCTTTCTGCCTAGAGACATAACCAGTTACCATTGGCACATTAGAAATGTGAATATGATATATGAGTAGGTGTTCATTGATGAGATTTAGGAATGAGGAACCTGGTGTGACCCTGTGTGATGGGGGCTCAGGAATACAGTAGAGAGTTGGGAGATGGGTATTTGGTTGAGGAAGGATACTCCTGGGGTTATACCCCAGAAGATAATCCAAATGGCCCTCCTTTTCCTACTGGATGCCAGGATTCCCTTCACCCTACACTGAGAACTCTGAGGCCATTGCAACTAAAATAAAGATAAGAACAAATGAGATAGAGCAAGATTTCTGATTCACAATGGGATATTTTATTGAGCAGTCAGTGGGTTCAGAGAGAAGGGCTCAGTGGGAAGACTAGGAAAAGGAGGGGTCCCTCACCAGGGTCCTTCACTTCCAGGATCATGAGGGTGGGGTGAGGGACAAAAGGTTAAGAACATCCTGAAGGGGACACACTCTTCTCCACAGTGTTTCCTTCATGTGTGACCTGGCAGCTAAAGCTTTTGTGAGATTTCCACTTGTCAGGCGTGATGGTCAGGTAGCTGCTGGCCATGTACTTGTTGTTGGTCTGTTTAGAGGGCTGGGTAGTCTCCACACCCTGGCTGATTGTGGTACTATCTGCTTTCCAGGCCACAGTCACAGCACCCGGGTAGAAGTCGTTGATCAGACACACCAGTGTGGCCTTGTTGGTCTGTAGCTCGTCAGAGGAGGGTGGAAATACAGTGAGCGAGGGGGAAGCCTTGGGCTGACCTGTGTGGATAGAGAAGTGGTGTGGGTCAGCAGAGGACAGCCCAGGTGTTGGGGATGCCCCAAAGTTTCTGCAATCATTTTTATTGTGGTTTTCTTATCCCTTCAGGGACTCCCCTTCCCTTTTCTTTCCTTTCTTGTGAACTTAAGCCACCTGGAGAATAGATAGCACCTTCCAAGTTACCTCTCCCAGATAGTCTTGTATCCTTCCCCTTTGTAGGCTTAGTTTACCAGTCCAGATTTTCTACCTTACTTTATCCTTCTAGTACCCAGAACCTCCTTTGTTAAGTGTTCCTGGTCCATCCAGGATGGAAGGATGGTTCTGGTGGGTGTGGGAAGCCTTGAGCCTGTACTCAGTTCACAGGGTTCCTGAAACTTCCTGTCCTCTTTGACATCAGGTTCTGCTCCATCCTTGTCCTCTCAGCTCTTTTGGCAAGGAGTTGTGCTCTACCCAGACAAGTGGGGGCTCCCCCAAGTCTGCCATCTCCTCATTACAAGACCCTTTGCCTCTGCCTGGGACTGCTCACTGCCACAGACTATGGGGCACAGAAGCCCTCACCCACCCTCATAGTTCCTAATGACACTTGAATTCACCTAGCAGCCAAGTAGTTCTGTGAGCTTCCATTTTCTTTCTCACTTATCATCTCCTGAATTTAACGTGCACTTTGAGGAAGGCAGAGTCTGATGCATGAATAATCAAGGTCTCAAACCCCAGCGTTAAGGGGCTCCAGGGAAAGATGAGTCTTTGCTTCTTCCTGAGGACCACCCTGGGAAGGCTGGACTCTGGTCACCTTGCCTAGTCTAATCTGGCTCTGAATCCCTCTGCCCCCAAGGCCCATTAGAGAACCAGACAGGTGCATCCTAGAGTGAGCCAGATCCCTCTCTCTCTCTCTCTCTCTCTCTCTCTCTCTCTCTTCTGGTGGTGTCTATTTGGGATAACCTCTTGAGTGCCCAGGGGCTAGGGTCCCAACTCTAGTCTTGTCCTTGGGAATTCATTGAAGCCTTCCCAAACTGGATGAACATCCAGCCCCAGCCTGGATTCTGGGGGCCTGTGAACTCTCTCTAAGGCCTAATGCTCCCTAATTAAACATAGCCCCTGGTCCCCACTTGGTTTTCAGCCCCAGAGGAGGGAAAGGGACCCATGTCCCTGTCTCCAGCCCAGGCCTTCAGGACAAGGCCACATCCTGCTTTTGGAATCTGAAGGTGGCTCCTTCTGCTGCTGGGACCCTTCCTGCTGGCTACCACGCAATCACCAACCTCCCCCAGACCCCATGAAAAAAGGTAAGTGGTCTGTCCTTAAGACAGGGTAGGGAAGAGGGTAAGGAGCCCTTAGAGAGGGAAAATAGACTTTCCCAAGCAGGAGGGGTATGGGACAGATTGAGAAAAGTCGAAGAGCCACTTACCTAGAACGGTGAGCCGGGTCCCACCACCGAAGACATAACACAGTGATTGAGGCTTGGACAAAAACCCACAGGGTCAGCACCTGGGGTTTGCCCCCTAGGGGTTGGGCAAGACTGAAAACTATTGAGTGTGACGGGTGGGGTTGTGTCCTTGGCATACTGCAGGTTGTTGACTGGCCCTCCAGACACTCATCTCCTCTCCCAGTCATGCATTGCCCATGGCCTTGGAGATACTCCAAGCGTGTCCCCTATCTCTGAGGTTCTCAGTGCTGACAGAAAGGCTAAGCACAGTTGCTGCCAAGAATCCCTTAGTGAAGCATATTCTTAAGTGGCTATGTGAGGTGGGAGAGAGTCCTGAGCTGACTTGGACCTGCTCAACTTCTCCTGGCCTCATTTTAGAACTTCTGAATATCCTTTAGACAAACCCCAATCATCCAGCCATGACAGTTTCTTCCCTGGACCCACTGACACTGGGTCATGCCTGACTTAAGGCACCTCCACATGGGGACTCTTCTACTTGCATTTCTACCTGTGGAGACATAGCGCAGTCCCACCACATTCATGAAACCTTCCCTGATATTTCAGGCTACTCTTTGTATCCATACATACTTCCATTTATCCATCCATTCATCCAACTATCCAAAATTCCTATGAAACCCCCACCTACCCCAGGCACTGTTTTGCATGCTGGAGCATGGTAGGATTCCTTTAGCTCTTACCCTCATATTTTCCTGAAACTTCTTATGTCAAGATCTAAAAGGCCCTTGTCTCAATCTGTAGGTCTTTCCCAGTAGCCTGAGGTCTCTGCAGGAGTTCCCTTTTTCTGGTCATTCTCTTCTCATTGATTGTGGAGATGGCCCACTCTCTTGCTCCCATAGCTTCCTTTTCTCTCTGACCCATGCATAGCTGATGACCCTAGACTATTACCAGGTGCTTTTCCCTCTGTACTCTTCCCTCTCTTTTTGATTTGAGTCTTACGATGCACTCCACAATTGCCCAGAGGTCCCAGATTCCTCTTTCTTGCTCTGACATTTCTTCTCAGCCACAGATCTACATATATTTTGATTCCTGAACCTATCTTTGCTTGAATGTCTTGCAGGCACCTGGAACTCAACAGCTTCCAACTAAATACATTTCCTTGAAGATCTGATCCCCTGCAGTGTCCCCATTTCAGCAATTTGTCTCCAAGTCAATGGCCTGGAGTCATCTTAGTCATTCCCTGATTGAATCACCTTGTGTATCCTTATACCACAATACAATGTACCATTAAGATAATCAAAAGAAAAATAAAAAGAAAATTGCAGAAGTTATACTCTAAGAATTGATGGTGGCTTTGCCAAGTGAGATTTTATCTTTATAAATAAAGATTTTATATTACATTGGAAGATTATTCATTGCATTGGGATCACCATTTTTTAACCTTAGCATCAGGACTATTTGACAATGTTTGTATTAAAGACATGCACTTAGATTCTTTGAAATTAGTGTAGAATATGTGTAGAAGACATATCTCATTCACTGTGGTATGTCTTTGGGGATGGGATCCGGCTCCCTGTTCTAGATAAGTAGCTCTTCTGACATTTCTCAGTCTGTCCTATACCCCTCCTGTCTTGGGCAAGTCAGACTTTAGTGTAATATTAATATGAACCCAACTCTTGTTTCTGAATAAGAGAGGAAACATTTATCCTTGCATGAAGGTATTCAAGTAAATTTCCTCAACTTATTAAAAGGTGTCTTCCAAAACTTACAACAACCTTCATGTGTAAAGGAAAAAAAAACATTTGTGGTAGAAACCAGGAAAGTTGCTCACTCACAGTTTTCAATATTCAACAGATGAAGGGGGAAAAAGTTGTAAGTATTAAGAAAAGAGAGTGAAAATGTTTCCTGCAAATGATGTGCTAGTCTACTAAAAAACAAACCAACCAACTTAAGAGAATTAGTTGAACTGTTAAAACCCATACAAGAATTAAAGTGGCTGAACATAAGAGTGACATATAAAAATGAATAGATTTCTCTGCTGCATAAGTATCACTTTAGGATATGAAATTGCGGGAAATTTTCAATTTCAATAAAATTATATTTGAAACACCAACACATAACTAAGATTTATAAATAAATAACACTAGAGTTTCAATGAATAAAATACAGGACTACTTGACTAGTGAACATAAAAGTGAGTGAATAGAAAGCATGTCGTGTTCCTGGGTAAAAGTGCAGAGCTTTATAAAGGTATCAGTTCATCTCAAATCAACCATGTATTCCCAGAAATTACAAACATAACACCAAAAGAATGATTTTTGAGAATTAGGGAATTGATTCCAAAGTTCAACAGGAAGAAAGATGGAGAGTATGTGTGAATATTTTACAAAACAGTAATAATTATGCATTGTTTCCCCTTGCAAATACAAAAAACACATCATAAAGCTAAAATAATCAAAACAAAGTAGAAGGATGCAGGAATAAACCAATACTTTAAGAGAACCACAGAGAGAATATGATAAGTCATCATTTAGCATTTGATAAAAATCTCATTTATATTCAACAGATGTCTTTCCATTTGGCAAATAAAATAAGTTATATGCCTATGCACACAAACTCCAGATAAAATTAAACACATATTTGCTAAACCAACAGAAGTATTAGAACAAAATAGAAGAATAATTTTATCATATCAAAATAGAAATCACCTTCCTAAACTTGGCATGGATCACAGAAACCATCAAGAAAAGGCTAAACCAATGCGACACAATAGGCTTAACAACCACTTTATGGTGGAAGACCTCATAAACAAAAGTTCTAAAACAGACCAAGGGAAAATATTTATAACACATTTTCTAAACAAGGGGTTAAGTTTCTATAGACAATATAATCAGATACAAGCAATGGAGTAAAAAAGCAGGCAACAAAATGACTTCTTAATTCACAGGAGGAATACACTAAGTCAAAAATAAGAAAGAATAGACATTTGACCAATAATGAAATAAATAATAATCAAACACATTCCCTTTATTCTTAACACAAGGGTAAAGTAAAAAAAGATCAACAACGTCACATTATTGGCAAGGAGGTAGGAGAAAGGGCACTGTCTTTCACTGTAGTGAGTATAAATTGGAGCAGCCTTTTGGAAGTCGTTTGGAACTACCTACAAAATCTCAAAGGAATTCCTCTGAGATCCAGAATTTTCACTTTTAGGCATTTAATCTTTAGAGATACAGAAGTACACTATGCTGACTTCCCACCCCCAGATTTTTAATGCATCATCACTCGCGTATTTTCTAGTGGAAACAACTGAAGTGACCCTTTTTTTTTAAAAGAGAGAGAGGAGAGAGAGAGAGAGAGAGAGAGAGAGAGAGAGAGAGAGAGAGAGAATTTTTTTAATATTTATTTTTTAGTTATCGGCGGACACAACATCTTTGTTTGTACATGGTGCTGAAAATCGAACCCAGGCTGCACGCATACCAGGTGAGCGCGCTACCACTTGAGCCACATCCCCAGCTCCCTGAAGTGACCCTTAAAAGGGGAATGATTACAAAATTCTGGTACATACAAACTTTTCCTAGATAGTTATTTATGAGAATATCAAAGATTCATATGGACTAATCTAAAAAATCAATTATAGATAGCTTAAAAAGCTAATTCTCGAGTAATATACAGTATATAATGACTTTATTTTCAAAAAATAAAATCTCAACACCAACTCTCTCCCCCTGAATGTGTGTGTGTGTGTGTGTGTGTGTGTTTTCAAGAATGCACATACAGTGAAAGAGTTGAACTATACAGACCAACAAGACAGTGGCCGTGGAAAGTGGAATGGGTTTTTGGGGAAAGGTGGTAGGAAAGAGAGGGTAACAGAAAATGTCTGCTATTTACTTTTTATCTTCTGTATATAATATACTTCTTTCTTTTCTTTTTATATATTTTTTAAGTTGTACATGTACACATACCTTCATTTTATTTATTTATTTATTTTTACGTGGTTCTGAGGATTGTAACTAGTGCCTCACATGTTGGAGACAAGTGCCCTACCACTGAGCCACAACCTCAGCCCCTCTCTTTTTTTTTGAGGAAAGTACTTATATATTTACAAAACTGTTACTATTTTATTAGAATTATTTTAGATGACGAAAATGCAATATTTCTCTGTGTGAACATTTTCATAAAGTCAGAAAGCTATAAAACTAAAATTTAAATGAAGTGAAACTATACCAGCCAGAGACATACTATGGAAAATTTAAAAATTTTTTAAAAAAATTCTTCAAATTTTAAAGATAGGCTTTTGAAAATGCACACAATTATCTTTTTTTAAAATGAATTTTCTTATTAATAAATATGCTTCAGAAACAATTTTTATGAAATTGATTCCTTTCTCATGACATTATTAAAATAACATTATTAAGCAGTAACTTGTTGCCAGAGTCTACCTTACAAATATAACTTTGAAGGTTTGTGTAAGATGCTTTATGATATGCCACACTGCTCTGTCACACCCTTTCTCATGGATATTTGTGTTATCTCCAATTTTTCCCATTATTAATAACATTAAGCTAGATAGATGGTCTTGTTTGTAAATCTTTGGTTATGGCTTTATTTTCTCCCTTAAGATAAATTTTGAGAAATGGAATTACACACTGTAGATAAACCCAGTTTCTTTCATGACTTGCTGCCTATTTGCTGAATTTGTTGTATATTGAAATCCTTATAAACAGTCCATGAAAGTGCCCATTCCTCTCAGGTATCATTGCTCTAAATTCATTCATCAATTTCATAGCAATTTTGGCATGTGGACTAGTGCATTCTCCCCATGCCTAGGAGCCGTCTGTGGTCCCAGTTCACCAACTCCCAGATCCCCTGCTGCTGCCCCATCTCTATCTTCTATCTCTGTCCCTGGACTCAATTCTGGTCTCACAACAGACTCCAAACCTTAACCAGTTTTTCCAAAGCACAAGTTAGACTCTGACTTAAATCCCCCAAAGCCTGCACCTAGACAGCAGAACCTAGTCTGGGGCACCAGACCTAGGGGTTCCATCTGCTTCAGCCCAGCAGCTCCCTGCTTTCCTTAGTGCCCACCCCCTACACTCTCTGTGAAGCTCTAGTGTGTGTGCTGGGCTATCCCATCACTATCCAGCACCCATTCATCTGTGATACCAGCTTGGGCATCAACCCACAGAAGGAGCACCCCTTCTCTAACTCTATGGCTCCTTGAAAGGACCACGAGTTTGTCCCCCATAACTAGATAGGTCTCTTGGTGCAGGCCAGCTTTCTCTGTTATATCCAGGCCTGGCTCCCAGGAAATGTTTATGAACAAGGCAGTGAGGGCACATCCTTTGGGGATACCAAACCAAACCATCACTTCATTCTGAGGGGGAGGGCTTTGCAGAAAACCTCTTCTCTTACACCATCATAGGAAAGAGCTGGGGATGTAGCTCAGTGGTAGAGAGGGGCTTATTATGGGTCAATCACTGGGTTCACTGCCCAGCACCTCCATTTTTGTCACAAAATACAAGACATGGTCATGCATCTACAGCTCTGGGAAGGAGGCAACCTCAGGATGCAGCCCTGGTTGAGGACCCTTGGCTGAGGGTCTGATGACTGGATCCCTGCTTCCCACCATCAGTGGCTCAGCCAAACCATAAGGGTTCAGAGCACAGCCAAGCAGAAGCGGGGAGAAGGAGGAGTGGAAAGGCTGAACCCTGTGCAAATGGGAGATACTAATAATGGACTAGGGGGAGTGAGTGAGGCACTATCCTTAGTGCAAAAAGACTGAGGAACCAAGATAAATAATACTTCAATACAATGTTGAAAATTAATTCAAACAAACCCACAATGAACAAAAAATCAGCACTTTAGGCCAGTGTCTCAGGCTGATACTTTGTCACCCCTTTTGCCACTTCTCCTGCCCTCCTCCTCTACCACCCATTCCCAGCTTCAACTGAGACTCCCATGTTCCCCCAAGACTACTTACTTGCTCCAAGGGCTCTGCAGGTCCAGAAGCAGCAGGAGGGTCCAGTACCCAGTGGCCTACCCTGGGCCTTGTCTGCTCTCAGGGTCAGAGGCCCTTGTGGCATGGGGTCCATAGAGGGTATAGTCCTGGTCCTTCTGATTGTAGTGACTGCTATAGTATATACAGGTCCATGAGGCCCTTGGCCCTTTCCTCACCCTGGACTGGTTCTTGTCCCTGTCCTCAGTTGTCCTGATCCAGGGCCCATGGCTGTTACCCCTGGGGGTCTCCTGCAGAGAGACATCTGCTAACTGCCCTGCTATGATAAGGACCCAGGGCCCAACTGCTCCTCAGGGCAGCCACCTGTCTGGCCCCACCCCTGGAGCCCTGGGTGGGGCCCTCCTGAATCATCTTTTGCATCTTTCCTTAGTTCCCCAAGGACGTCATGGGTTTGTGGACTGTCACCAGGGGCCTAGAGATGCTGTGGAAATTGGCTGAGCACTCATTGGAACAGGAGCACCAGAAGACTTTGTGTCAGGAGGAGGGGACAAGGCTATGGCTTTCTGATCAGGCCCCAGGCTCAACTCCTACACATTGCACTCTGGCCAGTTTAGACCAATCCTACCTTGGCTCGGTTGGCCAAGCCTGGCCTGCTCCTGTCTGGCTCTCTCTCAAATCAGGAAAGGATCCTCCTTTCAGGGAGTGATTCTGTACCCCTCCCCCCAGACAAGCAGTGGTGGTGAGATCAAGATGTTGAGTCCCTTCAGCCATAGATCACTTCTGGGCTTCAGTTTTCTTGTCTGTAAAATGGGGAGAATGTTCTTCTGCATCAGGGAGGTTATTAGGGTTATTGAGACCAGCAGGTGTCTGATGAATGCTGGTTTCCTTGTTTGCTGTCTCACTTTGGGGTTCAGAATAACTCTTGGGCTATCCTTAGGGCAAGTATCCCTGTTTCACAGATGAGAAAACTAAGACCCAGAGAAGTTGAATGTAGGGTCCAAGTTTGTTCAGGAAGTGGGGTGCAGGATGAGCTAGAAACTAGGAATGAGCTTGTTCCTTGCATTTCTAGTCCTTGGTCCACCTGGAAGACTTGTGCCTGGCTCCCTGCTAAGCCAAAGGAGGAGGGGGATGGGCACAGGCTTAGAGTTGGGGTGCATTGAGCGGAAGGTATATTATTCATAATTTAATGGTAATAGTGATGCTTTAGCACTGAGTGCTTTACACACTTTAATCCTCCCCTATTTGAATATGAAGAAGTTGAAGCTCAGAAAGTTTCCCTACTTGTATGATGCCACAGGGCCAAGAGGCAACCAGCCTAGAGTTGTATTTTGATGCCTGGTCTTTGAGTGGCATCAGGACATTCTTTGTTGATGATGACACTGTTTTTCAGATGGTGTCAGGCTGCTCAGTGCATGGAAAACTCAAATCTCAGAGTCAGGCCTATGATAGCTGCTCAATTAAACATGGGCCTAATCTGAACCTGATTGAATAAAGCTTTCTTCTGCCTTACTTGTGCACTGCTGCTATTTGGGCTCCTTCACCTCTCTGCACTCTGATGCCCTGAAGACTAGTACACAAATGTCTGAGATCCGTAGGACTTTGGACTTTAGATCCTGATCAGAAAGCTCCCTGCTCTGCCCCTCTTAGGACTGCAGTGTGGATCTGTTTTTTTGTTTTCCTGTTGATTTTTCTGCCAGGAAATTCATTGAAAAACATTTAATGTTAATTTATACATAATATCTGTACACATTTATGGATTAGAGTGATATTTAAGTTTGTGTATTTATATTTATACATATATTTAAAATGACTGGATCAGGCTCATTGGCAAATGCATTGCCTCAAACATTTATCATTTCTTGTGTGGGGAACTTTCAAAATCCTCTCTATTAGCTACTTTGAAATATACAATGAATTTTTGTCAACCATAATTTCTTGTTATACCATAAGATCTTAAATTCGTCCCTTGAAATTCATAGCTGCAGCCCTGTGGGAATTTGTCTTGTTTTGTTTTAGCAATTATTAAACGGACCTGCTAAGACCAACCAAGGTAAATTTTCTGAAAGACTTCTTTGAGGACTTGCTTGGTCCGTGTTTTGAGTTATAAACTAATCAAAATTCCTGCTACATTTGGTGAAAATCAGTCTAGCCATATCCATGGGATGTGGTAATGGAAATGGGATTTCCCATTGTTGGTATAGATCATGGTTGTCAGGAAAAAAAATGTTAATGTTGCTCTGCCTTTCTTCATGTTTCTTGAGCCAAAGTGTTGAACACCTTTATTCTGGACTGTATTTTCAAGATGTTTGCAGAGTGAGCAACCTTGGAAGGTAGAGAGAGTGTTTCCCTTTGGAGCAGAGAACTGGTAGGCTTGCTGTACTAAATAAAAGATTTGGGGTGCTCAACTCAGGTGCACAAATGTCACCTGACCTTCTTTGCATGGCTTTGTGAAAACAGTGTAAGAAAATGCTGTTGTTTGGGCATCTGCTATTGCTGTGAGTGACAATCTGTTCTTTGTCTCTGATCTAGGAGTCTTTTGTGTTCTGCAGCATCTGTGAAAATGTGGCTGGCTTGCATTTTAGTTTGAAAATATGATAAAGTCTTAGAACCTTCACAATTATCAATTATGATCATAAAGAGAAGGAAGAAAGAGATAAAGTGAAGGATGGTAATCATAATTGAATGATTTTTCTTAACTCATCAGATCAGTTTTCAGGGATCTCCAGGTTGGATCTTTCCATTGCACAATGTTTTTTTTTTTTTTGAGGGCCAGGACTGGTGCTAATAAACCCCAAATGTCACTGACCTTGTAGATGAACAAGGTGGCATAAAAGATGTCTTGCAGGGCTCAGTGGGCAACCCCTGGGAGTTCCCTGAGCCAGTTTTGCTTCTCTCCTGTTAGGGTACATGTCTCACTCCTGCCTCTGGCCTTGGACTCCTCACAACTTGGAGATTGGTGGCAGGTTCCATCCTAGGAGTCTGGGCTACAGCTGTTCCTTCCACAGCACCCCCATATGGGCATGACTCTCTCACTACTTAGGATCTAGAAGCTGTGGTTTCCCCCAGGGACTGTCCCAGGTTTCAGGGAGAAAAAAGGGACTGTCCCTAAACATAGCATCCCCAGCTATACCATCACCCAGTTCCAAGTCCCCTCCCCCCTCCAGCTCCTGCACCTGCAGCAGCTGTCTCACCACAGACCACATCCTCACATGGTGGCCACACTCAGAAATTCGGAAATCCGGGTCTGGCTGGATCCTGGGAAATTCTCAGGGGACTGACAGGGGATCTCCCTAGCTGTTGCAGCTGCAGCTCTAGATGTCCACACCCTCCATTTCTCCAGACTGACATTCACTGAGAGCTAAATTCTGGTAGTGACAAAGGAGTCTGGGTCTAGCTGGACCTTTTCTCAGTGTCCCTGGAGCCTGGCTTGTCTCTCCTGGGGAAAAAGAGTAGGTATGCCTTTCCAGTTGCTCCTCTGTCAGAAGGACTTGCTATAGCCTCCAGCTGCCTGATTTCTACTCACAGACCTTAGAGACTATGTCTGTGGCTATAGAACACTCATCTTTCCTAGGCCCAGGTGTCTTTAGCTTTCTGCTCCATTTTATCCCCAATGGTTCTTCTCATGTCACATGATTGTCCCACTGCAGAGTGGGGAATTGGGGATTCTGAGGCAGAGGATGACTGAGTATTTGTCTGGGGGCATAACAATGGTTCTGAGTCTCACAATCCTCAGTTAGAGTCTAGTTCTCTAGATCCAAGTTCTCTTTGAGAAGCCTCTGAGAACCTAAGAACCCTGGCACTTGTGGTGATCTTTGGTGATATGAGTAGACCCTTTCATAGCTCTACCTCAGGTACAAGACTTACCATCCTGGCAAGGATCTTCTATTTTCTTATATTGCTGAGTTAGTGGGGGTACAGAGAGGGAGGGTTTCTCATGTTAAGACACAGAGCATATTTTTGTAAAGTCTGTGTCCTGGCACTTGACCAGTACAAGCCAGAGACCTGAGAGAACCAGGCACTTTATACTTGGGATGGAGTCAGCCTGGAACCCAATGGTGGTGTTTAGGGCAATTTCAATTCTTTAACTTCAAACTCTTCATCCAACTGCT
The DNA here is from genome assembly GCF_048772815.1 of Callospermophilus lateralis. Lineage (NCBI taxonomy): Eukaryota > Metazoa > Chordata > Mammalia > Rodentia > Sciuridae > Callospermophilus > Callospermophilus lateralis. The sequence goes on along the minus strand of NC_135305.1, from coordinate 126,013,705 downwards.
TAGAATGCTCCCTGACAGAGTCCAATAGGGGGCAGCAGAGACCAGCAGGAACTGAAGACTAGAAAGAGTTGAAGCTCTTCTGCAGGGAGGAGGCCTGGAATCCAGTGGAAGGTTGCAGGGGCAGCTACAGGAGGGGGATGCAGGGATTAGACTGTGGTTCTGCATTCTTGTTGTGTTAGCTTTCCATCATTCTAACAAACACCTGAAATAATTACCATTTTACCATATGAATGAAAAGACAGGAGAAAAAAGTTCATAGTTTGAATCAAGAATGGAAATGAGCACAAGAATGCCAAAATGCACATCATACTTGTGACAATAGCATCATATGCAAGAATAGATGAGGGTAGGAGGAGAGGGAACATGGTAATAGAACTCAGGCAGCATCATTGCAAACTATGTTGGTATTGATGTAAAGTAGTTGGTGTAAAGCAACTGTCGCTTTCTTATGGTTGTGACTCATAGTAGAACCACTATGAAAATAAATTTCAAATATAGATAAAAGTATATGAAAGGTAACCAAAGTGGAATGATGGGGAAAAATAAACCAATCACAATGAAAGATGGTAGTGGAGCAGTGAGGAACTTACGAAAAGGTAAAACACATGCAGAAAACAGCACATTGGCAGAAGTCTGTTACTATCTGTGATGACATTAGTTGGAACACACGAGTCTTGGTTTCTCAGTACCTAAGAAGCCTGCATCTGCACAAGGTTTGACAAAATTTCTCTAACTATTGCATGTGGGGAGATAGGCTTGCATTTGATGGATTGTCTTCTAACAGAAACAAAGCCCCTGGTAACAGGAACTTGACCTGCCATGACTTCCCATGCATTGTAAATGCCACCAATCTGAGACATAGGACAGGTTACATTTTGGCACAAGTGAAACAGAGTGAGGCTGGACATCCTGACAACAGGCTCTCCAGTGACAGAAGATTTGGGGTCCTCAGGAGGGGCACTGCTACTCTGTTAATCCTCAACCAGCAAGTGTCAGTGTAAGGGAATTCAGAGGAAGCCAGGAGATAAGCTGGGGTTGCATAAGCAACCCTGGGGGTGAACAGGAGGAGTCCAACTTCAGTCCCTGAATGGACATCAGGAGAGTTTAAACTGTATCTGGGGCTGCAGTGACCACATTCTGAGAGTTGTACTAACACAAAGTCACCCCCAGGACACTGGCATGAGCCAAGGCATACAGAGGACCTCACCTGGGAAATGTACTGAAGGAGGCTAATTGTATGTGTAAGCATGGCAGACCATGCTAGTTGAATTTCATTAGGAAGAACACACTGAGGTCCAGATTCTGTAGGAGGGAGCACAGTGTGAGAAGATGGAGGTCCTAGGGTCTATTTCCTTCTCCCAGCATGACTGCATGTGCCTCCTGCAAATCTCAGGGAATGATTTACCACTGTCCAGAAGTCATCCCTGGAGAGGCTTCTCTATCTAAGGTCTTCCAAATATGCCTGCACATTCTTCTCTGGCATTTCCTCCCACCTCCAGCCATACATACCTTACCTCAGGAAGAATTTTCTATGCTGAATTCTGGTGCTTTTAGACATCCCACATAAAACATGGACGATTAAAAAAAAAGAACAAACGTGGGTATTAATGGTACATTGCAGAATGAGATGTGTCAAACACAATGTTTGAGGCTAAAATTGGTAGTAAAGCGACCCACCGGCAGAACAGGCCCAGAAACATGCGGAGGGGGGTAGAGCCGCCCCACATGCCTGCAAGGTAGGCTTACCTGCGACCCACTGGCAGGTCAGGCACAGCAGCCGGCGGAGGGGCAGAGCCGCCCCACGCGCCTGCAAGGTAGGCGGACCTGCGACCCACAGGCAGAACAGGCCCAGTGGCCTGCCATCGCCCCGGTTGGGGGAGGGGCAGAGCTGCCACCAGTGCCTGCTAGGTAGACAGACCTGCAACCAACAGACAGAACAGGCCTAGCGGCCCACAGAGGGACAGAGCCGCTGCCCACACCTGCAAGGTAGGCGGACCTGCAACCCACCGGCAGAACAGGCACAGCAGCCTGCAGAGGGTCAGAGCCGCTGCCCACACCTGCAAGGTAGGCGGATCTGCGACCACAGAAAGAACAGGCCCACCGGCCTGCCGGCATGGTAGGCACATTGCCCCAATTGGAGGAGGGGCAGAGCCACCACCAGCACCTGCGAGGGAGACTTTGCAACTATATAAGAGCAATATAAATATATAGGGGGAAAAACAATAACACAACAGTTTCACCAAGCAGAAAGAAACGCGAAGAGTATGAAAAGAGAAGGAAAGAAAGGACCACAAGCCATGCAGGTCAACTCAACTTTAGAAGAGGTAATATCTGCAGCAGATGAAATGTCAGATAAAGAATTCAGGATATACATGCTTCAGATAATCTGGAGTCTCAAGGAAGACATTAGACAGCAAAATCAGACAATGAAAGACCACTTCGACAACTTCGACAATGAATTACATAAACAAATCCAAGAAGCAAAAGATCAATTATACAGGGAGATAGAGGTTATAAAAAACAAACAAACGGAAATCCTAGAAATGCAGGAAGCAATAAACGAACTTAAAAACTCAATTGAGAATACTACCAGCAGAGTAGAACACTTAGAAGATAGAACATCATACAATGAAGACAAAGTATTTCAACTTGAAAAGAACATAGACAGCTCAGCAAGACTGTTAAGAAACCATGAGCAGAACATCCAAGAAATATGGGATAACATAAAGAGACCAAACTTAAGAGTCATTGGGATACAGGAAGTTATAGAGGTACAAACAAAAAGGAATGAGCAATCTATTCAATGAAATAATACGAGAAAACTTCCCAGACTTGAAGAATGAGACAGAATCCCAAATCCTAGAAGCCTACAGGACGCGGAATGTGCAAAATCATAAGAGATCCACACCTAGACACATTATAATGAAGATGCCCAACATACAGAATAAGGAGAGAATTTTAAAAGCTACAAGAGAAAGGAAGCAGATTACATTTAGGGGTAAACCAATCAGGATAACAGCTGATCTTTCAACACAGACTCTGAAAGCTAGAAGATCCTGGAATAACATATTTCAAACACTGAAAGAAAATGGGTTCCAACCAAGAATTGTGTATCCAGCGAAATTAAGCTTCAGGATGGAAGAGGAAATTAAAACCTTCCACGATAAACAAAAGTTAAAAGAATTTGCAGCTAGAAAACCATCTCTTCAAAACATCCTTGGCAAAATATTACAGGAAGAGGAAATGGAAAATATCAATGAAAACCAACAGAGGGAGGTAGTACAGTAAAGCGGGGCGGGGGGGATAATAAAAGAGGAAAACAAACCATGTTCAGTAACATAAATAAACAAATATGGCTGGAAGCACAACCCATATCTCAATAATAACCCTAAATGTTAATGGCTTAAACTCACCAATAAGAGACACAGGCTAGTAGAATGGATCACAAAACAAGACCCAACAATATGCTGCCTTCAGGAGACGCATTTGATAGGAAAAGACATACATAGACTGAAGGTGAAAGGTTGGGAAAAATCATATTACTCATATGAACTTCGGAAACAAGCAGGAGTGTCCATACTCATATCATATAAAATAGATTGCAAGCCAAAGTTAATCGAAAGGGATAAAGAGGGACACTACATACTGCTCAAGGGAACCATACACCAACAAGGCATAACAATCATAAATACATATGCTCGAAACAATGGTGCAGCTATGTTCATCAAACAAACTCTTCTCAAGTTCAAGAGTCTAATAGTCCACCATACAATAATCATGGGAGACTTCAACACACCTCTCTCACCACTGGACAGATCTTCCAAACAAAAGTTGAATAAGGAAACTATAGAACTCAATAACACAATTAATAACCTAGACTTAATTGACATATATAGAATATACCACCCAACATCAAGCAGTTACACTTTTTTCTCAGCAACACATGGATCCTTCTCAAAAATAGATCATATATTATGTCACAGGGGAACTCTTAGACAATATAAAGGAGTAGAGATAATACCATGCATCTTATCTGATCATAGTGGAATGAAACTGAAAATCAACGATAAAAGAAGGATGGAAAAATCATGTGTCACTTGGAGAATGAACAATAGGTTACTGAATGATTAATGGGTTATAGAAGACATCAAGGAGAAAATTAAAAAATTCTTAGAGATAAATGAAAACAGAGACACAACATATCGGAATCTATGGGACACATTGAAAGCAGTTCTAAGAGGAAAATTCATTGCTTGGAGTTCATTCCTTAAAAAAAGAAAAAACCAACAAATAAATGATCTAATACTTCATCTCAAAATCCTAGAAAAAGAAGAGCAAAACAACAGCAAAGGGGGCTGGGGATGTGGCTCAAGCAGTAGCGCGCTCGCCTGCCATGCGTGCGGCCCGGGTTCGATCCTCAGCACCACATACAAACAAAGATGTTGTGTCTGCCGAGAACTAAAAAATAAATATTAAAAAAACAACAGCAAAAGTAGTAGAAGGCAAGAAATAATTAAAATCAGAGCTGAAATTAATGAAATTGAAACAAAAGAAACAATTGAAAAAATTAACAAAACAAAAAGTTGGTTCTTTGAAAAAATAAATAAAATTGACAGACCCTTAGCCATGCTAACGAAGAGAAGAAGAGAGAGAACTCAAATTACTAGCATACGGGATGAAAAAGGCAATATCACAACAGACACTTCAGAAATACAGAAGATTATCAGAAATTATTTTGAATCCTTATACTCCAATAAAATAGAAGATAGTGAAGGCATCGATAAATTTCTTAAGTCATATGATCTTCCCAGATTGAGTCAGGAGGATATTGACAACCTAAACAGACCAATATCAATTGAGGAAATAGAAGAAGCCATCAAAAGACTACCAACTAAGAAAAGCCCAGGACCGGATGGGTATACAGCAGAGTTTTACAAAACCTTTAAAGAGGAACTAATACCAATGCTTTGGAAATAGAAAAAGAGGGAGAACTTCCAAATTCATTCTACGAGGCCAACATCACCCTGATTCCTAAACCAGACAAAGACACTTCAAAGAAAGAAAACTACAGACCAATATCTCTAATGAACCTAGATGCAAAAATCCTCAATAAAATTCTGGCGAACCAGATACAAAAACATATCAAAAAAATTGTGCACCATGATCAGGTAGGTTTTATCCCTGGGATGCAAGGCTGGTTCAATATACGGAAATCAATAAATGTTATTCACCACATCAATAGGCTTAAAAATAAGAACCATATGATCATCTCGATAGATGCAGAAAAAGCATTCGACAAAGTACAGCATCCCTTTATGTTCAAAACTCTAGAAAAACTGGGGATAACAGGAACATACCTCAATATTGTAAAAGCAATCTATGCTAAGCCTCAGGCTGGCATCATTCTGAATGGAGAAAAACTGAAGGCATTCCCTCTAAAATCAGGAACAAGACAGGGATGCCCTCTCTCACCACTTCTGTTCAACATAGTTCTCGAATCACTGGCCAGAGCAATTAGACAGACGAAAGAAATTAAAGGCATAAAAATAGGAAAACAGGAACTCAAATTATCAGTATTTGCAGATGACATGATTCTATACCTAGCAGACCCAAAAGGGTCTACAAAGAAACTATTAGAGCTAATAAATGAATTCAGCAAAGTGGCAGGATATAAAATCAACACGCATAAATCAAAGGCATTCCTGTATATGAGCGACAAATCCTCTGAAATGGAAATGAGGACAACGACTCCATTCACAATATCCTCAAAAAAAATAAAATACTTGGGAATCAACCTAACAAAAGAGGTGAAAGACTTATACAATGAAAACTACAGAACCCTAAAGAGAGAAATAGAAGAAGATCTTAGAAGATGGAAGCATATACCCTGTTCATGGATAGGTAGAACTAACATCATCAAAATGGCGATATTACCAAAAGTTCTCTATAGGTTTAATGCAATGCCAATCAAAATCCCAATGGCATTTCTTGTAGAAATAGACAAAGCAATCATGAAATTCATATGGAAAAATAAAAGACCCAGAATAGCAAAAACAATGCTAAGCAGGAAGTGTGAATCAGGCGGTATAGCGATACCAGACTTCAAACTATACTACAGAGCAATAGTAACAAAAACAGCATGGTACTGGTACCAAAACAGGCGGGTGGACCAATGGTACAGAATAGAGGACACAGAAACCAATCCACAAAACTACAACTATCTTATATTTGATAAAGGGGCTAAAAGCATGCAATGGAGGAAGGATAGCTTCTTCAACAAATGGTGCTGGGAAAACTGGAAATCCATATGCAACAAAATGAAACTGAATCCCTTTCTCTCACCATGCACAAAAGTTAACTCAAAGTGGATCAAGGAACTTGATATCAAATCAGAGACACGGTGTCTGATAGAAGAAAAAGTTGGCTATGAACTACATACTAGGGGGTCGGGCTCCAAATTTCTCAATAGGACACCCATAGCACAAGAGTTAATAACTAGAATCAACAAATGGGACTTACTCAATCTAAAATGTTTTTTCTCAGCAAAAGAAATAATAAGAGAGGTAAATAGGGAGCCTTCATCCTGGGAACATATTTTTACTCTTCACACTTCAGATAGAGCTCTAATATCCAGAGTATACAAAGAACTCAAAAAATTAAACAATAAGATAACAAATAACCCAATCAACAAGTGGGCCAAAGACCTGAACAGACATTTCTCAGAGGAGGACATACAATCAATCAACAAGTACATGAAAAAATGCTCACCATCTCTGGCAGTCAGAGAAATGCAAATCAAAACCACCCTAAGATACCATCTTACTCCAGTAAGATTGGCAGCCATTAGGAAGTCAAACAACAACAAGTGCTGCCAAGGATGTGGGGAAAAGGGTTCACTTGTACATTGCTGGTGGGACTGCAAATTGGTGCGGCCAATTTGGAAAGCAGTATGGAGATTTCTTGGAAAGCTGGGAATGGAACCACCATTTGACCCAGCTATTCCCCTTCTCGGACTATTCCCTAAAGACCTTAAAAGAGCATACTACAGGGACACTGCTACATCCATGTTCATAGCAGCACAATTCACAATAGCAAGACTGTGGAACCAACCTAGATGCCCTTCAATAGACGAATGGATAAAAATGTGGCATTTATACACAATGGAGTATTACTCTGCATTAAAAAATGACAAAATCATAGAATTTTCAGGGAAATGGATGGCATTAGAGCAGATTATGGTAAGTGAAGCTAGCCAATCCCTTAAAAACAAATGCCAAATGTCTTCTTTGATATAAGGAGAGTAACTAAGAACAGAGTAGGGACGAAGAGCATGAGAAGAAGATTAACATTAAACAGGGATGAGAGGTGGGAGGGAAAGGGAGAGAGAAGGGAAATTGCATGGAAATGGAAGGAGACCCTCAGGGGTATACAAAATTACATTCAAGAGGAAGTGAGGGGAAAGGGAAAAAATATAAGGGGGAGAAATTAATTACCGTAGAGGGGGTAGAGATAGAAGAGGGAAGGGAAGGGGGGAGGGGGAATAGTAGAGGATAGGAAAGGCAGCAGAATACAATAGACACTAGTATGGAAATATGTAAATCAATGGATTGTAACTGATGTGATTCAGCAATCTGTATACGGGGTAAAAATGGGAGTTCATATCCCACTTGAATCAAAGTGTGAAATATGATATATCAAGAACTATGTAATATTTTGAACAACCAACAATAAAAATTAAAAAAGAAAATGGCAAAAAAAAGATCAATCTCCAGATTGTCTTCTGAATAATCTTTTGGTTTTGTTTATCCAGAGGGATTTCCTTACCTTACTTATTTTGACCTGAGATGGTCATCCATTCAGTTTTATGTGATGGTCAGACTCTAATTTTGTAATTCTACAAAATGTGTGATTGTTATTGTGCTAATCTTCTTTGAACTCATAATATATAATTTTTGCACTTCAGGTTCATATTTGTAATGTAACCTCAAATCTCTATTTTTTGCCTTTTATTGAAAGCTTTAACAGAGTTCCTGAAGAACACTCAGCCCATTTATTCCTATGCATATTTGAAATGCATTATTAAATTAAATCAAATTAATGGAAAAAAATAAAATTGGTAGTAAATCCATAAAAGAAGGCAGTTGAATAATAAACAATGTATAATATGTAAAATGTATAAAAGCTTGTCAACAACAAGAGGAATATTAAATAAAATGCCAAAGATGAAACCAAAGTCCACCTGGGAGCTACTGAGAAAACTATGAGGAATGTGAGGGTCCATGGTGACCTTATGCTGAGGCATTTGTCATCAGTGGTCTCTCGGCAGGGAGCTGCCCTGCCCATGGACAGGAACATGGAAGGGCAACAGACCATCTGAACTAGACCCAGATTAAAAACAAATAAACAAACAAAAAGACAAACAAACAGCTCAGATGAATTGGAAGAGTGGCAAAGGTGTTAAAAACTGAAAAGTGATTGTAACCATTGTTCAGGGAAGTCAAGGGTGATACTTTGCCCAAAGCAGCTTTAAGGAAATTGAATGCTGAACCTCCAAATCCTCAGACTCTTCTTTTGTCCCCACAGTTTATTTGAGTGGCTTCCTATTAGTATTATGCCCAGAGGATTCATAGTTTGCATGGTGACCAAACACACACTTACTCCCAAAATCTAGAGATGATTGAGAGAGGTCTCAGAAAGCCCAGCTGTGCCATGCATTTGAGGACAGAAATCAATGAAGAGAGATCTCCCACATGGGCATTCAGGGATTCTTATGATTTGAATATAGGTGTCCTGCAAAAGCTCATGTGTGAGACAATGCAAGAATCTTGAGAGGAAAAATGAAGAGGTTGTGAGGTGTAAACTAATCCATGGTTAATCCAATGATATAGGTGGTAACTATATGCAGGTAGACTATGGCTGAATGAGGTTATCACTGCAGATGGGACACTGGGGTTTATATTTTGTTCCTGGTGAGCTGAGGTCTCTCTGCTTTCTGATGGTCATGACTCAAGTTGCTTTTCTTTTCCATGTCATCTGGCCATGATATTCTACCTCACTTTGGGCCCAGAGCAATGGAGATGGCCATATATGGACTGACATCTCTGAAAGACTGAGTCAAAAAAAAATTCCTCCTCTAAATTGTTTTTGTTTAGTTTTTCACCACATCGGCAACATATCTGACTAATCATGGACCAGGAAGGCCATTCTATACTCAGAAAGCTGCTCTATGCTGCTAAATTCCATGGTAAATATCCAGATGCCCCATCTAGTACCACTCATTCCTTGCACTTGGTAAAATGAAAATAGAGTCAGACTTCCTAGTTACTGTGGATTATGAAAGAATTGAAGTATCAGAACCATGCTGGAGGGCTGGGGATGAGACTCAAGTGGTAGCGCGCTCGCCTGGCATGCGTGCGGTCCGGCGTGCACCACATACAAAAACAAAGATGTTGTGTCCGCCGAAAACTAAAAAATAAATATTAAAAAATTCTCTCTTACTCTCTCTCTCTCTCTGTCTCTCACTCTTTCTCTTAAAAAAAACATGCTGGAGGTTAATCCAAGGACATGTGAACAACCTGAGCTCTCCTCTCTATGTAGTGGCTCAATAGATACACATATGCAGGCATGAGTCACAGGATTGCAGGGCTTCACTTTTATCCTCCATGGCTAGTATAACAGAAAGCGTTCTTCCTACTACCAAAAATATACATATAATCAATTTTAAGAAATAAACTGAAGCTATGAAATTTGTAACTAAACAAGGCACCATATCCCACCTGTGTTAACCAGAAACTCATTCCCATATCCATATGATATCCAGGCCACATCTACTAAGATAAAATTATCCAAAAAACCGCCACGACAAAAATGCTCATCTTTTCCCAATAATAAAATAAAATATACTTTTTGACCTCAACTATGTTCATTTCCCTCCATTTTGATATCCTGTAAATTAAATATTGAAATATAAAGTTAACTAATTTTTTTTTCTTTTTGGTACCAGGGATTGAACTCAGGATCATTAGAGCATTGAGCCACATCTCCAGCCCTATCTTGTATTTTATTTAAAGATAGGGTCTCACTGAATTACTTAGTGCCTTGCTTTTGTTCATGCTGGCTTTGATCTCATGATCCTCTTGCCTCAGGCTCCTGAGAAGCTGGGATTACAGGCATGTGTCACCATGCTTGGCTAAAGTTACCTATTTTTAACACATCTATGTTAGATGACACTAGGATCAGACAGAGGAAGGAAAACATATTCAAATACATTCAAATTAAAATAAATATTTTCCCATAGAATTTTAATTCCTGTGATCATCATTGATACTTTCTTCACTTCCCATTTCTAAGTCCCTTGACCACCAAAAGTGCTTTGGATAGTGTTGATCTCTAGCTAGTAGTGCCAGGTGGAATGGTCCAAATCATCACTGCAGACAACATTGGTGCAGCAATAGCCCTGCTGAAGTGGATTGTGTTGGTATTCTGATCTTAACCACGGTCCAAGGAAGGACTAGAGAAATGCTTCTTTCCATGCATTGTCTCCTTATTTGAGTCAGCAGTGGCAACTTAATTCCCCTGATTATCAAGACCAATCATATCCCAATAGCCCCAACTTGGTCTAGTGACTAATTGTCATTAGTAGAAAAAGGGAGGCTTGGACACAGGTTACAGCAGTCATTCTTGTGTCCTTCATTTGGAACTAAGTCCTCTGCACTAGACAAATATAGAGTTGAATTACTGAAATGGGAAGCAAACATTGTGCTAGTTAGTCACTAGTGGAGCACTCCCATTCCCATGCTCTCATTCCAATTCCAGGAATCCTGCCTATGCCACAAACATCATATATTGGATATGGGTGTAACCACTCGCCAGGATTCATCTTTGACTCCTCAAAAGCCAGTTAACCTTTTTGTCAGACCTGGTGTTTTAGAATGTTGGGGAAATGTAAGAGTAGTAATGGCAGGAATATGACCTGATTATTGGCTGTGACATAAGCATTGTGCTCAGAAGACCCACGTTGAATAACACAATGGTGGTTAAGGTGTTCACTAAGTCCATGGACAACCATTTTGGTAGAAGCGCTACAGGCAAGGAAAACAAGGTCTTTCAAGGGTAATTGCCTATTTCACTGAGAACTAATATCAGTCTGCCATGATGAAAGGTCTAGTGTCATCAATCTGCTCTGAGGTACCTGGCTGCTTCCCATAGGAAATAACCTCATATTAGAACTCAGGGTTGGATTCTGCTGTTGCTACCTGGCTATAGGCAGGTCACCTCTGTGAGTGGAAATCTATTTTCATGACCACATGAATACTCTCTCTTCATGAAAGTATGGGCATTTTGTTCATGAGCTGCTTGGGAAAACATATGTATGTCTAGGGAAGGAAGCCACCTGAGACACACCAATTGAATTAAGATCACCTCATCATCAGGATCATTTCTTTCTCAGGTCACTCTTTGGTGATTATGACCTGGCATCAAAATATCTTCATGACTTTTCAAACACAGAGTTTATTTTCTTTTTACTAAAGCATGGTGATCAAAAAAGTCACTTAAAATCCAAATTGCATTTCTATGAACACAAACGTAACAATAGCAGAAGCTTGTAACAGTGAACAATGAAAAGATTGCTTTTATACCCCTAAATTATATTATTTATATATCTTTTGTCTTTATATATGAATACACAACCAGTGTAACTCTGCATCATGTATAACCACAAGAATGGTAAATGTCATTTATATCTAAACAGAAGAAATAAGAACTTAAGCAATTATACTATATAGATTTAGAAGTGTTATATTAGTATATTACTTAAATTATGAACTTTCATAAGATAGTTGATCAAACTGTAGTTTTGAAACAAACATCATTTTCCTTCAAAGTTGAATTTATTCTAAAAAACACGAATCACATTTATATTATGTGGTTGTAAATATCAAAGGGTAAATGTTATTTTTGTTAACAACTCAATGGTTAGAAAATTACCAATCATGCTTCGGTTATTTGGTTAAGTAAATCTACCTCAACAAATGTAAATGAGAAAATAGAAAACAGAGCAGATGTTTCTGAGAAAATTTTACTGTCTAAATTGACATGTAACATATTTCAAAGAAACGACCTGAGAAAAAGAATGTAATTTATATCATAAATAATGTTCATCCAATCTTTGTGGAAATGATACATACTTCTTTGATATAGTGGGTTATATAACATTATTAAAATAATTATGCATGCCTTTTTAATTTTAACGTGGTTAGGAGACTTTGCATAATCAGCTTTCACTGTATTATTATTAGACATTGTTGAACTGGAGCCCTCGGGTAGCAGTAGTGTCACACTCACCTTGTACCCAAAGCCTCATCTCCACCCATGGGACATACATGGGACTCCTGGGAGAGTGTCTGGTACTGGAAACTTGGAGATATGGGGCCTTTACCATGTGCCCATGTGGAGTATTGGGAGGGAACCCTGCTCTTGCTCCTTCCCAGATGCAAAGTATTCACTATGTTGAGCCTCCTTGACCTTCTGACTGGCAAATAACACAGTTCTGGCCTCATGTTAAAGTGATGACTGGTGTTGTTTTGTACCTACCAGCAACAGGATTTTCACCATGAGCTGTAATTCAAAAGGTGTATAATTCTCTACAGCAGGTGACATGACTGTTACCAAACTCCCATGGTCTACATTAGGATTCTTCTGCGGGGCTTGCCCTAAACAGCAGATTTTGTCTCCTATCACCAATTCCTCTATTAGCATACATCTAGGGTATAAGATTGTCCGTACAGCTGGGCCACCAGAACCACTGTGGCATATATCACTGTATCTCCTCACAGTGGAATATATACACATTCCTCAACATTCACTGTAGCTCATATACAAGCCTCCATGGGCCTCAGCTCTGGGCCCAGAGCAGGGACTAGTGCAGACAGGCACACTGGGTCCTCAGCAGACAGTGCCCAGGGGTTGCCCCAGCCCATTTCTCCTCTCTGGTGCTGGTGCCATGGAATTGGGTGAAGTGATCTGTGGAGCCTGGAATACGGTCAGGGGAAATGATAATCCCAGATAACCTGATGCAGTTGGTGAAGGACAAGAAGCTCTTGAGCAGCCTGTCCAAATTCTACAGGATCTTCAGCCACCTCCAGAGGTTGACAGAGGAAGAAATTAGCAGAGCACCTGAAAGACATGTACACTTATTAAATGGCAGTACAAAAAAGAAAAGGAGTGCAAAATTACCTGATTATGTGAGACCCATTGTTCAGTTATGAGAGAAACTAAATGTGTCTGCAAAAGAGTATTTAGATTTTTGCGACTGCAAAATGGTGTGACCACTTTGGAAAGCAGATTGGAGATTCCTTACAAAACTTTTAATGGAACCACCATTTGACCCAGCTTTCCCACTCCTAGGTGTATATGCAAAAGACTTAAAATCAGCACACCATAGTAATGCAGTGACATCAGTGTTCATAGCAGCTGAATTCACAGTAGGTAAACTGTGGAAACAATCTAGATGCCCTTCAACAGTTGAATGTATAAACAAACTGGTACATATTCAGAGTGGAATATTACTGAGCCTTAAAGAAGAATGAAATTATAGCATTGGTAAATAAATGGACAGAGTTGGAGACTATCATGGAACAAAATAAGTTCCAAATATATTCTCTGATAAGTGGATCAGGTCCATAATATTCTGGGGGAGAGTCAAGGAAAGAATGAGAAAGTTTGGATTGAGCAGAGGAGAGGAGGTTGAGGGGAGGGTGTGTGGGGGTGAGATGGTGGAATGAGAAAGACATTACTACCCTTTGTATGGTATGATTTAACGAATGGAGTGACTCTGCATCATGTACAACCAGAGAAATGAAAAGTTGTGCTCTATTTATGTAAAAAAATTCAAAAAATTTAAATATCTAGATTTTAATTTTCTTGGTAGGATCTTTGGGCCCAGAGGATTTTCAGCTAAAGAGCTTGAAGCAGAAACTGGAGGTAAAACAATGGCCTGAAGCAAAGGCTCAATAAGAGATAAAGAGAAGGAGGAGCAAATAGAACAAACTGAATTGGGAGCATATAAATGATTCAAATGTACTAATCACTGTGAAAGGTGCTCAGAATAGAGCAAAGTAAAACTAAAGACAGCAGTTAAGAAGTGAAGCAAATACTGGTACCTGCAGCAGAAGGAGAAACCATTCAAACTGAGTTAAAATTATAGAACCTTAATTTTATCCAACCATAATAAAATTTTGAGAACAAGGTACATCCATGATGTGTCACTGTATTGGGCAAACTGAAGAAGATGCAGCTGATGGAGCTTCTGATTCTGAATGACACCTGCAGAGATGCCAACATAAATCACCAGACCTTGTCTTTTCTCTTGTGGCAACAGTCCAGGCTGCTCCAAGGATCATAACTGTGGCTGCACATTTTCTCTCACCAGTGACCCTGAGTACTCTTCTCCAGCTGACCCTACTATAATGCCTTTGATCAGAGAAATACAGACCTCTGTCATGCCAAAAGGAACTCCTCACACTACTGCTGTGATTGTCCCTCCAGGGCCAGAGGCTGGGTTGATCCACACACCCTAAAAATACCTTCCACGTTGGCACCAGTCACTTCAGTCCTTGAGTACCCTATTGAACCCAATTGTGTGTGAGGTGCAGTGCTACTAAAGTTCGAAGGCATGATATGTGTGTCCATCCTTTCCAAAGGATTGTGACCAAAGGTGGAGTTGACACTGGCAACTAACCTATAAACTTCTGATCTCTGAACTCTGCCCAATAATGACCTGACCAGCCTTAAGTGATCACTTAAGTGATCATTGCCTTTGCTTGCCTGTGATCAGTGCATCAAGATGAGGGACTTGTTTGTTCATTTGTCTTACCATATAGGCAAACAAAAGACAAATATAACATTGTCTTCCAGCTCAGCTTTTTGTCCACCAACTCTATCCCTGTGTGGGGATGAAAGTGGTTCTAAAACCTGTATTGAATAATAGTAATGTATTAGGGCCCAAATCATTCCAAGCATTGATCATCTTTCAATGTGTTACCCTAAGAGAATGGTAAGTAGGCTTTCATGGGAGACAGATGGACTTTGACTACACAGTGACCAAGGGAGTAACTGTGAAAGATTTCCACAGTCCAATCACATGGACTGTGGAAGCAAGCAGGAAACTTTTCTTCTCATAGCAAAGTCTCACTCTCTCTGAATGAACTGTGTGCTGATGCAACAATCATGAACTCAGTCAGGCAAGTCATTGGTGAAGTGATTTGAAAAGTATTCAAATTTCATATGCTGTTCAGTCACTACAGTGCCCTCCAAGGGCAGAAGGTGCATTTTTAAAATATATTTCCTCTCATATATGAAGTATGAGATAATTGTAACATGGGAGAAAAACTTAAGAATATGTTTTAAAAGTAATGCAAAGAACAAAAGTCCAACCCTATTTTTTTTTAAATTTCAAAGTTATTTAAGAGTTAAAATTTAAGAGTTATTGAGATAGAAAAAGGCATAGAGGACCAAATCACAGAAATATACAATCTATTCAATGAAATAATACCAGAAATCTTGAAGAATAAATTGGAAATTCAAATTCAAGAAGCCTAAAGGATGCCAAATGTACAAAATCACAACAGATCCACATCAAGGCACAGTATAATGAAAATGCCCAACATACAGAATAAGGAGAGAATTTTAAAAGCCACAAGAGAAAGGAAACAGATTACATATAGGGGAAAACCAATTGGGATAATGGCAGATTTTTCAACCCAGACCCTGAAAGCTAGAAGATCCTAGAACAATATATATCAAGCTCTGAAACATAATGGGTGCCAACCAAGAATCTTGTATCCAGCAAAATTAAGCTTTAGATCTGGAGATGAAATAAAAACCTTCCAAGATAAACAAAAGTTAAAAGAATTTATAGCTGGCACTACAAAACATCCTTGGCAAATATTTCATGAAGAGAAAATGAAAAACAGCAATGAAAATCAACAGAGGGAGGTAGTACAGTAAAGGAAAAACTAATCAAAGAGGAAAACCAAGCCAAGTTAAATAACAAAAATAAACAAATAGGGCTGGAAATACAAACCATGTCTCAATAGTAACCCTAAATGTTAATGGCTTATACTCACCAAAAAAAGACATGGGCTTGCAGATTGGATTAAATAAAAGACCCAGCAATAAGCTACCTCCAGGTTACTCATCTGATATGAAAAGACATATGCAGACTGAAGGTAAAAGGTTGGGAAAAATTATACCAATCACATGGACTGTGGAAGCAAGCAGGGGTTTCCATACTCATATCAAATAAAGTAGACTTCAAGTCAAAGTTAATCAAAAGGGATAAAGATAGACATTACATACTGTTCAAGGGAACCTACGCCAATAAGACTTAACAATCATAAATATATATGCCCCAAATAATGGTGCAGCTATGAGCTTCAAACAAACTCTTCTCAAGTTCAAGAGACAAATTGATCACAACACAATAATCTTGGGTGAATTTAACAGACCTCGCTTACCACTGGATAGGTCTTCCAAACATAAGTTGAAAAAGAAACTATAGAACTCAATAACACAATCAATAACTTAGACTTAACTGACATATATAGAATATGTCAACCTGAACCAAGTGCATACACTTTCTTCTCAGCAACACATGGATCCTTCTCTAAAACAGATCATATAACATGCCACAAAGCAACTCTTAGAAAATACAAAATTTAGAGATACTACCATGCATTTTATTGGATCTTAATGGAATGAAATTGGAAATCAACAACTCCATCACTTGGAGCCTAAACAATATGCTACTGAATGAACAATGGGTTCCAGAAGACATCAAAGAGGAGATTAAAATATTCTTAGAAGTAAATGAGAACATATACACAACATATCAAAATCTCTGGGCCACTATGAAAGCAGTACTAGAAGGAAAATTCATTGCATGGAGTTCATTTCTTAAAAGAAGAAAAAGTCAAAAAATAAATGACCTCACACTACATCTCAAAGCCTTAGGAAAAGAAGAACAAATCAGCAGCAAAAGCAGTAGAAGGCAAGAAATAATTAAAATGAGAGATGAAATCAATGAAATCAACACAAAAGGAACAATTGAAAAAAAACGTTGGTCCTTTGAAAAAATAATAAAATTGACAGACCCTTAGCCACGCTAATGAAGAGAAGATAGAGCTCAAATTATCAGCATACATGATGAAAAAGGTAATATCACAACAGACACTACAGAAATACTGATGATAATTATTTTGAAATCTTAAACTCCAATAAAATAGAAGATATTGAAGGCATTGACAGATTTATTAAGTCATATGATCTTCCCAGATTGAGTCAGGAATATATACACAATTTAAACAGACCAATATCAAGTGAGGAAATAGAAGACACCATCAGAGGCTTATCAACCATGAAAAGCCCAGGACCGGATGGTTACATAGCCAAGTTCTACAAGACCTTTAAAGAAGAACTAATACCAACATTCTTCAATCTATTTCACTATATAGAAAAAGAGGTGGTCATTTCAAACTCATTCTATGAGGCCAATATCACCCTAATCCCCAAACGAGACAAAGACACATCAAAAAAGAAAACTTCAGACCAATATGTCTAATAAACATAGATGCAAATTTCTCAATAAAATTCTGGCAAATTGAATACAAAAACATATCAAAAAGTTCATGCACCATGATCAAGTGGGATTCATCCCAGGGATGCAAGGTTGGTTCAACATACGGAAATCAATAAATGTAACTCACAACATCAATAGACTTAAAGATAAGAATCATGTGGTCACCACAATAGACATAGAAAAAGCATTTGACAAAATACAACATCCAGTTAAGTTCAAAACACTAGAAAAACTAGGGATAACAGGAATTATCTCAACATGGTAAAGGCTATCTACACTAATCCACAGGCCAACATCATTCTAAAGAGACAAAAATTGAAGGCATTCCATCTAAAATCTGGAACAAGACAGGGATGCCTTCTCTCACCACTTCTATTCAACATAGTTTTTGAAACACTGGCCAGAGCAATTAGACAGACAAAAGAAATTAAAGAGATATATATATAGAAAAGGAAGAACTTAAATTGCACTATTTGCTAAGGATTTCTATACCTAGAAGACCCCAAAAACTCCACCAGAAAATTTCTAGAACTAGTAAATGAATTCAGCAAAGAAGCAGTATATAAAATCAAAACCCATAAATCAAAGGCATTTCTGTATATCAGTGACAAATCCTCTGAGAAGGAAATGAGGAAAACTACCCCATTCACAATAACCTAAAAAAATAAGATAATTGGGAATCAACTTAACAAAAAAGAGGTGAAAGATCTGTATAATGAGAACTACAGAACCCTAAAGAGAGAAATCAAAGATATTAGAATATGGAAAGATATACCTTTGTTCTTGGTTAGGCAGAATTTTTTTTATTATTAGTTGTTCAAAACATTACAAAGTTCTTGACATATCATATTTCATATATTTGATTCAAGAGGATTATGAACTCCTATTTTTACCCTATATACATATTGCAGATTAACATCAGTTACATATCCACTTTTTTACCTACTGCCATACTAGTGTCTATTGTATTCTACTGCCTTTCCTATCCTCTACTATCCCCCCTCCCCTCCCCTCACCTCCCTTCCCATCTTCTCTCTCTACCCCATCTACTGTAATTCATTTCTCTCTCTTGTTTTTCCCCTTTCCCCTCACTTCCTCTTATATGTAATTTGTATAACAATGAGGGTCTCCTTCCGTTACCATGTATTTCCCTTCTCTCTCTCTTTCCCTCCCCTCTCTTGTCCCTGTTTAGTGGTGATCTTCTTCTCATGCTCTTCCTCTCTATTCTGTTCTTAGTTGCTCTCCTTATATCAAAGAAGTCTTTTGGCATTTATTTTTTAAGGATTGGCTAGATTCACTTAGCATAATCTGCTCTAGTGCCATTCATTTCCCTGCAAATTCTATGATTCTGTCATTTTTTACTGCAGAATAATACTCCATTGTGTATAAATGCCACATTTTTTTTATCCATTCATCTATTGAAGGGCATCTAGGTTGGTTCCATAGTCTAGCTATTGTGAATTGTGCTGCTATGAACATTGTTGTAGCAGTGTCCCTATAGTACACTTTTTTAAGGTCTTTAGGGAATAGTCCAAGAAGGTGAATAGCTGGGTCAAATGGTGGTTCTATTCCCAGCTTTCCCAGGAATCTTTATACTGCTTTCCAAATTGGCCACACCAATTTGCAGTCCCACCAGCAATGTACAAGAGTACCCTTTTCCCCACATCCTTGCCAGCACTTGTTGTTGTTTGACTTCCTAATGGCTGCCAATCTTACTGGAGTGAGATGGTATCTTAGGGTGGTTTTGATTTGCATTTCTCTGACTGCTAGAGATGGTGAGCACTTTTTTTATATACTTGTTGATTGATTGTATGTCCTCCTCTGAGAAGTGTCTGTTCAGGTTCTTGGCCCATTCGTTGATTGGGTTATTTGTTTTCTTATTGTTTAATTTTTTGAGTTCTTTGTATACTCTGGATATTAGGGCTCTATCTGAAGTGTGAGGAGTGAAAATTTGTTACCAGGATGCAGGCTCCCTATTTACCGCTCTTATTGTTTGTCTTGCTGAGAAAAAACTTTTTAGTTTAAGTAAGTCCCATTTGTTGATTCTTGTTATTAACTCTTGTGCTATGGGTGTCCTATTGAGAAATTTGGAGCCCGACCCCACAATCTTTAGATCGGAGCCAACTTTTTCTTCTATCAGATGCAGAGTCTCTGATTTGATATCAAGCTCTTTGATCCATTTTGAGTTAACTTTTGTGCATGGCGAGAGAAAGGGATTCAGTTTCATTTTGTTGCATATGGATTTCCAGTTTTCCCAGCACCATTTGTTGAAGATGCTATCCTTCCTCCATTGCATGCTTTTTAGCCCCTTTATCAAATATAAGATAATTGTAACTTTGTGGATTAGTCTCTGTATCCTCTATTCTGTATCATTGGTCCACCCGCCTGTTTTGGTACCAGTACCATGCTGTTTTTGTTACTATGCTCTGTAGTATAATTTGAAATCTGGTATCGCTATACCGCCTGATTCACACTTCCTGCTTAGAGTTGCTTTTGCTATTCTGGGCCTTTTATTTTTCCATATAAATTTCATGATTGCTTTATCTATTTCTACAAGAAATGTCATTGGGATTTTGATTGGCATTGCATTGAACCTATAGAGAACTTTTGGTAATATCGCCATTTTGATGATGTTAGTTCTGCCTATCCATGAACAGGTTATGTTTTTCCATCTTCTAAGATCTTCTTCTATTTCTCTCTTTAGGGTTCTATAGTTTTCATTGTATAAGTCTTTCACCTCTTTTGTTAGGTTGATTCCCAAGTATTTTACTTTTTTTGAGGATATTGTGAATGGGGTGTTTTTCCTCATTTCCATTTCAGAAGTTTTGTTGCTGATATACAGGAATGCCTTTGATTTATGCGTGTTGATTTTATATCCTGCCACTTTGCTGAATTCATTTATTAATTCTAGTAGTTTCTTTGTAGACCCTTTTGGGTCTTCTAGGTATAGAATCATGTCATCTGCAAATAGTGATAATTTAAGTTCTTCTTTTCCTATTTTTATGCCTTTAATTTCTTTCGTCTGTCTAATTGTACTGGCCAGTGTTTTGAGGACTATATTGAATAGAAGTGGTGATAGAGGGCATTTCTGTCTTGTTCCAGATTTTAGAGGGAATGCCTTCATTTTTTCTCCATTCAGAATGATGCTAGCCTGAGGCTTAGCATAGATAGCTTTTACTATGTTGAGGTAAGTTCCTGTTATCCCTAGTTTTTCTAATGTTTTGAACATAAAGGGATGATGTACTTTGTCAAATGCTTTTTCTGAGTCTATCAAGATGATCATATGGTTCTTATCTTTAAGTCTATTGATGTGGTGAATAACATTTATTGATTTCTGTATATTGAACCATCCTTGCATTCCAGGGATGAATCCTACTTGATCATGGTGCACAATTTTTTTGATGTGTTTTTGTATCCGATTCGCCAGAATTTTATTGAGGATTTTTGCATCTAGGTTCATTAGAGATATTGGTCTGTAGCTTTCTTTCTTTGAGGTGTCTTTGTCTGGTTTTGGAATCAGGGTGATGTTGGCCTCATAGAATGAATTTGGCAGAGCTCCCTCTTTTTCTATTTCCTGAAATAACTTGAAAAGTATTGGTTTTAATTCTTCCTTAAAGGTTTTGTAAAACTCCACTGTATACCCATCTGGTCCTGGGATTTTCTTGGTTGGTAGTCTTTTGATGGCTTCTTCTATTTCATCTATTGATATTGGTCTGTTCAAATTGTGTGTATCCTCCTGGTTCAGTCTGGGCAAATCATATGACTTAAGAAATCTATCGATGTCTTCACTATCTTCTATTTTATTGGAATATAGGGTTTCAAAATAATTTCTAATTGTCTTCTGTATTTCTGTAGCATCTGTTGTGATATTTTCTTTTTCATCCCGAATGTTAGTAATTTGAGTTATCTCTCTTCTTCTTTTCGTTAGCATGGCTAAGGGTCTGTCAATCTTATTTATTTTTTCAGAGAACCAACTTTTAGTTTTGTCAATTTTTTCAATAATTTCTTTTGTTTCAATTTCGTTGATTTCTGCTCTGATTTTTAATTATTTCTTGCCATCTGCTATATTTGCTGTTGTTTTGTTCTTCCTTTTCTTGGGCTTTGAGATGAAGTGTGAGCTCATTTATTTGTTGCTTTTTTCGTTTTTTGAGGAATAACTTCCAGGCAATGAATTTCCCTCTTAAAACTGCTTTCATTGTGTCCCATAGATTCTGATATGTTGTGTCTGTATTTTCATTTGTCTCTAAGAATTTTTTGATTTCCTCTTTTATGTCTTCTGTAGCCCATTGATCATTCAGTAACATATTGTTCATTTTCCATGAGATGTATGTTTTTTCCTTTCTTCTTTTATCGTTGATTTCCAGTTTCATTCCATTATGATCAGATAAAATGCATGGTATTATCTCCACCCCTTTATATTTACTGAGGGTTGCCCTATGGTATAATATATGGTCTATTTTTGAGATGGATCCATGTGCTGCTAAGAAAAAAGTATATCCACTTGATGATGGTTGATATATTCTATATATGTCGGTTAAGTCTAGGTTATTGATTGTGATATTGAGTCTATAGTTTTTTTATTCAACTTTTGTTTGGAGGATCTGTCCAAAGGTGAGAAAGGAGTGTTGAAGTCACCCATAAGTATTTTGTTGTGGTCTATTTGATTCTTGAAGCTGAGGAGAGTTTGTTTTATGAACGTCCCAGCACCATTATTTGGTAAATAAATATTGATAATTGTTATGTCTTCTTGGTGGATGGTTCCTTTTAACCGTATATAATGTCCTTCCTTATCCCTTTTGATTAAGTTAATTTTGAAGTCGATTTTGTTCGATATGAGGATGGCCACCCCTGCTTGCTTATGAGGACCATGTGCATGGTATGTTTTTTCCCAAACCTTCACCTTCAGCCTGTGTATGTCTTTTCCAATCAAATGTGTCTCCTGGAGGCAGCATATTGTTGGATTTGTTTTTTTAATCAATGTTACCAGCCTATGTTGCTTTATTGGTGAGTTTAAGCCATTTATGTTTAGAGTTACTTTTGATATATGATTTGTACTTCCAGCCATGTTTGATTATTTATCTTTTTTTAAAAAAAATTTAGTTTGTTTCTCCATGATTAACTTCCCCCTGCTCTCTGACTTACTGAGGTACTTCCCACTGTTGGTTTGGTTGTTTTTCATTTCTTCCTCATGTAGTGTTTTGCTCAAGATGCTTTGCAATGCTGGTTTTCTGGCTGCAAATTCTTTTAACTTTTGTTTATCATGAAAGATTTTTATTTTGTTGTTGTACCTGAAGCTTAATTTTGCTGGATACAGAATTCTTGATTGGCATCCATTGTCTTTCAGAGTTTGAAATACATTGTTCCAGGATCTTCTCACTTTCAGTGTCTGTGATGAAAAATTCGTTGTCAACCTTATTGGTTTACCCCTGAATGTAATCTGCCTCTTTTGTCTTGTAGCTTTTAATATTTTCTCTTTGTTCTGTATATTGTATATCTTCATAACAATGTGTCTTGGCATTGGTCTACTGTGATTTTTTGTGCTCAGTGTCCTGTATGCATCTACAATTTGTACATTCATTTCCTTTTTTATGTCTGGAAAGTTTTCTATAATTATTTCATTCAACAGGTTGTTCATTCCCTTGGTTTGAACCTCTATACCTTCATCTATCCTGATGACTCTTAAGTTTTTTTTTTTTTATGTTATCCCATCTCTCTTGGATGTTTTTCTCGTGATTTTTTTTACCAGTCTTCCTGAGTTGGCTAGACTCTTTTCAAGATGATATATTTTGTCTTCATTATCTGACGTTCTGGCTTCTACTTGCTCCATTCTACTAATGATACTCTCATTTGTGTTTTTAATTTGGGTTATAGTTTCCTTCATTTTTAAAATTATTTTTTGATTTTTTTAATAATCTCTACCTCCTGTTAAAGATGCTTATTTGCTTCTTTTATTTCTTTGTGTATTTCATTTTCAATGAGTTCTTTCATTGTTTGAATTTGCTGTCTCATATCCTCTTTAAGATTCCATTCCATCCGTCTAAGATATTCTTTGAGTTCTTTATTTGGCCATTTTTCTGATGCTTCTAGGTCCTCCTGTATATATAGGCTGTCCTGCATTGTTTGTACTCCTTTTCTTCCTTGCTTTTTCATGCTGCTTATGTTACTTCTTGCTCTGTTTGACTGCTGAGTTACTGTTTATTCTTATAAATTTATTTGGTTTTGTGTGTCTCTGGGGTCTCTCTTTTGTGATGGGAGACTATGACTAGAGATGATGAGTTTTGTTGCACTTTAGTGTAGATTCATTCATTTCCTAAACTGTGTATGGATTCTGATGGCATATAGTGGTCTGTGGTTTGGTCTTGGGACTTATATTTAGGTCAAATGATGTGATCGTATTGAGGTTGGTATCTCTTGGCAACCTTGGAGTTCTCCTGTGCACGGGAACCAATCACTGTGCAGCAGCTTCTCCTCCCCGACTGGGCTGGTCTCCACTCCTGAGTGCCTCGGGCTGTTTATTGTGTCTAGTCACCTTGCCACTGGCCCCATTCACAGGTGATGCTCACCACAATACTGGTTACGCACCAGGTCTGCTGCTCACGGGAGCCCTATTTTCTTGAACAACTGGGCACACTCTCCCTGCTTGCCAATCCCTCAGCCCCTAAGGTTGTGGAGCTTGGGGCTGAGAGCCCTCGTTGTATTTTGCTTGCCCTCCGGTAGCCACGCCCCTGGGAGCTGGTGCAAGAGACCTCAGTTGTCTGTGCTGGTGGGAGCTGTAGCGGGGGGTCACGAGCCGCGGGTCCCATGCCACTCCTGAATCCCTCGGTCTGACTATTGTGCTCACAGGAGAGCTGAGAGGGGCCCTTGAGCTTTCTCCGCTGTGTGGAGGGGGGGCTAGGGGATTACACACCTGCCACCGCTGGTATCAATAAAGTTATCTGCTCTGTAGCTTTCTGGTGACGTCAGTTTTCTGCCATGTTGGTATCCCATGTGAATGGCAGCATTTCGTTCCCTTTGCCAGGTGACCAAAGCAATGGGTGGGTCCTGACCGGCCCTCCCAAGCCCCATCTCAATCCTGTTGACACTGCCTATGAAGGCTCGGTTGGTATTTACCTCCACAGTATTTGGAGGGACCCGGACCGAGAAGCAGTTTCCGAGGGTTCATTTAGCACTGCACCAGAGCAGTTTGTCTGCGAGACGCAGGTGAACGGGAGCCTGAATTCATCCCCTATGGGCTTCGTGTGTGTTCTGAGAGGAGCAGGCTATTCGCCCCAGATCCACGTTAGCTCAGCAATGCCTAGTGATCTTGAGAAAACAGCATTTAGACGATTTAAACTCCCTATGCCTGCACAGCTGGAGAGGTCAGAGACTTGATACCTCCGTGCCCCCGCCATGTTGGATCTCTCTTGTCTTTCTGGTTAGGCAGAATTAATATGATCAAAATGACCATAGTACCAAAAGCACTATATAGGTTTAATGCAATACCTGATCAAAATCCCAATGACATTCCTCATAGAAATAGAAAAAGCAATCATGAAATTCATATGGAAAAATAAGAGACCCAGAATAGCTAAAGCAATCCTTAGCAGGATAAGTGAAGCAGGTGGCATCATTATACCAGACCTTTAACTATACTACAGAGCAATAGTATCAAAAACAGCATGCTATTCACACCAAAACAGTCTGGTAGATCAATGATACAGAATAGAGGACACAGAGACTAAGCTCCAAAATTACAATTATCTTATATTAGACAAAGGTGCCAAAAACCTGCACTGGAGAAAAGAGAGTACCTTCAAAAAATGGTGCTAGGAAAACTGGAAACCCATATGCAACAAAATGAAATTAAACCCCTGTCTTTCACCATGCACAAGACCAACTCAAAATGGATCAAGAACCTAGGAATTAAACCTAAGACTGCACTAATAGAAAAAAAAGTAGGCTCTAATCTTCATCATGTGGGATTAGGCCCCAACTTCCTTAATAAGACTCCTATAGCACAAAAATTAAAACCAAGAATCAATATATAGGATAGAATCAAACTAAAAAGTTTTTTTTGTCAGCAAAAAGAAACAATCTGTGAAGTGAGCAGAGAGCCTACATCCTGGGAGCAAATTTTTACCCCTCAAACAGATGGAGCACTAATTTCTAGGATATATAAAGAACTCAAAAATCTAAGCACACACACACACACAAAAAAAAAACCCAACAAAAAATAACCCAATCAACACATGGGCCAAGGACTTGAAAATTTCGACACTTCTCAGAAGAGGATTTACAGTCAATCAACAGATATATAAAACAATGCTCATCATCTCTAGCAATTAGAGAAATGCAAATCAAAACTACTCTAAGTTATCATCTCACTCCAGTCAGAATGGCAGCTATTATGAAGACAAACAACAAAAATGTTGGTGAGAATGTGGAAAAATGTACACTCATACATTCCTAGTGGGGCTGCAAATTGGTGCAGTCAACATGGAAAGCAGAATGGAGATTCCTTGGAAATCTGGGAATGGAACCACCATTTAATTCAGGTATCCCTTCTCCTCAGACTATACCCAAAGGACTTAAAAACAGCATACAACAGGGACACAGCCACATCAATGTTTATAGCAGCACAATTCACAATAGCTAAACAGTGGAGCCAACCTAGATGCCCTTCAGTGGATGTATGGATTAAAAAATGTGGCACATATACACAATGGAATTTTACTCTGTTGGCCACAGAGAGTGGCCAGGACCACAACTATCCTCAGGATAAACAAGATGATTTGGGCCCTGATCTCTCCTGGGGTCTGAGCAGGGAGCACTGAGGAATAAGAGCAATAAGAGAGAATAAAATCATGGCATTTGCAGGTAAATAAATGGCGTTGGAGAAGATAATGCTAAGTGAAATTAGCCAATCCACACACACACACACAAAACCAATGCTGAATATTTTCTCTGATGTAAGGAGGCTTACTCGTAGTGGGGTAGGAAGGGGGAGCATGGGAGGATTAGATGAATTCTAGATAGGAAAGAGGGGTGGGAGGTAAAGGGAGGGGGCAGGGGATTAGCAAGGATGGTGGAATGTGATGGGCATCATTATCCAAAGAAAATGTATGAAGACTTGAATTGGGGGGTCAACATACTTTATATGCAACCAGAAATATGAAAAATTGTGGTATATATGTGTGATAAGAATTGTAATGCAAAAAAACACACAAAGTAATTGTGTTAAGGCATGAATTGATGTGACCATACTTAATATACAAAGATGTGAAAAATTGTGCTCTATGTGTGTAATAAGAATTGGAATGCATTCCATTATCATATATGTAAATATATAAAATAAATAAAAAATTCTCATGTCATTCAGTCACTACAGAGCCCTTCCAAGGGCAGAAGTTGCAATTTTTAAAAAAATTGTCTCTCATATATGAAGTATTAGAAGATTGTGCCATGAGAGAAAAACTTAAAAAGTTTTAAAAGTAATGCAAAGAACAACACTGCAACACTATTTTTTAAAAGATGAATACTTGAGTTAAAATTATTGAACCTGTATTTTATATCTCCTTATTAAAATTTTGAGAACAAGGTAAAATCATTCTGTGTCACATTACTGGGAAAACTGTTGAAGTACTGTTTTAAACCTCCCCGTATAGAAAATTATCATGAAGGTGTAAAACCCATAATTGCTTTTTTGCTGTATGCATGTAATGAAATTGTAGATAGAAGTGTATTGCATTGAAAAAATGAACAAAAGCTAGACACTTTTACTACACAAGAGGGCTGATGAAGAAATGTGTGTTTGTGTATATGTATGTGTGTGTGTGTGTGAAAGAAGATATGACAGGGACAAATGAGTTGAGGCTTTGAATTACATGATGTGTGCCACATGACCTTAATGTAAATTTGACAAATTTGATACTGCAAAAAAATTGATAACTGTTCTAATATCTGAGTAGTAAGTTTTTAAAAAGTTTTTAAAAACATGTCTTCATGGACTAATTTTGGTTGTTACAGTAATCAATGTCAACCCAAAAAATTCAGAGGTAAAAATTATGTGTGATCGAGACACCAGTTGACAGACAAAGTTAGAGCTTTATTCTATTCTGAGAAGGCAGATGCATTGGAAATCTTTATTTTTTTTAACACTGGAGATAGTTGTATACCTATCAAAGTTTTTACAAATATATATATTTTTTGATTTCCATTCTGGACAACAGTAGTCATCAAAATCATCAGTTGGCACATTCATGGTGACCTCTCATTACCTTCTCTCACTTGAACTGTTTTAATTTTATGTTCTGCAGTAGACAGTTGTTTATAATCAGCTAGTTTTCATTTAATGTGCCACTGCTCTATCTTTGTGTTACACATGCTGTTGTTTTGATTTATTTACAATACATGCTGTGCCATTATAATTTTAACTTTGTTGTGTTGGTTGAATAACTTGTAATACTTGAACACTTGAGGTCACAGTGAAAAAAGATACCAGTATTTCTTTCAGCTTCATTTCAAATATATTTAACCTGAATATTTTGGATGTTTATCAAAGGTCTTTTATGGGGAAAGTAAAGTTATGAAATAATAGATGAGTAACATATATGAGTAATGTTGGCTTTGAACAAAATTTGAAAACTTAGTTGACAAAATATTAGAACACCCGAAAATAAGCATGAATTTTGAAATCTGAAATCCTTGGTTCTCAGTATTATAATTCTTTTTTTCTTACATAATTTTTAGTTATCAATGGAACTTCATTTATTTATATGTGGTGCTGAGAATTGAACTCAGTGCCTCTTGTATGCTAGGCGAGTGCTCTACCATTGAGCTACAACCCCAGCCCATCATTCTTTTATAAAAAAATATTTTTAGTTGTAGATGGACTCAATGCCTTTATATTATTTATTATATGTGGTGATTAGGATCAAACCCATGGCCTCACATGTATGAGGTAAGTACTCTACCACTGAGCCACAACCCCAGTGCCTGTATTATCATTTTTTATTGAATTTAATTTTTATTAAAGTATAGAGTTTTTAAGACATTTTTACAGTATTATGTAACGTTTAGCGTGGTTAGATTGGAGTGATGCTCATATGTTACCATAGAGCAGACATCTATATTTTGTCTAGAATTTATTAACTTAGTACCAAGTTTTCATACTAAGTTTTCATGCAATATATATATATATATATA
Organism: Callospermophilus lateralis; assembly: GCF_048772815.1. Taxonomy (NCBI): domain Eukaryota; kingdom Metazoa; phylum Chordata; class Mammalia; order Rodentia; family Sciuridae; genus Callospermophilus; species Callospermophilus lateralis. The sequence continues at coordinate 125,984,883 of NC_135305.1, read as the reverse complement.
TATATATATATATATATATATATATATAAAATCAATGAGAAACATAGCAGTTAATGTATTTAAAGCCATTGTTACAAGTTTTTAATGTATGTTTTCCAACTTGTTTTATATGTATGTGATATATTACAAAAATATTGTTCTTGATTGAAAAAAGGATACAAAATGTAAAACCACAATTTTTCATAAATGAATATTGCCAATTGTTTCCCAGCCCTTTCTTATATTGGATGTCTTGACTTGATATTCAGTTAGTTAATGAATGGATAAATTTATTAAACACTTATGAAATTTAGTTGGGATTTAACTTAGCTTGCAATTTAATAATTTGTTTCTTTATTACATCTATTCACCCACATCAATAATTTAGTGAATGTTATAAACCCAATCTAACAAACAACCAAAAAAGCAAACTGAGGGGAATGGGAGGAGAGGACTGATGATAATGGGGGTCACCAGGTAACTGCTTTGTAATTCATTGAGATCTGCCTCAGTAACATCTTCCTCTGTTTAGTGTGTGTGTGTGTTTTAATTTGTTTTAGTTACTTACATATGACAGTACAATGATCTTGACATATCATTCTTTTGAATCAGATGGGGTATAATTTCTCATTTTTTCTGAGTGTACAGGTTGCAGAATCACATTGGTCATGCAATCACGTATAAACATACAGCAATACTAATGTCTATTTTATTCTGCTGAACTTCCTTTTCCCCCTCCCTTCCCCTCCCCTCCCCTCCCATCACTTCTATCTACCCAATCTCATGTGACACACTTCTTTTTTCCCCCTCACATCATCATACGTGTATTCTGTATAACAATGAGGGTTTCCTTCCCTCTTCCGTGCAAATCCCCTTCTCCCTCCCTTTCCCTCCCCACCTCTCTTCCCTAATGTGTTTATTTTACAGGTGAATTTTAAAAGCAACTATTGCCAAGTAAATATAATTTAATATAAAAATTTAACATGAAGTACTAATATTATTAAACAAAGAACACATAAATCTGCAAATTCTATGCAATATAGACAGTTATGTCTTTGGAACTGAAAAACAAGCTCCTGCTCTGAGTCTTGCAGGTTAATTCCAGCTGCTGTGCATTGCAGGAATCATCTCTCCTGTGTCCCAGGGCCAAAATGTCTGCTCTCCCAGGTGTCTTATGGAGTCTAAAAAAACAGAACAAGGTAAAAAGGTCACTTGGGATGAGTTGCTAGCCACAGAGAGTGGCCAGGACCACAATTGTCCTCAGGATATGCAAGATGAATTTGGGCCCTGATCTCTCCTGGGTCCTAGGCAGGGAGCACTGAGGTTGGTATGCTGCCCTCACCTGAGTGTGTTGTCTGTGGGCAGAGTGTCTATAAATGTCCTCAGGAGAAAATTCCCATGCATATTCACCTTCAGAACTTTTTGAGGCTGCTTCCCTAGAGAGTGAACATGAGGCAATGGGAAGGGTTCTCTAGGACATTTTGGTGTAAAGGCTGAGTAGCACACATCTGGGACCCTGAGGAGCAGCACCTGTGATGACACAGGGTGGAGCAAGGATCCTGCTCCTCCGGCCCTACCTGGTGTAGTGCCATTTCTCAGACAGCTTCCTGCACTGATTTTAACCAAATTGTACCTTCCCTTGCATGGCCATGGTCATATGCAATATGGCATCTTCAGTGCTCTAATTGCTTCTGATAAATTGCATAAAGTGCAACAACAAAACTTAAGAAAGCAATGGAGAATATGTGGACTGATTTTACCTCTGCTTTCCCTCCCATTCTTTCTACACTCACATTTCGTCTTCCTAAACTGCTTTATCACCTTTGCTGCATTGAGCCCACATTTTAAATCAGGAGAGGGCCCCTGGAAACAATTCATGTTAAGGGACCTACATTCCAATTGTATAATCTTGACCTAGGAAAGGAAGGGTACATTCATACATGCTCAGAGCCAGCAAAGGCAGGAGAATCCAGCTATTCAGTTGTCAGTAAAACAGAGCCAGATTTTTTGTATCTCATACATCAGGCAACAACTCAGTATTTCTGATGCCCCCTACAATTCAAACTCAGTGTATGGCCATGCAGTATTGTTCAGCATGATTCAGTCATGTCACCTGTGGTAAAAAACCAGGGAAAGACTAAGAATGTTAGTGCAGAGAGATTTAATAGACATTGAAGGGCCAAGGACCTCAAAGATCTGGATGAGGAAAGCACCTTTAGAAAAGTCATAAAAAGTTGGAAAGATGAAACATGGAAAATCTACATAATCTCTACATAAGAAGGGATAAATAAGAGAAACCAATAGAAAATCAATTACTTGCAGATTTCTGGTCCTTTTCTCCTCCTCCTCATCCTCTCATCAGTTTCTATGTTTTCTCTGTGGACCATGGCCGTGATGGTGATGATGTGGTCTTAGAAAAAGGAAAGGCAGAGTTAAAGTCAAGGTGAGAGCTTGAGTTGCTCCTGCTCCTGGTGTTCTAGAGCCAAAGTCAAAGCTCTCCATTCTTCCTCTTGTCTGCACTCCTGTCTCCTGGTCTCCATCACCTAACCTCTGCAATGAGAAATAGATCCAGGATCCCAAGAGCTCTTTTCCAGTTCACATTCTGCCTCAGTACTCAAGTAGGGATTTGGTGTCAACCTGTTCCTCCAAGAGGTAGCCACAGTCTCCCTTATTTTCTGGACTTAGGTCTCTTAAATTAAAGCAAATTCAGATTTTCCTCCTAGTCACAGGGCCTGGAATTAGATGAAGACTGGAGATTAGAAACATGTTCAAGGAGGAACTTCTCTCCTCTCTTTTACAGGAGAACACAGTGGTCTGTTCAAGGAGCACTGAAACAATTTTCTTTAAGTCCCCCACATTTGGGAGGAGTTTATTTTCAATCAGAAATAGACAAAACACAGAAGAGAAAGTGTTGCTCTAAAAAGAGAACATTCAGAGGGGAATTGTGACTTCTTACTTACTGCTTATCACTACTGAGAGCTTCAATTACAGGTTCGCAAAGTACTTCTTTTTTTTTTTTAAAGAGAGAATGAGAGAGGGAGAGAGAGAAAGAGAGAGAATTTTAATATTTATTTTTTAGTTATCAGTGGACACAACATCTTTGTTTGTATGTGGTGCTGAGAATCGAACCCGGGCAGCAAGCATGCCAGGCGAGCGCGCTACCGCTTGAGCTACATCCCCAGCCCTCGCAAAGTACTTCTAAGAAAGTATGTCCCACTAGATTCTTTCCATTGTGGGTACAACCTAAAGTGCAGATATTATTTCTTTTATGCACAGTGCAAAAAAATTATCAATAATGAAAGCCAAGCTACTCGATACTTAGTAGAGGCAAATTTAGGACACAGTGGGACTTAACATGGAAGATTTTACTTGCAAAAAAAAGGTTGTCTTCTTATGAACAGGATGTCAGTAGGCCTACTAACTCTTATTTTTTCTGAAAGAATTACATATTTCTGTTTATTTCTATTTCATTCCCATTCCTCATTTCCCACATGAGTAGGTGAACTCAAATCTTACCATGAAACCTTTCCCATTTTGTCATACCCCAAGAGCTGTTCCTACCTGCAGGCTCTTTCTCATCACTGCTTGAATCATAATCCTTGCTCCATTGTCAAATCTTTAGAGACACAAACATCAGCAACAGAGTTACATAAGAATATCTCATGCTTTCTTCTACACAATTAAGCTCATTATGGTTGCTAGGGTTGGATGGTTTTTTAATCCCACAAAGCAATTTGTGAAACTTATATGAGGAAAGGTCTGCTTGGAGATGATAAAAACATTTGAGTGTACGAGAGTCAGAAGTAAGAATATAGATTTCTCAAACCCTTGTTAGATCCTGTTATGTAAGAAGAGCAAATGAATCAACTGATCCCTGCTGGCTTCCTGTCTCCCCACGTGATGTCTCCCTCCTGCACCTGCATCCATGCTGACACCATCAATCATGCAATGCAGCTAAGAGGGCATTCACTAAAACCAAGTGTTTACCAGTGCCATGCTTTTGTATCTCCAGAACTGTAAGCTAAACACACCTGAATTCATTATTCAGTTTCAGGGTTTCCTTATTAGAAAGAAAAACATAGTGATACTAATATTAATAGTCAGGATCACTGTGATCTCTGTCCTGGCTTCTCAGACCCTCTCTGAGCTCTGGGGAGTCAGAGGCCTCAAATAGGATGCTGCAAACAATTGAAAACCTTCTAGTGAGAGAGTGGAGCTGAAGGAGTCAAATTTTAACAGCTTCCTTCCATTGGCACATTATCACTCTGTCCTTGAAACAGACCAAGCTGACATGCAACTGTGATGCCAACAGTTTCAGGAATATAAATGCACAGAATATATACTGTGCCAGCATCAGAGCAGCTGCTCACAGAGAATGGGAATGTTATCTGCTTTATGCACATGGGTCTACTGGCCACTTGAAATGTGGAACTGGGATGAGACTTTGAAGGTCTTGTATTAAAATTAAAATAAAATTAAAATTACACTCTCCTCTCTCTCTCTCTCTCTCTCTCTCTCTCTCTCTCTCTCTCTATATATATATATATATATATATATATATATATATATTATATATATTTTACATACTGTTATTTTGGATGGTCAAGACCTGGGGTTCAAAGATGAAGCAGACAAGAATTTCCTTCCCCTGGGTTTTCTTGGACAGCAGTTTGCTAGCATGGTCTCACTCCTCATACTCCTAATTTATAAGTAGACTGTGCACTCATGCAAAAGTGCCAAGAACTCTCTAAGGGCCTGAGGACTCTACAACAACAAAGTCAACATTAAAATTCAGATGGCTCCCGACAAGTTTAAGCACATCCCACCTAGAGCTCATAAGAAATGTGTGTGCAAAGCTTGGATACAATGCTATCTCCTTAACTTCGCTACTGATTCTGGCTTGTGCTGGTCAGATCCCAGGTGAATACCTGGCTCACTATAGAGTGCCACATGTTGGACAAGTGAGATCTTAGCACAGAGTTGCATTCATCAAATGATGACAGGGACTAAGATAAAGACACTCTGCCCAGGGAGGAGTTCAGGTATGAGAAGGAATGATGATCACAGTGGTTCCACCCTCACAGTGACCAGTCTGTGTCAGTATCCATGTATGTATGATTAGAAGGACCTGGATAACATTTGAGACTGACAATATGAAGACCTATTAGATACACTGTCAATGTGATTTCCTGCAGGCCACACAGGGAGTAGCACAGAACTAAACTGTGGGATCAGACACCACTGCTGTGCTGAGCTGGACCTTCACTAGAGCCCATCTTTTGCTCTGTAACTAGATGAGCTGCAGCTGTGCTGGTCAAGCCCCATGAAAGTTCCCCCAGTTAAAACATGTTTCTACAAATAGTGTCTACAAAAAGACCGAATAAGGTAGCTTTCAGTGTCATTTGGAACATGCAAAGTAAGCCCTTTTTTTTAGCCACAGCAACCTCTGGCCTGTGCATCTCTTCTGTCACAGATGCCCACATAAGTGAGCACAGTGTGCTGGTGGACCTGAGGGTCAATGTTAAGGATTGGCCCTGTCCAGAACTTTGTGCCTAGAATGGGGTTTGGAAGATGAATTCTGACACCTCTCACAGAAAATGTATATGAACGTGAAAAATTTTCATGAGTGAAGTGTTATGAACAATCATATGCACTGACTAAATACAGGGGCTACTGACAAGTGAGTTTTGCTATTAAATGAAGTTGCTACTGGTGCAGTAGACAGGAATGAAACTGAGCTTTTTCCTTATTGAGTGTTGTGAAAATTTTCTGGGTTTTGATGGGATATTTTTGCATGTTAATTGAGGTATTGGCGTGGAATGAACTGCATGCATGGAAAGTTTGCAGTTTGATGTATTTACACATATACAAAATCATGATCTAATGGAGATGGCTTTTTTTTGTTTAAACATGTGGACATTGGCATCTTGGCATGTATATATCTAGAGAAACAAATGTGCAAAAATGAACACAAGGTCACACTCAGAATTGTTGCATAAATACACACTGAGACACATGTATAAAACTCTCATTGACCTAACCACATTGCTCAACTCACACAGGTGCTTCAAGGAACTATGCAGAATGGCCATAGTTTTTTTTAAAATCAATTTTGACCATAACCCCCTCACTTCTCATTCTCAGGGAAGTAGTGGAATCACTGGGACCTGCACTCAAAAGGAAGGAAGACTGTCTGACCCTTGGCATCATCTACATTTTGCAACAGGAAGAGAGTGAGGCCAGTGTACATACCATTTATGACTCCTTTTGAATCCTGTAAATACAGAAAAGGAGTCACTATGAAAATCAAGCCTGCTCTGTCCTGTGTGCACAAGTCTTTTGTTTACTTGGTGACATTAGAAAATCCAATGAAAATGTGGTCAAATCAAGGGAACACATAGTCAATGTACTCTCACCAAATGACACATGCTTTTCAGGGGATTTGTGTCACAGGTCTATATTAGGTGATAATTAAGGAATTCGATGGTCAGGAGGGAAAACCACAGCCAGGCACAAAGCTTGTTATCATACAGTGTGTAGTTGATAATGTTTCATGTTAATATTGCCTTCAATAAAGTCTCAGTTGGCAACAGACACCCCCATGAGAATCTGCACACTCAGGAAATTGTGTATGTCATCTCCAGGAAATCATATCATATTACAAGAGAAAAAGAAACTAAATAGCAATACTTGTATTTCTGAGGAAGATAAGCAACCTTACCATGGCTTTTGATGGGGTCTCTCGGCTCATGCTTTCTCCACCATGCCATTTGGGGGAACTAGGAGGATGCAGAATGACTATTAGTATACTGATTTATTGCTTATGAATTGTTCATGGCATTTCTTGATATGGACAGCAGTGAAAATATACAGCAAAAAAGAAGTACAAGAATGAATGAGAAGCACAGCATTTGGGTTTCTAGCTAGACTGGAACCAGGTGTGATATGTGTGTTTTATATTTTGTACCCTTAGGGTATGTTTGTCACTAGAGATGACCACTGAGGCACTTTAAAAGTATACAAAATATTTCACATCTCTGTAGGAGATATTAGTACACTAATATATTGGAATAACCTGGAGTGTGATATATCACTAGGTGACGTATACAGTTCCCTATCCCAAAGCATCACTATCAGGACAATTTCCTGATACTTAATGCTTTTTCCACTTACAGAGTGAAGAACTTGGATCTTTTGGCTCAGAATCATCTCTATCTACAGAGGGCATAGTAACCAAAACTTTAGACTTGGGTGTCATGAAGTGGAAAGGAATTATGTAAAATGAATCATGCATTAGTGTAGGTTTTATTTTTTAAAATGGACGCTTGTGTTGGGCATGTTAGAAGAGAATTTCTGAAGAAGGTCCCACAGCCTCACAAACACATACACAATTATTACACATGGACATACTCAGAGATACCTCCTCACACTCATTCACATAAATACCTCCCACGCTCATTCACATAAATGCACCAAAAAGACAGCTGTTTCAGGATTGTGGTAGATGGCCATAATCCTTCACTGGATTATCACTTTGTCACCACATCCCAATCCTCATTTCCAAAAGAAATCTGAATTCAGGGTAACATTTTACATTGAAACAGGAAGGAATGTCTAACCTATCTAAGTACAGAGGTTTTCTTCAGCATGTTAGGGAGCTGAGAATACTTACATTTCTCATTTGCTGCAGAGGCTATCTGTAGTTACAGAAAGGAAGACAGTGTGAGCAGGAGATCATTTGCACAAGTCTACTGTTGTCTGTGGTGACATTAGATAATTAGATGGGAAACAGCAGTTGGGGCGAAGATCACAAAGTAAGGCAGAGAGGGCATTTGTGAAAAGACTTGAGCTTTGCATGAGGGATTTCTCAGGAACAATTTGATGACATGCACAAAATTCCTTTTCTACCAAGGAAAAGTACCACTGAAGAAAATGTTCACTACAATCATTTGACAATGGTTGTTGTCATATGTGAATGTCATCTTGAATTATTCTCACAGGGAATAGATGTATAGTTGTAATTCCACCACCTATGAGTCACCTATAATGAACAATGTCATATTTTCATGCATAAATTTGAATTAAAAGGAACAGAGCAACACTTATATCTTAGACAAAGAAGGGTCACATTACCTCATCGATATAATTTGGTTGGTCTGAGGGGGTGCAACATGGCGGCCGGCGAGGAGGCAGCACTTTCAATGCCTCTGCAGTAATGGGAGCAGAGAGGCCCATTAATACACCTGCATGCGACCTGTGGAGGGACTTCTAGCAAAATTACGCTGAAAGGAGACCTGCGGGGAATTAGTAAGTCTATTGGAGGGGTCAGTTTGTCCCAGGCGAGTGAATCTCGGCAACGCAGATCCCGCCGGCCAACGCCGAACTCCCGCTGCCCACACATTGCAGCGAACTTACAAACGGCCACAGCCTGCTTGGACCCCGGCCGGCCTGGCACAGAGGCGGTTCAGCGCTGCAAACGACCACCCCCTCCCCCCCACCGGCTCGGCGCTGTGAACAATGACCCCCACCCCCCCAACCCCGCGCTCGTGTGAACAGCTCCCGCGGGGGCCCACTCCCGCCAGCTGCTGCCGAACAAAAGCTGCCCACACATTGCAGCGAGCATAAAAAGACTGCTGCGTGGCTAGGCCCCGCGGGCCCGGCTCTGTGAACCGCCTCTGGCGGCTCACGGCTGCAAACGACCACCCCCCCCACCCCCGCGCTCATGTGAACAGCTCCCGCGGGGGCACTGTCCCACCAGCCGCCACCGAACTCCCACTGCTCACACATTGCAGCGAGCATACGAAAGGCCGCTGCCTGGCTAGGCCCTGCCTGCCCAGCTCTGTGAACTGCCTCTGGCGGTTTGGCGCTGCAAACGACCACCCCACCCCCCCACCCCGCACCCGTGTGGACAGCTCCTGCCTGCTGGGCGCTGCGAAAGGCCCCGCCCGCCCAGCTCTTCCAACAGTCCTGCCCGCAGGGGGGAATCAGGAGTGGCGCGGGACCCATGGCACCGAAATCCCGGCTACCGCTACCACCAGTTCTGAAAACTGAGGTCTCTTGCACCAGCTTCCAGGGGCGTGGCTACCAGAGGGCAAGCAAATTCGCTGGGGGTTCTCAGCCCCAAGCTCTACAAACTTAGGGTCCAAGAGAATGGCAGACAGGGAGAATGTGCCCAGGCGTTCATGAAAACAGGGCTCACAGGAGCAGCAGACTTGGCGTGTAGCCAATATTGTGGTGAGCGTCACCGGTGCACTCAGGATTGGAGACCTGCCCAGTCCAGGAGGAAGAGCTGCTGCGCAGTGACTGGCTCCTGCCTACTGAGAGGAGAAGCTTGGCCCGGTGAGCACAGCTCCACCTACTGGAAGAATAGTGAATTGAACTCTAAGACTGCATTTATTAAATTTTTTTTTTTTTGGTTTTATTTTATTTTTGTTGTTGTTGTGGTTTTCTCAAAATTTTTTTAAAATTCATTTTATTTTTTAATACTAATCTTCATTTTTATTATTGCTATTATGATTTCTTTTTAATTCTTTTTAATTTTCTGTTTCTTTTCTCTCTCTCTTCTTTTCTTCTGTCTTTGCATTTCTTTTCAATTCTCATATTCCCCCTTCCTTGAATTCTACCTACATACTCTCATTCCCTTTGATGACTTCTTCCCTTCTATAACACCTTTCCTCACAAGCATCAAATAAATTTATAGGAGTAAACAGTAACTCAGCAGTCAAACAGAACAAGAAGCAATATGAGCAACATGAAAAAGCAAGGAAGAAAAGGAGTACAAACAATGCAGGAAAGCCTAAATATTCAGGAGGATATAGATTCATCAGAAAAATGGTCATATAAAGAACTCAAGGAATACCTTAGACAGATGGAATGGAACCTTAAAGAGGATATGAGACAGCAAATTCAAGCAGCAAAAGAACACATTGAGAATGAATTACAAAAACAGATAAAAGAAGAAGTTAAGCATCTTTATCAAGAGATAGAGATTATAAAAAAGAATCAAACAATAATCTTAGAAATGAAGAAAATTATAAACTAAATTAAAATCTCAAACGAGAGCATCACTAATAGAGTGGAACAAGTAGAAGCCAGAACGTCAGATAATGAAGACAAAATATATCATCTTGAAAATAGTCTAGCCAACTCTGATAGGCTGGTTAAAAATCACGAGAGAAACATCCAAGAGATATGTGATAACATTAAAAAACCAAATTTAAGAGTCATCGGAATAGAGGAAGGTACAGAGATTCAAACCAAGGGAATTAGTAACTTGCTACATGAAATAATTACAGAAAACTTTCCAGAAATAAAAAAGGAAACAGATATACAAATTGTAGATGCATACAGGACACCGAGCATACAAAATCAAAGTAGAACAACGCCAAGACACATTGTTATGAAGATATCCAATATACAGAACAAAGAGAAAATATTAAAAGCTACAAGAGAAAGGAGGCAGATTACATTCAGGGGCAAACCAATAAGGTTAACAATGGATTTTTCATCACAGACGCTGAAAGTGAGAAGAGCCTGGAACAACGTATTTCAAACACTGAAAGACAATGGTTGCCAACCAAGAATTCTGTGTCCAGCAAAATTAAGCTTCAGGTACGACAACAAAATAAAAATCTTTCATGATAAACAAAAGCTAAAAGAATTTGCAGCCAGAAAAACAGCATTGCAAAGCATCTTGAGCAAAACACTACACGAGGAAGAAATGAAAAACAATAACCAAAGCCAACAGTGGGAAGTACCTCAGTAAAGACAGACAGAGGGGGGGAAAGCTAATCATGGAGAAACAAACTAAATTAAAAAAAAGAGAGAGACAAATAATCAAACATGGCTGGAAGTACAAACCATATAGCATTAGTAACTCTAAACGTTAATGGTTTAAACTCTCCAATAAAGTGACATAGACTGGTAACATGGATTAAAAAAACAAATCCAACAATATGCTGCCTCCAGGAGACACATCTGACTGGAAAAGACATACACAGGCTGAAGGTGAAAGGCTGGGAAAAAATATACCACGCACACGGTCCTCGCAAGCAAGCAGGGGTGGCCATCCTCATATCAAATAAAATCAACTTCAAGACTAAGTTAATCCAAAGGGATAAGGAAGGACATTATATACTGTTAAAAGGAACCATTCGCCAACAAGATATAACAATTATCAATATTTATGCACCAAATAATGGTGCTGCGACGTTCATAAAACAAATTCTCAAGTTGAAGAATCAAATAGACCACAACACAATAATTATGGGTGACTTCAACACACCTCTCTCACCATTGGGCAGATCCTCCAAACAAAAGTTGAATAAAGAAACTATAGATCTCCATATCACAATCAAAAACCCAGACATAACTGACATATATAGAATATATCAACCATCATCAAGTGGATATACTTTTTTCTAATCAGCACATGTATCCTTCTCAAAAATAGACCATATATTATGCCATAGAGCAACCCTCAGTAAATATAAAGGGGTGGAGATAATACCATGCATTTTATCTGATCATAATGGAATGAAACTGGAAATCAATGATAAAAGAAGGATGGGAAAATCCTATATCACATGGAAAATGAACAATATGTTACTGAATGATCAAGGGGTTACAGAAGACATAAAGGAGGAAATCAAAAAATTTTTAGAGATAAATGAAAATACAGACACAACTTATCAGAATCTATGGGACACAATGAAAGCAGTTTTAAGAGGGAAATTCATTGGCTGGAGGTCATTCCTCAAAAAAAAAAGAAAAACCAAAAAATAAATGAGCTCACACTTCATCCCAAAACCCAAGGAAGAACAAAACAACAGCAAATGCAGCAGAAGGCATGAAATAATTAAAATCAGAGCGGAAATCAACGAAATTGAAACAAAAGAAACTATTAAAAAAATTAACAAAACTAAAAGTTGGTTCTTCAAAAAAATAAATAAGATTGACAGACCCTTAGCCATGCTAACGAAGAGAAGAAGAGAGAAAACTCAAATTACTAACATACGGGATGAAAAAGGCAATATCACAACAGATGCTACAGAAATACAGAAGACAATTAGAAATTATTTTGAAAACCTATATTCCAATAAAATAGAAGATAGTGAAGACATCGATAAATTTCTTAAGACATATGATTTGCCCAGACTGAGTCAGGAGGGGACACACAATTTGAACAGACCAATATCAATGGATGAAATTGAAGAAGCAATCAAAAGACTACCAACCAAGAAAAGCCCAGGACCGGATGGGTATACAGCGGAGTTTTACAAAACCTTTAAAGAAGAATTAAAACCAATACTTTTCAAGTTATTTCAGGAAATAGAAAAATAGGGAGCTTTTTCAAATTCATTCTATGAGGCCAACATCACGTTGATTCTGAAACCAGACAAAGACACCTCAAAGAAAGAAAACTACAGACCAATACCCCTGATGAACCTAGATGCAAAAATCCTCAATAAAATTCTGGCGAATTGGTTACAAAGGCACATCAAAAAAATTGTGCACCATGATCAAGTAGGATTCATCCCTGGGATGCAAGGATGGTTCAATATACGGAAATCAATAAATGTTATTCACCACATCAACAGACTTAAAGATAAGAACCATATGATCATCTCGATAGACGCAGAAAAAGCATTTGACAAAGTACAGCATCCCTTTATGTTCAAAACATTAGAAAAACTAGGGGTAACAGGAAATTACCTTGACATTGTAAAAGCTATCTATGCTAAGCCTCAGGCTAGCATCATTCTGAATGGAGAAAAATTGAAGGCATTCCCTCTAAAATCTGGAACAAGACAGGGATGCCCTCTATCACCACTTCTATTCAATATAGTTCTCGAAACACTGGCCAGAGCAATTAGACAGACGAAAGAAATTAAAGGCATAAAAATTGGAAAAGAAGAACTTAAACTATCACTATTTGCGGATGACATGATTCTATACCTAGAAGACCCAAAAGGGTCTACAGAGAAACTACTAGAACTAATAAATGAATTCAGCAAAGTGGCAGGATATAAAATCAACACGCATAAATCAAAGGCATTCCTGTATATCAGCGACAAAACTTCTGAAATGGAAGTGAGGAAAAACACTCCATTCACAATATCCTCAAAAAAAAATAAAATACTTGGGAATCAACCTAACAAAAGAGGTGAAAGATTTATACATTGAAAACTACAGAACCCTAAAGAGAGAAGTAGAAGAAGATCTTAGAAGATGGAAAAATATACCCTGTTCATGGATAGGCAGAACTAACATCATCAAAATGGCGATATTACCAAAAGTTCTCTATAGGTTTAATGCAATGCCAATCAAAATCCCAAAGGCATTGCTTGTAGAAATAGATAAAGCAATCATGAAATTCATATGGAAAAATAAAAGACCCAGAATAGCAAAAGCAATTCTAAACAGGAAGTGTGAATCAGGCGGTATAGCGATACCAGATTTCAAACTATATTACAGAGCAATAGTAACAAAAACAGCATGGTACTGGTACCAAAACAGGCGGGTGGACCAATGGTACAGAATAGAGGACACAGAGACCAATCCACAAAGTTACAACTATCTTATATTTGATAAAGGGGCTAAAAGCATGCAATGGAGGAAGAATAGCATCTTCAACAAATGGTGTTGGGAAAACTGGAAATCCATATGCAACAAAATGAAACTGAACCCCCTCCTCTCACCATGCACAAAAGTTAACTCAAAATGGATCAAGGACCTTGATATCAAATCAGAGACTCTACATCTGATAGAAGAAAAAGTTGGCTCTGGGATCTACATATTGTGGGGTCAGGCTCCAAATTCCTTAATAGGACACCCATAGCACAAGAGTTAATAACAAGAATCAACAAATGGGACTTACTTAAACTAAAAAGATTTTTCACAGCAAGAGAAACAATAAGAGAGGTAAATAGGGAGCCTACATCATGGGAACAAATATTTACTCCTCATACTTCAGATAGAGCCCTAATATCCAGAATATACAAAGAACTCAAAAAATTAGACAATAAGATAGCAAGTAACCCAATCAACAAATGGGCCAAGGACCTGAACAGACACTTCTCAGAGGAGGACATACAGTCAATCAACAAGTACATGAAGAAATGCTCACCGTCTCTAGCAGTCAGAGAAATGCAAATCAAAACCACCCTAAGATACCATCTCACTCCAGTAAGATTGGCAGCCATTATGAGGTCAAACAACAACAAGTGCTGGCGAGGATGTGGGGAAAGGGTACTCTTGTACATTGCTGGTGGGACTGCAAATTGGTTCGGCCAATTTGGAAAGCAGTATGGAGATTCCTGGGAAAGCTGGGAATGGAACCATCATTTGATCCAGCTATTGCCCTTCTCAGACTATTCCCTGAAGACCTTAAAAGAGCGTATTACAGGGATACTGCCACATCGATGTTCATAGCAGCACAATTCACAATAGCTAGACTGTGGAACCAACCCAGATGCCCTTCAATGGATGAATGGATTAAAAAAATGTGCATCTATACACAATGGAGTATTATGCAGCACTAAAAAATGACAAAATCATGGAATTTGCAGGGAAATGAATGGCAGTAGAGAAGATTATGCTTAGTGAAGCTAGCCAATCCTTAAAAAACAAATACCAAATGTCTTCTTTGATATAATGAGAGCAACTAAGAACAGAGCAGGGCAGAAGAGCAGGAATAAAAGATTAACATTAAACAGAGACATGAGGTGGGAGGGAAAGGGAGATAAAAGGGGAATTGCATGGAAATGGAGGGAGACCCTCATTGTTATACTAAATTACATATAAGAGGTTGTGAGTGGAATGGGAAAATAAACAAGGTGAGAAATGAATTACAGTAGATGGGATAGAGAGAGAAGATGGGAGGGGAGGTGAGGGGGATAGTAGAGGAGAGGAAAGGTAGCAGAATACAACAGTTACTAGTATGGCATTATGTAAAAATGTGGATGTGTAACCCATGTGATTCTGCAATCTGTATTTGGGGTAAAAATGGGAGTTCATAACTCACTTGAAGCTAATGTATGCTAATGTATGAAATATGATATGTCAAGAGCTTTGTAAGGTTTTGAACAACCAATAAAAAAAATAATTTGGTTGGTCTCCTCCCAAATCAATGGATGCCACCTCCATAATGACTCGTTAGCAATCTAGGGAAATATAGGGTAACTGTCAGTATATTGGTTTGCTGAAGTAACACTCCAGGGGCTTCGTTACTGTGGTCATGGTTCTAGAGTGTATGGAGATGCTTGTTTAACATACAGGCTCAGTTGCTTCTGGAACATGATTGTTTCTGAATGGCAAGAGAAGGAGCATACCAGGAAACAAAAATTAAAAAATAGACAAAAATGGAAGGAACTACAATGAGAAATTAAATATTCTACTGTTATACTCGAAGGTTTCAGCATTCCTTTATAACACTTGACAGATCCATTAGGAAGTAAAGAAAAAGTATACTTTTGAATCAATCATCTCTCTTATGGGTCAAATTACTTCCACACAAATACATGTTTAAGTCCTAACACCAGTACCTCCAAATTTTACTGGGTTTGAAATGAGAGTCATTGTGATCTTAGCAATTAAAAGTATCCTCTTTGAGCAGGGGGGACCCATTCTCCAAATAGGGCATCTGTTCTCATAAGAAGATTGGGCACATTTATGAGGAACTAATGCCATGTGATGATGGAAGCAGAGAGTAAAGTGCTGCAGTTGAAAACCAAGCAGATCAAGGATGGCCATCAAATCAGTAGCAGTTATGAATGGGCGGGAAAAATTCTTCCTTAAAGTTTTCAGAAGTAGCATGTTTCTGCTAACAGGTCAATGTGGGATTCCTAGGGAATAGAGCTCTAAGATAGTACACTTGCATTACTTCAATCCAAGAAAGCTGGTACTTAGATATGGCAACCCTAGGAATTTACCAAAGCCATTATCAATCACATAGATCTATTTGGCATTTGTACAAATGCTTCATACAACAGTGAGAGAATAAAATTTGTTTTCAAGTTAACACGAGGTATTCATCAAGATAGAGTATATTTTGGCCCTAAACATTCCTTGGCGTGTTGAGAAATTGTTCAAATTTACTTTCAGTAGAAGAGAAGTTGGCAAATTGGAGGAAGGATGCACCCATGGCAGTTCTTCAGTGCCAGACTTAGAAGGCAAAAAGACTGCTTCTCAGTCAGGAGGGAAATAAAGGAACTCACCAAAACTTAATAGCGAATGGAAAAAAAATCCTAGAGACATAAAATCAGAAACTCAAGCAAAAGAAATAATGCATTACAAGACGGAAACAAATTTAAGGTAGAGAGAACCTTTATTTTTTGCAGCTCCACAATCTGTAATGCAAACAGCGCAAATACTTCTTCCTCTCAGGTGGGCAAAAGAGGGGTTTCACTAAAACTCAATAGTGGACACTCAGGGAGTCTTAGAGAATCAGAAACTTGGGTACATTAAACAAAGACAAAAAAAGTACATTGGATCCAAGCTGATGGCGGCAGAAGCAGCAGCAGCACCAGGAATAGTGGCACTGCTAGATCACAGAAAGAGGGAAAATGCACAGAAACAAAATAGAAAGATTCAGTACGAAAAGCCTGAGATCAGAGAGGCAGCGTTTCCTTGGCTGAAGAAGAGGCTTCTTTGCACTGTACACTGGTGCAAGAAGGGAGCTCTGTGATTCCTGCTGTCCCCAGAGAGTAAGGAAGGAGCCACCTTGACACAGCCAAGCTGATGCTGCCACTGCAAGAGCCAGAGGCTGAGATATCTGAGCAGGTATGCACACATGGACCTGAAAGGCACCTGCTAGAGGACCTAGGGTTTGCCTGGGTGAGCTAGAGCAAAAGGCATGGAGAGCATTCTACCCAGGGGAACTCAAGTTAGAGATGTGCAGGAAAGCTCTGGTCCCTTCCCCCTTGAGTCTGTGCCTCCCAGGACCAGCTGAAGGGGGTTGAGAATTTGAAGGAGCTGGTGTAAAAATGGGCTGGTGTGAAGAGCTGCCCAGACAATAAGCCCAGGAAGTGTGGAAAGGTCGCTCCACAGGCAGAAGAGTGGGTCAGGGGGAAGCTGACTAGCACACCTATAGTTGGAATTAAGAACAAGATTCATAAAATCACTTCAATAGATGTAGAAAATCTCTTGATTAAAAAGGAGAAACCATTCATTTCAAAAATAATGGAGAAACTTGGAATAGAAGGAACTTAGTTTCAATATTATAAAAGCCAAATATGAGAAATGCAAAGCCAACATCACACTGAACAGAGATAAAAATGAACAGTCTTCCTCAAATATCAGTAACAAGAAAAAAAGTCCACTTTTTCCAATTGTATTCAATATATTTTTCTGAAGTAAAGTGAGAAAAATCAGGAAAAATGTAGGAAATTAATAGGATACAATAAGAAAAAGTCAAATTGTCCACGTTACCTGGTGACATGGTTGTATATTTAGAAGGCCCAAAAATTTTCACCAGAAGAATTCTAGAACTAATAAATTTAGCAATGTAGCATGATAAAAGATCAACACTCATAAATCAATAGTGTCACTGTATTCCAATATTGACGGCACTTATATAGAATTCAAGAAAACCATCTCTTTTACAATAATGTAAAAAAAGCTCCTGGGGATAAATTTACCAAACAGGGCGTAAGATCTCTACAAGAAAAAACTATAGAACACTGAAAAGGAAATGGAAGAAGACCTCAGAAGGGGCAAAGAACTTCTGTGTTCTTGGATAGGCAGAATTAATATTGTCAAAGTGGCCATAATATCAACAGCAATATCCAAATTCAATTAATTCAATACAATTCCCTTCAAACTACAAATGATATTCCTTACAGTATTGAAAAACAAGCCCTGAAATTCATTTGAGATCATGATGATGATAATAATAATAATAGTCATAATAATAATAATTATTATTATTATTTGGCAAAGCAATTCTGAACAGGAAAAAGTGAGGTGAAAGCCAGAACAATAACCAATCTTATATTTTACTACAGAGATGAGTAGCAAAAACAATATCTTATTGAACTGAAAATAGATAAGAAGATCCATGAATAGAATATACCACACAGAGACAACCCACCTGACACTTAAAACCACCTGATATAGGACAAGAGCACCAAAATATATGTTAGAGTGGACATCATGGTTTAAACAAATGGTGCTGGGAAAACTGGATAAGCATAGAAATACCGGGAAGGATGGGAGAAAGAAGGTACACTGACACAATGTTGGTGGGTCTGTAAATTATTATGACAACTCTTGAATGCTATATGCAGATTCCTGAAAAGCCCAAGAGTGGAACCCACAGGACTCTGCTATTACACTACTCCCTTCTTATTCTATAGAACTACAAGTCAGCATAGTATAGTGATACAATCACTTCAGTGTTTGTAGCATTCACCATAAATACATTGTAAGATCAACCCAGATGTCCATCAACAGTTGAAAGAATCAAGTGCACAAACTTAAAAGGTAACTAGATCTGGAGCTATAGCACTGCTGAATGACTCAAAGCACATTTTAAACAAAAAATTTGTATATTTTAAACAAAAGAAGAATTGGAACTCTGAATCATCTAGAATCTTTATTTCAGAATTGACACAATGACAGGATTTCCACAGTACCTTTGTTGGACTTTTCCTTGGGCACCACACTGTTTGGTGGCCAAAGGCGGACTCCTCTGGACCAAGGCCTGCAGAAGTCTTTTGCGTTTTGGGGTTTCTTCCAACATGGGAGGCAACAGCCTGGAAAATGTGATAAAACAGAGTTAGCTGTTGACAATGTGCTAGCAAGAAAATATAGGGTCATAAATAGTAATTCAAATAACAGTTCAACCAGTTTTAATTGATAAATGATAAATGTAAATATCTGGGGGTATAATTTGAGCTTTGAATTCAAGTATGTATTATACACTAATAGAATGCCCAGAAACTTATTTCTTGTATTTTTTTTTATTCTGCCATTTTCAACAACAAGAATGATAATTATGTTAACAGAACTATTTCTGGGACACAAGGATAAATGCTGCATAATATCACTCTTTTGTGGAAACTGAAAAATTGATCATAGAGGGTGAGAGTAGGGTATTAGTTAGCAGAGAAGGGGATACAATGTTACAATTGAATATTAGAAAAAAGTTCTGATGTATTTTTGCAGTCTGTGAACAGAGTTAAAAATAATAAAATCTGGGTCTGGGGTTGTGGCTCATTTGGCGAGTGCTTGCCTAGCATGTGTGAGGCACCACATTTAATAAATAAATAAATAAAGGTCCATGAATAACTAATAAAAATTTTAAAAATAACAAAATATATGTTTAATAAATTTTGAAGGAGGAATTTGAACTAATAGAATATTTGGCAAGTTTTATAGATAACAAAAATCAATAATGAAAATATATATGTAAGAAAATCAGATAAAATAAGTAATTACAAGGTCAGTATTACACTGAACACAAAATAAATAGATTTCACACTACTGATCTCATTTTTCACCATTTGGGCAATAAAGCACCTAAGTCAGATTGAGCTTTAGGATAACATTGCAATTTGTAAGGTCTACAAACCAACACAGTATTGTGTGCACAAAAACAATTGCTAAGGAAGAATCATAGAAAGGCAGAGAAAACACTGACCATCAGCAGAGGCTGTGGTTATGTGGCTTTTGTTCAAATCCTACCTCAAAAATTAAATATCTGTGCAGTTAAATAAACCCCTCTGTTTCTCAATTGTTTGCAAAAAGTGTGCATCTGATCCATGTAATGGTATAAGGCTGACAATGATCACATCTATGCATCCTTAAGAGGACTGGTGATTCTTATGGGTGCTAATGTGTCCTGTCATTAAATAAGACATTCATTAAATGTGTGGAAAAATAAGCTCAATCATTGACAGTGTTTGAACAGAGAGGTGTCAAACAGAGGTCATCCTCCAGAGCAATGGGTGAAGAAAGAAAGATGGATACCTGTAAAGCTCATGGAGAATATCTGTGACCTCCTGTGACTCCATATAAGCCTAAAGGGATGGGTGGAGCAGAGTCTGTCCACCACAATTTTGAGTTTAGGTGTTTGCAATTTGGAGATTTTATGTGACTTGCCCATATTTACAACAGTGATGAGTGGTGGATGTGGGACAGGAATGTAGCTATTTACCTGGGACCATAAATCCCTGAGAACTCTAGTGAATACCCTAGAACCAGAAACCCAGAACTCTTCTCAGTTCTTTTCAAATACTCCTTCCTTCAGGCCTCCTTGGCATGAGGTTTCAGTAGCAGACACCATGAGAAATGTTCAAGTTAGAACCCAGGCTCCTGTCTCTTCATTAGAATTACTGACTTAAAAATGATGATTTCATGCAAATGAAGCCTATCTGAAGGACAAGGGTAGAGTCCACACTTGTAGCCATCCTACCCCAGGGTCTTCTCACTGCCAGCTGCCTTCCAGTGAGCCTTCCTGATGAGTAGTTGACCTCTGGGGCTCACCAACTGTTTAAGAACTTGGGACATTCTAAACCAACTGCCTCTTTATGGCTGTACCAAGAATGAATTTTTCTTGTGCTTTTCCCACCTGGATGGCCTGTTAGTGGGGATTAATCAGGGAAACAGGTACTCTGGGCTGATGCTTTGATGTTTTCATGCCAGAAGCTGGCCTGTCCCCGTGTCTGCAGACTAATATTCAGAGCCATCATCTGAGCAGTCAGACAAGGCCTGGTTGAAACATCATTTCTCCAGATGCACCAGCTCTGATCAGGCATATTCCTGCTCCTGGCCTTCCAAACCTCTGTCTAAATCCTGCAGGGCCAGGGGCCAGAGACATATCTGCCTATATGGATCCACCACTAACTATAACCTGTGAACCTCCACCAATGGATCCTCCCTGAAGACCACTGAGGCCCTCATTTCCTCCATTATTGGACGTCCACTCCACTGACCTCAAGGCACTGTCCTTTTTGCCTCCTTCCCAGTAGCCCCCAAACACCAGGGATCCTGTAGTCATCAACCAATTGGAAACTTTTACTGAAATCTGAGTCCTCTTTTCTTTTACAAATGTCTTGATCTAGACTTCTCTAACACTATTTTTAGATGTTCATATACATTGAGATGAGTTTGGTTTCTAATTGCCCTTTCATGGGATATATATTGCCTTGCTTAGCATCCATATACTCTCTCTCACTTTATTTCTTCATCTCAAGAAAGCAAGGTGGATTTCCTCCTCCTGTAATTCACTTTAAGGGCACAAATGATATTTTCATTAGGAATTGTTTATATTTATAAATTTAGAAAAGCTTTTTCAGTAACCAGGTCAATAGAACAAGCAGATATATGAGTTGAGTGATAAAAAAATATCACCAAATACTTAAATCTCAGGAGAGAAGATTCAGTGTTGAAGATGAAAAAAATCAAGAGGAAAATATATTCAGTAAATGTTAACTGCCCTTTGAAGAAACAGCCTTGAAAATATCACTGACAACATACCTTCCCCACAGCAGTTTAGATTTCCCATGGTCAACCAAGAACTCAAAACCTCCCTAGTCTTCTCCAACTTTAACTGACACCACCTTGATCAAAACACCAACTGAGTGGAAATGGAAGTTAAGTTCTGCATCACACATTACCATGGTGACTGGTCAACATGGAACTTTCATTGTGAGCACATGCCACATTCTGAGCTGCTACTCTTAGTAAGTGTATTTTACATAACCAAGTGTGTTGTTGAAGAGTTTGTGAATTGCTTCAAAAACTGAAACTTAGACCCACACATTAATATTCCCTGTTTATGAAAATAAGTTAAATAAGAAAAAAGGGATTTACTCCCCAAATGGTTTCATTGATCATAAAATCATGGGATGAAAGGGATGCTTAGCTATAGTTTTGAGAATCAATGAAAATTTCATTCCTGGTTTGTAATGCTAAACCTACACATGTCTGAATGTTTCTGAACCTCCAAGAATTTGTAGATAGAGAAAATTAAAACATCTTTTTGATTCAGAATGAAAATATATAAAAAGTATTATCTTTTAAGAGTTGAAGAAATTTTCAGGAGGGAGAAATTTTGAGATCATATCCCTCTTATTTGAAATTTGAAAACTAAACTATTTTCTATTTAGTATAATTTAATCCAGTCATTTGAATTAATCTTCCTCTTTCATGACTCCTGCTGTGGACTCTGGGAGGTAGGATGTTTCTCGTCCTACCCTGTCATCTCATACCACAAAAAGTCATGGTTGAACATGCACATGATCAGACAGAGCCAGTACTGTCAATGCCTCCTGCAGCCGACCTCCTGGAACAGAAGGGAGCTGGTTGTAGGCCAAGGCCACTGGTTCCCTGAGTCAAGGCCAGGTGCTGCTGCCTTGGTTTTCTTACCTTCCACTCTGTGGTACTAAGTTATCCATAGTCACTTTGGGAACAGGGTGTGCTGGCCACAGGGTGTCCTCCAGTCACCCCATGTTCTGCAACTCTGATTCAGCTGTGAGGCAGGGTCTAGCTTGTAGCCAGAGGATGTTGTTGGTATTCAAATGTGGATGTGAGTCTTGTTCACCTCCTGCACCCCTGGGTATAAACAGAAACCTAATTCTGTGCCCAAGTGCAGACCCCTGCCCACAGTGAGCATTGGCTGGGTGTAGGTGCAGTCCTGAGTATCCCAATATGCCTGGGATAGTTTCCTTGTGGTGCATTCACTTACTTAAGTGCTTATGAGAAAAACAGTTCCATGTAATCCGTGTTCTTTTATTTAATTTTTGAAGAGTACTTTTAACTCTTGGAAACAAAAATCTGCTTTTTTCCATAAGCACTTTTTTTAATGAATAAATTAAGCATCACACACACACACACACACAAAGGATCACAAACAGGCCACTTTAGTTGATTAAAATCTGGAGTATTTCTGCTGTAGATTCTAAGCAGCCAAAGGGCACAGATCTTGCCACCCTCCCAGGCCCTGAACTACCCAGAGTTTACTTGGTGCAGTGCCCCCACAGACAGTAGGATGACCTGGATGAGTATTTTATATATATATATATATATATATATATATATATATATATATATATATATATATATGCCCTTGCTGAGTCCACATGTGTTTTCTTGCTTAGTCAAAGTGATTGTTGTCAGTCTACAGACATGGACTCTCATCTACTTCTGATTAATGCTCTGATCATGAGGCTTCTTTGATTTCATGACATTATCCCTCTGATTGGAGGGATGTCTTACTACCCACCCTCCAGAGCTTAGCTCTGTGCAACCTCATTCCTGACAAAATTCCCAGAAACCATGGGGACTCAATGCATTCCTTAGGCAAGTCCAGTTTTTGGCACTTGCACTATATTATATACAACACTGAAGCATGGGAGGAGAAAAAAAGAAATTCCCAGTGACAATTGATAGTCTACTGTGGTAAGGAGGCTCCCAAAGAGAGGAACAAACACCGCCTATGAAATCACACTAGATAATGTGAAGAATCAACAAAAGCAGGAGATTGCTTAATAAACAGAATGACATTTATTAACTCATTTTTACAAAATGAATGAAATGTTTCAATGTCACATTGAAACAAAATCGCAATCAGTGGACACAAGTTAATGGGGTGTCCCAGAGTGTAGGAGGACTGGTGGGTTTTCTGCTGAGTCAGATTTTATCAGTTATCTCAGCTGCCCAGCTCCATCCAGTGCAGGCTCCAGGAAGGTCAACAGCCTTACTGAGCTGGGCATAGGGCATATGATAACCCAGGAGGGTCAGCACAGTAGTCACAGGTCAATTCCTAGAAGGAAACTCTGCCCTGGGTCTCTGGAGACTAAGGCTGATTCTATGCCCAAAAGTGCAGATGGAGGAAATTGGGGCTCCAACCCTCCCCCTTTGTCTTCTCCTAAACCCCAATGCTCACAAAAAGGCTCCCCAGTAGTCCTAAATCAGCTGCTCCATGAGAGGAGAAAGTTTGCATAATCACCAAATACTAGTTGCTTCCAGAATCATGAGATAGCATAAGATGATTCAAGGGGACCAGGTGTGCTCTGGACATCAGGTGTTTGAGCTCTGGGAAATTTCCAACTTGGCCTGGATCCCCATCCTGCTCCCATCTTTCTCTGCACAGATGACATGGTCAGTCCTGTCCCTAGTCTCAACTTTTGCAAGACCCTCAACTGAACCCACTCCATACCCTGTCTTAGCCCAGGCAGAGCCTCAGGATGGAATGTTGGAATGGGTCCTTTATCCTCAAGCACCCTCTTGTCTCCTCTCTTACAGGCCCTGTGTCTGTTTTTGAGCTGACACAGCTGGCCTTGGTGTCATTTGATATGGGACAGATGGCCACCATAGTCAGCTCTGGAGACAGCGTTGCCAATGAATATGCTGGGCACTGGTACCAGCAGAAGCAGAAGCCAAGTCTGAATCCTATGTGAATCATCCAGCTCTTGGTGTCCACAGCTTCTTTGGTGTTAGCAGAGGCAGCACTACATGGAGTCACCTACATGGGGCCAGGTTCCTATGTTGTAGAGATAATTCTCCTGGTGATGGCTCCAGTGTTTGTCAGCCTTGCTTTCAGAGTTTAGTAGGGTCAGGTGCTCCAACACCTCCTGCTCCATGCTAGGCCTGCAGGACAAGGAGGACACCAGTAGACACAACCATGGGGAGGTGGAGTACACAGAGGTGAGTGGCCCTGTCACTGTCATCTATACCAGTGGCCCTCTAGAGAATGCCCCCTAGAGGCTCACACAACACATTCCAGAACAGCTTCAGTCCCCAGTTCTCCCTGATCATGTCTTGAACTGATTTCTTTCACCACACTCTTCTGCCATGATGTTCACGCTTGCCTCAAGACCTAAGGAATGGAATAAATTGTTTAGGGATTGTGATGTGGGAAACCTTGAGAATACAAATAAATTTTTTATCCTCTAAAAGTTGTTTTTGTTCCTTTTTCTTTCTTTCTTTTCTTTTTTTAATGGTAGAATGCATTTTGACATATTGTACACAAATTGAGCACAACTTCTTCCTTGGGTGGTACATGTGGCAGAGTCACTCCAGTAGTGTAATCCTACATGTATATAGGGTAATAATGTTTGTCTCATTCCACTGTCCTTCCCATCCCAACAGCCCCTCTTCTCCCCTCAGTCCCCTCAACACAAATCAAAGTGCCTTTCTGATTCTGCCTGATCCTCCCAGCCCCATTATGGATCAGCAACTGCTTATCAAAGAAAACTTTTAGCTTTTGGATTTGGGGAATTGGCTTATTTCACTTAGCATGATATTCTCTAGTTCCATATATTTACCTGCAATTGCCAAAATTTCATTCTTCTTTTAGGCTGAATAATATTCTATAGTGTATATGTACCACATTTTCTTTTTCCATTCATCTGTTGAAGGCTATTTATGTTGGTTCCATAGTTTAGCTATTGTGAATTGAGCCACTATAAGCATTGGTGTGGCTGCAACACTCTGGTATGCTGATTTTTAAGTCCATTGGGTATAAACTGAGGAGTGGAATAGCTAGGTGCTTCTAGTCCAAGTTTTCTGAGGTATCTTCATAGTGCTTCACATAGTGGCTGAACCAATTTGCAGTCCCAAAAGCAATATATAAAGGTAACTTTTTTCCACATCCTTCGTGACACTTGTCATTGCCTGTATTGCCATTCTGGAGTGAGATGACATCTTATAGTAGTTTGGATTTGCATTTCTTTCATTGTTAGAGATGATGAACATTTTTTCCAATGTGTGTTGATTGATTGTATTTCTTCTTCAGTGAAGTGTATGTTCAGTTCCTTAGCCCATTTATTAATGGTGTTATTTGGCTTTTTGGTGTTCAGGTTTTTAACTTCTTCATATATCCTAGAGATTAGTGCTCTATCTGAGGTCTGTGTGATAAAGATTTTTTTCCATTCTGTAGAATCTCTCATCATGTTATTGCTTGTTTCCTTTGCTGAGAAGAAGTTGTTTAGTGTCTGTCCATCCCATTATTGATTCATGATTTTACTTCTTGCACTTTAGAAGTCTTGATCAGGAACTCAGGTCCTGAGCCAATGAGAGGAAGATTTGGGCCAACTTTTTCTTCTATTGGGTGCATAGTTTCTGTTCTACTGTCAGTCTTTGATCCACTTTCAATTGATTTTTGTGCAGGTGAGAGATAAAAGTTGAATGTCATTTTGCTACATATGTATTTCCAGTTTTCCCAGCATCATGTATTGAAGAGGCTATGTTTTCTCCAATGTATATTTTTGGCACCATTGTCTACTATGAGATAAGCATATCAATGTGGGTTCATCTCTGTGTCTTGTATTTTTGTGTTATTGTTCCACATGTGTCCTTAGGTACCAACACCATGCTGGTTTTTTTTAACTATTGCTCCATAATATAGTTTAAGTTCTGGTATTGTGGTGCCTTCTGCTTCATTCTTCTTGCTGAATATTGCTTTGTCTATCCTAGGCCTCTTATTTTTTCCAAATTAATTATGTGGTTTCTTTTTCTAGTTCTATGAAGACTGTCATTCATTGATAGAGATATAATGCAAATCAAAAGTACTCTAAGATTCCATCTCACTCCGGTCAGAATGGCAGCCATCAAGATTACAAACAACAATAAGAGTTGGCCAGGATGTGGGGGAAAAGGCACACTCATACATTGCTTGTGAGACTAGAATTTGGTGTAGCCAGTCTATAAGTGAGTATGGAGATTTCATGGAAACTTGCAACATAACCACCATTTGACCAGGCTATCCCACTCCTTGCCTTAGACACAAAGGACTGATAAACAGCTTACTACAGGAACACAGACACATCAATTGTTTATAGCAGTACAATTTACAATAGCTAAATTGTGGAACCAAACCAAATGCCCCTTCAGTAGATGAATACAGAGAGAAACTTGTATATATACACAATGGAATATTGCTCAGAACTAAAAGAGAATAAAATAATAGCATTTACAAATAAATGGTTGGAGTAGGAGAATATAATGCTAAGTGAATTAAGCCAATCCCAAAATACCAAAGACCAAATGTTTTCTTTGATATGAGGATGCTGACTCATAATGATGATAGGAGGGCATGGGAGGATTGGGGGAACTTTAGATAGGGCAAAAGGAAGGGAAGGGAATGGAGAAGGCATGGGGGTAAAAATGATGCTGGAATGAGTTAGACATCATTACATGATGACATGAATGGTGTAAAAATACTTTGTGTACAACCAGAGACATGAAAAATGGTGCTCTCTATATCTAATATGAAATGAATTGCATTCTGCCATCAAATATAACAAATTAAAATAAATAAGTATTTTAATAGAAAAGTGAATAAATAAACAAGGGGAGGACATCCACCTTGTTTTCATGAAATCAAGAAATAAAGGCCACAGCAGCAATGGCAGTGGAATTTGGCGACCATGCCAGTGGCTTTTGCCACAAGGAGGTGGTCTGATTCATTAATAAGGAAGTACTGCTGAACGGTGGTGGCCCGGAGTTCTACATGGCCTTTAGCTCTTGTCCCTGGAACAAGATAGAGGATCAGCTTTGCACTGTGGTGGTGGACTCTCAGGTGTCTGGAAATCTCAAGAAGTCATGCACCTGAACCGCTCTGGCCCTGGGCGTGCAAGTGGTGGCCAGGCAGGGAGAGCAGCAGGGGCATCGTGTCTGTCAGCTGCAGGATCAGGTGGAGGAGTGCAAGGCAGCTTGCTGGGCTTTGGCCTCTGAGCTGCAGTGGCTGCATGAGGAGCGTGATGCTGCTACTACTCAGCTGCGTTTCAATAAGGTTGCCTTGCAGCAGACAATGGATGAGCATGAAGTGCTATGTCAGAGGCTACTTGAGGCTGAGAGGTCAGTATTGGCAGATCCATTGCCCCCAAATGTTGTACCTATTATGGGAGCCCAACAGCATGGTGCTGTGGCATGGTACCTGGAAGGAGAGGAGCAGGCAGAGGTGGTAGTGCCTGGAGCACAGGGCATGCCACATTTGGAGGCCCAGATGCCAGGCCCAACACCTTTGCTTTGTGTGCCAGGACACCCATGTCCTTGGTCCCAGGCAAAGGAACCCCATGTGCAAATGTCTGTGCTCCATCCAGTGCCAATCCTAGTGGGATTCCCATACTCATCACCTCTATAAGCTCCTGTAGTAATGGAATCAGAATCAGCAGGAGCAACAGCCACAGGAGTGGCAGCAGTTGCACCCCAGGTGCCGCCTGTAGTGACCTATCCACCTGATTTATGGGCTCCCGTGGGGTGCAGGAGGGAATGGCTCCTCAATGTGTCCAGAGTTGCTGGTGTATCCAGAGTTTCCAGAGTTCCCTGAGTTGCTGGGGCCAGGAAGAATATCCTGAGAACCTCCCAGGCATATGCAACCTGGGAGATAGAAAAAGCCTCAAGCTTAATGTTAATCTTTTTCTCATGCTCTTCCTCCCTGTTCTGTTCTTAGTTGCTCTCCTTATATCAAAGAAGACATTTGGCATTTGTTTTATAGTGATTGGCTATTTGCATTTCTCTGACTGCTAGAGATGGTGAGCATTTTTTTCATGTACTTGTTGATTGATTGTATGTCCTCCTCTGAGAAGTGTCTATTCAGGTCCTTGGCCCATTTGTTGATTGGGTTATTTGTTTTCTTATTGTTTAATTTTTTGAGTTCTTTGTATACTCTGGATATTAGGGCTCTATCTGAAGTGTGAGGAAATTACATATAAGAGCAAGTGAAGGGAAAGGAGAAAAAACAAGGAAGAGAAATGAATTACAGTAGATGGGGTAGAGAGAGAAGATGGGAGGGGAGGGGAGGGGAGGGGGATAGTAGAGGATAGGAAAGGCAGCATAATACAACGGTCACTAGTATGGCACTATGTAAAACGTGGATGTGTAACCGATGTGATTTTGCAATTTGTATACGGGTTAAAAATGGGAGTTCATAACCCACTTGAATCAAATGTATGAAATATGACATGTCAAGAGCTTTGTAATGTTTTGAACAACCAATAATAAAAAAAGAAAGAAAAAGCCCCAAGCAAAAAGAAGGTCCTGAAAGTCCCCAGGGAATGACTTCCCTGAGGGAAAGCATGAGCAAAAGCCAGAAAGAGGGTCAGGAGAGGCCCCAGGAGAAAGACGCCATATGGGAGAGCATTAGCCTTTGCCTGGTGTTTTTAATTTAAAAAAAAATGTCATTGGGATTTTAATAGGCATTGCATTAAATCTTTGTAAAAGTTTTGGTAGTATGGTTATTTTGGCTATATTAATTCTGCCTATCCAAGAGCATGAGACATCTTTCCATCTTCTAAGACCTTTTTCAATTTTTTTTCCTTAGTGTTCTATAGTTTTCATTGTAGAGGTCTTTCACCTCTTTTGTTAAATTGATTCCCAAGTATTCTATTTATTTGAGGCTGGAGTGAATGGGGAGGTTTTCCTACTTTCTCTTGCTGTGGATTCATCACCCATATATAGAAATGCATTTGATTCATGGGTATTGATTTTATATCCTAATTTGCTGAATGCATTTTATATCCTAGAAGCTTTCTGGAAGAATTTTTTGGGTCTTCTAAATATAGAAGTATGTCATCAGAAAATAGTGATAATTTGAGTTCTTATTCTATGCAAAACACTTTAATTTCTTTCATCTATCTGATTGCTCTGAGTTTCAAAGAGGGCATCCCTGTCTTGTTTCTGTCCTTAGAGGGAATGCTTTCTGTTTTTCTCATTTAGTAATGATATTGGCCTTGGATTTAGCATAGATAGCTTTTACAATGTGAAGGCCTTGCATACCCCTGACTGGGCTGCAGCTCCTGGATGGCAGATATGGAGGTAAGAAAGGCTTGTCCCCAGCACTGGGCTCTGGCCAAGTTGTCTGTGGAACAAACCACCTAATTGCTGTACTTATTCACTTGTGTGCACACATCAAGAACAGGACAGTTAAAATGCACATGCATTGTGATCTCTTAGAATCATGATCAAAAGAGAAGAACAGGAGCTGTCCTGAAAAAAGAGGTTTATGTAGATGTTAAAATCACCTAGTGACTGCAGGAGACTGGTCACAAGGGGACTGGGCTTCAGAGTGAGCCACTATCTCCATGGCGTCTCATGAGGCACACACTGGCTTGTCAATTGGCTTCCTGGCCACTGTGCTTAGAAACATTTTACTAATCCAAGGCTGTGATTACAATTTTCGGAGGAACTTCTCTGGCTGCTAGGGACCAGTGTGTCCTTTATTAAAATCATTGTTCTGGGAGCTTCTGACAGACACTAAGGCATTTTAGGGCTTCCCAGAGTGTGGCCACTGCCTCCTCAGGCTTGAACATCTGAACCAGCAACTGGCCAGAGTTCCAGCCAGGGTGACCCTCACTGTGAAGGAAAAGACCAAACTCTGGGCTCATCAATGGCTCCTGAGTGAACCACAGAAAGCTGCAGTTAGAAACACCCTTCAAAATCAAAAGACAACATTTTCTAAAAATATTTTTTATAGCACTTTCACTAATTTACAAAAAAAAAACTACAAAAATTATGTTTACCAGGACACATCTGTTAAATAAAAGCATCATGTTAGTATCCATATGTACAGGACTATGTACAAGGGTTCTGGTTCTTGCTCTCCTTAGAACAACAGCCCATGCCCAATGGAGCCCAGCCTGGCAGGGCTGCAGGTGGGGACAGCAGATGCAAAACAGATCCTTCACATAGTGACACCCTGCCCGCCTTGTGTTCCCCTAAACTTACCCCTGTGTCAGGCGATGTTCCTGGCAGCCCCATGAAGGCCTGCGGGAAACAGGGCTTGGCCTCCCCAGTCAGGGTGAGCAGCGAGGACTCCTTTGATCAGAGCATCTGGGCAGAAATAGATGAGTTTCTGAATGAGGAAAGATAAAATGAAAACCAAAAGTGTGACAGGTCAGTGGATAAGAAAACAGACTCGAAACTTCTGCCCAATCCACACTGAAATCCACCCAGGAGCCCCCTGTCAGGGTGCTGCCTCGCCACAGTGTGATGGAGCCTGGAAGGAGTTTGTCTTCCACAGACCTTCCAGGTCAGCAAAGGTGAGCACAGTGCCCAACAGCCTCAGGCTTAAGGTCATCACAGAGCCTGAGAACCTGGGCAGCACAAGGCCTGCTGCACCCAAGCCCCAGACAGCACAGAGCAGTTGCACAGACAAGAGGATCTGTGAAGCTGGAGGAAGGGGCATCAGCTCCAGGACCCTGGCCCCCCAGCACAAGGTCTCTGACTCCAGCATCGATGATGGCATCCAGGAGGCCATCCAGCTGTGTCAGTTGGAGAAGATCAGGAAGGAGCCAGCAGGGATCTGCCACCAAGATCCCAGCTCAGCAAGAAGGGTCTGAAAGTTGCCAGCAGCCTGAGCAGCTCACTGAAAATTGTCTTTCCTGAAGCCCCCAGGAGAACACCCAGCAAGAGGAACCCAGCAGTCCCCAGGGGCACAGACCCCAACCCACAGGACTTGGACTCTTACCACCTCTCCAAGACACCAAAGGATGCCACAGCTGCTGCACCTCCATCAAGCACCACTACCAGGATGGAGCCTACGGAAGGGGCCTTGGCTGAGCAGACATGTTGGCTGAGCTGATGTGCACTGAAGCAATCCGAGATATTTCCAAGACCACTTATGGAGGGCAGCAATGGGCCTGCATTTGTGAGCCTACTCTTCTTCTCCCCAATGTGCCTTCCCACTCTAATGGGGACAGCAGCTCTGTGGACAGTTATGACAGCATAGAGCAGGAGATCTGGATGTTTTTGGTTCTGAAGGCACAGTCAGGAAGACTGCTAGCCAGACCCAAAAGCACTCACAGCCCAACCCAGGCCTACTCCCCGCACTGGGCCCCAGCAATCAGACTGGTGTTCCCAAGGTCCCTTTCTCTGAAACCCCAGACCTACCACAGAGCTGCAAAAGGAAATGAAGAGGTGGTTCTCATGCTATGAGGTTGTCCACACCCAAGAAAAAAAGGGAGATGAAAGAAAGTGCCCAGGATGGCAATTGTAGCCAGGACATGCACAGCCTGGATGCAGTGGGCAGGACCCATCCAGCCAGGAAAAAGCAGAGTCTCCAGGAAAGGAGTGCCAGCCCAGGAGCCAGCCTGTCCTCTGGAGACATTTGATGATCAGTGACATTTGCATTTGTCAAGACCTCTGGGTAGGGGGGACAGCTCTGAGGACAGGAGGAGCTTGTTGGACAGTGACCAGGACCTGGACACAACCATCAAGGACCTGGTAAGATCAAAGCATGAGCTCAAGAAGAAGGGCAGGGATCCCTGGGCAGCCTGCAGGAAGAAGGTCAGGTTCAGCCCCTGAGACACAGTTGGTGCCCAAACTGTTTGTAATCTTTAACCTGAAGGAAAACTTGAAGGATTATTTAGGAGTCAGGAATTTTCCCATACAAATAGTCTACCTGACTTAATTTCTCATTAATTGGATAAGGAATTTGTAGCTGCTATAACCCAAGTGTGATTTTTTCACTGCTTTTTTGAGCAAAGCATGATTTTCTCTTATGCTTGTCCCCATTCCTATGAGATATCAGGATGAATGCAGACAGTGGAGTTAGAGGAAATTTCTGTGTCTCTTTTGAAAAATTTGCCCCCTGACAATTTGTCCTTTGGTAAATATCCTACAAGTTAACTCCTAAAATCATTAACCAAGGCACTGTGGAAGAAAGTGCAGACAATGTGGCAGTTTTGTTCAAACCCTGGAAAAGATATTTTTGGTGGAGTGATACCACAAGGGTCACAGGAAGCCATGGCCATTACAGCTGAGCCTGTGCTTTGAGTTACATTGGCTCACACCTGAATTGAGCACATCCTTCCCACTGGAGAGGCAGGATTTGGCCTGCTGGCATTTATCAGAAGCTCCTTCCTTGTTCCCAGGTTTCAGTGGGGAGCAGATGCCCTTCCTTCTGGAATTCCAGAGATGGGCCAACTCAGGTCATATGAGGATATCTCTTTCCTAGGTACTACTATCATAGGCTCATAAAATCTCCCCATTCTCTGGTTATCAAGTTCTCAGGGAAAAGAAGAGAAGGTGCCCCATTACCTGTTCCAGGTTGTGTTAAAGAGATGAGAAAAGACTATCCCTTTCTCAAGCCCATCTCCCAGCTCTCCCAGAGGAGGAACTCACAAGCCTGAAACACTCTGAATCTTTCCTCACTGCAGCTCATATTTCCATTTTGCCTTATGGTATTTCCAATGATTACCACCCTGCCACCAAACTCACCTGCTGCTGCTCCTGCCACTGTGCCCTCCTTGCTTCTTAAGCTGCAATGGTGGTAGGAGATGGGAGCTGTTTGACCATTCACTTTTGAGCCCTCTATATTCAGGGAGGAGCTGGGTAGCCACAGCAGCAGCCATAAAGCAACAGACTTCCTCAACAGCTTTTTAAAGTTACCTTTAAGTTCTAAAATCTTTTTCTTGAGATCCAGGGCTTTTGAGAGTGAGGTCATTGGTCTCTGATGGGAAATACCAGCAAAATAGGAGGTTTCTGCACCATGCCCACCATCTTATCACTTGGTATAAATAGGATGCCCATTTTCTGGAGAGTGCTCCATGTTTCCCCATTCACCCTTTGACTCTGGTGTATTTCCTCTGTGACATCTCTGGATTTCCTTGTATAGCTGGGAATTGATGTGCCCATTGTCTTTATCTTCGCCCTGTTAATAAAACTTCACTCAGGGATACTGTCTGTCTGTAAAGTTAGCCATCTTGTAGGCCACATAGAAGAATCCTTATGGCATCTACAAGGCTTGGGCTCTTATTTTTGGATGAAAGGCCACATGCTGAAAGGAAGTCTAATTTTCTCATTGGAGGAATGTTGACCCTCCTGTGAAGCCAAGGATTGATGGCTCATCAGTTGTTTAGGTTTCAATGCTGGTCTTTCTAAAACCATGTTTCTGAGGAAGACCAAGATTTGGCATAAGTAGGATGTCATATTGTGCTGATTGCATAGATCTTGGTAGCAGTACAATGTCATTGTCATTAAAAACACCTACCTACACATGGATAAACTATGAATAAATGATTGGTAGAAAGGAGACTAAAGGAAAGACAAGGAAATATAATATTGATTGAAAGGCTTGAGCTGCTCTTCATCATTTCAATCCTAAGCCAGTTCTGTCTCCTAGGCCTGCCACTTACCAAGATGGTTCCCCCAGGGCTGCCACTCTCAAATTCCTAATAAATCTTCAAATCTTCACTCACAATTTTAAAGTTAATGAAAATGCACCCACTTTTGAAAATTTCCCTATGCACTGTTATTTCACCCATAAGTATATCCTTTTTTAGAATAGATGCAGTAAAGGGAGATTAAAAAATCAAAGATATAAGGTACTTTTCCAGGAAGCTTCAATATATGGGACTTTACAATGTTATCTACTATTCATATATCAGAGACAACATTAGCCTAATGATCCTGAGAATTTCCCTACACCATAAATTGTGATGGGATCAACAGAGGATGTTGTCCCCACATCCCTTCCCATGTCTACCTCTCTTTAAGTTTCCTTTAAAAGAAGAGTTTAAGAACCCCCAAAAGTGTTGTTTACTCTCCAGATGGCCCCTATCCCCCCTTGCATGTTTATTTTTCACTTTCCTAAACAAATCTCTATGCCTTAAGTGGTGTTTCCTTCAATTCATTTCAGCATATTTTGGGGGATCCCCACTCATCATGAGTTGAGTTCTTCCTCTTTGGTAACTCCTCATAATGCACATGAGGATGTGTGTACACTCACATACTCAAACACAGACATACACAAAAAATGTCATGGAAAAAAAACTTGGAGAACAATGTGTGTTGACTAATTATATGTACTAGGATATGGTTCCCAGTATGAGGAAATAGTATTCTAGAATCTATAACAGCAGGAGAGGTCAAACTATGCTCCCTGTGGTCCTTCCCACAACCTTGCTGACATACACACCCTTTCCTTCTGGACATTACTCTGTAATCATCCCTGGGGTCGAGTCACCTGTCCTGTCTCTTCTAAGGGCCAACTCTTTCCTGCTGGATCCTGGAAAATTTTAAATGACTGCACTCTGGTCAAGAGAGAGAAAGACTGTGTAAGACTTAGAGGTCAGAGTTTGACAGGCTGCCCTTTTGTTTGTAGACAAAGACCCATGATTGAATGTCTGGATAAAAATATTTTTTTGGAAAAAATATGTGCTCACGAGACTATCAACTGTAACAGATTCTATTCCCAAGACTTGTGCCAATGCTTTCTTAAGAGTTTAAGAGCTTGCTGATAATCCCCCTGGTGATATCCCCCTAACAAACAAGCATGTGTAGCTTAATGTATGGACAGACCTCATAAACAATCCAAATTATTCCAAAACAACTTGGTTAATGCAATGATCTATTGAAGTTTGTTAAAAACAAGTTACTTCACCTGTTGATCCCTGTTTTTTTCTTTAATACCTCAGTCTGCCTTTACCCTGATGGAACACTTGCTGGGTTTCTAACTGAAACTCTATTTCCTGATATGCAAATCTGTTCTGTACCTGAATATAATCTGTCTTTGCTTTGAGCTTATTTTTCCCTTCTTGGTTGGCAATCCTCAGTTTAGACAGGATCCTGCTGCACTCCGTGGTGACCAGGTATTCACAGCAGCCAACCTTCATTTCCACCTCCATCAGAGAAACACTCCCTTCAACAAACAGAAATCCATATGGATCCCAAGGCCTAATGGGCCTCTGGGACACATGATCATCTCAGTCCAGCCATTTTCCCCAGAGCATATTTTTTCCTGGATGGCTCTCCTCTTTCACAGCCTTGTTCCCACTGACTGATATTGAAGAACCATAACAATGTGTTGCCCAAATGACTTCAATTATGCCCCAAGTTTCTTCTCCTTAGGAATGTCCTGGGAGCAGAGTTGCATAATAAGGGGGTTTTCAAGGAGAAAAATCATGGGTATCAGGGTTCTGGAGAGGGTTGTGGGGCTGTAACTCCAAGTCCCTGAGGAGGAAGAGGAAAGGCACAGAGGTTTTGGCTTCACTTCTCCTTTGCCTTTGTCCCTGTGGTTTACCCTCCCTGTACATCAATTGTATGTTTCTCTCTATCAAAGTACAAAGATAGAGATGGAGATAGAGATAGAGATAGAGATAGAGAGAGAGAGAGAGAGAGAGAGAGAGAGAGAGAGAGAGAGAGGAGAGGGATATCTTTTTTAAGTCTCCCAAAGAAAGAAAGTCTATCAAGTATCTTTTCAGGAGACTCACCTCAGAGCTGTCCTTTCTGGCCATCCGTGCCCTGTCTCCCCACCCATCTCCTCTCCTCGCTCAGGCCTTCTGGACCTTCTTGTCAGAAACCTTTCTTCCCTTATCCAAGTGTACTTTGCTCCATTAGATAGGGAAGGGGATATTTCTTCTACTCCTTCCATGGCATGTTACAAACAAGAACCTCTAGAACTATGAGAAGAGACTGGCATCCTGGACTTGAAAGCATAATGAGAAGGCACATGATAATTGAGAAGAACAGGGACTCTGGGGTTTGAAGACCAGATATGTGCTTCTGCTGTCAGCCCCATTTAAGTTCTGAATGCAGGGAGGTTCCTCCAGCTCTCTGAGCCACAGTTTCTCCATCTGTGAAAAGATTAATACTGGAATCAGAGAGGAGTTTTTTAAATGACTTAATTATGGGGAATGTTGGATACATACACATAATCAGATACACACAGTTGCAGGGATGGCCATAGTCTGTGTACTGCTCAAAGAAATGTCCATCTG
This sequence comes from Callospermophilus lateralis, assembly GCF_048772815.1. Taxonomy (NCBI): domain Eukaryota; kingdom Metazoa; phylum Chordata; class Mammalia; order Rodentia; family Sciuridae; genus Callospermophilus; species Callospermophilus lateralis. The sequence goes on along the minus strand of NC_135305.1, from coordinate 125,948,239 downwards.
AACATCCCACGCTTTTGCTTAATGGGTTTTATGTGGCAGATACCTGACCCTGATCCTTAATAACAACAGGAACTAAATACAACTGATATCCACACTCTGTGATGAGTGTCTTAACTTCTCTAGCCTTCTGTCTTTGCCAATGCTGTCTGTGAGAACCTAGTGCTGGAAGGATGTCCATAGCTTTCCAAGAACTAAACACATGATCAGCAATGCTTTACAAATATTTTATGTCTTTTACCTGCTGATATGGACCAAACAGTCATATCTTACAGAAATCTAGGGACCATGGCTGTAACACATAAGAATCACTCTGATTATACTTCTATTTTGGCCATAACCCCACTTCTCAAATTTTGGGCTGGAAAGCAGCAGGTCAGGCTGGTGCTGCCAAAGCATGAATCCTTCCCCCAATCCTCACCACCACTGCAGAGCCTGGCTAGAAAGCTGTGAGGAGAGGTCAGTCTTTCCTCTGATCTGGGTGAGCTGAGCCCATCTTGCTCATGGCTTTATCTCCTTCCTTCTGGTGCTGGCAAAAAGTGACAGATGACAGGGAAGGAGTTTGTGTCTCATTTCTCACCTGTGTGTGTCAGTGTGAGGTGAGTACCTTTGCTGACCCATAACTAAACGTAACAGCTCCATCTTTGACATATGCTGCATTGACAGGGTGGCTACTGTCTCCAAGCTGGTGCCAAAGTATCTCTCAGGGACATGTGAGGGCTGCTCACTTTTCATGTCATTTGAGCAGGGATCTGACATGGCATATGCTAGTTCCAGTGGGTGTATTCTTTGGACAGCACATCACCAGAGCAGGGGAGTATGGCTGTCAGTTCCAGGGGCACTGAAACTGAGAACATCTGTAGGAGCTCTTAGGAGGCCAAAGATCCTGCAAGAGAGGATAGGAGAGATGGCCTTAAGATGAAGGATCCATTCTGAGTAGCCACAATTAGACTGGGTCTAGGTTGAGTATAATGTTTGAATCAGACCCAGCTCAGGGTACTTGGAAGGCTGTATCTAGGGATAAGACACAGGCAGTTCACTTACACAAAGAATGTGAGAAGGTGAACAGAGAGGGGTCCAGGCAATAATATTGATGTCCCAAGCTCTATGTTTTGAAACCTATAATACAGTTGTTCTCATATAGGTCTTTCACAGGTCCTTTTGGACAGTAAGTATTTTGTTTTTTGAAATTTTTTCCATTGAGGGATATTGGTTAACATTCTAACCAAAAATGAGTTAGTACAGGAGAATAAAGTGGAGGGATAGAACCCCAACTTCTTTCCCCCTGCTCTCAGCAGAAACTTAGCTTTGGACCCCAAGGCCCCTCACCACAGTAACATTCCAGAGTTTGACCTGTGACCATCTTTCTATTTCCTTTGGGTTTTGGTATGTCCTGAGCCTAGTTAAGCATGGCTATTGACCTTCCAGGATCCTGGCCAAGGGCTGAGCTGCAAACCCTCTGAGATCATTCAGGACACATGACAGCAAAAGGTGGACCACTGATCCAAGCCTTTCACCTCCTTCTCCTCTCTGGGACTTCAGATGAAGTTTGCTCCCATCCTGGTCATTTAATTAGAATTTCATTAGAATTATTGCTAAATCATTTCATACATGACATTTTGTTTGATAAAGAACCACCTGAATGTGTGGACTTATCATACATTGCAGTGTCATTCAACATGATATTCTCTCTCTTCTATGACACCCCCTTTCCACAATAAATTAGCAACTGCCATTAAGAATTTATTCTTACTTTTTCTTTTTGCAAAAAATTTTATCTAATTTTGTTACTAGTTCCATAAGCCAGAGATGCTTGAGAAAAAAACCTAAAATCCCTGTGGTATCCTTGAAGGTTGTGGGCTCACAGTTGTACATGGATGATCTCTGGAAGGTGGGTGGATATAGATCCCTTCAGCAAAGTGGACCCTTTCATTTAAATAAGTTCAGGCCCATGATTATACCTGAGGCCCTGAGGCAAGTGAGATTGTAGAGCACTCTGCAGAGTCTCTTTAAGGAGGCTGTGCATGCTCCATCCAGGGAAGGGGCCCAAGTGCCGCAGTCTGGCTGGGCACAATTCACCAGCCACTTGTCAAGCAGGAATGAACTTTATTTTTAGCACCCACGCCGCACCACATGAACTCTCCAGGAATTCCCTGAGAGCCCAACTGCAACCTCTGGCACTTCTGGAGAGCACCTCAAATGGAACCCTTCCCGCTCTTGAGGCCGATTGGCTGGGTCGTGTGAGCAGAGCCAAAAGAGTCCCCCAGTGAGCAGCTCCCTGGTCTGAAAAGATGGGGAAACAGCCCAGTGAGCATCACCATAGAGGAGCCAATCAGCTGGGAGTTTGCTGGGGCCACGGTGAGCCAATAAGCTGGAAGTGTGCTGGGGCCGCTTCGGCTGCAGCTCTCAACATCTCCCCCTCTCTGTTTAATTAAACAACAAGCATGTGGCTTAGGGACCTTGCCTGTCTTAGGTTGTCCAATACTATATATGGTCCTTACCTGTCATCAGATGAGCTCACCTCAAGGTGTCAGCCTCCTGTCTTAGGTTGGTACCATTGCAATTGGATCTTACCTGTCATTGACTACCGGTCCAGCATACAGCCACACCTGTGGGTAGGTCTTTGTACCAGTGGGGGGTGAGGTTCTTTGCCTCACCTCTGTTGGCCCCCAAATTTTAGCTGAACAACCATCACAAGCAGAAAGGGAGGAGGATACAAAGTGCCAAGGCACCAAGCCAATCGATGGCTCCTTTAGGAATAGTTGTACCACCGATGACATCATCAGCAAGAATACCCCGGCACTACCACAAGTCACTGCACCAACAGATAGTTCACAATGCATACAAGTGATACATAGTCTAGGCAAGTTTTGCAAGCAGTTCAAAGCAGAGTAATCCATTAATATGTCCATTTCCTCCCAAAGCAAATCGACTTTTTGATTGAGCATCACTTGTTGAGTTACATTATTCATTCATGCATCAGTTTATACAGTTTGTTGTGATAGCTATTTCAGAAGCTGTAGTTTTATCTTTGTCTTCACAAGCACTGGGATGAAGATAGGAATTCTGGCTATGATGGCTAAAGAAAAAATTATGTAACATTCCAGCAGGAACTAAAAGAAAGCATTTTCTGAACAATTTACATTATCCTGAAAAGAATTATTAAATATAATGAAAAGGACAGGTGAAAGTAAACAAACAGATCTGTTAACCTCCTTTTTTGTTCACATATTAAAACAATCCTCAACAGCTCTTGACCCAATTTAAATTAAACCATTTAAATCATGTGAATAAGAAAAAAAATATTTGGATCCATTTTTTCATGAGTGGTCATCGTATATGATATATGGACATACGCACATACAAAACAAAACACAAGTGTGCACACATAATACATACAACATATAACATAAAAATAAAGGCTTTGTAACTTTTTACAGGTGAATCTCCATTGCAATGTTTAAAAACTCCATAATCAAAAAATAGAACTTATCAGCAAAACATTAACCTATGTCTGTATGAGCTCAAAAAACAAAATAGAACCTCATGATGTGGGAAAGGGCAATAATAAAATATATATTGAAAAAAACATCCTGGTTTCATTAGCCTCCAGGTGTGGGAGAACCACTGTCGCAGATGTAAGGATAGACAAACTGGAGTTCTGGATATCAGCTGTTATGGATTTGAGCCAAATCATCTTCTTTTTGGTCTGTAGAAATCGCTTTAGTTAGTCTCTCTGGAATCCAAATCAGCTGCTGTTCTCCCTGTGGAAACACACAAACAGACCCCCAACTCCAGACAATCACTGGGTCAGAACCTTTTCATTGTCCTGTTAGAATATCCTTCCAAAGTACCTTGGGCTTATGTACATTTTTTGGACACATATGCCTTTCCACAGCACTAAGCCCCGATGAATCCAAATTTTAAAAGTTTAGAGTAAAAAGATTTATTTTAAGTTAATCTTTGGGGGATATAAACCCCTTCCCAATTCCCTCTTTTTGCTTTAATAAGTACATTTTAATAGTTTGATGAGCTCTTTCAACTATGCCTTATCCCTGTGGATTGTATGGGATTCCTGTTATATGAGTAATGCCAAATGATGAGTAAAATTGTTTAAAAGAGGTAGAAGAATAACCAGGGGCATTATCTGTTTTTAACTGTTTTGGAACGCCCACAGTGGCAAAAATTTGTAAGCAATGAGCTATAATACCTTTAGTTTTTTCTCTGGTATGAAGGGAGCCCATCAAAAATCTGGAAGAAGTATCAACTGTAACATGCAAATATTTTAATTTTCCAAATTCTGGCAAGTGTGTGACGTCCATCTGCCAAATATGGTTGGGTATCAGTCCTCTAGGATTGACTCCAAGATTAACTTGTGGTAAAAAGGTTACACAATTTTGATATTGTTTTATTATTTGTCTAGCTTGTTCCTTAGTTATTTTAAAATGCTTTTTTTAAGTATTAGCATTGACAGGGAACCTTTTATGAAAATTTGTAGCTTCTTCCAGTGTAGAGAAAATATGTATGTCATGTGTAGTTTTATCTGCTAAATCATTGCCCAAACTAAGGGCTCCAGGCAATTCTGTTTGTGCCTTAATATGTCCTATAAAAATGGATCTTTTCTGTCCCAGATTAGACTTTGTATAGTGGAAAACAAAGAGAAAACAGTAGAGGAAGGGGAAATCCTACCAGCATCTTCAAGGGATACTATAGCATTAATTATATACTGACTATCAGAAAATAAATTAAATACAGAATCTTAAAACATCACAAAAGCTTGTAATACTGCATTGAGCTCTACGTTTTGAGCTGATTGTTTGGGTACTAAAAATGTAAAAGTTTGATCAGGGGTAACTATTGCTGCTGTACCATTATTTGACCCATAAATGAATATAATTGGAGCATTTATGATAGGTGTTTTTCTTGTCATTTTAGGAAAAATTACAGGATGCGAGGACCAAAAAGACAATAAAGGATTCGATGGTAAGTGGTTATCAAATGAAACATTAGATTTGCACATGATTATTGCCCAAGTATTTAACTCATTATCTAACTCATCAATTTGATCCATAGTATATGGAGTAATAATTTCATTGGGAGAAATTCCAAACACTCCCTTTGCTGCTTTTATTTCTTTGAGTATTAATTGTCCTACAGCCTCAGGATACCTAGTAAGAATAGTGTTAGGAGAATAAGATAAATGTATCCATAATAATGGACCTTCTTGCCAAAATACTCCTGTAGGAATATTTTTTGTTGGTAGTACAATAAATAATAAAGGCAAACATATCAATTCTATCCAAATGCATATTTTCCATATATGTCTCAATGATTTTTTAATGTCTTTCTTGCTTCAGGCCTTAACATGCGGGATGATTTTGTATCTGATGGACCTTTTAGGATATCAAATAAAGGTCCCAACTCTCCTGTTGGTATGCCTAGATAAGGCCTTATCCAATTTATGTCTCCTAATAACTTTTGAAAGTCATTAAGTGATTTGAGTTGATCTATATAACTCCTAAATAATTAATTGGAAATTTTAATTGTACTTTATCTATTGCTATCTCTAGATTATAATTTTTAAAAAGTTTGTAAGTGTGGCATAACATTCTAGCAATGTGTTTTTATCTTTGTGTGCTAATAATACATCATCCATATAGTGAAATATTTGTAGTTCAGGATTTTGATTTCTAAGTGGCTGTATTACTTTGTTAACATAAATTTGACACATAGTTGAGCTGTTAGCCATCCCTTGAGGGAGTACTTTCCATTCATATCTCTGATCAGGACCTTCATGATTCAGTGCAGGGATAGTAAATGCAAAACGTGGACTATCCTCAGGATGAATTGGAATTGAAAAAAAAATCTTTAATATCTATAAATAAAACATACCAGGTTTTTGGCAAAGCAGACAATTGGGGAATCCCCGATTGAGCAGGTACCATAATAACTATCTCATTATTAATGGCTCTTAATTCTTGCAATAATCTCCATTTACCAGATTTCTTTTTGATGACAAAAATGGGAGTATTATGGGGAGATACAGAAGGTTGTATATGTCCCTCCACTAATTGTAGTTTGACCAGGTCATGGGCTGCTTGTATCTTTTCTTTAGTCAGGGGTCACTGAGGAACACATACTGGTCTTTCTGATTTCTAAGTAATTTTTATTGTCTCAGTGACCCCTCCTGAAAACCCAATCCATGTCTATCTATTTCTTGATCTATTTGTATTGGTGCCACTATACTTAGTCCTTTTTCTTCCAATTTTTTTCCTTTCCTAAAACCTTGTCTAGCCATAATAGTGGATGCATTTGAATTGATGTCATTTGTTAATGTTAGTCCTAATTGATCTAGGACATCTCATCCCCATAAATTTATAGGAAGATGATCCAATACATATGGCTGTATAGTTCCCTTACATCCTTCAGGATCCTTCCAATCTAATACCATCGCACTTCTATGTGGATTAGTCGCCACTCCTAGGCCTCGAAGTGTTTGAATGGCTTGTTGTAATGGCCACTGTTTTGGCCATTTGTGAAGGGAGATGATGATAAGGTCTGCACCTGTATACAGTAGCCCATTAAATTCATGTCCTTGAATATTTAGTTTTAGCATGGGGCGAGAATCTAAATTTAAAAAAAGCATAGCCCAATCTACACGTGTGGAGCCTAATCCCTTGGAACTTCTTTCTACAGTATGACTGGAAAATTTATCATGTAGGCTGGGTATTATTAATAACTGTGCTATTCTATCTCTTGGTGAAATTACTGATATACCCTTTGGAGAACTGGCTATAATTTTTATTTCACCTTCATAATCAGGATCAATTTCCCCAGGACTTATCATAAGTCCTTTTAGAGTAGAAGAACTGCGTCCCAATAATAAGCCTACTGTTCCTTGGGGAAGAGGCCCTTTTACCCCTGTGGGAATGATTTGAATTCCTATCTTTGGAGGTAGTACTGCTCTGGCAGAGGTGCAGATGTCCAATCCTGTGCTCCCTCTGGTTTGTCTAGTGAGGGATCTAATGGATAATGTGTCTTGGGCACTACCCTGATGGCATTGTTGGGTTCCTCCAGTGCCCCATATATTTGAGGTCATGGGCCCCGGAGCATTGGGCCCCCCTGTCCGTTTTTTGGCAATGGATCCCAATGCTTTTCTCCATGATATCATGGGTAAACACCTGGTCCTTGTCCATTTTTTGATAATGGAGTACCCTCTATGGTGGTTTGAGAATGGCATTCATTAGCCCAATGTCTCCCTCTATGGCATCGAGGGCAAATACCCAGTATCCTACCCCTTTGATACCTAGTTTTGTTAAACCCTCCTCCTCTGGGGCAATTCCTTTTAAAATGTCCTGTTTGTTCACAATTGTAGCATGTTTTTGGCCTGACATCTAAAGCCTGTTGTACTGCAGCTGCCAAGACTTTTCCTTGTTCATTAATGTCTCTATATAATTTAATATATGTGTTTAAATCTCCATGTTTCCATGGTCTAATGGCTTCCTTGCACCATCTGTTTGCTTGTTCATAGGCTAGCTGTTTAATTAATGGCATTGCTTTTTCTGTATCCCCAAAAACTCTAGTAGCTGTTTGAATAAGCCTATCTATAAATTCAGTGTAAGGTTCATTAGCTCCTTGTATTACCTTAGATACCTGATCTTGTAAATCTCCATGTCCTTGTAAAGTCTTCCATGCCCTAACCTCATCTGCAGCAATTTGTGAGTATATGGCAAGATCATATGCAATTTGTTGCTGCTGACCCTCATAAGGTCGCTTTCCTAACAGCATATCTAGATTTCTCTGAGGATAACCGGCTGCTGCATTTCGCCTAAGTGTCTCCATGCAAAATTCCTCATTGGCAACCTTACATAACAGGTATTGTCCTCCATTTAGCATAGCTTTACACATACTAGTCCAATCTGCTGGCGTCATGTTCCAATGGATTCGACCATGCTTACAGTGAAGGGTGCTTGAGGACCATAGGTTGTTACAGCCTCTTTTAGATGCTTCATTGTTTTGAATTCTAAAGCATGGTGAATTTGCTGCCCTCCTGCCTGCTCAAATACAGGGCATGCTAATCTTTGAGGTCCTGTCTTAGGATCCCATCTATCAATTACAGGGGTTGGGGGCCTCCCAGCATATGTTGTCTCCATAGGTTGAGCTGTTGGTTGGACACTTACACCCTCTGGTGATAGAAAGGTGTTAGTAGCAGCCTCCTGTTGTAACTTCTC